>NW_028318784.1:4400000-5000000 GCF_062004578.1 Staurois parvus
ATTGGTAATTTGGTGGGGAAGGGGGGCACACTGGACACCTTTGCTGCTATCGTGCTATATGCTGGGCGTCCAGTGCGCCCCTTTGCCTTTAACCACCTCCCGCCCGCCATATAGTCCAATGACGGGCGCAAGGTGGTTCTCTCATTCTGAGAGGACGTCATATGACGTCCTACCATTCTCACCGTGCATGCGTGGCTCAGGGAGAGCGCAGCGTGGCGATCAGCAGTGCGCTGTGTCCCTCGGACACAGCGGATCACCGATCACAGAAAGAGCCAAAGATGTCGGCTCGGTCATGTGATCAGCTGTGTCCAATCACAGCTGATCACATGTAAACACGGAAATGCCGGTTATCGGCATTTCTCTCCTCTCGAGCTGTCACACTGTAATTGGCTTTCCGCGGAGGGGACATGTACACTGATCATCAGGGCACTGATGATCAGTGTGCCATGATGATCAGTGTAGCCCCAGCAGTCCCACCTGTCAAAGTCCATCAGTGCCAGCTGTCAGTGCCGATCAGTGCCACGTGCCAGTGCCTATCAGTGCCACATCAATGCCACATATCAGTGCCCATCTGTGCTGCCTTTCAGTGCCATCCATCAGTGCCAGTCAGTGCCACCTATCAATGCCAATCAGTGCCACCTATGAGTGCTGCCAGTCAGTGCCACCTATCAGTGCCAGTCAGTGCCACCTATCAATGCCAATCAGTGCCACCTATGAGTGCTGCCAATCAGTGCCACCTAACAGTGCCAGTCAGTGCCACCTATCAGTGCCAGTCAGGGCCGCCTATCAGTGCCAGTCAGTGCTGCCTATCAGTGCCATATATCAGTGCCATGTATCAGTGCTGCCTTTCAATGCCCATCAGTGCCACCTACCAGTGCCTCCTCACCAGTGCCCATCAGTGCCACCTATCAGTGTCCATCAGTGCAGCCTATCAGTGCCCATCACTGCAGCCTCATTAGCGCACATCAGTGAAGGAGAAAAATCACTTATTTACAAAGTTTTATAACAAAAACTAAGAAAAAACTTTTTTTTTTCAAAATTTTCAGTGGTTTTGGTTTGTTTAAGAAAAAATAAAAAACCCCGATGTGATTAAATACCACCAAAATAAAGGTCTATCTGTCACAAAAAAATGATAACAATTTCATATGGGTACAGTGTTGCATGACCGCGCAATTGTCACTCAAAGTGCAACAGTGCTGAAAGCTGGAAATTGGCCTGGGCAGGAAGGGGGTATAGGTGCCCTGTAGGCAAGTGGTTAAGGAGGGGTGGGCTCCCTACAATCATTCCTGCTCTCAACCTATTTATTATTATATATGTGCTTCTACTTTGGAGATCCTCAAAATGTATAGAGTTAGGACTGCAGATAATACTGGGATGCCATGAAGTGGCTCTGCAGCTTACACATGTATTTGCAAAGGGGTGCAAACTAAACCCACGTTTTTTGCTTGGACTGTAAGACAAGACAATTTGGTTTCTTGCAGGCTAGCTTGTAAGTTGATCTGAGAATTTTTGTTTGTCATTTTTTGACATGTGTCTCCCTTCCAAGTGCTCCTTGCTGCAAAGGACAGTTATTGGTTGGGGCTGTTGCTGTTTGTTTGTACCAGAGGTAGTAAGTCAGACTATTATTATTATTAGTACTTATATAGTGCTGTCAATTTACGCAGCTCTTTACATATATATGTATATATATAGATATATATAGTATATTCACATCAGTCCCTAACCCTCAAGGAACACACAATCTAAGGTCCCTAACTCACATTCCTACAAAGTAGTGCCAATTTAGACAGGAACCAATTAACCTACCAGCATATCTTTGGAGTGTAGGAGGAAACTAGATTACCCGGAGGAAACCAATGCAGGCACAGGGAGAACATGCAAATTCCAGGCAGGTAGTGCTGTGGTTAGGGTTCGATCCAACGACCCTAGTAATGCCAGGAGGAAGTGTTAACTATTTAGCCACTGTAAATGGCTTCAAACATACAACTATACTTAGACAAAAAAGTTAAAAAAAAACACAAAAACATGTATAAATAGAATCTTAGAAAGAGACAGATTTCATGAACTACTTGGACTTTTTCTGCTGTCACTTTTCTATGTTTCTATCCTTTGGGATGAGACTGGACCATTTACTCAGCAGTTTTTTGTTTCCTGGTAGTAGCTTTGATTTTTCTTTGAGACTGCATAGCCTTTATTAGGGGGCTAAGGCCGAGGCCTCTCTCTGTGTCTGTACCCTGTTATACTCTTAAAAAAAACATAGATGAGGTTTACCTTAGGCCTATTCCTGGCTTTTTCTTTCACATTTTTGGTTCTGGGATGAGGAGTTATTCCATTTTGCCATTTCACTGCTTGATTCCTGGCAGTGGGGCATTCTAGTTTAATTATAATATAAATAAAGGAGGTGCAAGCGCCTTAAATAAAATAAACCAAAAAAGCTGCTGTGCACAAAAAGGTAACCAATAGCACCCTAAAACATAGATAGTAGACAAGAAAGTGCAGCGCTGGATTAAATAAATCGTCCAAAAGACTCTGCGTATACAATCACTAATATCACCAAATAAAATAATTCAATCTAAAATCACAGATTGGTAAAATCAAAAAGTTCCAATGTAAACAATATGTAAAATGACTCTCGTATTTAATGACTCTGGATCCGGTATCAGTGCAGTAGTGGTAAAGGTAATGCGCACTCACCGGACGCGCATAATTATTGTGCCTTATGTTATAATCCAGATGTCATCAGACAGGTATTATGTAGATGGACTTCCCTCTCAGAGATGGTGGGTCATCAGGTTAGCTGTTATGGGGTTGGATTTTTATGAATTTTAGAGAGGATGTATAAGACATAAGGCACAATAATTATGCGCGTCCGGTGAGTGCGCATTACCTTTACCACTACTGCACTGATACCGGATCCAGAGTCATTAAGCACAAGAGTCACTTTATATATTGTTTACATTGGAACTTTTTGATTTTACCAATCTCTGATTTTAGATTGAATTATTTTATTTGGTGATTTTAGTGATTGTATACGCAGAGTCTTTTGGACGATATATTTATTTTAGCGCTGCACTTTCTTGTTTACTATTCTAGTTAGCCATCCCAGGGAAACATGGCAATTTTAACCTTATTCCCCCAGGGGAGTATGTCACACTGCTTAATAGGAGAATAGTAGGCAGTAGTGATAAAGTTCCTAGTTGAGTAAGGATAAGCTACACTAAGGAAAGTGAACTTGGCTGCAGTATCTGCAGTATTCCAACTCTTTGTGCCTGTTTCTGAAAAAAAAAAGGTATCGGCTGGTGTCTATAGAGAGCTGTATGAGATATTTGACAGTGCTCGTTCCTACTATTTTGACACTAGACAAAAGAGCTGTCATGTCGAAGAAGGTGGTCACATGTCCTACCATACCCAGATGCAATGGCCTGCCAGTTGAAATAAAGCAGGTAGTGGCACATGATCACTAACATGGTAAATACAGTATTAGTAGATCAAGGAGAGACTGTTCACAGACACTGGCATTTTGTCATAAATGAAAAACTGTCAGTGTCACCTTAAGCATCAATAAAGGTTCATATTTAAAACACAAATCCATTACTAAATGCAGAAAAATTCAATAAAAAGTCTTAAGAGTCAGAAAATTATAACAAAAAAAATCTTTATTAGTAGATGTTTATACTCACAATTACAAACCTCCTGCCAGTTCTATTGATTTCTTGTGGAAAAAAAAATCCATACCTCCCACCATTTAAGCAAATCAGTTCAAATCACACCATTTGCATTCAAATGAAATGACAAGGTTACATGAGGTGAGCTGTCAGCATTGCATTTGTAGTTTTATGTGTAAACATTTATTTATTTATATCCATTTATTTATGAAACCAAAAACTAAATTATTTTTAAAAAGTGAGGCTGTCATGTTTTAACAATCATATGAAAAACAAAAATACTATTTTTGAAGAAAAAAAAAATCAATTCTTTCATGTAAAATACAGGTTTAGTAATACTTTAAACAACCTCATATGATCCTCTTCACTTGGGATAGGGTTTGGGTTTGGCCAAGTGCAGGGTTCAATCAAAGCATATTCGGCTTTCTGAATTTTTTTTTCTGCTACCAATAAATTATTAATTCTTGCTGTGTAGTCAGTTTCCAACATCTTAGCAACCACTATCCCACCAGCTACTAACTTGAAAGAAACCAGTGGCATCCCAGAAGACAGCATTGACCAAATTTAGTAATGACAAATATTTGGTCGATGAGGTCAGAGACATCCCAGCTTCTCTGTTTAATTTCACCTGTAAGCTGTCAATTGAGACATGCAGTCCATCAGGATTGTATTGTCTTATGCACCATTTTTTTTTTTTACTTTTTATTTTTACAGATCTTCAGGATCGTCAGTACATCATATTTTTATTTTATTATTTTTTTTCTAAATTCACATTGTTTGGCCATTACTCCAAAAGATCCACAAGCCGGGGGGGGGGGGGGGAGGGGGCAAGGCCTCTGTAAATGGGGATTGGGTGCTTTGCCATGGGTGCCTCTGCTGGCAAGGTACACTCCCTAGATTGAGAGCATGTGGCTCAGGAGAAATCCTATGTAATTTTTTTTTTTTTACATGGGGCACCCCATAAGATTTGGTATGGATTTTGATAAGGCCTCATGTTGTTTTTTGTTTTGTTTTAAAATCCATACCAGACCCTTTTCAAGGATAAGAATTTGATATTGATTTTGGAAGGGAATGGGTGCTGTTTTTTGTCATTTAGCTTATTGGTCTGATATGATATAACAGCAGGTTCCATTATAAAAAAAAGAAGCTTGGCTGTCTAGGAAAAGGGGGCCAGCAAGCATGAGCCCACCTTCCCCGAACCATACCAGGCCATAAGCCCTCAACATTGGGAGGGTACCTTGTCAGGGGCAATCCTGGTAAAGCACCTTCTTCCCTTGTCCCCATGAGGGCAAGGGCCTTTTTACCACAGATAAATAAAAGATTATGTGAACAAAGTGTCCACCAAAAAGTGGTTACAAGAAGGACCAATGCGGTAAACCATGCATAAATATTTAGAAAAAAACTATGCTTATTATTATTATTATAGTATTAAGTATATATACATAAAAAATGCCAATCATATCTCGAAAAAACAACTGAATAATACATCAATATCCATCACCTCACCCCAGACAATGTTGTCTGTTCCCCTTAAAATCAAATAGAATGAACCATGATGTCACTGTATGGCCTTATGTTTAGAAGTATAATTAGTCAGCAGGGGTGGACTGACAACTCATGGGGCCCCCGGGCAATAGGGGATCATGGGGCCCCTATGTCCTTGCCCACACTCAAACCACACCCAAATAAGCCCATGAAAGGTACCAGGGGCATCTCATGGGGCCCCCTACTGACCCCAGGCCCTCGGGCAGTGCCGAGTTCCCAAATGGTCAGTCCGCCCCTGTTAGTCAGGCAGCGACTAAAACTCCAGACATCTGTCAGGCTACTACTCACCACCCCATGGGCTATCCTCTCTAAAATGTTGAAAAATAATGGAAGAACTATAACATGATTGCAAAAAAACTATCCAAATTGGCTGTATAGATCCAGCTATCACTGAATACTGTAGATGTTGTGCTGTATAAAGTCCAAGTACTTGGATCCTTTGCTGTTATAAATTGATTCATCAGTTGGATATTGTGATATAACTAGTCCCACACCAAAAGTCACTGGATAAAGTATGCAGATGTACAGTGCGAGACAGGGGAAGCAGCTATTGACACAAGTTCTCAGCAAAACAGTAATGGCAGAGATTTAATAAATGCATAAGATAGTGGTGAGCATAAGCAGTTCAGCACAGACTTCTAGCTTCATGAACTAATAAAGTCAAGGTGAGCAGCTGCATATGTTGATTGAACGTAATTCCTCACCGACAGGCTGTGCAACCATAGATATAGTTTTGCTCACCCTCTCTGCCTCGGATATTCCATCATCTATAAGAGTTGCCATGCTGTGGTGATTGCTGTCAAATCTTGTTGGTCTCCTCATCATCCGCCTGACATATCATGCATGTTTGCTTCTCTCATCGTGTGTACGGGCTACCCCAATTGGATCGTGGCCATCCGTGACATCACTGACATGTGATGTCTACATGTTTCGCCGATAGGCGTATCTCAATCAGCTTCGACAAGACCAATAGGCTGCCTTGGTTCACATTCCTTTAGAGTGGTAGACCCACCCTCTTTATGCTAATTGTGGTTTCTCAAACAGACCTATTTATTATATATCCATATAGATGGGGATGCCATCTTCTAATACAGTCAAGTTTAGACCGTAGGTCCTACATTTAGGACTTTTCTCCAAATTTCTACTTATTATTGTTACTGGGTCCTCCATGGCATTGTATTCTAAGACTAGGTTACTTAGCTTTCCAAAAAGACTTGGAGATCTAATTTAATGTTTAAACCCTTAGGGTTCAGTGTATCCAACTTATACTGTAAATCCATAGTTTTTCACGTTTCAACAATTCTCTGTCAAAGTCTCCCCTTCTTTTTGGTAAGTTAAGGGCATAAAATCTTTTTACTTTTATTCCATCCAGTTTACTGTCATGAAATTTTGGGCTAAATTGCTATCTGGTTCCTTTGACTTTATATCTCTGAGGTGTTCCCTTGTACGTTTTTAATTGCTTTTTTGTCTTCTCCACATAAATCTTATTACGTGGACATGTCAACATACTGTATATAGCACGCTTGTTGTAGAACACTTACTAAGGCTATGAATTTTATATTCTATACGGTTATCTGAATCTGAAAAAGTATCTGTATGATCTACATATTTACTACACCTAAACATTCCTCTTGAACGTGAAGATGAGGTTAGCCAAGTTGATTTTTCTGTTGGACTATATTGAGAATGAATCAAGAGATCACCAAGATTTGATGCTCTTTCAGCTACCATTTGTGGGTATTCACCTACAATTCTTCTCAGTTTAAGGCATTCTGTGGGTACCCTCCAGTGTTTTTCCAAGAACCTTTTTAATGTCTTTCCATTGTGCACCCTACTTTTTGATCATCCTTGCTGGTTGGGGTTTACATTGGGTAAAGAAAGGGGCTCCCCGTGTTCCTTGTTTTACAATCCATTGCCTATTAGCCTTGAAAATGGCCAGAACTGATTGGCTCCCATCAACTACAATAGGGTTCAGATTAACATTTAAACTTAGGAGCAGTTTTTTTGTGGCGGAGTAGACATGAAACAGACCTGGTTTTGTAATGTAAGGTTGTGGCTGCTTTAAAAAGAAAGTAATCTGTACAACAATAAACACCTTTTTTAATGTACTTGGAATGTATTTAATTGATTTAAACTGAAAGTTCAGTTGGAATTTAAACATAAAACTCACTAGCCCCTTAAAATAAAAAATCAGCTCCAGCATTTTCCCTGCAGACTCACCCCTCCCACTCTTGGATTATGCTCCACTTCCGGGACCCAGTTCAAGAAACTTGAAAAAAAAGGTATACATCCATTTTTTTTAACAACTGCAGAAGTGAGGGAAAATGTGTGTATGTGTGTGTGGGAGGGGACTTTGGTAAACCTACAGTTAGGCCCTAAGGTCAACATTAATAATATTTTAGAATAATATTCACTGCAGCTGCCCATATATATTGTATATAGCTCGTTATAAAGGAAGACTAATATTAATTGGCTTCCCTCCCTCATCATCTCCAGAATTACAGTGTAAGATAATGAACGACAAAGAAATAACTGTGCTGATTGCCCAGCACATGATATATGTGCCACAATAAAGTAGGAAACATGTGTGTTAACAAAAGAATTATATATCTCTGCCTGCATGTTTGACAGAAAGTACTAAACATGATATTGATTAAATCTTATGTATTCTGTGAAGATTACAATTTGAACATCAGTCATTTTTATGAGATTACGCTTTTTCAATTTTTTCCTGTCATTTTTTTTTTTAACAAACACCTACTTCTCCAGTATGTGTAATCACTAGTTATTATGTGTCATTCATTGTTGGGAATGATATCTGTCTCTTCTCTGCTAATCTGCTCAATTTTATATCCCTTTGTGCCAAGAGACTGAATATTAGGAAATGTTTGTCTGCTAGAAAAGGTCTCACAACCTTGTAGGAGACTGCTTTTTAATTTGCACAAAAGGATAATAAAATATGTCAGGTCTAAAGTAGGCAGATAGTGATTTGTGGAGGAGAGGTTATATAAAGTTGTTGTGGCAGTTGAAGCTTAGCAGTGAAACTTCTCAAAAACAAAAAAATCCCCCACTGTTCTACTATTAACTGGGGAGAGGTAGGGGAAGTGTTGGGCCCTCGAGCAGATGTGAAAATATACGTAATTTGAATAAATAGCTGGTTTGAAAGAACAGAAGCAGAAAATTAGATATATAAGATCGTTTCAAAAGTTGCTTCATAATAATTGAGTTTGGTCATGCAAGGAACATATGGGGCAAAAAACTGGGTGTTGTGACGATACAAGAGTAACAATACATGAACAGCTAATGGGCAATTTTGGAAATACATTAATAAAAAATCTGCAATTGTGACAATAAACTAAGACAAGCAGGCACATGGTGGCAAAACATAGATGATAAAATACAGGGGCAACATGCATTCACTCAGTTACAAGAGGGAGGCATTGGAGGAAGAGAGAGTTTGAGCTCTTTGCTAAGGACCTTTGCATTGCCAATAAATCCACTGATGGCAATTCCGAAGTCACCATTATGTGGGCAAGCTGGCAGCAGCACCCATATTTAACTATTCATCTGTGAAACAATCCTTTACCTTCATACAGCCAAGCTCTATGTAGTTTCCTTTCCAGCTGGTTTGAGGCAGGGGATTTCCCCATGGTCACCATTGACAAGTGTAGGCTTATATCTACTGCTGGAGCTGCACAAGCAAAAAGATAAAACCCACTGTGCAGACGTTTTAAGACCAACTCCAGGCAACTTTTTGTTAGTTTTGTGTAAAGTGTGGATGGAATCTCTGCCAATTTTGTTTATGGCTATCTGTATCCCTATTTGAAAGATATTTGTTTGCTTCCCTACTAAAAGGAAATGAAGGAAAGTGTTACATACCTGGTTGAGTCTGAGTTGATGAGAGAGCTTCCCTTACATCTCTTGTCCTGTTTCTCCAGGGGATGATGACAGGGTATAAAAGGGAACAGAGTGACATGAGTGCCTGTAGGAGATCTAGTTCAGAATATCTTGGTAGCAGATGCAAAACTGAAGCAGTCCAGCTTGCAGCAGGTGCATACTGGATCTGCATAATCAGACAGGCAAAGGTTGACAACAATTGGGCAGCAGGAGTACAGAGTCAGAAACCTGGAGCAGAGTTAGAGCCAGGCCAAGGTCAGCATCAAGAGAGCAGAAGACATACTGGAACTCAGCAGAGAACCTTAATCCTGTATGGCTTTAAATAAGCCACCTGGTGCCAAAGTCCATCAAACGTGTTATCACGCAAATGAGCAAGTGCAGAACACTAATGCTTATGCACATGTGCACAGTTCTATGGACTGTTTTGTATTTCTGCGCATTCCTTTGAGCATGGACATTCCTCTGAACAGGAGCATTCTTTTGAGCATGGGTATTCCTTTGAATAGGCACATTCTTTTGAAAATGGGTTTTCCTTTGAGCAGGGGCTTTACACAACTTTTCTGACAGAAAGTCTCTATACTTCCTGCTTATTTACCAGGTGTCAAACAGAACAGGAAATGAGGAAATCTCTCCAATAGGGATACTGGAAGCAATAAAAACATACTTCCTAACAACGAGTGAAGAAGGTTTAGAACTTGTCAAACTTTCTTCCTTGAAATGGGCTTTAAATAGACACTATTATCATGACTATTCTTGGCAAAATGAGTGCTTCCTGGTAAGACTCCCTGTCCCACAGGTTTTACTCATTTTTATGTGCTCACAAAAAAACCTATATGCACCCACTCCTTCTGAAACTTTGCTTTGTTTCTCTAATGGACTGAAGCTTCTGGGTATAGAAGAGTATGTCCTCCATGTGGCAATGCACATGCTTGAGCAGCCAATTGCCAGACTTGAACACTGTCATGTTGGAGAGGCAGTGACATCATCCACCTGTGTAATCTCCAACACTGGAGCTTATCCAGGGTGGGTTCCAGCACTGGCGCTCAACCATTGTGGGTTCCAGCACTGCAGCTTAGCCAGGGTGTGCTCCAGCTATTGAGCTTAGCCAAGGTGGGCTCGAACACTGGAGTTTATGCTGGCCATAGATGAATTGAACTTTGGCTGGTTCAACAGGGACCAACCAAATTTTGGTCCATCTCTGGCCATTCTCATTCCTGATGATGGTCTTCTCCCAAACAGGCTTTTTAGATCATT
The DNA here is from genome assembly GCF_062004578.1 of Staurois parvus. NCBI lineage: Eukaryota > Metazoa > Chordata > Amphibia > Anura > Ranidae > Staurois > Staurois parvus. The sequence continues at coordinate 4,410,362 of NW_028318784.1, forward strand.
TTTGTTTGAAGAGCACTGCAGCCAATCAGCTGCAGGGCAGATCAGTGTATTCTGACAGAAGAGATAGGCTTCTCCAGCAGGAAGGTTGTACGAGAGGGCAAATGGGTGAGTATACATAGGTGAGGAGGGAATGGGCTCTTACTATGCCATGAATAGCCAAAAACAGTGCCTCTTTAACTTTTTCTGGTATGAATATGTGTACCCTATAGTAATGTAAGAGTGTGCTATGCCCTCACAGAATGGTAATATGATCTAGTAACAGATGTTTGTTCAAGAAAAACTGGGTCACAGGGTGTTAAATGAGATTCAGAATTCTGGCTTATTGGAAAATCTCTATATTTGCAGTTCTTCCATGCAAAAATGTGAAAAAACATTTCAATGTCTCTGGACCATATCCATTTATTGACCAGGATGGTGTGAGGATCAATGCATGTCTCAAACAAAGACTGGAATATCTTGGACTGTAATATGGCACATATATTCCACATCAGTGTCATTTTCAAGGCAAATTTACCTCTTCTGATCAGCCAGGATGGAAAGGGTTTATATGCTTTAGAAAGGAAATATTTTAAATAATTGTAAACTGCATATTAGCTGAAATACCAAAATCCCATTCAAAAAGTATTAAGCTGTACGACAAACAAACAAATATATTTCCATTATTTTTCACACAAATCCAATTATAGAGGAGAATTGGAAATCACTTAAAAGATAATCAAATTAGTTGAATCACTAAAAGAAGGAATGTTCGCAGAAAGCTTAAACATCAACAATGACCAGCGTAATTATAGTGAGGAATATTATCCGTGCTGATTGTTCTAGAAGACAGATTAAAGAAATGCACTTAAAGAACTAATCGGTAATATTAGCTGTTACATATTGTACTATTGTGGGCAGAATATTTGCCTGTAAATGTGAATCAGTCCACAATCTAGTCAGGTCATGACTTAATCTACACAATATCCTATGTGAAATAATGAAGAACATAATGTATTATATATTGTCTAGATAATTTGGTCGATAAAATGAGACATTTGTTTTAATAGGTACTCTGCTCCCTGCATGACGCAGTTTTCATTCTTTCCAGCTGTTCTCACCAGCTGTTACTTTTCTTATGTATACTATTGCAGAATGGGAATCCATTTCTGTATGAAAGACTGTAAGTTCTTCCTGGGTGTACAATTGTCCATGTCTAAGGGGAGACCCAAACCGGTCATCTGGCTATTTTGGTATGTGCCAAATTATATATATATATATATATATATATACACACACACACATTTTTCCAAGGACTGTTTTGATGACATCACAGGACCTTTCTCTTTTCTGACAGTGGCATAGGGCGATACTTACTGTTGTTTTAGACAGCACTGACATGTGAGCACTGTCCAGGACAACAATACTCTGAACCCTAGCTGCATGATGACTTTGCCCCAGAAGGCGGGTCCATGAAAGCCTAGATTCAGAGGAAGGGGGTAGGTGACTCTTGCCATAATTAAACCTGGAAGAATAATATCTTGTGGTGAAAAAGCAATAGTTCAGGGTCAGCGCTGGATTGAAGGTTAAAATATTGCAGTCACAGCTGTTTTTTTATTTTTAATTATGCTTCCATCATTTTAGTAATAGGGTTTAGATCTACTTAAAGCTATTTTTTGATGCTTAGTCACTTGAAACCGTTTTTGAACATTTATATTTTACTGCCATAATTTTTACGGCCATTTGGGTTGCACTAACTCTTACCACAATTTCCCAAATGACTCCTACCACTAAATTCAATAAAACAAAATCACTAAGTGTTGATGTGACCTTAGATAGATGATAGCTGAATGTTGATAACTTAGGGATTCCCTGTCAACTGTTTTTTTGTGACTGACAACTTTTACAAGAGAGTTACAAACTTTTATCACTGACTGATTTAAAAAAAGTTCCAGTGTTCTTGAATCTTGTAAATTCCCCAGACTATATTAGTCATATTCACCAATTATTAGAGCTAACATTTCAAATTTAGTAACACTAATTCTTACTTTATAGCAATTTTGTAAAAATAGCAAACTGCAGTTAAGATCTGACTCACTACGTTAAAACTGAATTCCAGCCATGCAGCTACATACACAGATGAATAACGCCTGTGGGAATTGTTTTACCTACCAACAGCATTATAACTCTATTCAGCTAGTCTTGTGAGCAAGTCAACCACACCATACAGCATAGATAGTCCCCCTCACCTCCACTGCAGCATAGTTTGGTCAGGAACACTAGCCAATACACATGGCCTTCTAATTGGACGATGGTTGAGAAGCTCACTGATTGGGTCACCTCTCTGCTTAGTTTACTCTCACCTCTTTTCAGCATGTTTCCCTGTCATTGCAATGCAGCTGAGCTAGACTATGTGCTACTGTACATTGCACTTTAGGAGTCTGACATTATAACCAATGCAGTGTGCACACGACCATTCTTTTTCTTATTGAGTAAATAACTGCAATTGTATATATATATATATACACAGTACTATACCTGGTCGATGCCCCTGAAAGCTAGTAATCACTGAAGTAGACACCACTACTCCGAAGACCTCCACGGAGCCCGGTGCCAAGCGGCTGCTCTTCTGCATTATGAACACAGGAGGTCAGCTGCTAAGCATGGGCCCCATTCAGAGAATGTTTTGCATTTTCTGATTGGATGAGGTAGAGAGGTGGGGTGTTGATGTCACACTCCTAACCTAGTCCAATCAGAGAATGCTTTGCATTCATTCAGAAAATACAAAGTATTCTCTGAACGGTGTCAGAGCAGTACAATACAGCAGGACAGCCACTCAGTGTGGGACCTGGAAGCATGTGAAGATTACTGGAGTAGAGGTGTCTACTTCAGTGAATTTCAGCTTCCAGAGGCATTGAATATATATATATATATATATATATATATATATATAGTTACATTGGTCCGAAATTGTAGGCTGTTAAGATTTGCTCCATTTAGTAACATGAAAGACTTTCTTGCCTCCCCCAGATTTTTAACATTAAATCTAGTACACCAATATCCTGTTGTTTACTCTGTTCAGTTATTATATATGGAGGTATGGTTTAATTGATTTTATGGGAGTGTTGATAGTGTTATTTGTCTGTTATTGATTTTATATATATATATATATATATATACATTTTTTTCTATTACTTTCTATCAATCTTTCAAGTATACAATTATTGATAGATACATTGAAGATAAAGGTCTGCATATGCCATACAGGTTATTCATATAAAAACATAAATACAAGTACTAGTGCAAATACAAATACAAGTGCTCATTTTGTAGTGTCCACCCATAATTACAAAGAGTTTGAGAAGGAGAACTCTAACATGCCAATAACAGGAACTGAGGGATTAACATACTACTTTTGCAGATTTATCGCTTATACAACTTATTTCAACATTTCCAGTTTTTATCAAAAGTCGAGCAAGAAGCTGTCCTTGCCTTGCATATTGATAATTGAGGTTAACGTGTACTAGGACTTCCAAGGGGTTAGGAGCAAGCTAATTTCTCCAGTGTCTAGCAGTTTTCAGTTTAGTTGTTATTAGTATGTGAATGACTACAATTTGGTATAATGGTGGGTATTTATCTATGCCAAGATGTAGAATTGCTAGTGCTGGGTCAGAACACTCCAGTAATGTCACCAAGAATACTACATATTTTTTTCAAGTAATTAGTCAAATTTGTACAATTCCAGAAGATATGGAGGATGTTATTGATTGCTTTTATTGTAGGTAGTATGGTATAAAATAAAAATCATATTGTGATAGTGATTTAGCCTGTGAACAATCTTTTTTAGTTAGTTTCTATTGTTACTACTACTTGGCTCAGGGACTTAGAGACTCTCAACTATTCATTTATAATGGCTTTGACAAAGCACTATATTTTCACAGTTGTCGTAGACCCACATTTTGCCTGTTAGTAGCACTACAGATGATGTTTACAACCATTGTTCCTGATTCCATGGGAAATGGAATTGTAGGACATTTTGAATTAAAGATGAACTTCAGAAGGGGACATACCCTGAAAGCTTGTCCTCAAAATTGTATGTTAGTGCAAATAAAAAAAGTATCACGGACAGTACTCAATTGTTTCTGTCGCAAGTGCACTAATACGGCTACAATCATCTCTTTTCTTTCAAAATGGTATATTCCTTCTCAACGCATTTACATTCAGTTGATGGACTCTCAGTTCTGCCTCTTTCTTCAGTGCTGCTGAATAGTTAATTACATTGTAGAAGAGACTAATACTAAGCCAGATTGAGGTACTTACACTAGCTGCATTTAAAAAGAGGACTTTATTAATTAACTATTTAAAGGTTTATTAATGAACAGAGAGCTATAATATTTTGTTCCTTTTTATTATTTTAAATAATACATTTCTTTATTTATTTGCGAATACATAGAGGGAGACTTACTAAAACTGGAGCACTCAGAATCTGGTGCAGTTGTGCATGGTAGCCAATCAGCTTCTAACCTCAGCTTGTTCAGTTATGCATTGACAATAAAACCTGGAAGCTGATTGGTTTCTATGCAGAGCTGCATCAGATTTTGAACACTCCAGTTTTAGTAAGTCTCCCCCATAGTTTTGTTAATTTGTGTATCTTATATCCGCAAGAAGTTCAGTTTTAAGAACATAGGTGTGTCACAAAAAACTATAGTTTGTTTTATACATAAGCACTGTAATGTATAACCATTAGCATAATATAAGTGAACTATAATATATAAATAATACATCTTTTCTGTTTCCCATAGATGATTGTGGCAGCCCTGCTGAATTATGGGGAACCAATGGTACCTTTAGTTCTCCAAAGTACCCTCAAAACTACCCCAACCTTGCTTCATGTAAGTGATATGGTATCTGGTATATTTAACCTTTACATCTACACTCCAAATATAACACATATCTGATTAACCTTAAGGAAAACTACATTAGTCATTTTTTTTTTTAATTAGGCTTTTAGAAGAAATTGTAAAATAAAGTAATTATGTTAGCAATATCTGGATGTGGCACCCCAAGGATGTTAACGAGATAAATAAATCTTAATTATCTTTATGAAATGTTCCCTATTTCTATAATATACTTTACGCCGTCTTTTCATAAGGGCTCACCAGAGCCTTATAAATACATCAAGAGAGGCTTCTGCTGTGTTGAATTAATTATTATACATATCAAAAGAAGAGAAAGCTAGTTTTACAGCCACACACTATGTGAAAGATTTACTATGGATATTTTAGAAAGGTAACGGTAAAAAGGTACGCTTTCTCTGCTTTATGCAGAGAGAGCAAAAGGGGATGTAGGTAATTTTCAATGATGGAACATAATCAGCAAAATAAGGGAAATTCTAATTTTCATTTAGCAGCCTTTAGTGCTTTTTGATATATGCATACGTTTTAATAATATTACATTTTATTTATCATTAAAATATAAATGCCTAGTTCCAGATTTTATTAAAATAATACTACCCAAACCTTTTTAAAATATTAGAAGATAAAAAATAGAATCTCCGGTACTCTTCCCTGAAGACTCTCTGTTCTGAGGTCTGGCGCTGGCCTTTTCCTAGGTTGAAGCCAAGCATTATTCAACACATTACTTGAAGGTTTCTAAGGATGTGCCTCCAAGGGTGTATTATAAAGCCACCCTGGGCACATAGGAGAATGTTGAAGAGCATTGCACCGTATCATTATGTGGTGCTGTTCTTAAAAATACTCAGAACTCAACCACTGCCAGGGGAGGTGGATCCCATGCACCATGTGACCATGCTACAAATACCTACTAAAAAGGTATGTATAAAGAGTTTAAAAAATATATAAATTCCAAGGGGTGGGGCTCTAGGACAAAATTGTGCTTTAAATATAAACTTAGTCTGACCATGTGATGCTACAGGGTTCTATTTGTTCCATGCTTTCTGCCTGAATACACAGGACATATGCCAAAAAATCCCTACACTAGCAGTCTGTCCTCAGTCTTCCAGGCTGAATAACAATGGTTGTTATGCAACTCAGAACACAGATAGCCAAACTGTCTGGATTATGTTCCTTTATGGCTTTTGATGCTATATAATCATTGATGAAGCCCACAAAATGACAAACGCATCTGAGGAGTTCTCTACAGGTGGAGAACAGGAGCTGAAGTCATCTTTTACCCATCTTATTAATTTTATGCAACAGGGAGTCAGTGTCTGTATGCAGACAGTCACTATTTTGTTGAAGTCTGCATGAAGACAGAGGACATGTTGTGGAAAGAAAGATTATTATAGGAGACAGCTCTGGATTGAAGGTGAGAATTGAAGCTTGAGTTTCTTCCTATGGAGGAACATTTAAAAAACCCACACATTTGGGCTTTAAATACTTTTATGTAAATACCATAAAATGTATATAGATTGTATTTTCTGTATTGGAAACATTAAATAATTACATAATTAAAGTCTAAATCACAAGGTTGGATCTTGCAGAAAGAGAAGTTAAGGAAATTGAAATACCTTACCAAACTCTCTAAGTAATAAAAATATTGAAAAATATATTTCGGTACAGCAGCTGCCTACTGAATCACAAATCACATAATTACAAAACATTTTCTAGACCAGCATAAGAAAAGATACTTTGGGAAAGCTAATTAAATCATATCCATGGCATTCGGATTCTACCAAAAAGCTTTATATTTTGGCCCAGGAATGCCATTAAGCATTCCATCAGTGTGAACTAATTTACTCTTAAGTCTAATGAATTTCCTGGATGAAATAACTTGTTGTCTTCAGGTTGCAGAAATACAGCTTGGTGCTGCCATTAATAAAAGCATTAATAGACAGTTTTTTAAAACTCTGTTTTCTATTGGCAAATGTTTCCTGAAGGTTTAGCTAGTAATAAAAGAACATAGCTTAGCTGCTAACATCAATTATCTTTTCAGCAGAGCTGACAGGCCTTCAGTGGCAGGATTCTATAGAACGGTTTGACAGTACAGAAAGTGTCTTGACGTTGAATAAGCCTCCCAAAAAAATTGTACATAGTGCTCCAACTTTGTAGATACATTTGATATCATTGTGACCAAATTGTAAAGCAGAACAGTTAAAAAATTAACATTTTATTATTTATGTGTAAGGTTTATATATAAATATAAAAAACATCAAAAACTGCTAGGTAAAGTACAGCCCTGGCCTCTATTATACAACTTGGAACGCCAACTGAAATCCAAGTTTCCTTGCCTAACATTAATACTTGATCTCACAAATTCACCTTTGCCTGAATGGGCACAAATTCCCATGGAGACACTCAAAAATCTTGGAAAGTTGAGGATGTTATAGCCGCAAAAGGCAGGGGGAGAACTCCAAGTTATCTCTCATTGTTTCAGAGTGGGAGGTCCAAAGAGTTTATATAGGTAAGAGAGTCAACTATCCAAAAAAGTCTGACCATATAGAGTATATCAAGAATGTGTGAACTATAACTTTACATTTACATACAGTGGCAGTAAACTCTGTCAACAAACTGTAAAAAAATAGCCCCCCTGCAGTGTTATGCCAAAATCTGCTAAGATGCACTGTATAACAGCACATTATGAAAAACTTACCTGTCAAGCAGAGTCCTCCAGTGCTGTCTCTGCTCAGGGTGCTACCATCTTTGCCTGGTCATCCATCCGAGTTCATGCTGTCTGGCCATTTGAATGGCCGGGCCACGATATATCACTTCCTAGCATATGCAGGAGAATCACATTCAAGACACGGTGCTCTCTGCATTCTCAGCATGCTCTGTATGCCTTCAATGCAGAGATCACTTTGCACACACAGTGATGCGATCAGATTCAGTCAGTGTGAATAGCTCCTAAATCATGCAAATTTAGCAGATATTCACTATACCTACAGGTACGCTTTATTATAATCTTATCTTTAGTACAAGTGAAACATAAATGTTTGATACCACTTCAATAGTTATGTTTAAGGTTTCCTTGTACAATATATTAATATATGAAATATCAGAAACTGCTAGATAAAATACTACCTAGACTGAGGAGCTTGGAATTTCCTATTACAAATTACTATTAATTTATTTCTTGTCAGTGCACTTTAGGTATCAACTGGTTAATTAACTTTTATAGCAACAGGCAATGAAACAAGTAACAAGAAGGAATTGTGTTTAGGCTTATTAAACCTTTAGATTAGCGCTGTAGGTGATTGTTTATTTATGTATTAATTATTTATTTGGGTGTGTCTTTAACCACTTGCCCTCCAGAGGATTAACCCCCCTTCCTGACCAGGCCATTTTTTGGGCTACGGCACAGAGTTACTTTAACTGACAATTGCGCACAATTGCGCAGTGATGCAACCTTGCACCCAAATGAAATTTACATCCTTTTTTTCCCCACGAATAGAGCTTAATTTTGTTGGCATTTGATCACCTGTGCGTTTTTTATTTTTTGCGCTATGAAAAAAGGGACTAACAATTTTGAGAAAAACACAATATTTTTTACTTTGTGCTAATAAACATGTCGATTAAAAATTTAAAAAATCAAATTTCATCATACATTTATGCCAAAATGTATTCTGCTACATGTCTTTGCTAAACAGAAATCCCAATACATGTAAATTAATTGGAATATAAACAGAGATCCTCCTGCGCAAAAGGGAAATAGCCCTACTGTAAGCTGCCAACACTTAATCTGTTACCCAAACAGTGAAAATATCAAAATTACATAAATAGTGCAGCGCTCAAAACTAACTAACTTAGGCCCAGAGGAAGTCACGAGTAACAGTGACGTAACGCGTAGGCACGCTAGCACGCCAAACTTCCGGTACGCGGTGACGCACTTCCGGCGCCAACCGCCATCTTGGTATACCCAGGAAGTCCTTCTGATTACATGCAGCACACCCACATGTCGAGTCAAGAGGAATATGAAAATATGTGAGTGGCTATATGTCTTTTAAACACTGTCATTAAAGTGTTTTTTGGCTCTAAAATACTGCACTTAGAGGATCTCTTTCTTTCTTGCTCACTGGATGGTGAGTAATCATCCTATAGAAGCTTCTGAGTGGGGGTAATCGAAATACCCTCAAAGTGATCCAGGACGGCAGGAGAAGTGCTGATCTCCAGGGGATAAGGATCCAGAGAGATCCTGAATGCTGTGTGGCCCTTAGGGGTCGATGTAAGGAGGTGAGGAGGCAATCTAGCCGTAGGAGGGGAAGAGTTGCACTGCTGTGGAATAAGGACACATTTGTTTTGCACAAATTTTTTTGCATTTTTTGCACTTTTATGCACTTTGCATGTGTTTGCCACTAGTATTTATGGACAATTTTGTTTGTGTTTGATTTTTTGAGGATAAATCTAATTAAGTGTGGTTACATCACCACACTTGGAGCACTTTTTAAATTATTTAAAATTATTTTCCAGTGAGGACTTTTTTATATGCGTTTTCATACGTTGTTTATATGCGTTTTACATATATTTGTGTGATTATGTGGGCACCTTAGATCATCATTAAGTGGCACTTATAATTGAGGTCATTTCACTATATGTGTGTCACCATTGTATGTGAGCACAGTTATTTGTGTATATAAGTTAGTTTTGAGCGCTGCACTATTTATGTAATTTTGATGTAAATTAATTGGTTTACATGAAAGTTATAGCGTTTAGAAATGGCGGTATATATACTGGGCTTTTTTGGAATTTTTTATCTTTACTTGTAATGGCGGTGATCAGCGACTTATAGCGGGACTGCAGTGAACATTCTGACACTGAGGGGAACTGACTTGGTGTCACTGACATCCCCAGTGACACCATTACAGTGATCAGTGTTAATAAAAAGCACTGACACTGTACTAATGGCACTGGGCAGGAAGGGGTTAACATATGGGGCAATCAAAGTGTTAACTGTGTGCTGAGTGCTGTTTTACTATATGGGCTGTGTTGGTGCTTCCCTGTAAACTTACTGCTTTGTATGGCTTTGCTATGCACAGCCATGCAATCAGTGCGGAGGAGCTGACAGGGGAGAAAACTGTTTTGTTTACAAACGGTTCTCCCCTCCCTGTCGGAGATGCTCAGCAATCACTGGTGGCTGGAAACCAGTGATTGACAGCCGAGGCTGTGAATAACGGCGTGGGTAGGGCGCGCTCAGCTCGCTAGCGCCCTCTACCAGGAAATGTAAAATCACACATATATATACGTGATTTTGCACACTGCTGCCACCCTATAGCGGTATTTCTGCTATGGGGTGGCGCTAAAGCAGTTAATCTGCTGTACAACTCACAACACAGGCAATTCACAGCATATAAGTGAAAAAATTAGCCTAATGCTTGGGTGGCTTTCTTGCCTCACACTAGCCACCAGCATGCTGTAATTAGTAAATACTAGATTAGCATTTTATATTTACCTAATTTAAAAAGAAGTAAATCATAAAGAAACTATAACAAACAGAGATGCAAAAATATATACTACAAGGCATCTCACAATATTGAGTTGCTAAAAACTATCTCATTGAAATATTATTGCAGTGAATGATTCATCAACAGCGACCCTACTTAATGTGAGAACATTACAGGAAGGACTTGATAAAATAGGGGAATGGACACATAGGGTTAAATATTGAAAGTTGCAGAGTTATATATTTTGGTATTAAAATAAATTGCATACAAAATATTCATTTGGAAGGGTTATGCTGGGGAATCAGCGATGGAAAAAAACTTGTGGATCCTAAGTGACCTCAGTCTTAGAAATAACCTACAATGCCAGGTTGCAGCTAATAAAGCAGGAAGAATACTTTTGTGCATTAAAGAAGGCATTTATTCAAGGGATAAATAATTTTTTTTACCTCTTTACAAAACACTGGTTTAGCCTCATCTTGAGTAAGCAGTGCAGTTTTAGTCACCAATCAACAGGAAGGGTGTCCTTGAATTAGAAACAGTTCAGTGCATGGGGAACAATATTAAAGCAGAGTTCCATTCACCCTCAAAAAAAAAAAGTCAGCAGCTACAAAAACTGTAGCTGCTGACTTTTAAAAAACAGCCACTTACCTGTCCCTCCGTCCCACGGTGTGTCCTCTGCAGCCCGTTTCACCGGCCGTCCTGTATTCCAGGAGGCCGGCATCTTCAGTGTGGGCACCCGGCTGTGACAACTTGCGGCTTCACAGCCGGGTACCCACTGCACATGTGCGAGTAGTGCTGCGCTTCATGAATGGTCCTGTAGTCTTCTGGGACCTGTCATGTGTCCCAAAAGACTACAGGGATGGAAGGAGGGAGGACACCTTCTGCTTCTGATCGCCTAGGCGTTCGGACTGGAAGTGGGAGTGGGTGCCTGTCAAATTCGGGTACCCGCTCCCCCCCATCCCCCAAAGGTGCCAATCCTTAATGGGAAGCAGGGGAGCAGTCCTTAAAGCGGAACTTTCCCTTTTGGGTGGAGCTTTGCTTTAATAAGGGAACTGGAGGACCTTAGCTATGAGGAATGACTAAGCAATTTACACTTGTTCACCTTAGTTGGAAGGTGGCAAGATTGTTATCTACAAATTTATCAATGGTGACAGTGACAGTAATACCAGATATAGATGGTTCAAATTGAACCATGTATGGGCAGTCTGAATGTACCCAAGTTGATCAATTGGCCAACTTGAGTACAACCAGCCTGTCAGATTTTACATGCGATTATTGCTAGCAGCTTGGAGAATGCAATGGCTCCAGGAGAGGGATTCCCCCACCAACACTGACTGTTGTTGCAGGAAAGAAAATCACTCCATCTATGGCTGGCTTTACAAGCTGTTTAATCTAAGGTCTTTGACCCATACTCAAGTCTACAGTTTGAGATTCAGGAAAAAGAGTTTTAATCTGAGATTGTGTAGAGCAGAAAAAATGTGGAAATCTCTTCCTCAATAGTATCAGCAAGCAGTATTGACAAATTCAAAAAAACCTATTGACTTCTTCCTCAATGATCATAATGTACAGGGATATGTGTTTTCTTAAAAGACTCAAGCTGACACACAATCAAACACACGAACGCACACACATAGGTTGGATATAATATACTAAAAATCTTTTTCCAACCTTATAAACCATGTAGCTATGTAAAAAGTATTAAATGTATAAAATGTATTGGTTGGCATAGTAGACTGCAGTACTGGGTGGAGGCTAAGTTCAGAGTGTCAACAGGCTACTGTAAAGGTTCGCATTTTAATTTAATTTTTCAGTATACAGTATGTACAATTCATAAGAAACTTCTAAATACTCTACAAGCAGCTCATCAGCCAAATGCCAGTAGAGTGCCTTTGTATCAGTTTTTTCTTCCACCAAAACCAGACAATCCTAATAAAGTTAAAATTTTTTAAGTAATTGCTTTACTATAAACAATGGCAATGCAATTTTATCAATTTTATAATTTTTTTTTCTTGCTTGCATTCTCCTCTTTCCTTCAAACTTTGATGTTTTTTTTCTTCCCTTACTCTAGGTATATGGTATTTGAACGCGGCTGCGGGAGAAAATATCCAGCTGCATTTTGAAGTGTTTGATCTGGAGAACGTATATGATGTTGTTGAAGTTCGAGATGGCAAAGGATCAGAATCATTGTTGCTGGGCAAGTATCCATTCTGCTTTAAGATGAAGTTTTCAGAAGTTTTCTTGTGTACAGTACATTTTGTGTGAGTGTCATAAATTATTGCAAGGTAGCAGTTAGCTGCTCGATCTCATGCTGTCACTGAGGAAGAACTGAGACAAACCACCAGACGCCCAAGTGTAGGTTTTGCGGCTGAACTTCAACTCATAAAAAGCAGGTCACAAAGTTCACAGCTCTTCTGATGCGCTAGTTACTCAGAAGAGGCATGCTGGCAAATTATCATGCAGAAGATGTGAGAGTTCCCAATAACCTAACAGAAGGGTGCTGCATTGCACGTTAACACTGCAAAAAATACCACCAGAGAATGAACTATGTACTGTATGTGATTATTTGATTTTTTTTTACACAAAGAGAATAGAATTGAATGGACTTTGCAGGCGTGAGAAAAAAATATTACTTTCTTGTTAAAATATATTATTATTCTTATTTCATCAGTAGTAGTACTACTAATAGTAATAGTTTTAGTAGTAGTAGTAGTAGTAGTAGTAGTAGTAGTAGTAGTAGTAGTAGTAGTATTCTACCTCCTTCTTTGAAGAGAATCTAAACCCAAGAACAAAAATTCAGCATACTGCTACTTACCATTCCTGGTGTGATTGCTGCATTAGTTACAAAAAAATAAGCTAAGGAATAGCTCACTAATATAGTTATACATATTTAATAAATAAGCCTAAAGGCAGAGTATTTCATTACAATATTGCTTTCAGTAAATAGATTATATAGTCAAAATAACATTCAGCTATTGACACATAGGGGTTGGTTTAATAAACTGTTTACTTTGCAAGAGAAGTTGCAAAGAGAATTATCCCTACAGCTTAGTGAAGAAAGTAAAATTTAAAGTGTTTGAAAAGGTAAATGTAAAAATATTTAACATAGTTCAATGTGATTTCTCATATCTGTATTACACTTCTGGATGTCGATTGCTGTAATTTACCTGATTGATGCTGCCAGTGTTGCGCTCTCTACAAGAAAATGGACCATGGTAGCATGGCAGCCGATCTATGCTGCCATGGTCAGTTTATGTCTTTTGTCATCCCACTGAAGATATAGACGTGCTGTGCTAAAGCAAAGCATATATGTATTGTCAAGCGTCTGCAGTAGTGAGCCCTTGTAGATTGCCAGCTCGGGGTCCTCCAGGATGTGAAGTCTAAGCCCCAGCCTGCTTCTTCACCAGAGCACCTGATTGTGGGGATGGACTTTCAGCAATATGGAACCAGGTCATGCCCCTCAGCTGAGGATACAGAGATTATTAGTGTGTACAGAGTACAATCAGCAGGAGACAAAAGGAAATCCGGGAGACAAGCTGAGGTCAGGACGGGCAGCACACAAGCACAGTTGGTAAATGAAGCCGGGGTCGGTACACGGGTAGTCAGGCACAGGGAACACAAGTAACAAGCCAATAGGAACTCAGAGAACTGTGAAGTTGCTCAGGCAATGTGGCCTACAATGAGCATGTCTTATATAGGCAAGAAAACTATTATGCGGGCCAGGAAGTAATAGAAAGGAAGGAAATAAAAACCCACAGAATAGCAGGTGACACCCAAAGGAGTGTACAGCTAACCACACATGTGAAAGGAATCAAGGTAGGAAAAGCACTGCAGCAAGGAGGTATGAAGACACAAGCAGGAAACTGCAGGCTAGCTTGTGACATGTATCTTCTGTAGTCTGTGGAAAGCCACACTGCCTCCCATTCCTCCTTGCATGCCCCTCTAGCCATTCCTCCACTCCTCTTTGCTGCCGGGTCTGATTGCTTTACATTGCCATGGAAATGCAGAAGCTCAGCGACAACATAATTTCCTGTTCCAACGTACATGCCCCAATACTGGACTTGCTCATTGGTGGGTCCATGCATTGATATGGAAAGCAGAGTGATCACGTCACCTGCACTTCTCAAGAAGGAAAGTACTGTAAAGGCAAGTTTGTTTAAAAAACAAACATCACAGCCAACACAGGCTTAATTGAAACAAGGCTTGATAGAAACATTATTTTGTTATTAGCAAGGTTCACAACTACTTTACCATCGCAAAGAAGTACATGAGGACAGATGGGCAGATTACCCTGAAACAGGTCTCAGAGTTGAACATTTCAGAGTGGAACCCCTTCTTCAGATAAAAAAAAGTTTAGACCTATTCCTTCAATAGTAATTTAAGGTAAACAATCTAATATTGTTTTTCAGACAATCAACTGTAGGTACCAGAATTCTCCAGGACAAAAATCCATCTGGATTCTTATGGATTTTTATGGCATTGTTCTATGCAATTACCGGCTCCAATTTTTTCTCACTTCTTCTTTTCCTTTTGCTATGTTTTTTCCTTGCAACAGTTGGTATTTTTTTTAAAGAAATACACTGTATTCAAAGCCAGTGTCAGGTTTCAGTAGTAGTGAACCCTTGTAGATTGCCAACTTGGGGTTCTCCAGCTTTCTTCTTCACCAGGTCCCTTGATGGTGGGGATGGATTTGCAGCAAGTTGGAACTAGGTCACAGCTCCCAGGTACATCCAGTTGAGGATGTGGAGACCCACACATATACCGAGTACAAATAGCAAAAGACAGAATTAAAATCAGGAAAAAATCCAAGGCCAGGATGGGGGCAGCAGGCAAGCACAGATGGTAGGTGAAGCCAGGGTCAGTACATGGGAAGTCAGACACTGAGTACACATAATAGTAGGCAAACAGGAGCTCAGATAACTGGGAAGTTGCTCAGGCAATGCAGGTTGCAGTGAGCATGTCTGATATAGGCAAGCAAACTGGGAGGTAGGCCAGAAAGTGTTGAAAAGGAAATGAAATATAATCCCACAGAAAAGCAGTCAATGTTCATAGGTGAGTACAGAAGGTCTAACAGAAGTACCACAGCAAGGAGGCAACTATTTTACAGGCAGGATACTGCAGGAAAAACTGTGACAGGCAAAACATTTCACCAACTGTGTACAGAACACTTCAATTTTATCATATTGCATTGAATTTTACAGCAGATTACAGCGCTGCATATTGAAAAGGGTCATTTTTAATATTACAATAGCTTGTGTTACAAGCTTGCTATATTATTGTCATCTGATCTATTATTGCACTCATTCTGGAAAATATAAAAAAATAAATATTTCCTTGATGTTTTTTCCCCAGGATTTAAATACATTTTACAGTATTTTCCCTCAATTTTATATGGTGCATACTTTTGTACTGTAATTATAGTATTACCCATATGCTGAGCTGGAATGCAGTACAATACAGGCTTTATTTTATGTCTACAAACGATCATACAGTTTGTGGTTTAAAGTGAAAAAAATGGAATGACACAAACTGGTGATTGGATAGGCTGAAATTTTTGGTTGGCCATTATTCTCTACTAATAGCACTATTATTATTATCAATTTATGGTGCTTAGAATGAGTCAGCTAATTATCTTTTACTAACCTACCTGGCTCCACATTGGATATGATGTTGGGTGAATAGGGCAACTTTCAGGGCTTAATACTAGCTTGCTAGCAAATGATGATATTTCCTTTGTACCAGTTTAGAGCACTAATTGAATGTTCCTAACATATACTTGTCAGTAGAAGCATGAAAGAATCATCTGGTAAAGACTTGATCATTGCTATTGGGTCAGGTCAGCTCTAGCTATGAATTTTGTTCTATAATCAGCTGCCTGTGCTGTGGTAAGATCCAAAGGAAAAGGTAAACCCTAATAATCTTCCACTGTAACTGCATTTATTGTAAAGGTTTCATTAAATGTCAGGTTGTCACAGATTTGATGCGTTTGCGCGTTAGCACATAACTGTAAACCATGATTAAGTGTTGTTGCGTAAAACGAGCCAAGGCTTTTCTAGCTTGACATTTGATGAACATTTGCAATAAACACAGTTGAAGCAGAAGATTGTACAGCTTTACGCTTTTCCTGAACCTTGCTGTGAGAGAGCCAAGACTGGACTGCAACTGTTCACTATCTGTGCTCTATGTATGGCTAGCCATAGGTGTGGTGCTTGTCTGTGCCATGCCTGTACTGTGAAGCTGAAGTTGTATAAGCAGACTTCCTACTATACAAATGGTGATCAAAGACTGGTTGTTTGTTTTCTTAAAAAAAAACAGCCACAGCTTGAGTAGAAAAGCTGGTCCACCACCAACATGTTGCAGAGAAGGACCCTTACTTTCTGTGTGAAAATAGTGGGATCTCTGCAAAAGGTTAGACATGAACTGGGTCAGAGCCAGAGCTCTTTAATCAGCATGGAGTATGAATTTCACTGATTGCAGATTTAAAGGTCTGCAGAGTACATTTAGACCTCTACATAGGGACTACAGCTTCCATAAAGAGAGCAGGGTTTCTTCTTTGCAGTATGCTGGCAGGGAAGAGTCTTTTCTACTTAGGCTGTGGCTGCTTTCTAAAGAAAGGAACTTTAAAACTTTAAACCCATATTTTATTTGATGCACCTGGAATGTTATTAGCTGATTAAACTAAAATGTCATTGGGCATTAAGTAATAATTTAAGATATATGTTGTTGGAATACATTGTTCATGTATTTTTGTACAACTATATCATTATCAAGATTCAACAGAGATATATTCTTCAGCCAGCAGATGTCAGTGTTTATAGCTTGTAGCTGATTCCTGTGGTTAAGCTCTATATGTTTTCTCTATAAGAAAGTTCCTATTTCCTGTTTGCAGAGAAGCAGCAGATAAACACATGTGGACTGTCACTGTCTGTTCTGTAGGGCTATATACAGCATCTCTAACATATGTCATCAGCACTACATCTTATAAGTTTACTCTACCATTCTGTGCTGCAGAAGAATGGCCTTCCAACCTCATTATTTAACGTACATTACTTAAAGCGGAGTTCCACCCAGAAGGGGAAGTTCTGCTTTAATGCTTTGTCCCCCGCTCCACATTAAGGATTGGCACCTTTGGGGAGCGGGTACCCGCTTCCACTTCCACTGCGATCGCCTAGGCAATTGGAAGGGGAAGTTGTCTTCCCTCCCCGTAGTCTTCTGGGACATGTGACAGGTAAGTGGCTGTATTTTAAAAGTCAGCAGCTACAGTTTTTGTAGCTGGTGACTTTTTTTTTTTTTTCAGCTGGAACTCCACTTTAAGCTACAACGGTCAGTACCCTATCAGTACTGACAAGCTCCAGCATTGAAATACAGACAGCAAATAGTGCCGGCTCTGTGTACTACCAGGTACATTTTTTTACCATTCAAGTTCCCTGACTTTCAGGCTGCAGTAAGCACAACATTTCAACCTTTCTTTTTTTTTCAAGTACAGGCTGCACTCTGCCTTCCATAGATTCCTTTTTGCAAGTCATGTCAACTTTTTTTCATAATGATGAGCCAGTAAGAACATGGGGTAGGTGAACTGGTGCAATGTCTACAGCCCACATTACCAGAAAGTATACAAAAGTGCAAATTTGGGGTACTTGGACTGTAAATTAATGTGCGGGTACGTTTGTCTGCATTTACATTGGAAATGATGGTGCCTGTCAGTAATATTATGCTAATAGTAATGTTAACTTATGGATATCTTACTGAGCTCAGTACTGTCAGTCATCTATTGATGAAAGAGTGAACTCAAGCCAGATGGGGATTTACAATCTGGCAACTGTTATTTGCCAGAATGGTTTTTGAAAAGTAAATGCTGCCTGGCTTATTTTCTTTAAAGTCCGAAAGCTTAAGTTCAGGATTTTTTTAAAAAATCCACCCATGCAGTTTCCCCATCCTCTTCACTGCAAAGGTTAAATGCTGGATAAGTCTAGTGGTTAAAGTTTTGGTTACTGACCTTAAAGTGATCCTAAGAGAAATATTAAAAAAACCTAACAAACATGTTATACTTACCTGCTCTGTGCAATGCTTTTGGCAGCCCTGATCCTCTTCTTTTTGGGTCACCAGCCGGCAGTCCTGCAAAGTGCCCCAAATAGTAAGCCTCTTGATAAAGAGGCATTTGAGCAGACCAAATCTTGAGAAGTGCTTTGTTTGTCCAATTAAACACAGAGCAAGGCTTGGCCCCAACCCCACTCTCTCCTCATTGGCTCACTGGTTGTGATTGATGGTAGTAGGAGCCAATGGCTCCCACTAATGTGTGAGTCAATGAGGAGAGAGGGACCTGGGAGAGACACTGCTCTGAACTTGCTGGACTGAGATGGGGCTTGGGTAAGTACTGTGGGGGGGGGGCTGCAGGGGAGTCTACACCCAGAAAGTTTTTTTACCTAAATGCATTAAGGTAAAAAGCCTTGAGCCATTAGAAACACTTTAGGCTGGGTATACATATATCGAATTCCTGCTGAACCGGGCACATTTTAATACATGTGTACCCCTCTTTGTTAAATGGAAGTCAGTCGCAACACTGCCATTCTGCTCTGTGTATTCCCACTGTCTGAATAAAAGAGTGTAGTCAGGGAAATCATCATCCCTTTCATGGATGCTGAGATGAGTATGTTTTTATAATTTAACCAGTTGGTTGCACAAAAAAAAACACAACACTAGAGGACCCTGCTGGAGTGAAGAATGAGATAAGTATTTAGATCTTACTCATGCACCCCTGGACATAATAAGCATTTAACCCTTGCAGTGTGGGGAGGGTGCACTGCAAGGGTGGATTATTATTCTTTTAATTTCTGGAGTTGGTCTTTAAAGCCCAACTCCAGGCAGAACTATTAGGGAGATTCACCCTCACTATTAGTCTTGTTTATCAATATAACCAAACGTTAAAGTAAAAGTAAGTCCAAAATTGTGGGTTGGCCCCAGAACAAGAATAGTGGGGATATCTTCCAATAGGGACACTAGTTCTGGTGACCCTGATGTCAGCCAGGATTCCCTCACTTTACAGGAATTTTCACTAAAGTCCTTTTTGTTTATTGGGTAGGAAGTCAAGGAAAGTCTAACTAATGGAACACAGATGGCAATAATAAACCTTACAGGTGTTATAACCCTCCTTTACACAATCAAAAATGAAAAAAAAATGTTTTGCCTTTAGTTCTATTCTAAAACTTTTTAATGCAATCCGTGTACATACCTGAATTTGACTTGGTATCAGCTTCTTGCAAACCCCTATACAGCAGCATTTAAACAAGAAATTGGAAGAGCAGGAATGAGTGCCAATCACAATCACATAGGCAACATGCAAATGCATTGACAAGGATCATGCTGGTGAAGGAGTAGAGGCATCCTTAATCTGTTGCTCTTTTACTGTCCAATCAAAAGGCTGTTGTGAGAAAAGGACACTACTGTAATTTAAAATTCTAACAGAACATGTCACGTAATCTTTCTGGCTGTGCTGTGTGAGGATTGTGCAAATCTTAGAACTGGATAGACAACAATACAAAATACAGTATCTGGCAAGTAAAAAAGTTTCCTGATATGTAGTTCATCTGTGTATTTAGTTTTTTATCTGAAGTTCCACTTTAATCAGCGATATATTAGTAAATATATGAAATAATGAAATCTGTGTAAGGAGTGCTGTAATAAATAAATAAATAAACATCTTTTGTGATACTGTATATGCAAACATGGGAGAGTGAGCATTAAATGCCACTGCTGCTTTTTACACACATTACACCAATAACACAAGCAATGACAATAACCAATAAAAGTGTCTACATAAATGTCAAGAACTGTTCAACCTCAGTAGTATTATATGTAAATGTTTTTCTTTTATTTAGCTGTTTATACAGGACTTAATCCATTGCCTGATGTCTTCTCCACAACCAGTCAGATGACAGTGTATTTCACATCAGATTCAACTACAACAGCAAAAGGATTTATGGCCAACTTTACCACTGGTTACCGTTTAGGCATGCCAGGTAGGTGATTCTGTTTAAATATTTTTGTTTTGGATTTACTTTTTATGTATATGTATGTAATTGTTAACCCTTCAGTTTGAAATAGAAATTAAAGGCAAAACATTTGTTATATATATATATATATATATATATATAAATATATATAAATAATGCTGTAGAATAAGAATATCAAATCAAATGTGGTGTGACCATCCTTTGCCTTCAAAACAAATCAAATCAAATTTGGTGTGACCACCCTTTGCCTTCAAAACAGCATCAATTCTTCTAGATACACTTGCACGCAGTTTTTTTTTTTTGTTTACAAACTTTTTTACTAGAAAGACAAAATACAAAGACTGTGCATTATAAAATATAGCACGTTGAACAGTAAGAAAGGTGCAAACAGGTCAAACAATCACAAAGTAAAAATCAAGTACAAAAAAGAAGCATATAACAATGCTGGCATATCAACATCACAACTCACAAAAAATGAGGATAGATCTGGTTTAGATAGGAATTCAGTCTATAGAAGATGCCAATGTATTCTTCAACCATCCCGTTTATTGTTGAATAAATTAATCCTATCTAATAAAGTGTAATGGATATGTTCCATGAGCATGACCATATCAATTCTCTGTAAAACAGAAGCTAATGGGACTACAGGTGAGTTCTAATGCAGGGCTATGGCCCATAGGGTGGAAACACAGATAGTACGAATCAACCTCATAAAACTGGCAGGAACACCCAGAATGGGTGAACCCAATAAACAAATCTGTAGCGACAGAATAACAGGAGAACCCGCCAAAGTACAGGCGACCTCTGATATCCTACGCCATATCAGGGAAAGACCAGAACAGGCCCAAAACATGTGTGCAAAAGTTCCAGCAAGGCCGCAACCCCTAAAACAGAGGTCCAAGACTCCTGGGAACATATCATTAATCTGGAAGGGTATAATACCAACAGGTAAGAGCCTTAAGGGTCGTCTCTCGAACAGAAAGGGATATAGAACCCCTGCATATGTTATCCAACATGGAGTCCCAGTCATCATCTCGAGGATGTGACATTACAGTCAAGCTCCCATTTCAATCTATAAAGAGGGGGAGAGGTATAATAGGCATCCAGGAAAAGGCAATATAGGTCTGAACTAAGGCCTTTACCTCTAGGAGAGTCACCGCAGATATGTTTAAAATAGGTAATTGGTAAAGATGGTGTCTGACCAAAATGGGAACTAAAAAAAGTGACATGTTTGTAGATAATGATAATGGTCTTGAAGTGGGGCATCAAAGAGGGTGTGCAGCAGGTCAAAAGAGATAAATGACCCTGCTCTTTGAAGGTCTGTTAGTCTAATAAGGGCTCGGTCATACCATCAATAATTTGCAAGTGGACATGAGAAAGCTGTGGCAAAATTTGGATCCCCAAAAAAAGGCGATCCCGGAGAGACAGGGGAGACTAAGCCCAATTTAGATTTATATCGGGAACAAAGTGTTAACATGTGAAACACTATAAAGTTATAAACTGACAAGGAGTATGGCAGGATATTAGTCCATAACAAACCCGAAGGTAAAATGGGCGTATTGACTGAGATTCAAATCTAACCCAAGGGATTGGGGATTTAATAACGGCCCATTGTGCAACTTGGGAAAAGCGAGTGGATAAATAGTAGAGCCAAAAATTAGGGAGGCCTAGACACCCTGCCCATTGCGATTTGTATAAGACTAGAGAGGTAAAGCGAGGATGTCGATTCTGCCAAATAAGATTATTAACCACCCTTTGGAAGTGATCAAGAAATGATTTAGAAACATGTATTGGGAGCTCCTTAAATAAATATAGGAATTTAAGCAAAATGTTTATTTTCACCGCTGTGACTCACAAGATAAACACCTAAATATGAAATCCGGCCCATGGCCCAACGAAATGGAAAAGAACCCCGGAGGGACTCACCTAAGGGCTGAGCAATATTGATGGGCATAGCCAATGATTTGGAGAAGTTAACAGTAAGACCTGATATGGATGCAAAATCATTCAACAAGGAACATAAATTAGGCAACGATACCAATGGGTTAGTAAGAAACAGCATAACATCAGCAGCATACATGCATAATTTGAATTGAGAAACCAAAATGCAAACAGTAGGGGTGAAAGGGGGCAACCCTGGCGGGTGCACCTGCCCAGAGAACAAAAATCAGAATTGCAGCTAGGCAGACTAATCCTTGTTTGAGGGGAGTTATATAATGCCTATACACCTGAGATAAATTCATTATGAAATCCCATACGCTGTAAAAGCGAAAACAGAAAAAACCAAAGGACACTATCAAATGCTTTATTAATGTCTATGCTTAGTAATAAGACTACTTTGGAATGCAAATTACAATCTTGTATGAAATTTAGAGTAAGTCGTATGTTATCCGTAATGAGCCTATTTGGAATAAACCCTGATTGGTCAGGCGAAACTAAGGAAGAGATTATAGGGGCCAGTCTATCTGCCAAAATATGACTTAAAATGTTTAAATCATTATTTAAAACAGAGATAAGTCTATAATTTTGCTGAAAAAGGTGATATTTTAAGGCAACAAAGACATGTTAGCTAAGAGCATCTCATCGGGGAACCTATCCCCCTGTAAAACCCCATTAAACATCACAACCAAATACTGGGCAAGAAGAGGTGCAAAGTGTTTATTGTAGCTGGCTGAGAACCCATCTGGGCCTGGGGCCGTGGACCATTTCAAAGTATTAATTACCCTAAGGACTTCCTCCAGCGTACATGGGGACTTAAGAGCTGAGGCCTAAGAAGGAGTGAGAGGGGAGAGGTACAGAATCAAACCAGGATTCAGCCGTGGGAGGAGTTACTGTACGGGGAGGGGCTAATAGGGAGGAATACATATCTTTAAAAATATCCAAAACCTCATGGGGCAATGAAGAAATAGTACCTTTTTATTATGTAACTTATATACATGAGGGGGGCGAATTGATTAGGTAGTAGTAGAGGCTGAATTACTATGTAGTAAAAAGGACACCTTAGACCAACACAGTGCTTTCTCAGTTTTCTGGGACAGTAGGGTATGAAGCTCAAGGCGCTTTTGGGCTATCATGTGCTTGTTCAGCAAGGACGGGTTACCGATATGAGTTCTATAATGGATTTCCAGCTCCTTAGTAAGCGTATGAATCTGCCGCCAACATTCTCTGTTTCTAGTAGCCACCATAGAATTAAGGAGGCCATGAAGAACCGCCTTGTGCACTATCCATAGCATGGCTGAGGAAGTGTCTGAAGTGTTATTTAGCTGAAAATACTCCTGATTCGACATAGCTACTTGTTGACGAGAGTCGGGGTCTGCGAGCATAGAATCATTCAGATGCCAGGAGTAAGGGGTGTCCGCTAGGCCTATAAAAGCGATGGACAATCATACAACATGATGATCAGACCAAGGAAACAGATGAATACCAGCATCCGTGGAGTTGGCAAGGATAATTGGAGAGTAATGAATATAATCCAATCTAGCATAGGAATTGTGAGGGTAGGAATAAAAAGTATAGTCTTTATCCCCAACATTATGCGCCCTCCAAGAATCCGTCAATTGGAATGAGTCTAGGCATTTCGTAAGGGATTTCGGGAAAGCTGGGGAGAGGGATGAAGAGGTACTCCTATCTATCAACGGATTGGCCACCAGATTGAAATTGCCATTCACCAACAAATGAGAAGACAGATACTTGTCAAGAATGTTGAAAAATTTTTTAAAAAATGTTGCCTGGGCCCAATTAGCTTATAAACATTAGCTATCGTAAGTTCACGACCTAAGAGGGTGCCATTGATAATAATGAACCTACTCTTCAGATCTTGGTAGACCTGCTGAACTTCTAAAGGGAAAGAATTGTGGAGGAATATTGCCACCCCCTTTCGTTTAGAGGAGTGCAATATGTAGAAAGCCTGTTTATAGGATTTATGAAAGAAAGTAGGGTGTTTATCTACTGCGAAATGAGTCTCCTGCAATAAAAGAATTTTCGCCCCTAGCCGTTTGTACTGATGGAATGCTGTCCTGCATGTATTTGGTGAATTAAAACCCTGGACATTATGGGAGAGGCAATGGATCACCATTCTTGAAAAAATATCAAAAAGCCCATAATAACATTATTATACCAGAAATCATTAAGAATGAAAACAAAAACAAGTAAAGAAAAAAGCGAGGCCAAACAGGCCCCTATAACTACAGTACTAGAAACAAACCATGGATCAGGTAGATAATTCTCCCCACCTGAAAAGACAGAAAACCATATTCTCCAAGGGCCAAAATGACCCAAACCCCACAGCCAACAAACATGGAGACCAGAACAATAACTCCACAAAACGACAATATCTCTGCTGACCATGCGTGCCAACAGGGTGGAGTAGCATGGCACCAGCCTCCATAGATCCAGCCTGCAAGAAAAAAATTAAAGACATTCGACTCATAAAGGTCAAATTCTACACGTCAAGGGATAGAGGGAGTCAGCCCAAACATGACGGACTCCACCAGAAATAAAATACCAAGGACCTGTCCCACATAACAATCTGATGCGAGCCAGAAGAGTATGTAGATAAGTTCACTGTCAGCCCGCCTCATGTCAAATCCTCCTCCTGTCATGACGTGGGGGTGGAGTGTTCCAAATAGGAGATATCCGAGGGGTTGAGGGTGGTCTCTGAGGTGCAGCAGCTTCTGCAAGACACAGCTTCACCAAGATTTCCTGACCTTCCAAAAGATTAGTGGCCATGTACATGCTTCCATTGTGGGGGATGATCAACTTAAAGGGAAAACCCCTTTTATAGCGAATACGAGCCAAAGAGAGGGCCGCAGTGATCTCCTTCATTGTATGCCACTTCTCCAAAGTGGCTTGGGAGTTATCTGGGAATATTTGGAGAGGCAAACCCTCCAGGGATATTGCTGATGTGTTAGGAGCAGCCCTAAGAATGTCCTCCTTAACCAGGAAATCTTTCATAAACAGGACTATGTTGTGAGGGGGTTTGTCTGCAGTGGGTTTGGGAAGTAATGCTCTGTGCATCCGATCACGAGCAAAAGCTTTAAAGTCCTAATCTAGGAGAAGAGATTTGAATAACCTAAGCATGGCCAGTGAAAGATCAGTAACCATCTCGGGAACCCCACGGACTTGCAGATTATTCATGCAATTACGGTTATCCAAATCCTCCATCTGTGCCTGTAATTGATTAAAGGCAGAGTGGAAAAGTTTGTGATCTCTGGAAAATTCGCCATAGGCCAACCTGAGTTCATCATGTTTAGTTTCTAAGCGATCTGTTCTGGCCCCAAGTGCAGCTATCTCCTGGGAGAGGACATTAGTGCTCTTATGAAGCTGCGATTGAAATTTAGCAGCTAATTTAGTGTACATAGAGTCCAGGCAGTTTTCTAAATCCCCTTTGTAAGCTGCTGAGAGTACTCACAGTCCTGTGCAGAAGGCAAGGCTGCTGTGTCCTATGAGAAATGTGGAGGGGATGCTCTGCCGGCTCCATCTTGAGACATGCTGCAACACTCCTCAGTAGATAGTTAGTAAGAGACTTTTGAGCGGTCCCCTTACTTTTTTTCTTAGTTGACAGCATGCACCAGGTATTCCTGAGGGTGTTAGGCTTGCTAGTGTGAGAATCAGATGGTAGACTGACCCCGGAAAGCAGGCAATAGCGGAGGTGGAAGCGGAGCTTCTACAACATGCAGCTGTACTCTGGGAAGCCGAACATGTGCCCCCCTTGCACACAGTTTTTGAAGGAACTAGGCAGGTAGGTTGTTCCAGAAATCTTGGAGGACCACAGATCTTCAGCGGATGTAGGCTGCCTCATATCTTTCTGTCTTTTCATGTAATCCCAGACAGACTCCATGATGATGAGAGCGGGGCTCTGTGGGGGCCAAACCATCACTTCCAGGACTCCTTGATCTTATTCACATTGAAGATGGTTCTTAATGACATTGGCTGTATGTTTGGGGTAATTTTCCTGCTGCAGAATAAATGTGGGGCCAATCACACACCTCCCTGATGGTATGGTATGATGGATAAGTACCTGCCTTTATTTCTCACCATTGATCCTGACCAAATCTCCAACTCCATTTGCAGAAATGCATCCCCAAATTTCCAAAGAATCTTGACCATGCTTCACTCATCAGTCTAGAAAGCCTACTGCCATTTTTCTGCACCCCGGTTCCTATGTTTGCGTGCATAGTTTAATCGCTTAGCCTTGTTTCCATGTTGGATGTATGGCTTTTTGGCCGAAATTCTTCCATAAAGACCACTTTAACCAGACATCTCTGAACAGTATAGGTGTACCCTGCTCCCACTGCTTCCCATCAGTTCTGTGCTGATGGCACTGCTGGACATCTTCCAATGTCAAAGGGGAGTAAGCATGATGTGTCTTTCATCTGCTGCATTAAGTTTCCTTGGCCGACCATTTCATCTACAGTCCTCAAAGTTGCCTTTTTTTTGTGCTTCTTCAAAAGAGCTTGATTGACTTGAATAGATGCTGGTTTGAACTCAAGTGGTTGAAGAAAGAGTAGTCATACCAAATATTGAATTTATTTAGATTTTTCCTCTGTTCACTCACTTTGCATTTTGAAAATTGATAAAAATAAACTATTAAATCATATATTTTTGAAAGCATTCCTACTTTAAAGCATTTCTTTACTTCTGCTGCATCAGGGGCTTAAAGAACTAGGCGTGGGGAAACAACAATGCATCGACCTTCCCAATGGATGGCTATGCAGGGGGGCATGTTGGTACAACTCTAACCGTTGGACAACAGGCACGCTGTTCTCTCAGCCAGAAAACTGACCACTCTGGAATGGATGTGCTTCCATACCTACCATGGTCAGTTTAAAACAGAAAATCAGGGGAACTGGCAGGAACACCAGGTATTTCACACAATGTAAGCAATACAAATAGAACAATGTATTTTTTAGCACAAGTGCATGGTACAACAGACACACATCAAGAATATGAAATGTTGGGGTAACATATTCTTTAATATACATTTAAATGAGAACTTAAGACAAGACAAATAAATAATGAGCTCACACACTAACAAGTTATGGACATTTGCCTAATTTACATGTGAGCTTGAGCTGTCCCTGTGTTGAAGTTTAAATCTGTAGTGCCACCAATTATGAGGAGCTCTACTGATTACCAATGATACATATGTAATAGTCTACTATCTGTTCAATTCTCACAGTTAATGGTTACAGTACTTTTGGAAAGATATAGAAACCATAGTGGTGCAAGCAGACCTTTGAAGCAATAGAAGAAATGAGTATTATTAATAGAGATGATTGAACCAAGCCATACAAATCAAGATCTAATATTAACTGGGCCAATTCATGGGCAGTGGGTATCTTGGTTTGCAAACAGTCCCAAAAACTTTGTTCAAACTTCATAAACCTTAAGGCAAACCACACTGAAGTTTATCAGGAAAAAACCGTATTATTCAATTCTACCCTACACAGAATTGTCAGTTTTTTCCAACACACATTGGTGTTGATTTACTAAAACTGAAGAGCGCAAAATCTGGTGCAGCTGTGCATATAAACCAATCAGCTTCTGACTGCAGCTTATTCAATTAAGCTTTGACAAAAAAAAAACTGGAAGCTTGGTTTCTATGCAGTGCCACACCAGATTTTGCACAGTTTTAGTAAATCATCCCCACTGAGTGGCTGCTATGAGCCCAATCTCTTTTTTAGAATGGAGATTGGGTTATCCATATAAAATATTGGCTCCATATTTCTTTTGGGGAACCTGCAAACCTTTCAGCCAAATGTTTGAGATTTACAAACTTTGAGAA
This sequence comes from Staurois parvus, assembly GCF_062004578.1. Lineage (NCBI taxonomy): Eukaryota > Metazoa > Chordata > Amphibia > Anura > Ranidae > Staurois > Staurois parvus. The sequence goes on from NW_028318784.1 coordinate 4,438,527, forward strand.
CCCCAGGGATACACCATGGAGCCATGGTAGAGGCAGACCTGAAACTTCCCAGAGATCTCACAGAAGAATTTAGGGTTGGAATCTCTTAATCCCTGGTTCATAGTAGTCTGTAAGTCTTTCGAAATTGTTAAGTTGTTTTAAGAGAAAATAGCTAAAAAATCACTGTGATCTGCCTCTCTGACCGATGGAACATGACAATTCATTTAACAATGACCAAAGTATAAAAAAACAAAAGATTTAAATTTACCCGTACTTTTTCAAAGACTAGAGTGTAGGGCTCTTCCAGAATCCTTTGCTCAGGTACTGTATAGGTCATCAATGTAAGATCAACTTTTTTATTAACTAGGTTTTATTGAGTATATGCAAATAAATGTACATTCATAGAAAAGAATTCTGTATATGCAAATAAAGGTATATTGTCAGAAAAATATTCTGTATATGCAAATAAAGGTACATTCACAGAGAAATATTCTGAATATTTCAGAAATTTGGCAAAAAAAGGGTTATTGTTGTGCTCACCCATGTTCTAAGCAAAATAAGCTGGAGGGCCTGTGCCTGAAAAGCCCCATCAACAAAGTCCTGCCTTTGCTTATTAAACTGTGTGATGGCCAAGCATTAAATATGGCTGTCATAACAATACACAAGTAAGGAAACTATGGTGTAGATTCCACTATTAAAAAGAGGAGAGAGTCTGCAGTGTCCTGTGTATCTAGCCAGCATCCCCAAATGTTATAAAATTTCCCTGGGTGCCCTCTAGCCTCATATGTCAGCTTACACAGAGGCAAGGTTTAGTTAATTAGTTTCTTCCACAAGCCTATATGCACAGGGTCAGAGGAAAGCCAATGAAGAGCTATTAATTTCATAGCATAATATAACATGAGCCTCAATAATTGTTTGGACATGGCAGAGATGTCTAAGTCCTCAAACACACTCAATAAACACCATTTAGAGTTGCATATATTTGGAAAATCAAAGGTGTCAGCTATAAAAGCTGTAATACTTGACCAAAAAGGTCTAACTCTATCACAGTACCACACCATGTGCAGAAAATCACAATTTTCTTTAGCATATTTATGGCATAAAGGTGAGTCCCTCTTATGAAATAAAATAAACGGTGTGGGGTGTAGTATAGTCTATGTAAATAACACAAATGAACAAGCTTATCTCTGGCAGAGATCACCGTAGAAGAGTATGAATTAAAAAGTTCCTGTTAGGTTTTGTCAGACATGTCAGGAATATCTACTAGCCAGAGTGTATGAAGTTTAGATAAATGAGGGGAAGGTTTACTCATTAGAAGAAGATAATATGCAGAAATAAGATGTGTATGAGTCGAGCGGATTGGAGTTTGTTCAAGTTTAGAATTCGAAAATCCCACTTATCGGAGCCCGAACTGTGTCTTCGCAGCATGTCTTTACTTGAAATATCTAAAGTGCCAGTGAGCAGGAATCCTAGTTCCTGGCGCAGGGTCAGAAAGGTTTTAAACGTAACCAGGTGATATAATTTATGTAGATAAGTAAGACCACGCCTTGCCTACAACAGAGTATCCTGTAATGTGTACAAATGGGGTAATCTAGGGTTGTACCAAAGGGGTTGGTTAGGAAAGAGTAAATGAGAGCTGTCAGATATTAAAGAGAGGCACTGATCATATATCCCCTGAGACATTTTTTATGTGGCAATGCCCTCAGTAGTAGGGAGAACACATCTAAATATAAAATTAGAAAGGGTCTCATAAAAGGAAACCAGAGACGTGGCAGCATTTAAAGTTGTGTGAATAGACACCTGTGAATATATACCAGCTGGCCAGCATAATAGTACATTCTAAGGTTTGATAATGCCATGCTTCCCTGTGAAATAGGAAGCTGTAACGCCTCTAAAGAAAGTCTAGCTGTCTTGGGGGATAGTGGATAAAATCAAATCAATATCTCTGAATATCTTTTTGGGAACATAGACTAGGAATGTAAGATCAACTTACAAAGTTCCTTTGCTAAACACTATGGAGATTAGACAGTATTCACAATTTAGTTTTGTTTTTTTTCTTTAAATAACCAAGATGCTGGTTATTTTTTATTTTTCCTAAGTGAAAAAGAAAATGGGGAGAGTAGTAATTTCACTTTTTTTTTATTTCAGTAAAATTGTTATTTTTACTTTTTCAATATCCATTTGGAACACAGGCAGAACGTTCTAAAGACCCATTACTAGTTTACAGGTGCATATGCTACTTAACATACCTGCTGCCAACATTTAGGTGATAGTTCACTCTAATTCCTGTTCTTGTATTGTGGGCATAGAAGATGCAAAATGACTCAGCCCCCTTAAGTACTGGAATAAAAACTAAAGTAAAAAGAAGAAAAAGGCTTTGTATGGATATGAACTCAACAAGTGCATCAAGTGAACATTCAGCTAAGTGAATTTTAAGCAGTTTGGATTCTTTGACTGTTAACTTTTTTGGTAAACAATAGTTTGAAAAACAAAAGCTAGACAAAGGTAGGCAGCTATTATTGCTGTTCTTAGTTTATTATTTTATTACATTATGCTTAATTGTATTCTTTGTATTTATATAAACAAGGGGAAGGGAAGATTCCGAATAATAACTTTTTGTTGCAACAGATGGCTTCTATTTGATACAGCTTCATTGAACATTGATGTATTTGATCCGTGAAATGTTTTTCTATCATAAATTGAAAATAAAAAAGAATTTCTATTAAGAAATTATTTATATTGAATTGTTTGTGACAAAAATAACAGCCAATCTAACATACAAGAAATAAATAAAAAAAACTGTGTGCCGTATGGAGGCACAAAACAACAAGCTCCTATTATTACAGTAACTTCTAAAAAATTGGCCATTATACCCATTTTCATTTTAATAAATAGCATAACATTAAAGATACATCTTGATTATAGAATATATTATATAATATACTTTTTTTTAAAGTTCACAGTCAGCCAGGTCATATATATATATATAATACATATATATGTATATATATATATATATATATATATATATATATATATATATATAAAATAATGAATATATTATATTATATTGTAATATATTAAAGACATTGGATGGATTCAGGTCTATTTTAATTGCAAAATTGGCAAAAGTTACAACTCAAGGTAGAATTGTATTTCCACCACCAGCTGCTGGTGCCTTGTCTACAATAGGCTCATCCTAGTCCCAGGGTTTCAAGCCAATAATGCAAGAAGTAACATCACCACCACCACCATATATGTCTGAACCCATCTGAAGGGAAGCTGGGGTAACCACGTGCGTCGGCGAGCTCCTGCTCCCCTGGCCCCAATCCGCTGCCATCTGGGCAGCAGCGGACCCTAACGGGGGCCCCACGATCCTTCGGTCCCTGCTCATCAGCCAGGTAAGGCCACTGCACCTTTTCCCCGGACCTCCGGGACTTGCGGCCTACCCGGCACCCGAAGCCGCGGCCTCGATTTTTGGCGCGGCCGACCCGGATCGCCGGGCATCAGCCCAGGCCGCCGCTGCTCTGTTCCCCGGTCCCCGCCGATCAGCCAGCCTCCCCAGGGCCCCCCTCACTGGCCCTGGGTCCATCCCGACCACCGGGTACCAGCTCGCCCGGAGCAGCCACGTGCTCGTCAGCTCCGGCGCCCCCGCGCCCGATCCGCTGCCATCCGGGCCCCTGAGCCTGCTGCCGATGTCCCCACCAACACCCTGAAGGGGACACAGACACTCCGTCCCTCCAGCGGAGCTCCGGCAGTCCGAAGCGGCTTGAGGCCTACCACGGCACCCGAAGCCGCGGTGTTTCCTGCCGGCCGTGGCTGGAATCGCAGCGGGACGCCTCCGCTCCTCCGGGGAAGCTACCACCACCAGCACCAACGGTCCTCCTAACATAGGAGGGATCCACCTCCACCCCGACGCTCCAGGACATCAGGTACTCCACCAGGGGCACCCACTACCCATCAGGGAGCCCAACCACCATCCCACCGCCAGCCACCAGGGATCCCACCACCCACCAGAAACCCTAACCACCAGGGACCCCTAACCACTATCCCTCCAGGGATCGCTACTAACCCACCAGGGATAGCACGGCCACCATCCCACCAGGGATCCCCTGCCCTCCACCCCACCTGGGACTACCAGCCACCTCCCACTGCGTTTCGGACACTGCTTCGCCATCCCTGACCAGCACCCCCTCACCCACCCTGACCCTTCCTGCACCCCGCTCACCCCAACATGCCGCCCGCGCTCCTCCTCCTTGTCCTCCTCTCCTCCATCCCTAAAACTGCCTTCCTCTACCCACCCACCCCCGCTAAGCAGCTCTATATCGCCCCCTCACTTCTCCCCTCTCCCCACTACGGCACCCACCACCTCCTCCTGCTACTCCACTTCCCCGCTGACCCACTTGCCACCACTTTCAGACCCAAGCGCTCCTACACCTCCCGTTCCCACGCCACCTTCCTCTCCCTCCTCCTTCTCATATCAGCTGGGGACATCTCCCCAAACCCTGGCCCCTCACCACCTCACACCCCCCCTAGAGCCCCCCCTGCTCACGCCAGCCGACGCGACCCCCTCAACCTCATACATGTACCCCTCCTCCCCATATCTATCCCCCCTCTCTCGGTTGCACTCCTGAATGCTCGTTCGGTTTGCAATAAGCTTACCGCCATCCATGACCTCTTCATCTCTCGCTCCCTCAACCTCCTAGCAATCACCGAAACTTGGGTACAGGCCACCGACTCCACCTCCCCTGCGGCACTCACTCATGGAGGTCTCATCTGGACCCATTCACCAAGACTGAGCGATCGCAGAGGTGGTGGTGTCGGCTTGCTCCTGTCACCGCTTAGCACCTTCCAGGTCCTCCCTAACCCACCCTCTCTTTCCTTCCCCTCCTTTGAGGCGCACTGCATCCGACTCTTCTCACCCACCCCCCTAAGGATCGCAGTGATCTACAGGCCTCCCGGACCCATAGCCCGCTTCCTGGATGACTTCGCCGCCTGGCTTCCCTTCTTCCTCTCCTCTGAGCTCCCCACCATCATCCTCGGGGACTTCAACATCCCCATCAACGACAACACCCCGGCTACTTCCCAATTCCTCCACCTAACCTCCTCTTTCGCGCTCACACAGCACACTCAATCCTCCACCCACCTCGGAGGGAACACCCTGGACCTCGTCTTTTCCCACCTCTGTACCCTCAACCAGTTCGCGAACACCCCCTTCCCTCTCTCCGACCACCACCTCATCACCTTCTCCATCTCCCCTTCCCCCAATTCCCCCCCCTCAAAAACGCCAAACCATCACCAGCCGCAACCTCTGCAACCTGAACCCGGCCCCCCTCCACTCTGCCGCCGACTGCCTACACGACAGCATCCTCTCACTGTCATGTCCTGACATAGCCACCACCTTGTACAATGACTCACTGTCAGCTGCCCTAGACTCTCTGGCACCCCTTACCACACGCATCATCAAACCCAGACCGCTTCAACCCTGGCAGACCGACAGCACTAAACGCCTCAAACGTCGCAGTCGCGCACTGGAGAGACTGTGGCGCAAAACCAGGTCCCCTCATACTTTCTCCCTCTACAAATCTGCATTTCTTATCTACACCTCCTCCCTCCACGCCGCCAAGCAGGCCTACTTTGTTAACCTAATAAACACCCTCTCCTCCTGCCCCCGCCGACTCTTCTCCACCTTCAACTCCCTGCTCTCCCCCCCCCCCTCCTCCACTCAGTACCTCTCTCACCGCCCACGAAATTGCCACCCATTTCCACAACAAGATTGACGCTATCCGTAAGGACATCGTCAACTTGCAATCTACCTCCCCACCTAGCCTCCTCGCCCCCGTCACCCCTTCATCTCCCCCCTCCTCTGCCCTCACAACCGCACTGCCCCCCTCCTCTCCCAATGCCCCGCCCACCATAACCCCCCCCGCACTGCACTCCCTCAGCCCTGTCACTACTGAGGAAGTCGCCAAAGTCCTCTCAAAAGCCCGCCTCACTACCTGCCCCCTGGACCCTATCCCCTCTCAACTCCTCCGGTCACCCCCCTCTTCCCTCATCAGCTCCCTCACCCACATCTTCAATCTCTCCCTCTCTACTGGCGTATTCCCCTCCCCCCTAAAGCACGCGCATATCACCCCCATCCTCAAAAAGCCCTCCCTGGATCCCGCGGACCCCAACAACCTCAGACCCATCTCCCTGCTGCCACTCACCTCCAAGCTCCTTGAACGCTTAGTCTACGATCGCCTAAGCTCCCACCTTACTGACAATAACCTCCTTGACCCTCTACAGTCCGGTTTCCATCCCCTACACTCCACTGAAACCGCCCTCCTCAAAATCACTAACGACCTACTCAACGCCAAAGCCAAGGACGACTACTCTGTCCTCCTTCTCCTGGACCTCTCTGCGGCCTTCGACACAGTTGACCACCCCCTCCTTCTTAATAAACTACTCTCCCTTGGCATCGGAGATGCTGCTCTCTCTTGGTTCTCATCCTACCTATCCCGACGCTCCTTCAGTGTCACCTACAATGGTGCCACCTCCCCCTCCCTCCCCCTCTCTGTTGGGGTCCCCCAAGGCTCTGTCCTTGGACCCCTTCTCTTCTCCATCTACACCTCCTCCCTGGGCAAACTCATACAATCTCACGGCTTCAACTATCACCTCTATGCTGACGACACCCAAATCTACCTCTCCACCCCTCACCTCACCCCCACTATCTCCGCCCGCATCACTCACCTCCTAAATGACATCTCAGACTGGATGTCGCTACATTTCCTCAAGATTAACCTCTCCAAAACCGAGCTTCTCGTCTTTCCCCCTGCCCACACCCCCCCCCCCATCCTATCCATCATCACCAACAACTCCACTATCACTTCCGCCCCGCAAGCCAAAGTCCTTGGCGTCATTCTTGACGCGAACCTCTCCCTCCAACCGCATGTCAAATCACTCACAAACACATGCAGGCTCCATCTTCGCAACATTGCCAAGATCCGCTCCTTCCTCACCCCAGACACCACCAAACTTCTAGTACACTCCCTCATCATCTCACGCCTTGACTACTGCAACTCCCTCCTCACTGGCCTACCCAAGTGCAGGCTCTCCCCGCTCCAGACCATCCTGAACTCAGCTGCCAGACTCATCCACCTTACCACCCGCTCCACCTCTGCCACCCCCCTCTGCCTCTCCCTCCACTGGCTCCCGATTGCCCAACGCATCAAATTTAAACTCCTTACCCTGACCTACAAAGCCGTTCACAACACTGCCCCTGACTACCTCACCAATCTGATCACCAGGTACCACCCTACCCGTACCCTTCGCTCCTCACAGGACCTCCTTCTATCCTGCTCCCTGGTCTCCTCCTCCCATGCACGACTGCAGGACTTCTCCAGGTCCTCCCCCATCCTCTGGAACTCACTGCCCCAATCCATCAGACTGTCGCCTTCTCTATTCACATTCAGGCGCTCCCTCAAAACCCATCTCTTCAGGGAAGCCTACCCCACCCTCACCTAACGGCCATCCTCCCTCATTCCTCCTACCACTTCATCCCCCCCAGCCACTTCCTACTGTACCTTTACCCCCTCCCTCCTAGATTGTAAGCTCGTAAGAGTAGGGCCCTCTTACCCCTCGTACGCTGTCTGTCTTTGTTGTACTGTGCCATGTATTGTCCCCCCCTATTGTACAGCTCTGAGCAAACTCTTTGGCGCTATATAAACTCGTAGTAATAATAATAATAATAATCACCACCAAATCTTTTTTTCTTCTTCAATAAGAGGATGGTGTATTACAAGTAAAGCTACCCACCTGCTTCTCCAGAGGAGCCTAGTATTGGTGGCAGGAAAATGGACTAACGTGGGTAACACGTTAACATGGGCTATATCCGTGAAAGTTCCCAGTTAGCCAGGTCATGGTATAGTTAGTAGCAGTTAGACACAATCAACTATAATTATTCTGTAATGTTGAAGACATTGGATAGATTCAGGTCCGCTTTTATTGCAAAATTAGCAAAATTACAACTCAAGGTAGAATTGTATTTCCACCACCAACTGCTAGTGCCTTGACTAGAAAAGACTCATCCTAGTCCCAGGGTTGCAAACCAGAAATGCAAGAAGTAGTATCACCACCAAATCTTTTTTTTCTTTGTCTCCTTCAGTAAGCTTTATTTCACAGATGATAGTGCATTACACGTAAAGATGCCACCTGCTCCTAGTAATAGGATAATATTATCAGGGAATTGGTGTTGGAAGGGTACATTTAAATGCATGCATATCTCAGAATTGCAAAGTTTAAAGAGGCTTAACCCAATGGGGTTGATTTACTAAAAATGTAGAGTGCAAAATCTGCTATAGCTGTGCATAGAAACCAATCAGTTTCCAGTTTTTTTCTTCTATCAAAAGCTTAATTGAACAATCTAAAGTTAGAAGCTGATTGGCCACCATGCACAGCTGCACTGGATATTGCACTCTCCAATTTTACTAACTTAACCCCAATGTATATTCAATGAACAATATCAGTGGTCTCCAAACTACAGCCCGGGGGCCAGATGTGGTCATCTCCTTGCTTTTATCTGGCCCTTGGAACATTACTCCTTCCACTGACACCAATGATGGGGCACATTTTTTTCCCACTGATACCAATGATGTGGTACCATTCCTCACACTGATGCCAATGTTGGGGCATTATTCCTCCCACTGATACCAATAATGGGGCACCATTTCTCCCACTTTTACCAATGATGGGGAATGATTTTTCCCACTAATTATGGGGCATTTTATACTCTCATTGGCACCAGAGTATTTTCTACTTACACTGGCCACAATCCGGCCCCCTCAAAGTCTGAAGGACAGTAAACTGGCCCTTTGTTTAAAAAGTTTGGAGACCTATGATCTATATGAACTGTGAACTATATTAAACTATATACCATATGAACTATGATCTACAGGAAATATGAACTATAATATGTCCCTTCTTGTTATTATCCCTAACTACCTAGGTAGTTTATTTGCAACACACTGCCCTCTGTGGTATGAAGAATAAAAAAATGATTGGCAGTGATGTGGCTTCTTTCATTATGCATTTTATTGGGGTTGTCTACCAGTAGTATATTTTTATAACCATTTTTATATACTACCATGGACAGCTCCTTGATTCAGAGCCACCTGTATGGGGATTAGCCTCGGGCCGTGCTGAAAATTCAATTGTTCCCAAGACCATAACTGATTCACCACTTATTTAGCACATGCATGCCTGCATTACAGCCAGTACAGAATCCCTTATTCCTTTCTGTTGTCTGCTTTCTGTAAATCATGTACGGTTATAAAGTTTGAAAGGGTTGAAACATTGCTCAGTTGTATTTAAAAATTAGTGTTCAAGGACCTATTGGTATGAACAAAGGGTTTTTTTTATGTGGAATCTGAAACCATGTGTCGTTCAGCTATGCTTATCTACAGTAGGTTTTTCTTTTGGTTCCTGTGTGCCAATCTCTCACAATTATTATAAAGGGGCAATATATAGTGGTTTTGTTTATTTCTTATTTTTATTTCAGCAGTTTATAAACTAATATTTATTTAATGATTGTTATTTTTTGTATAAAATCATAATTTTACAAGTAAAATTTTTATGAAGGGTGCTTATATGCTTCAATGTTTGCAGATCATAAGGTACATGTGTGTTCCCTTGTGTGAGAGTGTGTGTATGTATGTCTATATCCTGCAATTAGGTCTGTAGTTTCAGGTCAGGTATAAACCAAAAACCCCAGACCCTGGAGTAGCAGAAGGATACCTAGCACCTACTCCCTGCAAAAAGGTAAATGATAAATATGTAATACAAATATTATATTTATGAACAAGTAGGTGCTAAGCTCAGAGATAATCCCCATGGAGGTGGAATGTCAGTGCTCTGGTTCTGTGTGCAACAGAATGATGAGGATTGGTATAACTGACACTTGCATTCACAAATAATAAACTTTATTGAGTGAGTAAAATGTGCATGTAAAATGGCTTACGTGTTTCAGCAATAAGCCTTAGTCATAGCCATGACTATAGGCTGTGAAAAAGGCTTATTGCTGAAACACATAAACTATTTTTTATGCACATTTTACTTGATAAAATTTATTTGGGAAGACAAGTGATGGCTGTACCAATCTCCAATAATTATATTAATATTTACCAGGAAAAATTTAAAGTATAGTACCTGGTAATCCTTGTCTCTAGCAAAAATAGCAAAGGGCAAGCCCTCGGTTATTCTTTATATTTTTTTCTCAGCTCCACAGACTAGCTCAATGTCTGCTCCCAGGTTGGAGGAACTCCGAGTGAGCTCAGAGCTTAAGTAGCATAACTAATGACAGACCTAGTGCACTTACAGTTGTTGAACCAGCCAAGAAAATCCTAGGATGAACTCAAGAGGATTTATTTACTAAGTGCAAATAGGTTGTTCAATGTGAAAGAGAATTTACCCCAGAGCTTAGTGAATGAAGCAAAGCTCTACTGACTTCCATCATCCAATTAGCAAACATACTATCTTTTTTTATTTTCCATGCACATGACTGGATATGTTTTGCAAAGTGAAAACTCAACACATTCACTAAGCTCTGTTGCAAATTCTCATGCAAAGTGAACAGCTTTTAGTAAATTAACCACATAGTAAATTAACCCCATGGGATTGGATATATATCATGTCCAAGACCTTCCTCACTCACTCATTGTTCAAATACAAAGTACAGAAAAAAATGCTTTGATTTAAGTGTTACTATTGTTTCTGAAGAGTATCTACGTAAACTCAAAAATGAAAAATATACAGAAAACTGTTTATTGCAGCTTATTACTCCCTATGCATGGTGGCTGCTTTGGTGTTCTATTTTTAAGCTTCTTTCTTAATTTTCACCCAGCAATCTTAGAACTAACACAATTTCTGCAGCCTTGACTACCTTCTCTCTATATACAGCAGAGGAGCCAGCGCAACAACCTAGGCAGGATTACAACTATGTCTGCCTTTGCTCATCTCCATTAAATAGAGGTAGTAGTTTACAAAAGGAACATAGCATTATTTTAAATGTCCAGTACAGCTCACAGGACGTGACAAGGACACAGCATTTCTGGCAACATCTGCACTTGCTGAAAGTGTTCTGAGCCTTAAAAGTGAAAACTAATGAAGCGATATATAACATTTTCCTTCTAGGGTTTGGTTATCTTTTTATAGCATCCCAAGAGAATTACTTTATATACCATATACAGTATGGTTACAACACAATTTCACATTTACCAAAAAGAAAGTATAGTACGAGAAACATGAATCTTGATCCCAAATAAAGGTGAAAAACATTTTTGTGTCATTATATTGAGCTGTGGTAACTGTGGAAATGTGGATTTTATATTTATACTACAAAACTCCTTTAATGTGAAATATTGGTATATAGTTATAATTTGTTTGGTTCCAGAGCACAGAATAGAAACCTAAAACAAATCAGTATGTTTATGCCTTTATAAAGTGTAATTCTGGAACAATGTAATGCCTTTGAATATGCATTAAATATCCATTTAGTATTACAGAACAGCATAAGGATTAATAATAATAAATGAAAAGAAATGTACCGAAGCTAGACACCTATAGCACCTTCTGTTCTCGTGAGTGAAGTCATGCTTCAGTGGGATTCTATTGAGCATAATATTATACGGTATGATCACATTATTGGCAATGCATTAATAATACAGCACTGTGTCGTTTGATTTATGAAGTGGAACTTTGTTTATAACTAACAAAGATCAGCAATTACAGTCCCAACGAAGTCACCTTTCAAATTAAGTTAAGCACTATAGCATTGAACTGCAATACAAGTTAATTGGCTGTGTGAAATGGACTGTTTCCAGTAGACAATACCAGATAAATGGGAAGCAGTGGAGTACGGTGTGTAGTTGTGCTAGTCAACTCAATGATGCTGGGGGAGCATTGAGAAAATTAAAAACATACCGGTAAGCATGGAAAGATCATTTGTGACAAACTCTATTGTAAACTTTCCAACTCCGAATAGTGTAATAGTAATGTATTATTCATAAAATTGATAACATAATCAATATTTTTAACCCCATTAGTAACTGAGCGCAAAACAAATGTTAATGCCTGAACACAATTTTGCAACTTTGGGATGTGTTAGTAAAACCGTACATATCTTCGCAACTACTTTCTGCATCTATGTGGATTATACCTTGTTTTTTTTAAGAACAAATTAGACTTTTTTGTGGTAAATGGTAATGGATATCTCCTGATTTGTTTTTTATTATCAAAGGAAAACTGGCCCAAAATAGTATAAAATATATATTTTTTTCATTTAGCTGTATAATTCTTGTTACTACTATAACCTACCATTGAAGAAAAACCCAAAATAAATTCTGCTGCTCCTGCGATACTACTAAAAAACTCCTTTAATGTGAAATATTGGTATATAGTTAGAATTTGTTTGGTTCCAGAGCACAGAATAGAAACCTAAAACAAAGCAGTATGTTTATGTCTTTATAAAGTGTAAATATATTTGTTGTATATACCCATAGTATGGCCCAGAACCAATAGTGTACATTTTGCTTTTTTATCCTACCTAAAACACACTAATACTGACACTAACTGACATTGATACAATTTTTTTTAATCTTGCCTAAAATATACTGACCATGAACTTTGACCCTGACCTTTGAACTTAACCTTGGCCTTTGACCCTTACTTGACCTAAAGACTAACCCTGGCAATGACCTAGATAAAACCTTGATCTAGCTTTTTTTTCTTTAGCTTTTAATCCTTTATTTTATTTTAATTTTACACATTTTTGTTTATTTTCATTTTTCTCCCTGCAAGGGGAGAGCGATACAATATATCTCCCCCTCCATTCAGAGAGAAAGAAAACACTGATAACTGTGATATCTAATCAGAGGCTATTACAGCAATCAGGTAACCTGGAATCGGGAGATCATTAGTACAGGACCTGGAGCTCCTGGTGAGAGCCCGGTCTCTTTTGCTTGGCATGCACTATGTGGCCTGCTCCCAGCAAAAAGACAGATACACATACATGTAGCCCCACAGATAAAGGCTCACTTCCATGAACCCAGCAAAATTAATTTCACCACAATTTTCACAAGTTGAAACTCACAATTGTACTAATTGATTTGCCCAGGTGAAATGTGCTTTCATAAAAAAGTCTACTTTTTTCCTTTTGGCATAAGAACAGAAGGATTTTTGATGTAAGAATAGATCAATGATAATTAAAATAAGCTTCAACAAACCTCACAGAGAACAAAAACACTTTCATTCTGTCTTTCAAACTCCTAATTTTCACTAAACCACAGTGAAAACTCAAATTCACTGATCTTTAATGATAACAATAACAACAGATGCCTTGCTAGGACCTCCCTACAACCAGCCAGTATCAGTTTAACCCCGGTGTGTCTCAATGTGATGTTACAAAAATAGACCCTGACTACAAAAATGCCTCTCACCTCCTTTCAAAATGAATGGACTAGTTGAACACTACAGTACAATAAATCAGAGATCATCTCTTATGTGACCGGGCTATGGCAATACAAGTATTTATATATTCCTAACAAGTCGTATATGAGATTTAAACAATGCCCTAGCTGAACCCTGTAGCTGCAGGCACTGTAGAACAATTCATCCTCAAATTTTAAAGCTGGAAACTCTTTTATTTTCAGTAACTCAGCTCTCCCTGCTCCCTCCTCCCAGCAGTGACTTTGCAGTTCTCTAGCCATGAAGAGCAAAGTGCTGAGACCCAATCTGAGTGACTTATTTGAGGGCTTGTTCTAAAGTTTTAAAATGGAATCCTAAGTCTAACTGTTCCCAAATGTTCACTCTTCCTATCTATCCTGCATAACCTGTATAAAAAAAAGATATGTGTACTTACCTATTTTTAATCCGCTGAGGTCGGGTCACATGATCCGCAGCTCAGGATCAGGGAGAGCATGACAATGACTTGAAATTATGGAAGCTGTCACAATACCCATAGCTTTCCATGACCCAGCCATTGCTTATGTTCCCTCCTTTCCCCTGCAGCAGCCACTCACTGACTCAGGAGAGCCATAGCTGTGGGATAACGAGATCAGACTGGAGCGGATTAAAAATAGATAAGTATAAAACTTTATACAGGTTAGGCACGATATGTAGCTATACCTATACTTGGGCATGGGCTTTTCTTCCATTTTCAAGCTAATTTACTGCTTGGTAAGAATATGTAAACACATATATGTCCATACCCTGCTGACAGATTCACTTTAATCCCCAATTTCAGCCATTTTTAACTGAATCCACTGACAATCTCTTGTAATTTCTCTTATCTGAGCCCTGGGTCCTGTAGGCACATACTGGATGGTCAATATTTCTAAATAGAATGGATCAGACAAAATAAAGACTTTATCATAACTTTCTAGTAAACAACTGTTGGCCACTAGTGCCTGAGCCACTCTGCTATTTTGTCTCTTTACATAGCAAGAACACCCAGCTAGGCTAAGTACTTGTATTTATGAAAGGGCTAGTTGTAAACTAAACTGTTACATGATTGGATAATGCCTACATTTTCAGCCACACTTCTATGTCTATGGCCATCCCATAAGCCTGCAAGGAGTCAAAGTTGAAATATAATGCTTTGACACAAAATTAGGTTTGCAGGTAATCTGTAAATTTTCCAGAGTAAATGAAGAACTACTTTAAAATGCAGTATATCCTTAGCCATCACTACAAATAATGGTAAGGATCAAAAGAATAAAATTAAATTAAATATTTCTGATGTTCATTTATGCACACTGGTTGAAGTCATTTGCCTTTTCATGGAGAAGGCATTTGTAATGTAGCGATCTACTCGGGCTGAAACAAATGTGTCCCTCCAGAGATATATTCTTTTCAAAAAGACATATTAGGTGTTGCATGACAATATATTTCCTTAATTTGTCCTCCTCTCTTATCTGAATTGCATTTACTTTGTTCAGCCAAAATATGCTTTTCTTTTGTGCTGTTTCAGCTACTTTGTAGTTAATGTTGCTGAGAAAAGTCAAGCTTATTCTTTCTGCTTCATATATCATCAACAACGGTGGCTGGATAGCAGAAATGATTATCAATAGGAGGATGATTATATTTGGTAATGATGTATGAAAAAGCAAAAAAAGCAAAAAAAAAAACTCCACAAAGAGAGATTCAAAAACACTGGATTAGCATACAGTATATGTGTGCCTTGCTATAAAGAGAAAATAATTGTCTTTGGATTTTGTTTTATATGCATTTTTTTCTTAAATGGACAGTTACCCTAAAATTGGTATGTTAATTATACTATAGGTGGAGTCTGGTGCATTTAGTAAACATTTGTAATTTGGACAGTCCATTTTTGTGATACACACACCTGTGATAGTCAATAGCTCAATCTGCATCTTCCTATTTTTCTTTGTAATTTTTATATTTATTAAAGTTTTACAAATAAAAAAAAACAGGGAATCAAAGCATGTTTAGTTCAACACACAGGGTAAGTAGGGTTCTGTAGCATAACAACAGTAAAAAAAAAAATTAAAAGGAATAAAATAAAATAATAAATGAATAAAGAATAAATATGAAGGAGTAGGGAAGTGATAGTCTTGTGTAGATGGCAAGTCACCAGTAAACATACAATATATTAAAAGGAAAAGGGAGGACTATTTTATCATTATAGAATCCTGGATCAGCTTTAGGGCTCGTTTAGACTTTAAGAAAATCCATGTTTTTGTATCCCTAAACAGACTCCGCCCCCAAGCTGAAATGTCAACAGACAAGTAGCGGACACATTGTCACATGCAGCTGACTCAATGCTTCACTAAGGGTGACCAATTCAAGCAAAATAAGAAGGTTCAGAAATGCTCTGCAACCACGTGCAATGCATATGGTTGTGGTGCAATTGTGCAGCAATTATGGGGTTAAAACAGGCGGAGAGGAGGTTTCGCATCACCACCTCACTACTTGTCAATCAGCATTATGGATGAGGAGGTAAGCATAGGAAGCTGCATTGCTCAATAAGAAAGACACATTGCCTAATCAGAAGCTACATATTTGCACTTGCTTGGCTGTGCAATGTGCTTGTAAATTTCAATATTTGTTTCACAGAATTAATAAACCCTAGGCAGGTAAAAGAATAAACGTACATGTATTCAAAGTGTACTTATTTATTTTACTTGCGTTTCATTTTATCTTTCCAGCATCTAGTTGACCCATTAAAATGACCTAAAATGCTTCTTACAAATGGAGCAAACATTATCCAAAAAATGTCTAATTGGGAAACATCTCTCACTCTCCTTTCCTATTTAACAAGAAATTGATAATATATTTGTTACCTCATTATGAGACTATTTGAAATAATTGCAAAGAAAACAACATTTAGCTTAGCCAACCTGTGGAGAGCACACAGTGGGTTGTGACAGCTTTAATGATAATCATTGTATGGAGTTGTAACTGACATGTAGAGTTGCCAGTAATGATCACAAATAAGGCAAAATGAAATCCAGGGGTGACACTTTGATCCCCCTGTTTTCAGTTAGGACTCTCATTCTGTCTTCAGAACTTTGGTAAGGAGCACAAAGTTTACAAAAACATATCAGGCCACTTTGGGTTCAGAAGATTTGTAAAATTATTTTTTTTTAAGTGTAAGTATTTATTAGGTTTCCAAAATGTAATAGAGAAAAAAAAGAAACATCTTATGTAAGGTACAAGCTGCAATTACAGCAGATACAATGCTCAGCCATGTATGAAAAATAGAGTATTCATAAAGTAAGGGAATGATATCTCTTATACTATACTAATCACAGTATAGTCATCTTACTATAGTAATACAAGATATTGTAGGTGTTATGTGGTAATAATGAACATCTTGAAGGGTGTTTTTTTTTAACGTTTGTACCTTTTCTTAAGATCCTTGTGACAGAAAATATACATTATATATATATATATATATATTTACTTGTAATAAAGCATTAGTAGATTAATCTAGCATTAGTTCATTAGTTTCAATGTCAGATTTAGCAGCTCAAGTCTCTTACTATTTGAAAGGGGTGGATAGGGTGGGCAACCCTGCCTTGTGGCAGGATGCTGAATCTTGTATACATGAAGTCACAAGGCTCACAAAAGGTGGAAATCAAAAGGGGTTTTCAATGCTAGACTACCCATCGCTCAAGAAGGGTGAAAGTGAACAAGGCAAGAAATTAGCATAAGTTCTCTGTTGTAGACAGTGGGACTGATTTACTAAGTGTAGAGGCTGCCCAATTGGTAAACCAATTTTTTTTGAAAGTGTGCAGTATGTTTATCTTGCAAAGCAAATGATACCCACTTCAGGATCAGACCTTTTTCTAACACTCTTTGTTACAAGTAAAATTCAGTAATATTTGCTAGAAAATTACTTATAACCCTCAAACATTATATACACTGCTCAAAAAAATTAAAGGAACCCTTTGAAAATACATCAGATCTCAATGGGGAAAAATATCATGCTGGATATCTATACTGATATGGACTGGGTAATGTGTTAGGAAAGTAAGGATGCCCCATCGTTTGATGGAAATGAAAATTATCAAAATTATCAACCTACAAAGGACTGAATTCAAAGACACCCCGAAAAGTGAAAAAACTATGCAGCAGGCTAGCCATTTTGCTGAAATGTCATTGCAGCAACTCAAAATGGTACTCAGTAGTTTGTATGACCCCCACGTGCTTGTATGCATGCCTGACAACATCGAGGCAAGCTCCAAATAAGACGACGGATGGTGTCCTGGGGTATTTCCTCCAAGATCTAGACAAGAGCATAACTGAGCTTCTGGACAGTCTGTGGTGCAACCTGGCAGAATCGAATGGACCAAAACATGATATCCCAGAGGTGTTCTATTGGATTTAGGTCAGGTGAGATTGGGGGCCATTCAATGGTATCAATTCCTTCATCCTCCAGGAACTACCTGTATACTCTCACCACATGAGGCTGGGCATTGTCATGCACCAGCAGGAAACCAGAACCCACTGCACCAGCATATGGTCTGACAATGGGTCCAAGGATTTCATCCTGATACCTAATGGCAGTCAGGGTGCCATTGTCTAGCCTGTAGAAGTCTGTGTCCCTCCATGGATATACCTCCCCAGACCATCACTGACCCATCACCAAAATGGTCATGCTGATTGATGTTACAGGCAGCATACCATTCTGCATGGCTTCTCCCGACCCTTTCACATCTGTCACATGTGCTCAGGTTGAACCTGCTCTCATCTGTGAAAAGTACAGGGCTCCAGTGGTGGACCTGCCAATTCTGGTGTTCAATGGCAAATGCCAATCAAGCTGTATGGTGTAGGGCAGTGGGCACTAGAGGACGTCCGGCCCTCAGGCCACCCTCATAAAGTCTGTCTCTGATTGTTTCGTCAGAGACATTCACACCAGTGGCCTGATGGAGGTCCTTTGTAGGACTCTGGCAGTGCTCATCCTGTTCCTCCTTGCACAAAGGAGAAGATAGCAGTCCTGCTTCTGGGTTAGGGACCTTCTATGGTCCTGTCCAGCTCTCCTAGAGTAATTGCCTGTCTCTTGGAATCTCCTCCATGCTCTTGGGACTGTGACGGGAGACACAGCAAACCTCCTGGCAATGCTACGTTTTGATGTGCCATCCTGGAGGAGTTGGACTGCCTGTGCAACCTCAGTAGGGTCCGTGTATCGCCTCATGCTACCAGTAGTGACACTGACTTTAGCCAAATGCAAAACTAGTGAAAAACACTCAGAAAAGATGAGTAGGGAAAAATATGTCAGTGACCTCCACCTGTACAATCATTCTTGTTTTGGGGGTCATGTCATTGTCACCCATCTATTGCACGTGTTGTTAGTTTCATGAACACCAAAGCAGCTGAAACTGATTAACAACCCCCTCTGCTACTTAACTGATCAGATCAGTATCCCAGGAGTTTAGCTGACTTGCTGCTATATTCTGATTAAAAAGTGTTCCTTTAATTTTTTGACCAGTATATATATATATATATATATATATATATATATATATATATACATTTATTTTATTTTTTTTTAACAGAGGCTCTAGAGAATAATTTTTTTGCAGTTTTTAGCAGTTTTTCAAACACTATTTATTGAGAAAAAGTACATTTAAATAATTTAAAAAAGGCAAAACACAATATATACCCAATTTTTTAGATACCTAACATGTCATGCTTTAAAATTGCGCAAGCTTGTGGAGTGGCGCCAAACTACGGTACTTAAAAATCTCCATAGGCAGCACTTTAACATTTCTATAGGCTACCAGTTTAAAGTTACAGAGGAGATCTAGTGCTAAAATTATTGCTCTCACTCTGACGTTCACGGTGATACCTCATATTTGTGGTGCGAATACCATTTACATATGTGAGCATGACCAACGTATGCATCGCCACAGCTTGTGTGCACAGGGGGACAGGAGTACTTTACATTTTTTTTAATTATCATTCATTTTATTATAATTCTGTTAATTTTTATACTGTCCTTTTCATTTTTTTATCACTTTTATTGCTATCACAAGAATGTAAACATCCCTTGCAAAAACAACACAGAATGACATGTCCTCTTTATGGAGAGATCTGACGCAAATCTCTCCCCACCCTTAAAAGAAAAAGATACGTTTTTCTTATTTTTTTGCTTTAAAAAAAGTAATTTTTGACATGGTTACCAGAAGTAACGTCAGGATGTCCTCCTAGGCCACAGAGATGAATGGGGGCCATGTTTCCTTCACTCATCTCTATGCCCTGCCACTGCCAGCACCAGATTGGTTCCCAGGCTCACTGATCAGACAAGTAGGCCCAGGAACCACCATTCTGAAAGTGCTCCAGCGGCAAATTTATTGCTCACTTTTATCAAAAAGACTGGAGTCTAAGGAAAAAAAATAATACCGGGGTTATGGCATCTAGATGCTGCCATAACCTCAGTATTATACGTCAAACTAATGACGTATTTTTCAAGTTAGGTGGTCGGCAAGTGGATACAGTGAACAAACAAAACAAAATAAAGACAAAGGTTTTCATGCCACAATGTGTGCAAATGGTAAATAGTTAGTCAGGGTGAAATAATAGACACAAGTCCAGCTAGTTCAACCAATAGATAAAAGTAAACAAATAGAAAACCTCCATACACACAATCCTATACCCACAGTTGGTCCATAGGAAGGAAACAAAAACCCAATAAAGCATGATCCTATTTGCTAAAGTGGTGGTGGTGGTGGGGGGGGGGCAAACGGATATTCTCTGGATCAACAATCTGTTAATATCAAGTTATTTTTTGTACATTTAGAATGCATCTAGCTCTTTTTTAAAACATTCTTTTTTTATAAAAAAAATCTACTGAGCTGGCTGGAAACAGTTCTTGATGAAGTCTATTGCAATTTTTGCAGCTTTTACTGTGAAAAAGCCTTTCCATATGTGGAAGTCAAAATTTTTTTCCTCCAGGTGTAAAGAGTGACCCCTTGTCCTTTGTAATGACCTGAAAGTGAATAGCTCTACAAGTTAACTACATGCACCACCTATGTATTTATACATGGTGGCCACATGCCCACTTAATTGCCTCTTCTCAAGAGAGAATAAATGCCATTCAGCTAATCAAAAACCTCTGTTTTTACTGTGAATTGTTAAACAGTGGAATTTGTTTTCCTTTTTTGCTGGCTAGCTGGTAAGTGCACTGGGAATGTTTTTTTTGCTTGTTTGTCTTGTACTATGGTCTTCACGGGCACCTTACTCAATAAACTAGTTAGAAATTGTATAGAAAAACACAACAGTGAGCGCTAGTCCTGAAAGCGGCTAAGCACTCTAAGCAACCAATATGTACTTAAAATGGAATAACATAAAATTAGTGCAGCGCTAAAAGTAGTGATATTAGGAAAGATATAAGTCCACTGAAAAGTCTTGGTATTGGACGTGTCCAGTGACAAATGAGGATTCAAAATTGGTGATCCGTGTGGAAACGGCTGAAAAACGCACTCACCAGAAGCAAGACACATAAACGCAGTGTGCATCTAGAGCTCATGGATCCTCAATCCAGAAGGGGATAAAGCTGGTCCAGTTACAGGAATGGTGGATCCCTCCTCTGTGGATGCAGCAACAGATCCTCCTCTCCCCAATAAGGTGTAGGATTCCAAGATCAGGATTCTGCAAGCAAAAGCTCCTCAGGGGAGTTTTAGGGAAGGACACCCATAGTGTAGTAGGTTATAAAAAGCAGCTTTATTAAAAATTATAGTATCCAATTCAAAGTAGGCAGGTATCATAAAGATGTGTCAGCAAGACAAACTAACCCTGACACTCTGAATAGTGGCCGCCGGGCCTCCACGTGGCTCCGGCGGCGTAGCGTCTCGACGTCCAGGCTCCTCCTTACGCGTTACGTGCACACGCACATCTTCAGAGGTATGGAACCATTGGCCAATGGTTCCATACCTCTGAAGATGTGCGTGCGCACGTAACGCGTAAGGAGGAGCCTGGACGTCGAGACGCTACGCCGCCGGAGCCACGTGGAGGCCCGGCGGCCACTATTCAGAGTGTCAGGGTTAGTTTGTCTTGCTGACACATCTTTATGATACCTGCCTACTTTGAATTGGATACTATAATTTTTAATAAAGCTGCTTTTTATAACCTACTACACTATGGGTGTCCTTCCCTAAAACTCCCCTGAGGAGCTTTTGCTTGCAGAATCCTGATCTTGGAATCCTACACCTTATTGGGGAGAGGAGGATCTGTTGCTGCATCCACAGAGGAGGGATCCACCATTCCTGTAACTGGACCAGCTTTATCCCCTTCTGGATTGAGGATCCATGAGCTCTAGATGCACACTGCGTTTATGTGTCTTGCTTCTGGTGAGTGAGTTTTTCAGCCGTTTCCACACGGATCACCTAGTTAGAAATTGTGTTCATTGACATTTTTGTTTCGTAAATAGAAGGAAATTGGGGTCATTCTAAATGCCCAGTCATGCATAATGCAAATTTAAAATAAAACTGGATTTTCTTAGTATACTATTGGTTGATTCAAGTTAACAGAACTTCATCTTACTAGTTAAAATCTGTGAACATTTAGTTTGCTAAATAAATAGCCTCTTGTCTTATAGTTAATTAACCCCACTCTATTAGTGATATTATTAAAGGTTTAAAGGAAACAGACTCATATTTCAATTGATATAATTCATGAGACCTTTGAAAACCTTGCTTCAATTAAATTATTGTTCTGTGCCAGCCATGAATAACAGTGGGAAAGTGAAATAGGGGAGTAGTTTTCTTGGCTTACTGAATACATTTTGTAGTGCCAACTTTTAAGAATAGTTCTGTTTCTGTGTTCAGTTCTGTTTGCCAGGCTTAATGTCATACACATAGCTGAAAAAGTACATTCCTATATATATATATATACGTAAATCACTTTGTCTCCTCATCTACATTTTGTTTTTCATTGGTTTTGTTAAAGGAGAGGTAATGCCAAAGCTATTTTGGCTATACTTCACCTGTAGGTCAATGGATTGCAGTTCATTTTGTGCTCCTGTGACCTATTTTCCCCAGCCTGCTGTCAGCTGACATCACTCAGCTGGTCCAGGCTTGGGAAAGATTCTGGCTTTACAGTTGGGATCCACACAGATGCCTGGATCAGGAGCTAGCTCAGTCTCTCAGCCAGCCAATCTCGCCCCATTAACAGCCCAGAGCTCCAGTGATCATTGGAGGGGCAGAGCAGAACGCCCGTGACTCTCAGCTCTCTGCTCACTGAAGGCCGAAAACTAAGCAATCAGTGTTCTTTGATCGCTCAGTTCTCAGTCTTAGAAGTGGCAGGGACTGGATGTAGCATCAGATTGATGCTGCATCCACTTAAGTGAGGTTTTTTTTTTCTGAAACCCATACTTAGCAACTCTTTTAAAGTGTATGTAAACACAGATATACATTTATTTAAATAGTTTTTGTCTTGTAAGTATAGATGTGCAAGGTTATTTTATTGGGGTGAATAAAAGTTGAATAAATATTTGATGATCCTACCAGTTTTTGCTTACTCTGAGGTCTTCTTTTTATAAGGCAACAGTGCAATCTCATCAGCTCCTGCAGAAATATTGTCACTCTCCTATGTGAACTGCAGATAGGCAGGCTTTAATCCAGTCTGCTGCAATTGACATCCCATGCTGGCTGACTGATAACTGTCCAATTAACAGCAGAGAATGTGGTTTCCTATTTCAGTAATATCACTGGCAACCTCAAGCAGCTTATCCCTCCCAAATCCCTGGCCTGCAGGAACAGCATTATTGTGATAACATGACTTGTAATAAAGCAACTGAAAAAAGTATTTAATTGATTTTTTTTTACATTTCTGATTATTGATGCCACAAGCTGGAGGACATAGATGGTGCTACAAAGAGGCTGGCCCCAGAACAATAGGCAAGGGGAAATCTTATATAAGAGACTCCTGTTCTGGGAATAACTAAGAAAGGAATTCCCCTTTGGGAGATTTCCTCTAACTTCCTCTTGCATCTTTGGGATGGAGAGTGATCAGAAAATAACCAAAACCAGAAACAGGGAAGTGGGAAATACTGGGGAGTACACACACCATATCTGAAAAATAGAGGTGCCACCGGAGTGTCTGGAAGGGTGCTACCTAACCAGATATCAAAAACAAATGATGAGGAAGAAAAAAGGCTGCACACTTAATAGGATAACCTCAAAATAATTTTATTGTGCACCATAGACAGTAATAAGCCATTGGAGACATGACAATCCTGCATGACAGAGGACACATCCCCTCCAGAGAAATCGAGAGGGGAACCCTCAAGAATGGACCAAGGATGGAAATAGTCCACTGGGACTAACCTACTCCAAACCCTCCAGAATCCAACCCTGTATACAACCCACCCCATTGAAAACTCCCAACACCCCCACAGGGACCCACAAGACACCCCTTCCCTAGATGGAGGACCCTCCCGTCCTGCCACCCCCCTCACTAGGAAAAAGAGGAGATGAGGGAGATATTACCAGCCCACTGATACCCTCAACCCCCCAACACCCACTACATGGAAGAGTTTGCTAACTACACACACCAGGGGCTCCTGGATATATTAAACCACTCAAAGAAAATATGATGTACACTGCTAAATGGCAGACATGTAATGCATGAGCGTAAGGCAATGAAATGAATTGCAAACAGTGAAGGCCAGTGTGGCCATGGCCGCTGGCCAGAGAGGATAACACAGCATAAAGGCACTGTGTGGTTAGCCTATTAGGTGTGCAGCCTTTTTTCTTCCTCCTCTTTTGTTTTTGATGGGAAAATAACCAATGGTACACAAACTGCTAACAAATTGGTAAGGGTTTTATCTCTTCCCTACATTATACTACTCTATCCAAATGAACAAAAAACAAATTGGCAATAGATACACTTTAACTTACCTATGCAGCTAGGTGTTCATTTGGTGAAAAACTGCTAATGGGCAGTTATGTTTGTGTTACTGCAGAAGAGACATAGATGGAGATTTCCTAAATCAATCAGCTTCCAGGTTTTGTTGTCAAAGCTTAATTGTTTAGTTATAGTTAACAAGTTAGAAGCTGATTGGCTACCATGCAGAGTTGCACCAGTTTTAGTAACTCTCCCCCATAGTCTTTTCTGTAATAAAAAGCTGCTTGCTTGCAGTTTTCAAAAATGTAGGTTTAGCTCCACTTTAATTGTATTATTGATTCAGCACAAAATATGAATGTTAAAGAGCCCCCAAAACATTACAGGAAAATCTTTTTTTTTTGTAGGTATGCCACAATTACCTGGTGCACATTCGAATAATGTGCAGGCCACATTTGATGGTAAATTTGCAACATTTTTCACTGTCCCCAGTATGCATATTTTGAGATTATGTTTGGGTTGTTCAGCCTGGTTTGCAGACACATGGATGTATACGTGCATGTTCTTAAATTAATCAGGCCCAATAGAACATTCTCTCGGCTAGCAGAAAATCATATGTTGTTTGCAGTGTTTAATATTCTGCTCAGATGTTTTTATGTGTTAGAGGCAGCCAGCCAGAACCAAATGTTTGATTTTTACAAATGTTTGGTTTCAACATGTTTGAAATATTTGTATAAGCGCTCGCAGTGCTGAAATGTTAAAAAAAAAAACTTTTTATAGGTACTGTTGAGTCCCAATGTGTTAGGTAAAATATTTATTTTATTGTTGCCATGACAAAAATTTTATTAAATCAGTAATTTAATTCACCTACTTTTGTTCTGTGTTTGCAAGATATACAGTATGTTAGATTGATGACATGCAAACCATTTTTACTCCTCTAATATAATCAGTTTTTTTTTTATTTCAAGAACATTTAATTCTACCTCTACAAAGTTAATTGCATTATGTAATGCTATTTCATGCATAAAGGTCCTATTAATATATGTCGCTTTTCTAAATATATATATACAATTTTTAAATATATATTTAGCTTTCATGGCCTCCTCATGTAAGCATACTTACAGGTTAGCTCCACCCTCTGACCCCCATTTAGAACCTCCCTCCCATAGCATAAATCTGAGATCAGCCTGGCCCTCCTGTTCTCCTTTTGTCCTCACACCAAACTTTTCCTATCTGTTTTTTTTATCTATCTTTTCCTTATTTATGTTTGGACTTTCCTGTGTTCAAAAGACATCTGCAGCATCTGGTTCCCCTCCTATATTTCTCATTCAGGCTCTGTCTCTACTGTGCTTGAGGGCCCAGGTGTTGGAGTTAAATCCTAGAGCATCTGTGGTGATTGGGCATGAATGTTTGGGGCCTAAATGGCTTTAAAATATCACATATGGCTCAACACATTTGGGCAATGTATTTCCTACAGATTGCCCTATTCCAAGATGGTGGCAGCATGAGTCAACCATCTCCTGATATTGAGCCTGAGGCACTGCATCCTATCAATGAGAGGTAGGAAGGGGGACAGGAGTTTTCAATGAAGGTAAAAAGAGCTCATGGTGGAGAGTGATTATTGTGTCTGTCCTAGAACTGTGTGTTCAAGGCATTGATCAAGAGGTTGTTCAATCTCATCATCTCCTAGTTAATGTTGCAAAGGGGATTCCTACCTTAGTAGTGTTATCATTTGTGCCCAGGAGGATTTGGTTCCTGCCGCTTCTGCACCTGGCTCAATCTTCACCATCAAATCTCTCATTGAAGAGGGATCTCTTTCAAAAAGGACATCTGTTGCACCCAAATCTGCAACAACTCCATTTAGGCTGATTCATCCAGGGATCTCCAAAAGAGTTGTGGAACTTTATTGAAGTCTGGAAAAGTGTCCACTAATTTTACCTATTTTTGCATTTGGATGATATTTTTGCCCTTTGCTCAGAGGTCCTTTTTCTGTCTGTAAAAGATATTGTGGACTTTCTTCAATTAGGTCTGGACAAGGACCTAGCCTACCATTCCTTAAAAGTTTACATTTCAGTCTTGTTGTCCATAAAAGACTGAAGGTGGGCAGAAGAGCCTTTAGTGCAGCAAATCTTAAAGGCAGTCTTCAAGATTGTTCTTATATCTAAAGTCCTCTTTCCCAAATGGGGTTTACCATTGGTGCTTCGGGTCTTTGCTCCTTTATTTTCCAAATTATTCGATCTCCATCTTGCATCCTACTCTGAAGCCTGTTTTTTTATTGGTGGCTACTATGGCTAGAAGAGTGTCAGAATGAAAAGATCTTTCCTGTAGGGATCCATTCTGTCAAATCCTGCTGGGCAGGGTGGTCTTGACACCCTTGCCCATGTTTCTTCCCAAAGTTTCCTCTTCTTGCCATTGGAATTGGGAAATTATGCTCCATTAATACTCATTGAAACCTGGCAAACCATAAATGCTACATTCAATGAATATGATGAATATCTGCTGCAGCATCTCCTGGAGTGCTATCTTCATGGTTGATAAGGTCTTTAAAAGAAGCATATTCCTTGTTGTGGCTTTCCCCTCCTGCAGAGTTGAAGGCTTATTCCACAAGAAGTACAGGTGAAACTCGAAAAATTAGAATATCGTGCAAAAGTTCATTTATTATAGTAATGCAACTTAAAAGGTAAAACTAATATATGAGATAGACTCATTACATGCAAAGCAAGATAGTTCAAGCTGTGATTTGTCATAATTGTGATGATTATGGTTTACAGCTCATGAAAACCCCAAATCCACAATCTCAGAAAATTAGAATATTACATGCAATCAATAATACAAGGATTGTACATAGAACAATATCGGACCTCTGAAAAGTATAAGCATGCATATGTACTCAGTACTTGGTTTGAGCCCCTTTGCAGCAATTACTGCCTCAATGCGGTGTGGCATGGAAGCTATCAGCCTGTGGCACTGCTGAGGTGTTATGGAAGACCAGGATGCTTCAATAGTGGCCTTCAGCTCTTCTGCATTGTTCGGTCTCATGTCTCTCATCTTTCTCTTGGCAATGCCCCATAGATTCCCTATGGGGTTCAGATCAGGCGAGTTTGCTGGCCAATCAAGCACAGTAATCCCACGGTCATTGAACCAGGTTTTGGTGCTTTTGGCAGTGTGGGCAGGTGCCAAGTCCTGCTGGAAAATGAAGTCAGCATCTCCATAAAGCTCGTCTGTGGAAGGAAGCATGAAGTGCTCCAAAATCTCCTGGTAGATGGCTGCGTTGACCCTGGACTTAATGAAGCACAGTGGAATAACACCAGCAGATAACATGGCTCCCCAAATTAACACAGACTGTGGAAACTTCACACTGGACTTCAAGCATCTTGCAGTGTGTGCCTCTCCATTCTTCCTCCATATTCTAGGTCCTTGGTTTCCAAATGAGATGCAAAAGTTGCTCTCATCAGAAGAGAGGACTTTGGACCACTGAGCAACAGACCAGGTCTGTTTTTCTTTAGCCCAGGTAAGACGCTTCTGACGTTGTTTGTTGTTCAGGAGTTGCTTGCCAAGAGGAATACGGCATTTGAAGCCCATGTCCAGGATCTGTCTGTGTGTGGTGGCTCTTGATGCACTGACTCCAGCCTCGGTCCACTCCTTGTGAAAGTCCCCAACACTTTTGAATGGCCTTTTCCTGACAATCCTCTCCAGGCTGCGGTCAACCCTGCTGCTTGTGCACCTTTTCTTCCACACATTTCCCTTCCACATAACTTTCTATTAATATGCTTTGATACAACACTTTGGGAACATCCAACTTCTTTTGCAATGACCTTTTTGAGGCTTTCCCTCCTTATGGAGGGTGTCAATGATGGTTTTCTGCACAACTGTCAGGTCAGCAGTCTTTCCCATGATTGTGATTCCTACTGAACCAGACTGAGAGACTATTTAAAGTCTCAGGAACCCTTTGCCGGTGTTATGGCTTAATTAGCTGATTAGAGTGGGACACTTTGAGCCGAGAATATTGCACCTTTTCACAATATTCTAATTTTCTGAGATTGTGGATTTGGGGTTTTCATGAGCTGTAAGCCATAATCATCACAAATATGACAAATCATGGCTTGAACTATCTTGCTTTGCATGTAATGAGTCTATCTCATGTATTAGTTTGACCTATTAAGTTGCATTATTGAAATAAATTAACTTTTTTACGATATTCAAATTTTTCGAGTTTCACCTGTATGTCAACTTCTTGGGCTTTGTGGGCAAAAATATCTATAAAGGAGATCTACAGGGCAGCAAGCTGGCATTCCCCCAGCATAGGCATTAGGCATTACTTGGCAGAAGCCTCACAGTATCCTTCTTTGCCTTTTAGTATGGCTGTTTTGTCAGCCTCTCCCACATCTCATTAAAAACTTTCAGCACTGTACCAATTGCTTGGTCTACATTTTCTTTATTTTCATGTTTCTTTATTTTTCTTTTTTCACCACTTCTCTTTGACATTGCTTGCTAAATCCTATGACATGAGGAAGCCAGCAAAACAGAAAATTGTTTTTTCTATAATTATTGTATGACGGAGAGGTGGGTGGAACAGAACACACACGGAGAGCAGTGGGACACACAAGTTATTGAGTGGTTTAGAGGGCACACGATGAGTATAGCAAGGTTCTGGCAAAACAAAAGTTGTCTGTAGCACCGTCTGGGCCTACAACAGGGAGGCAGACTCTGACAGGCAATGGGTTAAGTCTGAGTGGCACACGACAGGGCAGGAGACTGGCAGGCAATGGGTTAAGTCCGAGTGGCACACAACAAGGTGGCAGACTGGCAGGCAATAGGTTAAGTCTGAGTGGCACACAACAGAATGGCAGACTGTCAGGCAATTGGTTAAGTCCAGGTTGGATCCTCAACGCAAGGTGTGGCACACAGCAGGGAGGCCGAGTAGAGAGGGTTAAGTCATTGTCACAGGGTAGAAATTTAGGAACTCACCAGCCAGCAGTAGCCCCAGCAGAGGAAGTCTAGGCAGATAGGCACCAACTCCTGATGGGTCTTCGGAGGGCTTCGTGTCCTGGCTGTAGCTTCAAGACCACACAAGCAATGTAGAATCACAAGTCCCAGCAGTGCACAAAGCAAAGCACAGTTCAATGCATCTCCCAGCGAGGCTTGCAGCCATGAGCTGCTCTGTCCATCCTGACTCAAGCTCTGCCCATTCTCCCCCCATAGGAACATTATAGGGTCCTTTCAATTTGACCAAGCCTCAAGCCCCCAGTGCCATCTGGCTTTTCATAGCCACAGGACACCATGCTATCTCCTTGCTGAGATCAACCTCTTCTCCCACCCCCTGAGGGGCACAGGAACTCCCAACATTTAACTAAGCAGACAAGCTGACTGTTTGACACACTTGTTGATTTCAACAAACAACACAGAAATAAAATAATATTTCGTCTCTCTGTCACATATTGTAATTTTCCTTTCCTGGTCAATCCTCATATCAGTATGCAATCCCTCTTGAGTCACTTGTCACAAGTCTAAGTATAAAACTCCAGCCTTGGATTTCTGCTATGAAAGATAGACCCTAAGAAGGGGTCAGAGGACCGAGTTGCCCATTAATATGCTGACATGAGGATATGAAATGAAAATTATAGTAAGTATAGAAAAAACTGTTTTCAGTTTTAAAATTGTGATAAGTGTGTTTTCATCTATAAATTTTGTATGGTTTTTACTTTTATTTTGTAGCCCTGATAATGGTGTTGCATTATGTTTGAAAGGCATCAGCTAATGAATTTTGTTTATCCAATCATAGAAAGTTTCTTGTAATCTTGGGACACAAATGTTTTGGGGTTTTTTTTTCAGTTTTTTTTGTTTTGTTTTTTACTGGATTTTTACACATCAGGTAAGAGGTATAATGTTCTTGCCACTGATGAACCATTTCTAACCTTGTAAAGTGTTAGCAGCCTGATAGAATAGTTTTATTGTCTTTTTAAATATAGATATATAGATTTCTGGGTCCTTTTACTTTAGCCAGATCTTTTTTATTTCTTTTATTTTAGTTGGGAAAGTGGGTGCCCCTTACTGCTGTTCAGCAGATTGCTCATGTAATGACGGGGGAGTGTTGTTAACTGTGGTACTAAAGTGAGCCCAGGCTACATGCTGGAACACCCCAAGGGGGGGTGTCCATAAAAGCAGGAAGTCAAAGGAAGTGGTTGTTAGCCTTCATTCAAACCAGAAGATTAGTGACATCTAGTGGTGGAAAGGAATTATTGCAGGGAAATCTCCTAGAGAGAAGGTGAGTGTTACAGCAAAATTTGTTTTTTTAACTTTTTGAGGAAAAGCAACTCTCTTTTCTAAAAATAATATTTTGCATCTTCTTTTATTTTGTGTAATCTTAGCTGAAAGCCTTTTAATCAAAGAGATTCAATAGTGAAAATTGTAAGTCACTGAACTAGAAGAACCTGAAGGTGGCTCTAATGGGTTACAACCTACCCCCCCCCCCCAAAAGAAAAAGAACCCCCCCAAAAAAAAACACTAAAATGTTGTAACATAGTGTTATCTTTTCTTTTTTTTTCTTTTGTGGGCATTGTTTTTATTTTTAAATATAATTCATTCTATAATGTTCTGACCAACAGTATGTCAGTAAACTAAGTGAGAAAATGTGCATTACTTTGGAATTAATGGAATTCTTATCATGTTTTGTTGCTGCCTTTTCTGCAGACTTTTTCCCTTTTTGTTGTGTAATATTTTTCTATTCAAATCATTAATGAAATATGGCAGCTACAGCATAGTTGATCCCATCATTTTTTGTATCTATACTTGTGATAGAGTTCTTTTAAATTTAAAATGAGAAAAACAAAAATGAAAATATGGCATTTTCTAGAAAAATGTCAACTGTTTTCATTGATTTATGAAACAGGAATTTTGAGATATGCCAATCATTTTGGAGGTTAATTCAGACTTGCTACAATAGTACAATAAGATTTGTGAAATTGTGTAAATTAAAACATTGTCTCAGGTATCCAAGGAAGTTTACGACTTTTTCTCAGTTCAGCCGCAAGTGTAGTTTACATGCTGATTTCAAAACTCTACATCTGCATCATCAATGTCAGCTGTGTATCCCAGCAGCCTTTATAACATCTGTGCCTAGGAATATACCTAAAACTTTACAAAGCACAGAGTATTTCATTGTTCTTGGGTGCTCTCTCTCCCAGCTTTCCCTTTGTGTAATAAATATTTTTGTATATCAAAATTCCCTGTTACACACTGATTCAAAATATTTGTCCTTTTTTGTAACTATTCATAATAGTACATCTTTTTAAAGTATAGCCATTTCTCCTATATACTATCCTAAGTGTCCCTACAGATCTATACACAAGGGTGGACTACTATCTGTGAAGATAGTGCAGGCACTAAGGGGTATCTGATTTCCTGAGGTGTCTGTGGCAAGTGCTGTCTCACCTGTGATGGGTCCCATAAAGTCCAAGGCCAACTTCAAGACTTTGGGATTAATCTCTGGGTGGAATGAACTCTGTTCAACAGTGCCCATATAGTTACAACTCCAACTTCATTAGGAATAGCCATTGGCAGCACCAGTGGTCTGTGAGGCACTTCTCCCACTGACCACAAATGTAAGGGGCCCATCTCCCACTGATCCCCAATGTAACAGGGCATTCTACAGTGAACACAAGTGAAACTGAAAATTCTACATTAACTCCTAATGTAATGGGAACTCCTAATGTAATGGGATCAGTGCAAATAAATTAAAGTGGTTGTAAGGGCATAAGGGTTTCTACCTTATGCATTCCCTACATTAAGGCTCTGAGTAGAGACATTTCATTAGACATCAATCAAAGCAAGACCCACAGTCTATTCAGGACTTGTGTTATTGATCAGTAAATGTTTTCAGTGTTTTACTTGAGCCTTAGTTGCTATGAAATTATTCTTTGGCTACTCATTACTCTGTATCCTGTTATCAGTGACTAGAGATGAACTGAACTTACCTGAGTTTTGATTCAAGGCTTTTCACAGGACATACAGTAGGCAATGTTAGAGTATTAAATCCAAACCCCATTGAAGATAAAAAGTGCAAATGTTAAAAAACAGCAAAGTGTCCTTAGCCTGCCCATGCCCATGCCTTCTGTACAATATATACAGTTTACTACAGTAAACCTGACATTTACCAAGAAAAATGCCATTTAAATTGCCGGCAAATGACAGCTTTGGCTTCTTCCTGTTTGTAAACAAATGGCCAGGAATTCCATTCATCTATACTAGCCCTATATCAGAGTCTGATATAGATTTTAATGGGGGCCTCCATCAAATAAAAGGCATGGGGTTCCCCCTAAATATACATACCAGACCCTGATCCTTGATGAGTTTCTGGAATGGATGTCAAGGGGGAACCCACGCCAAAAAATTCATACAAGACTTTTATCAGAGCATGCAGTTTGGAAGGCTAAGAATGGAAGGGGGGGAGTGAGTATGTGGCCCTAAATCTCTTAAACCATAGAAGGTCACATGCCCTCAACATAGGGGTATCTTGTCAGGGGCATTTTAACTATATGAGGGGCCCCCAAATATTGCCGATCCATGTGAATGAGTAAGGAATACATAGAAAATGTACTCATTCACACAAAAAAGTAAAAAGTAAATAAACACACTTACACGGTATTTGACAACTCCATAATTAAACAAATGTTCAGGAATGTACATGCATCATAGATCACATCATCCAGTGATACACTTCACATCAGTCACAAGGAATGCAGTCCATTGTCTGCATAAAGCACAAAATCCCACCAATCAGCGGATACATCCCATGGGAACTGACTCTAAAAGTAAATAAAGGGGTGGGGTTGTTCATATGTAGTCATTCCTAAATATGGCCACGTGGTCATATTTGGCCAGTGATGCCATGCTAACCGACTATCTTGTTTATATGATTGGGCATTCCTGGTCAGCAAATGAACAGGGTCGGGGGATGTCAATATCTTTATACTCATTGAAAGCACGGAAGCTGCCATGTGTAGTAGTGATATTTCTACCACCACCATACATGATGCTGGGCTTCTACCAAGCAACTAATAGGCCTGGTATTCGAATAAATGCCAAAACAGCCAAACTGCTCACTCTAACATGTTAATGCATTTGTGTAAAGGCAACTCATTACTGTGCACTGCCTAGGTATGCTTTGGTAATAAAACAAATTCATTTAAATAGGTGGCCAGTCCACATGGTGGAGATGGCAGTTGCAAGGTAACCTTTGTATGCTGTGGGCAATGAGTCTATTTTCAGGCACCTGTGACCCTCATCATTGCATTCTAGATATTCCCATTCTTAGCAATGGCCAGAAAGCTAGAAAACCATGGGAGGAACTTCAAGCCTAAGCAGGCTATAATTGACTCTTAACTTATTCTAGAGTGGGGGCTGAGAGATGCTGTGCAATTATCTATAATCCACATTATCTACAAGGATTTTGTAAATTAAAGTAAGCAGCAATCTTTTCTTGCTGTGACAAGGAGGAAGAGTATAGGAAAGCTTCCAATCTAGTAAGTTAAACACATGACGATTTATTGTGGCTTCAAGTATTGTTGTTGTAAAAAAATAGTGGTGGTTAACTGAGCAGAGGGAGGGAATCCAAACGAAACACACCGCAATCATACATCCCTTTTTTTCTAGCGAAAAACAGCTTTTAACAGACAATCATTGACAGGGGGAAAGATGGTTACTGTGCTGCATCACTCCCTCTTTCATTAGCTAACTATACTTGAAGTCACAATAAAGCTACAGTGACACAGATCATTAGGCTCTCCGGCAACAAGAATCAGGGATTCAGTCCTTTGTGCATTTTGTGCAAGCAGCTGCAGCCATAAAGGTACGCTGTACAAATCAATGACCACCACTGCTTTTCACATCACATTCACAAGTGAATCTAGCTTCTGACCAGCCCTGGATGCAGACAGTTAGCACTCAAGGACAGCGGTTCTGGTGGCACATGAACTGTCCACTGCTAATCACCCAGTCTGTATGTGATCACTGCATTAATGCATTCAGAGGCAGCGTTAGTTACGTCTGAATACTGCAATCCAATCTTTTCCAGCCACCTCTGCAAAGGTAGCCCAAATCTTCTCAAGTAACCTGTTAAATGGGAGCTTTCCTCTACTCCTGTTCTATCTCTTTTAATAACAGCAAATGTATGGTCCATCTGCTCTTTACTGAGTTCCTTCTGTCTGCTGTGTCACAGAGGACAAGATAAAGTTTGTTTCCATGTTAAAGCACTGAGCAAACGGTTGGCACTATATAAATCCTGTATAATAATAATAATAATAATGTTAATGATTAAATAACACTGATTACTTTTTATGACTTGCTTTCTCCCCCTCTTCTCTTTTTTTTGCTTCTTTTTTCTTTTGTATTCTCATCAATACATTGCAACATTTTTTCTTAACCCTCTTTGGTTTTCAATGGTAGTAATCTTAAAATGGTTCTGAAAAGAGAAGTTTATTTTTTTAACCATAATGCATTCTCTGCATTAGGATAGTAAACATTCTGTGTGCAGCTACACCTAGCCCCCCCCCCCCAGCCCCTGCTTATACTTACCTGATCCAGATGTCAATCCACTGCTATGCACAAAGGAAGCACCACTGCTCTCTTTCTCTCCTCACTGGCTCAGCCTTTAGCTTCTGCTGCTGTCATTTGCAGCCAGTGAAGGGGAAGCTGGGGTAGGGCCAAGCTGAACTGTGTGTGTCAATGGGCACACAGAGCCAGGGGTGGACTGACAACTCATGTGGCCCCCGGGCAATAGGGGATCACAGGACCCTTGTGTCCTTGGCCAAACTCAAAAAAGCCTATGAAAAAGGTACCAGGGGCATCTCATGGAGCCCCCTACTGACCCCGGGCCCTCGGGCAGTGCCCGAGTTTCCAAATGGTCAGTCTGCCCCTGCACAGAGCACAGATCAGAAGCAAGTCCACAAGAAGTCAATTGCTATGAGAGCACTAAGTGAGGGGTAAGGGAGTAAGGAGCTCTGGCGGGGGACCTGAAAAGAAGAGAATTAGGGATTCTCTGTGTAAAACCATTGCACAGAACAGGTAAGTATAACATGTTTGTTATATATAAACAAAATTCCCTTTACAACCGATTTAAGGCTGACATTTCTGTCAGCTGCCTCCAGCAACTGTTTATGCAGACATTTAGGCCTGGTTTACACCATCACACTGTGAAATTGCATGTTGGTGCAGCACCCTTCTGAATAGCAGCTCAATGCACTTTGCACAGTAATGGACTACCATATGTACACTGTTACAAAAAATAATAACATATTTTTGGTGCATTTTTTAGGCCATTGAA
Organism: Staurois parvus; assembly: GCF_062004578.1. NCBI lineage: Eukaryota > Metazoa > Chordata > Amphibia > Anura > Ranidae > Staurois > Staurois parvus. Next base: position 4,474,168 of record NW_028318784.1, read on the forward strand.
ATTAATGCAATAGTGTAATTGGGCACTAAATAGTTGGTAAAGCCATTGTTTGTGTTGCTAGTATTTTGGCTAAATCCAAGTTTCTCTGACCAGATGAGATAATGTGACCTATTTAGTGCACTTGCAGTTGACAAAAATAACGTTATCCTTTTTCACTTGGTGGCCAGTTACCCTGCAAGAGATGGCAAGCAACATATAGTATATTCATAGAACATATTTTTTATAAATAAACTGCATAGACTGACCTAGACTTTCATTTGCTGGTAGCTGTAATAGGACTAACGTTTGTGAGAGGTTGGGCATCCAGTTAACATTACAACACATCTGTTTTTTTTTATACTTATACTTGTTAATTAAACCAAATGAGCTCACATTTAATAATGCCACATGGATTTAATTTTAGCGAAACTAGTATTTAAATAATGTCCAAAAAGTCTTCAACATACTTATTTTCTGTATGATCACCAGTGTTTAATGTCTTTCCAAATGCGCAAATTCACGTGTTTATTTTGAACTTCTTTTCCTAAGCACTTGCACCTTTAACTGTTTGCCGTTTACTGGTCTAGCATCTAGCATTCAGCTGAATTCAAACATTCCATTGACGTACACATCAAAACTCAATCTCAACACTCAAAATCACAATAATGCATTCAATACAGCCCATGTAAGCACATACCTTTCCTTGGGTATACAGTATATGTTTACTATTATTCTTAGACCCCTGCAATAAATCTAGTACATTCAGTTACCATTCACTGAAATATAAGAGGTTTCTCAGCTCTATTGTTATATGGTAAATAGTATGATAACTGCTCTAACCTGTTTCTACTCTCCAAGATAAGAAATTAATTTATTACACTAACACTGGAGCTTTTCACTGACTTCTGCATTCAACAAAAAAAAATCATGCACAGCTTCAGTTTATCTACTTAATTTATTCATTACATTCAAACAATATTGCACCTAATTATACAATTTTTTAAATATTCCTCTTACACTGCATATAAACATTTGCAAACATGTTTCTTCTGTAATCTTAGTTGAATTTCTGCAGTACAGCAATGATTGGTGTATGTGTTTATGTTTGGTATACTTTTTTATTGTGGTTGTCTAAGAGTGAGGTAAGAATCTCTACCTTACTACATGCTTGAAGTGACTGTCAGCCATAGGATTTGAGATTGTTGCTTAAGTCAAGGGTAAGGCAAATCCAAGTCACAGCATCGAAATTGGGAAAAATATTCAAATGAGAAAGAAGAAAAGTGTATTCATAATTTTATTGTATATAGCCAAGTTTACAGAGGGATTCTGATAGAGGGCACAAAGCAATCCTTATGTTTGTATGAGACATTCCCTTTCAACACATTTGAATGCAAACAACATCCATTTAATAAGTATCTTACGCAACATAAATCGAAATAAATCTTGCATTGTTTAATTAAAAAGTACAATGTAAAGGACATAAGACACAACTGGTAAAGGTCTTATCAACAAATTGACATTCATGTTCAACAATAATGATTGAATGTATTAATTTTGCATTTGCATAGGGTGGAGTAACATTATTTATTAGACGTTAAAAGATAAGGCATTTAGTAAAACTAATACGGGGTGGACGTCTTAATCTCAAATTGTGAATGTTTATTGGTTAAGTTTCTCTTATGATATATCTGTACAGGGAGTTGTAGATATAGCTCTATATATTAATCATTTCAGAGTCTTAACAGTTCATATCAAAGGGCAAAACCTAAGACAAAAGAGAATAAGGAAGGATATAATTTTAAAGATCATAAAACTCCTGTTGCTGTATATTACTATCCTGCAAATTATAAATAAATAATAACTTCATGTTTAGTGAAATTGTCCCTTAAATCTTAACCTCATCCCCTGAGTGGCAGCCAGTTATAAAATTACTTACTGCTACTGCTACTTACTGCTACTTACCTGCTCCAGAAATGTTCACAGTGGGGCCCTCCAGGCTTTGCAGGAAAAAGTGACAATCATGCCAAACTCCTGCTTCATATACAGGTAAAACTCAAAAAATTTGAATATCGTGCAAAAGTTCATTTATTTCAGTAATGCAACTTAAAAGGTGAAACTAATATATGAGATCGACTCATTACATACAAAGCAAGATAGTTCAAGCCGTGATTTGTCATATTTGTGATGATTATGACTTACAGCTCATGAAAACCCCAAATCCACAATCTCAGAAAATTAGAATATTGTGAAAAGGTGCAATATTCTAGGCTCAAGTGTCCCACTCTAATCAGCTAATTAAGCCATAACACCTGCAAAGGGTTCCTGAGCCTTTAAATGGTCTCTCAGTCTGGTTCAGTAGGAATCACAATCATGGGAAAGATTGCTGACCTGACAGTTGAGCAGAAAACTATCATTGACACCCTCCATAAGGAGGGAAAGCCTCAAAAGGTAATTGCAAAAGAATTTGAATGTTCCCAAAGTGTTGTATCAAAGCACATTAATAGAAAGTTATGTGGAAGGGAAAAGTGTGGAAGAAAAAGGTGCACAAGCAGCAGGGATGACCGCAGACTGGAGAGGATTGTCAGGAAAAGGCAAAAGTGTTGGGGACTTTCACAAGGAGTGAACTGATGCTGGAGTCAGTGCACCAAGAGCCACCACACACAGACGGATCCTGGACATGGGCTTCAAATGTTATATTCCTCTTGTCAAGCCGCTCCTGAACAACAAACAACATCAGAAGCGTCTTACCTGGGCTAAAGAAAAACAGACCTGGTCTGTTGCTCAGTGGTCCAAAGTCCTCTTTTCTGATGAGAGCAACTTTTGCATCTCATTTGGAAACCAAGGACCCAGAGTATGGAAGAAGAATGGAGAGGCACACACTGCAAGATGCTTGAAGTTCAGTGTGAAGTTTCCACAGTCTGTGTTGATTTGGGGAGCCATGTTATCTGCTGGTGTTAGTCCACTGTGCTTCATTAAGTCCAAGGTCAACGCAGCCATCTACCAGGAGATTTTGGAGCACTTCATGCTTCCTTCCACAGACGAGATTTATGGGGATGCTGACTTCATTTTCCAGCAGGACTTGGCACCTGCCCACACTGCCAAAAGCACCAGAACCTGGTTCAATGACCGTGGGATCACTGTGCTTGATTGGCCAGCAAACTCGCCTGACCTGGAACCCATAGAGAATCTATGGGGCATTACCAAGAGAAAGATACCAATATTCTAATTTTCTGAGATTGTGGATTTGGGGTTTTCATGAGATGTAAGCCATAATCATCACAATTATGACAAATCACGGCTTGAACTATCTTGCTTTCCATGTAATGAGTCTATCTCATATATTAGTTTCACCTTTTACGTTGCATTACTGAAATAAATGAACTTTTGCACGATAATCTAATTTTTTGAGTTTCACCTATATATAAAAGGGTGAGATCTCCGTAGACTTGTATGGTTGGATTGGTCAGGCCCCATCCACTTTCTCTCTCAGGTGGGTAGGAACCTTCAGAGCGGTGGAATGATAAGTCATTGGGCAGGTACACACTGAGCATGACAGCCTTGGCAGCTTTATCAGGGGTGTGAGTGAGTGTGTGGACAAGGAAGGAGGAGAAATTGTAGAGGGAAGAATACACCGCACTATAGTCCACGACTCATTTCAAGTAACCTTACCTTTTGGAAGGAAAGAAACATCTGGCCATTCCTGCACCCTCCGGCAGCATGCAGCCTCCTCGGGTCCTCACCATGTCCCCATCCCTTCAACTTGCGTCCCTTTTTCCAGGGGGCGGTGCTGACCCCCTGAAAATTGCTGCCCTAGGCAAACGTTTGCCTTGCGGAAAATACGCCACTGGCTATAGCCACACTCCTCAAGATGGCTTGGGGTTGACATGAGTACAGAGCAACCATAGGAATAAGTGGAGTGACCTGTGTGCATACTCCATAGAAGGAACTGGTTGCTTCTGGAAATGTTTTCTGCAAACACTGTGCAGTGGTGGGCAGGGCTTCAGAGTGAAGATCTCCAGAGCAGAGCTGATAGTAATTGTTAATGTAGGTGGGAAAAGATTGAAAGCTTTAGCTTCTCTAAAACTTAGGTTATCTCTTAAGTGGTATGTACCATATCTCAACTTATTAAATACAGTGTATATACAGTAAATTGAATAATACAGGAATGGAAATTATAGAGTAAAATATGATGCATATCAAAAACAGAGGAAAAATTCTATATATAAAATTTTGTGCATGAAGTCTTCCATAGGATAAAGATCAATAATTAAAGCTGGCCATAAAGTAGATGGATCTGAATTCAGTAGGTTCAGCAGGGCCCAGTCAAATTTCAATCCATCTATGGCCAGTCCAGCTTGACAGAAGTCAATTTAATGATTAACGTCTCTCCAACATGACTGATGGAAAACTTTCATATGTTAGGCACCTGCAGCCAATTGGCTATATGCATGTGAAAATAAATGTGATTTTTTTTTATTCCAGCTCCTTGTAATTCAACATCATTCCAATGTAACAGTGGAGAGTGCATTGCACTGAGGAGCGTCTGTGACAGGCACCATGATTGTCCTGATGGGTCTGATGAAAAGAACTGTGGTAAGATATTGCCAATAGATGAATGTCTTTAGGGTACCAATCTATATCAGTGTACCTCGCCTGTTGTAGCTGACTTTCCAAACAAAATTTGTAAATGTCCTGGCAAAAGAAGTTAGTTATTAGTGCTTCCAAAACTGATTGATTTTTGGAGGACTCTGGTAATACCAACCACCTGCTGGCTTTATTGGTATTTTCCAATTTTTTCCTGGGGTGATATTTTCTCCCTAAAACCACAGATCAATGCGACCTTGCATCTCATACTGAATTCTTCACTTAGGGCTCAGGTGAGCCCTCAACTAGCTCAGCTTGAAATGCAAACATTTTTTGTAGTCTGTTCTCAACCACCTTAAGCTGGCCATAGACACAAAAGGGCACTAAAAATGGCAGAAATAATGAGCGCCACACATTTCTGCATCATGAGGGGATAAACCAGTTATTAAACATGGTTTTATAACCTATCCTGTCACTACCATCCTCCATTCCTGACCCTTGTTCACCATGTACAAATGCTCTAGAGAAATCAGATCATAGCCAGATTCAGCTGAGAATACCTGGCTATGATCTGATGTCTATTGGCACCTGTGGAGTTTTGGGTGTCCCTGCCCGCCATGAATATATTTGCCTACCATAAAATATCTCCCAATTAAAATTCCAACAAAGTCAGTGAGATCCTCTTGCAATGGCCATGACAGGTTTCCAAGCCTGGAGATTGATTTGCAGACTGACCACGGAAGACTCTTAGAGATATAAAACAAAGTTAGGTAGTGTAAAGTGTATCCAAGAAAAAATATAATGTTGCTTATTAACCTTTAGATGTGATGGCAACATTTTTTCCATTTTTATTTTTCCTTTATTCAAACCCCCTTCATTTTGGCAGCAATACACATATGTGTGGAGACACGGCAGTTGGGCCTTAATTCATATGTTAATTGCTGTCTTATTCTGGGCAGAACTACTTGGAGTCCTCAGAAAGGTTATTGATAAGTTCACAATCAGCTACTACCATTAGGGAAGGGGGGTGTTCCTGATGATGTCAGAACTGTATAGTTAGACACGGTGGTGCATGATTAGGAGCCCCTCAAACCGCCACCTGGCGTCATGGCCCAGGTAAAGCGCCGGCTACTGCTGGCATAAACAGGTTAACCTGATGATCCTGCCAGTAATATGCTGCCTTTTCTAAAGCTACATTTTAAATCTAGGATAGGAAGCTTGTAGGGATTAAAGAATACTTCTCCCTTTCCTCTTTTAATTCCATAAGACATAGATGTTCTGTAGTTCAAAAAGGTGAGTTAGGCCGGGCTGATAACAATGACTGCGATAACACTGCAGGCACCCTGATAGAATTCCAATGCTGTCCTGTGCACCACAGGACAGCATTGGAATTCTATCAGGATCAGCATATTTGTTTGCACTTATTAAACAGACATAACAGAATACTTTCCACGGTATATAACAGATCAAAAAGGAGCAAATAAGAGAAGTTTATTGAAAGGGTTTACATTCACTTTAACTTCCAGCATCAAGCAAAAATTGACATAGCTGCACTCACCCCTGAAAGCTGCTCTGTAAGCATAGGTCAAGATGGGTAACTTTATTATAAATGAATGGATTACATGTCCAGTTCTACAATACAACTCTGTTAGAAAGGAAGACATAAGCTTTAAAGAATTATAATGAAAAGATATACTCTTGGGGCACTAGGCAGTAGTACAAAAAAACTAGAAATTCTGTAAAAAAATGTAAACAGTAATTTTTTTTCATACAAGCAAGTAAAAAAATACAATTTCTATATTTTTATAGTGCGTATCTCCAACAGCAGTTTAAGTGGCTTAGTTGAGTTCAAAGTTGACAATCAATGGTATACGGCATGTTTCGATCTCTGGAATGAAGACATTTCCAATAATATTTGTCATCAGTTGGGTTTAGGGTAAGTAATCCTCACTGCTCTATATAAAAAAAATGTATTGTTGCCCTTGATGTGTCATCCTCAATGTGTGGAATTCATATACTGTTACACAACAACAATGTTCTGAACTGTGTAAACCAGTTACTGTACATCTTTAATCATGTTAACTATTTATGCTTGTTGGACATCATTGTACTTTACAAACTTTGCTATTTAAAAGAAAGTCACCAAAAGGGTATTCATCCACAAGGAAATATCCATACCAATGAAAAAGAGGGTTAGAGGTGGGTCATTCAAAGGAAATAAAACAAAGCAACAACATGTGTTGTCCGCTTTTTAATGGAGTTCACTTTTGAGAGTCCATGCATTGAGGTTTAGAATTTCAACTAACTAAAACTTAAAAACCTAAAAACCTCTAGCCCCTCTACTGATTTAAGATTAATGTAACTAGCAATAGCAACTGCTGAGCCACAGTCTAAAACAGCTAATGAACATACTAAACACAGAAACATTCACATTGCAAAGTGCACATAGGCATAGGAATCTATGGAAAATGTGGAACAAGAACATTCCTTTCAAGTTGTTTATCCAACTTTTCAGGTTACATATTGGTCTCACGTAGGTCCTATAGAGTTTATTGGTTATTAGGAATGGCAAATTATTTACTTTTTCTAGCCTGGGGAGAGATATTGCACCTATGGTGCTGCAGTTGTTACATGTATAGAATAATAGATGAACATGCGAAAAGATGTAACAGTAGCCTGCCACAGGGGTTCAGTGGGTTTATTCTTTTTTGAGGATGGTAATAGTTTTGGCTGTTTCCTTCCCTGAACTACAGTGAAAGTGAAATATTTGACATCACTGGATACAAGGACCAATTCATTTATACAGCTCTGAAGGTACTGTGTTCTGTCTCTTCAATCTAAGCACTGCAAGTATGATCTCCATAACTGATCCAGTAATGGCAAAATAGCATTAACTTACAGTTTCAGTAGAGTTAGCAGACAGTGACTTTATCCAAATATCATCTTGCACATTGTAGAAAGCTTTAATCAAAACCCTGTGCAGATCTTCACAGATGAATATCAGATAGGTCAAACAATGATAGCATGTCTAGCTCCAGCAAGTACATGTGCTCAGAGCAGAAACTAAAGACACATTGAAAAGTGGGTACAGCTAGCTATACAGAACTTCTCCTAGCTATGGAGGGCAAAAGGAAACAATAATTTAAAGGCAAACAAACAATCATGCATGTGTAACATGATACACTGTGTGTAGAGATTAGGAAATATATTAATGAATTAAAACTTCTGTTCTGCTTGTGTCTACACTGGGGGAATCTGTCGTCATTGTTTGGTGACCATTGGGTGTGAGTGGGGTCAATATTAGGGATGTTTGAATCTTCTTGGGTTCAATTCATGAACTGTTTTTGCTGGAAGTTTTAACTACTCAGAAATTGACTGGAGTAATGGTACTGCAGGAACAGTTAAAGGGCAACATTTTTTAAACCTACTACAGGATAATTTTATGGTACAGTTCACAGAGGCACCAACTAGGAATGATGCTCTGCTGGACCTGGTAATCTCAAACTTTGCACAGCTTATTATGAATGTCCATATAAAAGAACATCTGGATAGCAGTGACCATAACATGATTTAATTTGTTGTTAGCTGTAAACATCAAGCACATAAGGGAAAAATATAAATGCTAAATTTTAAGAGAGCTAATTTTCCAAGGCTGAGAGCTGCTCTTCAAGTCTTAGACTGGGATCGAATATTGGCATCAATGAACACAACACAGAAATGGGAGTTCTTCAAAAAGACTGTATGTGATCATACTGCAAAGTATATTCCCATGGGCAACAAGTTTAAAAGGCTAAAAATCAAACATACAGTCATGGCCGAAATTGTTGGCACCCTTGATATTTCTCCAGGAAATCATGTATTTCTCACGAAACGTATTGCATTAACACATGTTTTGCTATACACATGTTTATTCCCTTTGTGTGTATTGGGACAAAACAAAAAAAGGGAGGAAAGAAAGCAAATTCGACATAATGTCACACAAACCTCCAAAAATGGGCTGGACAAAAGTATTGGCACCCTTTCACAACTGCGGATAAATAAGAATGTTACAAGCATGTGATGCTCCTGTAAACTCACCTGGGGCAAGTAACAGGTGTGGGCAATATAGAAATCACACCTGAAAGCAGATAAAAAGGAGAGACGTTCACTTAACCTTTGCATTGTGTGTCTGTCTGTGCCACACTAAGCATGGACAACAGAAAGAGGAGACGAGAACTGTCTGAGGACCTGAGAACCAAAATTGTGGCAAAATATCAACAATCTCAAGGTTACAAGTCCATCTCCAGAGAACTAGATTTGCCTTTGTCCACAGTGCGCAACATTATCAAGAAGTTTGCAACCCATGGCACTGTAGCTAATCTCCCTGGTCGTGGACGGATGAGGAAAATTGATGAAAGATTGCAACGCAGAATAGTCCGGATGGTGGATAAGCAGCCCCAAACATGTTCCAAAGACATTCAAGCTGTCCTGCAGGCTCAGGGAGCATCAGTGTCAGCGCGAACTATCCGTCGACATTTAAATGAAATGAAACGCTATGGCAGGAGACCCAGGAGGACCCCACTGCTGACACAGAGACATAAAAAAGCAAGACTACAGTTTGCCAAAATGTACTTGAGTAAGCCAAAAGCCTTCTGGGAAAACGTCTTGTGGACAGATGAGACCAAGATAGAGCTTTTCGGTAAAGCACATCATTCTACTGTTTACCGAAAACGGAATGAGGCCTACAAAGAACAAAACACAGTACCTACGGTAAAATATGGTGGAGGTTCAATGATGTTTTGGGGTTGTTTTGCTGCCTCTGGCACTGGGTGCCTTGACTGTGTGCAAGGCATCATGAAATCTGAGGATTACCAAAGGATTTTGGGTCGCACTGTAGGGCCCAGTGTCAGAAAGCTGGGTTTGCGTCCAAGATCCTGGGTCTTCCAGCAGGACAATGACCCCAAACATACGTCAAAAAGCACTCAGAAATGGATGGCAAAGAAGCGCTGGAGAGTTCTGAAGTGGCCAGCAATGAGCCCAGATCTAAATCCCATTGAACACCTGTGGAGAGATCTTAAAATTGCTGTTGGGAAAAGGTGTCCTTCCAATAAGAGAGACCTGGAGCTGTTTGCAAAGGAAGAGTGGTCCAAAATTCCGGGTGAGAGGTGTCAGAAGCTTATTGATGGTTATAGGAAGCGACTGATTTCAGTTATGTTTTCCAAAGGGTGTGCAACCAAATATTAAGTTAAGGATGCCAATACTTTTGTCCAGCCCATTTTTGGGGTTTTGTGTGACATTATGTCATATTTGCTTTTCTGCCTCTGTTTTATATTTGTTCCAATACATACAAAGGGAATAAACATGTGTATAGCAAAACATGTGTTAATGCAATACCTTTTTTGTGTGAAATACTTGATTTTCAGGAAAAATATCAAGGGTGCCAACAATTTCGGCCATGACTGTATGTGGCTTACGGCCAAAGTTAAAAAAGCTATAGATAATAAGAAAAGAGCTTTTACTAATTATAAAAATGAAGGAACACTATCATCGTTTAAACATTACAAAGAATATAACAGAATATGCAAAAAGGAAATAAAGGCCGCAAAAATTGAAAATGAATGACAGATTGCAAAAGATAGAAGGACCAACCCCCCAAAATTTCTTAAAATATATTAATAGTAAAAAGGTCTGGTCTGAGCATGTAGGCCCTTTACAAAATAATCTAGAGTGGGTGACTGAGGACAAAGAGAAGGCAAATTTATTAAATACCTTCTTCAGCTATGTGTATACAAAGGAGCATGGTGGAGCTCTTGTCCATAATGGGCATAGTATTGACACAGCTCCAGATGATCCACATTAGCTCACAATTGATATGATCCAAAAACATTTAGACAGAATAAAGGTGAATAAAGCACCTGAACCAGCTGGCATATACCCACGGGTCCTTAAAGAATTGAGCTCTGTCATTTCAAAGCCATTGTTTCTAATTTTTAGGGACTCTTTAATGACTGGCATAGTACCACTGGATTGGCATAAGGCCAATGCAGTGCCGATATTTAAAAAGGGCTCAAAATCTTTACCAAGTAATTATAGACCTGTTAGTTTAACTTCTATAGTTGGTAAGATACTGGAGAGTTTAATAAAAGACCACATAGATGAGTTCTTGCTGTAAAAAAAAAATTTAAGCAACAGACAGCAATGGATTCATGAAAGACAGAAGTTGTCAAACAAATCTGGTTTCTTTTTATGATGGGGTGAGAAAAACCTTGGACAGAGGGGAGGCAGTGGACGTGGTATACTTGAATTTTGCAAAAGCGTTTGACACAGTTCCCCACACATGGCTAATGTGTAAGCTAAAGTCTACAGGCTTGGAAAAATCTAGTAAATGTAGATCACTAATTCTCCCCAACTCTTTTTAAGCACACTTCACCTCTACCCTTAGAGGTGTACAAATATAGGCATAAATATGCTCAGTGAAAATTAATAAAAGAAACCCTTCATTAGATAATAAGTTCAAATTAAAGTCCAAAATCTATATGAAAATAATTAAAAAATTGAAAACCAAAATGTCCAAAAAATATATATATATCCAATATCCCAATAAAATAAATAAATAAATACGTGTAGTCCAAAAATTGATTCAAGTGTAAAAACTCTCCGCTGCTTGCAAAAACTTGATTACCTCAAAAAAAACAAAATATACATAGTGCATTATCCTTTATAAATCAAAAATTTACATGTGAAATCACTCCAGTAATATTCTCCCAAGTGAAAACAAGTGTATATATCAAACCACATACACATGCAATACACAGTGCAAAACCATGCATGTGAAACACTCTACTGTGCTCAAAAACTCATGACACAGTGCACACTTCTATCAGGGTAAGGAGTGAATACCCTTACCAATATTCAAAACAATTTATGCTTTGATCTCAATCCACAGAAATTGCCTGATGATATAAATCCTCTTGCAGATGTCCTCAGGGTTTGCTTTGATCCTATAACACTGTATGGATCCTTCCACCCTAGCAACTCAGATATGTTTCCACCATATACGCCAGTCAGATACCCATATATAAGGAACAAATCATAGTGTAATACTGCCACATACTAAGATCCAAACTTTTAATTATACTGCTTACATTAAAAACATCTTTCCATCGCATAAAGCATATAGAAACCTTTCTGCCATCCAGGATCCAGGAGAGTCCTAATCGCAAGTCACGGCCGATTTTTGCCCTCTCCAAGATGGCCGCCACTCCACTTCCAGTTTCTCGTATGCGTCTGACGTCACTTCCCTTTGACGCATTTCGTCATTGGACATAGTCATAAAAACCTTGGACAGAGGGGAGGCAGTGGACGTGGTATACTTGAATTTTGCAAAAGCGTTTGACACAGTTCCCCACACATGGCTAATGTGTTAGGTAAAGTCTACAGGCTTGGAAAAATCTGTATGTAAATAGCTAGATAACTGGCTAAAAGATTGTATTCAGAGAGTAGTGATCTAGGGTTGTCAGTGGTGTACCCCAAGGTTCAGTGTTGGGACCCTTACATTTTAATACATTTATAAATGATATAGGGTCTGGGATTACAAATCCCATTTCAGTCTTTGCAGATGACAGCAAGCTGTGCAGTGGAATAACGTCCTTACAGGATGTGTCTAACTTACAAGCCGACCTCAATGCACTGTTTAATTGGGTAACTATATGGAAAAAGAGATTTAATGTTGATAAATGTAAGGTTATGCACTTGGGGGCTAAGAATATGCATGCATCATACATAGTGGGGGGGGGGGGTACAACTGGGGGAATCAATGGTGGAGAAGGATCTGGGAGGTCTGGCAGATCACAAGCTTAATAATGGCATGCAATGCCAAGCTGTGGTTTCTAAAGCAAGCAAAATCCTCTCTTGTATTAAAAGAGGTATAGACTCCAGAGATAGATATCATTTTACCACTGTACAAATCATTAGTAATACCTCATCTGGAATATGCAGTTCAGTTTTGGGCACCAATTCACAAAAAGAACATTGGGGAACTGAAGAAAGTACAGATTAGGGCAACCAAACTGATGTTCTAATTTCGGATTTCCCCTCACCCCCCATGTCAAAGGTGAGATGAACCCTCTTTTTTGAGAAACTCCCTATCATTTCCTGTCATGTCTCTGGAACAGGAGGCAAAGGTATATGTTCTTCATGGGGACATAAACAGCAATAGAAGCTGAAAGATGTTCTAGTCCTTCCATATACTAATCAAAACAAAATGAAAACCATAGCTGGAGATTTAGTTTATTCACATGTTTATAGCACCAATAAAGATCTGTTTTAAGAGGACCTTGCACTAACATGCAAGCTCTGCTTATGCGACTACCCCTCTCCCACTTCCTACTGTCAAAACATCTCACTGAGGAAATAAAAGAAAAACTCTGGAAGAAAATCATAAAAAATCCTTAGCTGTCCACTGTTAGCTATCTCCCCTATTTCTCTTCACTGACAGGTAGACAAAAAAAAAAAAAAAATATATATATATATATATATATATATATATATTGAATGCTGCTGAACAACTGCAGTGTACAGTATATGTGCATGTGTATTTTATTACAGTAAAAGACATGATGCTGCTTCCTCTATCACCAGCACAAACGAGGACACAAGAGTATTTAAGTGCATTGTTATGAATTCATAGAATGGCTAAAATAGATGCTTGAAACCATTTGAAACAATAGGCAGCTCTTCAAAGTGTAAACGCATAACAGAATACATAAGCACCATGCATGCATTCATCATGCAGAATGTAGCCAGGATCATAAGGGAAGCATCGGTAATTAGACCTTGGAAGGGTACACAGTCTAGACAATAAATGCCGGTTCATACAAACAGCAAAATACATCCTTTTTGAATTGCTACAGGCTAAAACAAGAGCTACAGTTTTCATACAAATTATACAGTTTAGTAGTCTTAAAGAGCACATGTACATCATTGTACTGCAGAAATAATAATAATAATAATAATAATAATAATGAGTGGTATTTATTTTTGGGCCGATTCAATAAAGTACAGTAGTACGGCAGTAGTACATAGAACAAAACTGAAGTGCAGAAACCGATATTGTCTAATGAGATTTCACTTTCCTAATTACTTTAACACTGTGATGTTATGCATGATAAGTTACTGCATACTCTTTACTTCATTCAGTAAGCTCCTTATTATATTGTTAAAGTATTTATTTTTGAAAGACGGCACTTAAAGCCTTGTAGTAAAATACAAGAACCACTACTGTAAAAATGCCATTTATTACAAAGACTAAAATATATAATACATTAACTGCTGTATAAATAACTATAAATGTGTACTATACCACTGGGGTTTATTTACTGAAGCTGGAGAGTGAAAAATCAGACTCACTTCTGCATAGAAACCAGTCAGTTTCTAACCTCAGCTTGTTCAATTAAGCTTTGGCAATAAAACCTGGAAGCTGATTGATTTCTATGTAGAAGTGAACCTGATTTTGTACTCTCCAGCCTGCTATGTATTTTGGAGGAACTTTTTTAACTTTCTTTTTAAAAGAACCCAGCAAATGTAACAGCATTGCCAGCTTCTTTAAAAATAAATAAATAAATAAATAGCACACACCAATTTAAACTAAAGCAATCGACTCAGTAATCACTAAATTCCAGTGCAGCTCTGTGGTTAACATATAAACATCACAAGAATGGAAAAAAAATTACAGAAAGTTCTTCAGAAAAGCATATCAAACCCTTTGATATGGATTTTAAGGGGGTACCTCAAACAAAACAATTTATTGATATGCATGAGTCTTCCAGGAAACCCATACCAAACCTGAAGGGGACTCTATGGAAATTTTTTTTATATATATATATATATATATATATATATATATATACAGTCATGGCCGAAATTGTTGGCACCCTTGATATTTTTCCTGAAAATCAAGTATTTCACACAAAAAAGGTATTGCATTAACACATGTTTTGCTATACACATGTTTATTCCCTTTGTATGTATTGGAACAAATATAAAACAGAGGCAGAAAAGCAAATATGACATAATGTCACACAAAACCCCAAAAATGGGCTGGACAAAAGTATTGGCACCCTTAACTTAATATTTGGTTGCACACCCTTTGGAAAACATAACTGAAATCAGTCGCTTCCTATAACCATCAATAAGCTTCTGACACCTCTCACCCGGAATTTTGGACCACTCTTCCTTTGCAAACAGCTCCAGGTCTCTCTTATTGGAAGGACACCTTTTCCCAACAGCAATTTTAAGATCTCTCCACAGGTGTTCAATGGGATTTAGATCTGGGCTCATTGCTGGCCACTTCAGAACTCTCCAGCGCTTCTTTGCCATCCATTTCTGAGTGCTTTTTGACGTATGTTTGGGGTCATTGTCCTGCTGGAAGACCCAGGATCTTGGACGCAAACCCAGCTTTCTGACACTGGGCCCTACAGTGCGACCCAAAATCCTTTGGTAATCCTCAGATTTCATGATGCCTTGCACACAGTCAAGGCACCCAGTGCCAGAGGCAGCAAAACAACCCCAAAACATCATTGAACCTCCACCATATTTTACCGTAGGTACTGTGTTTTGTTCTTTGTAGGCCTCATTCCGTTTTCGGTAAACAGTAGAATGATGTGCTTTACCGAAAAGCTCTATCTTGGTCTCATCTGTCCACAAGACGTTTTCCCAGAAGGCTTTTGGCTTACTCAAGTACATTTTGGCAAACTGTAGTCTTGCTTTTTTATGTCTCTGTGTCAGCAGTGGGGTCCTCCTGGGTCTCCTGCCATAGCGTTTCATTTCATTTAAATGTCGACGGATAGTTCGCGCTGACACTGATGCTCCCTGAGCCTGCAGGACAGCTTGAATGTCTTTGGAACATGTTTGGGGCTGCTTATCCACCATCCGGACTATTCTGCGTTGCAATCTTTCATCAATTTTCCTCATCCGTCCACGACCAGGGAGATTAGCTACAGTGCCATGGGTTGCAAACTTCTTGATAATGTTGCGCACTGTGGACAAAGGCAAATCTAGTTCTCTGGAGATGGACTTGTAACCTTGAGATTGTTGATATTTTGCCACAATTTTGGTTCTCAGGTCCTCAGACAGTTCTCGTCTCCTCTTTCTGTTGTCCATGCTTAGTGTGGCACAGACAGACACACAATGCAAAGGTTAAGTGAACGT
Organism: Staurois parvus; assembly: GCF_062004578.1. Taxonomy (NCBI): domain Eukaryota; kingdom Metazoa; phylum Chordata; class Amphibia; order Anura; family Ranidae; genus Staurois; species Staurois parvus. The sequence goes on from NW_028318784.1 coordinate 4,489,918, forward strand.
CTCTCCTTTTTATCTGCTTTCAGGTGTGATTTCTATATTGCCCACACCTGTTACTTGCCCCAGGTGAGTTTACAGGAGCATCACATGCTTGTAACATTCTTATTTATCCGCAGTTGTGAAAGGGTGCCAATACTTTTGTCCAGCCCATTTTTGGAGGTTTGTGTGACATTATGTCGAATTTGCTTTCTTTCCTCCCTTTTTTTGTTTTGTCCCAATACACACAAAGGGAATAAACATGTGTATAGCAAAACATGTGTTAATGCAATACGTTTCGTGAGAAATACATGATTTCCTGGAGAAATATCAAGGGTGCCAACAATTTCGGCCATGACTGTATATATATAGAGAGAGAGAGAGGGAGAGCATAAGGTCACCCTAAACATCAATACTAGACCCTTAATTCAGGCATACACCCTAGCTGGCCATGGAGAGGGTGGGACAAGTGTGTACCCCCATCCTGAATCATTCCAGGCCACATGCCCTCAATGTGGTGGCGTACCTTGCTGAAGGACCCCTCTGACCCCTCTGACAAAGCACCTTGTTCCCATGTTAATGAAAACAAGGACCTCTTCTCCACAACCCTAATTCAGTGGTTGTGGGGGTCTGCAGGTGGGAAATCTGGAAGCCTATTTTAATAATAAGGGGGTCCCCAGATACAATCCTGCTTCATGAATGAGTCAGGGGTACATAGTACCCCTATTCCTTCACAAAAAAAAGATGCCACCTAGATACAAAGACACTCAAACATTGACAAGTCTTTTTTTAGGAAAATAAAATCCCCCCAAAAAGTCCTTCACTATAAATACAGCTCCCGAGTTGTCATCAGCTCTATAAGGAAAAGGGTGAGGATATTGTTAGTGTTGTATTTGCCCTTTTGCTTTAATTCCCAGTGCTGTCAATGTTTCCTAGAGAAACAGCAGGTGCATGTGATTCTTCCTTAGGGATCAGTGACAGCAGGAAGCTGTCATATATAGAATCAGAAGAATATAACTTCTTTATATGATGTTTGGGTTAACTGCTGTATAAATAACTAGAAATGTGTACTATACCACTGGGGTTTATTTGAGAACCGAAAGGGCAAGAATGTGGGCATTCATTTGTATGCCCAAACAGCCAAATTTTAGTCTGATTTAAATAATGTTAACCAGCGCTTTGGATGTGATACCTTAATTCACTACAGCTGCGATACCAAGTGCTATACTAAGCGTATCAGACTTTATATATACTTTATCTTTTATGCAACGCTATTGATTTTTGTTTAAACATGTGCAATAAACAAGCATATTCTCTACAATGCTCATATCCTCAAAAAAAAATTAAACATGATTCAATAAAGTGTCCTTTCATTAAAGTCTCTTTGTGTATATAAAGTGTCCAAGCTTTCAATTATTCACAGTATAATGCATAATGCCTTCAAACTTATTAAAGTGTCCATGCTTAAAAAAGTGCTCCATTTCCAACAATCAGTGCCATAGTCATACAGTGCTTAGTGTCATGGATAACCACCATCAGCCTTCTACATCTTAGGCAATCTGTACTCTTTCCCTTTTAAATGTCTCACACAACATGTGGAGAGAGATGGAGGGAGACTACCATAGTGTGAAATCGTTAAAACCTTTTATTTATTAAAAACCATTTCCACAAATTTTAGTCTGAACCTAGGTTTGGACTGAACTGTCAGTTCATTCCCTAGCCCAGAGGCTGAACAGTTTCTGTCATATTGATGTGACACTGTATGCATACTCTATGCACATCACACACACACACAAGCACAAGCCATATATTGTAGGCATAAAAAAAAAAAAAATGGAAATGAAGAATACATACATTCAAAATACATGACCAGCTGAATTAAACTGGATAATATTAGAGTATGAAATACATATGGGTAAAATGTTAGATTTGTTGGTCATATGCACTGAAGTATGTGCCCTAATAGGATATTGGCTGTAAGGAAAAAAATTCTGAGTTAAAGTATGGGTGGTTTTTGGAGTAAAAAGGTGAATGTAAAGCAAGTGAGGGTAAGAGATATTAACTGATATTTGGTATGCTGAGGAAAAAGAGGTATAGTATCTTTACAATGATACAGGCAGGAGAGGGGAGTGAGAGTAAGAGAACTTGGCCAGAGGTAGAATCAGGGAGAGAGAGAGCAGATAAAAGTGACGAATTAAGAGTAGAAGCAGAGTTGGAGCAATGTAGGTGAGAGTTATCAGGTTCCTTCACGCTCCTTTCGGTGAAACCTGAAAGCCACAAGGAACCCAAAATCTCCTGAGAGGCACTATTGCACTGGCGTAGGTGTCTTTAGAGATTTTGGCTACTCAGTGCTTCCCAGGAATCTTGCTGGAAAAGACAGTGAATTTACACCCTGAAATGCAGAAGATGAAGGTTAGGTAGGTATTAATTCAAACTTTTTTCTAATAGGTACATTTTTGTTCTTGTATCTAATAAGTGGGCCCTGAATTTTACTGCATTTTCCTTTTCCCATTGTTTACAGAGTCAGCTGCCCAATATAAATTATGCAGCATTTAAACAGTTCATGGGTTCATAATTATTGAACAATAGCTCTAGTATGTCCCCAGATACATTACTGGGTGAAGCCATCTTGCCTCTTGCATAGCATTTGAAGTTGAAGCCAGGTTGTAAAAGAAATCTCTATCCTTTCTGTGACATTTATGTCCAGGGGAAGAGGTTGATAGCAATGTGCAGAGTGATTCTGGCAAAATTGTGCCAAAGCAAAAACACTAATTTTCACTTATTGAGCTTTTTAGGTAACATTTGCTTGAAAGAAAAAAAAAAAAAGACATATTTTTTGCATTGTTTAGAAGGTTTTTGTTTGGGGGTATTTAGAGTAGTATTTAGGGTAGTTTAGTTTATTTAATTTAGTGTTTTTCTTTTTCCTTTTCTTGTGTATTTGATCATTATTTTTAGACATGTTTTATATTACTTTTTACCATCTATTTACTATCAATTTTTTTTTCTTTCTGTAAAGTAAACATAAAGTATTGAGGTTGATGAGAGGGTGTTTTTCTCATAAACCCAGGATTATTAAAAGAAACCTATATATGGTAACTCCTATGATGCTTTCGCTTTTTGCTCCAAAGCATTTTGCCAAAATGATGACATTTTGCTTAGTTCTCCCAATTTTCACAGAAATTTCAGGAAAATGAAAACTCTAAATTTTGCTCATCCATTGAGGTCAGTGGTGAAATTAGCTGCTGACTTTTGTTAAAAGTCAAACATTTATTATCAGCAACATCAATGTTTAGCCAACTTAGGCTTTAGATTTTGTGGAGAGAAGAAATGCATTTGAAATATCTGATGGAGCTGATTATCTACAAAATATTAAGATACTGCTATGCTTACACACTTCAGAATTGAAATGTTCACTCTAGAGCAATTTGCTGCAATGCAAGCAAATCTATGATTCTGTTTTGATATGGACCCCTCCTTTACGTTGCATGCTGCCTCCCACTTCCTCCCAGCAAATAACAGTGGATCTCCCATCCTGATGAACTTACGGACTGAAGTCCAGTCACAAAAATTGCAATTCTTCCTGTAAGAAAGGAATGTATTTTCAAGTTTTGCTGTAATAGCAATGTATGGTAATTCAGTGAGCGCTCTATGAACAGATAGCAGCTAGTACACTAAAGGAAATCACACGAACCTTAAAATACAAATAAGTAAAATAAAGTGCAGCGCTAAAAGGATATGGATAACGGCTGTTAGCTTCCCCCTCTGATGATGTGCCTTAGCACGAAAGGCCTCAGGAGGAGCTGACAGCGTGTGACGTCATCACCACTGGGACCACGAGGAGGTCCGGCAGCCATCTTACTTAAGGGTCAGTGCTGCAGTACTCTGCATTTCTTCATACAAATTGTACTGTACCTCCACCCTAATTTTGTTTACTTATGATTTTAAAGTTTACCCAATAAATATAACGAAATACTACACTATTGGCACCCCTTTTTCTCTGGCTCCCTATTGGAGGAGCTGTTAAACCCACAGAGCAATCTCTTATACCATCCAACATCTAGAGGAGAGAGCCCTGTATCCAGGCTGTACACCCAGATATCCTAAAGGAGACCTCTGGATTCAGCAGATTATTACTACACCCAAGTCTGATGACCTCCTGTCCTTGAAGGAAACCCACCATCCGCATGCTGTTCATACCCCATCTGGTGGAGAGATATATATGCGCATACCCTATGTGCAGTCCGTGAGTGTGCATTTTTGCCATTTATTCCCTGTCACTGGCTTTGGGAAATATCTGCTGTTGTGGAAGTTACTTTTGGTGCCATATACCACATTCAGTCAAGTGGACGATTATACTTTCTATGTGTAATTTATTTTAATAGTTTATTTCATTTATTATCCATATCTTTTTAGCGTTGCACTTTATTTTCCGTATGTGCAGTAATACCAGTTTTTACCTCTAGTGTAAAACTGTTGTCTCACATCCCTGTCCTTAGAAACCCCAAGCTTTCGGAAGAGATACTACTTGGAGGGGTTCCAAGCAGAGAGGAAAATCTAATTTATTACTTGTTACTGACCTCTTCCAGCCCAGTCCACACACAGTTATTTTATTTGCCACAAAGCCTGCAATTGAGAAGCCGGTAAGAATGGATCTCTCTAACAGATGTTTCAAAGTGAAATAGTCAGACAGTTCTCTGCTGCCCAACTGCTGTATTGTATGATGGGGCTAAAGATAGCTGGGCTTCATGTTGCTTCCCTGAAACACTAATTATCTTAGTTCAGTGCACTAAGCTGCTGGAGGTAAGTCACATAATCATCCTTTTCTGATCAGTGGTTCCATACCTTATCATTATCATTATATATTATTATATCAACTTGATCACATTATTATTATTATTATTATTATTATTTCAATTGGATCATAAGATAAAGCATGGTCATTTCAGTCTAATAAAGCTGACTTTCTAATTGCCCACATAAGACACACTTATCCACCAAGACCAATTAAGAGACCAATTAAACAGCAATGGTGTCTTTGTATCATGGGGGAATTCTAGGTTTCGTTTAATGATTTTACTTGTTCTGTTTCCCGTTACCCAGTAGAACAATATCACACTGAGTGATGTCAAGTGCGACAGACACTTCCTTTTATTAATAACATATGTCTAGATGGGCTCATCATACAAAGGTTATTTATAGAAGTGATTCACTATGGTGAAAATGGTGTTTTGCTGGAAAGTCTGTTATAAACATTTTAAAAAGGATTAGATATTTAATTTTTTTAATGTATTGTTTTGTAATATTGTTCAGACTTGAAGTATATGATTCATGTGCCATAACAGCACTGAAATTACTGAATTCCTTAATAAATTTTTGCTACGTCATATAGTAATAGACATAGACATTTATATGTGAAATACGTAGTTAGTCCATTATGGTAGTTTAACCACTTCCCAACCACCCTATAGCAGAAATACTGCTACAGGGTGGCACAGGTGCGCAAAATTATGTATATATACATGATTTTGCATTTCCGGGTAGGGGTCGCGCACGCCCTACCCGTACTGCCATTTGCTGCCATGGCTGTCAATCACCGGGGCCCGGACAGTGATTGCCGAGCATCTCTGATGGGAAGGAGAACTGTTTGTAAACAAAACAGTTCTTCTCCCTGTCAGCCTGTGCACAGTGCTTTGGATGGCTGTGCACAGTATAGCCATGCAAAGCAGTGTGCTTACAGTAAACCACACAGATGCAGCTTATAGTAAAACAGCACACAGCATACAGTTAACCCTTTGGTCGCCACAGATGTTAACCCCTTCCTGCCCAGTGCCATTAGTACAACGTCAGTGCTTTTTTTTTAGCACTGATCACTGTATTGGTGTCACTGGAAATGTCAGTGACACTAAGTCAGTTCCCCCCAGTGTCAGAATGCCCGCCGCAGTCCCACTATAAGTCACTGATCGCTGCCAATACTAGTAAAAATAAAAAATATTTTAAAAATCCCAGTATATAAACCGCCATTTGTAAACGCTATAACTTTAACGTAAACCAATTTACACGTATTGGGATTATTTTTAGCAAAGACATGTAGCAGAATACATTTTGGCCGAAATTATATATTTTTTTAATTTTTTACTGAACATGCTTACTATCAAAAAGTCAAAAATGTTGGCCTTTTTTTTTATAGCGCAAAAAATAAAAAACAAAAAGTGCACAAACGACCAAATACCACCAAAAGAAAACTCAATTTGTGGGAAAAAAAAGGGACGCAGGGTGCAGTGTTGCATGACCGTGCAATTGTCAGCTAAAGTAACACAGCACAGTAATGCAAAAAATGGCCTGGTCAAGAAGGGTGGTAAATCCTCTGGAGGGCAAGTGGTTAAAAATTAAAAATGTAGAAAATTAACCAGTAGTGCTTGTAACACAAACTGTTAAGGTATCACGGAATATTCCTTTAATATGCTGATATGTTCCAACTATAGGTCATTGGGTTACCTAGAATGTTAATCATTTTCAGGGGATTATCATCATCTTCTTAATTGTGGACGTTCACACAATATATATATATTATTGTGCTGTCAGGTACAAGGTCTATCTGAAAAGTTAGATATGCTTAAAACTTTCTGTTATATATCATGTGTTATTAAATACCAATCTCATTTCTGTTTAGATTGCTCTGGAGTCATAGATTGGGTCAAAAAGGGGTTCAAATTCTGGAAAAACCTCTGGTTTTGGGTCTATTTATTAGATATGTGCACACCAGAAATTTTTCCCTTGGGCCCAAACCAATGTTGCAGCATGTCACGTCATCCATAAAAAACAAATGAAACAAATTAATTTGTTAATTTCGATATAACCTTTTCAGATACCTTGACATTTGTTACTATGTCCATTCAGAGTTTCGTATACATCTGAATCGCTGAAAATCTATAGTGATATGAAAGGCTGGCAGTGTCAGACCATATGACATAGCCCTTTCAGCACTTGGAAAACAGGGGCTGGCATCCTGGCACCAATCCAAAAGTGTGAAGACATTAAAATAATGGACGCTGCTCAGACCGACCCCATGGAGTCAGTAATGAATGTCAGTGTTGGCCTCAGCCCTTGCTCTGATCACACACTCTGAAACATTTTGCCCTGCCCACCAGGGGGCTTGTGACCAAGGCCTGATGGGCAGCTTGAACGCCCCAGAAGGGTGTAGCCAGAGCGAGGACTGAGGCCAACACTGACAATCGTCACTGACTCCATGCGGTTGGTCTGAGCGACATCCATTCTCTTCAACTGAAAGTCATTTTGTTTCTAAATGAAATGCACATGTCTACTATTTATGTTTTGCAGAATCAAGTATATCCAAGAACATCCATGTTTAAAACTTGTAGTGGGTCTTCTAAGTTAGGTGCAGATGGTTTTACCCAATTAGTACTTTTTTGCTATTAGGATTCAGAGATGTTGGAAGCTTGCTAGGCTAGGTCCAGCTCTCTCAGCATCATTAATAACATGAAATAAGGCTTTTGAAAGAGTGACCTTTATTCCACAACCAGTGACATGTGCAATGAAATCAATGAAATAAGTATATGAGAACAGAACCATAATGGATGATCTAAATTGCCTATATGCATTTAGGGCATTCAGTAAGATTTCACTGGTAATAATTTATTCAACTCTCCTGTACCCAATGAGATTCAGTGTGTTAGAAAATGAACGTACATCTGAACATTTAGTAATCAAGTCAGACATGGAAAAATATGTTTTAAATGGACACATATTGAATTTTTTTCAAATTAATTGGATTTTCTTTGTTTGCTTTTCTTACCATCACTCTCTTCTGGCCTATTAAAACAATGGAATAATTGTCTACCTAACAAAACAGCTATTCATTTCATCCCAATGGGCCAAACACAACATACAGGTACATTACAACACAGATGCCTAGACTGATCTCTAAAAAAAAAAAAAGGTGTGCACCCAATGTTTTCATTTCAATAAGCCACATACAAAAAAATTGTCTTGCTCAGTGGCTAGGGCAGTGAGCACTGGGGGGGCTTAAAAAATTGAACTTTTTTATGTTTATTTTCTTAAACAGAAAGGAGAAAGTTCAGTTATGTGGGTTTTTTTTTTTGGGGGGGGGGGGGTTTTATACATAAGCATTTTTTAGTGTAAGGAGAATGCATGATTAGTAAGTGTGTGTCTTTTTTTACTTCTTTGGGAGGTTATAAATGTCTTTATTTGTAAGCACAATGCTTGCCATTATTACCTCTCAAATCTCAACCTAAGCACTCCCCCAGGCAGTATCTTCATGTACAGACAGGTCTGTCTTTTTTGGTTAGTTTTAGGCTGTGATTGCTAAAGTCTTTGCCACAAAGTGGACCACTTCATCTGTCCTTCTATTCAAAACAACTCTGATGAGTATCCAGTGAGGGTTTCTGGGCCTGGATCCATAAAAGCAGCCAACTGGTATTAAATAAATATAAGTTATAAGAACATATGTTCACCAACATTCCAACTGGTTGCCAAGATTTATTAGTGTCAAAGCAAACTTTAATATTAACCACTAACATTGGAATTGGTTCTGGATTATGTACAACCCCAACATATATTGTGATATAAGCAATAGATGTATTTAAAATTAAAAAAATGCTAGATGAAAATACTAGATGTCCCTGGCATGGTGGATATCTGGGGGCCCCTTATTATAAAAGGGTGCTTCTAGATTCCTATAAGTCCCTCCCACATCCTCTTGGATACCAGCTGTGAGGAAGAGATCCTACAAAATGTAGACAAAGTGCCTTAATGGTTCTCCCTTGAATGGTAGCCCCCAGTGTTGACCTGATATGGTAGAGGAAGGAGGGGGCATACCTTTGCTGCCCTGCTTTCCTTAGCCATGGAGGATGTGTTTGAAAAACAACCTGGTTGGAATTCTAAGGAGAATCCCACACCATTCTATGGAAACCCCACACATTTTTTTTTTTTTAAAAATGGGCAAAAAAAACAGTATGGGTTCCTCCTAAGATTTCAACCAGACCCATATTCAGTCATGCAGCCTTGGTGGCCAGGAAAGAGAGGACATACAGTGTGCCACCCCCTTTCTCTACCATACCAGGCTATATGTGTTTCAACATTGGGGTTCACCTTGCAAGGGAGGATAGAAAAGGCTTCCCTTCTACTCGCAAGACACCTTGTCCCAGTGTTCAGGGATAAGAGCCCTCCCTCACACTTGGTCTTAAAGAGAATGTAGGGGTTTGAGGGGGAAGATTTAAGAAATTTAGAAGCCCCCTTTATGTTGAAATAATAATAAAAGTGCCCCAAGATATCTGCCACCTCCCCCAGGAGAGGGAGTACAGGGTGCATTAGTAACCCTTTCCTATTCCCACAAAGAATTAAAATGAAACAAACTCACTATGAAAAAAGTCCAGGACTATAGATCCATCATCAGTCACAATGACTCAGTACCTGATAATGTTTTCTTGTCATCATGACAATGATGCTTCATCACCAAACTGCCACTGTTAAATCCCAGGTACTGCAGTAATTTACACAACAGTACCAAGAACCCTAGGTGATGTCATTGACTAAATATGGTCATGACCAAATTTGGTCAATTAATTTGTCTTTGTTTACATTGTCTTTGTTTATATTTTAGCACTGGAGATTTCAACTGGCAAACTGACTTAATATGGTCAGTTTGTTTAGTGAATAACTGATCATTTGGATTTGTTCATTTGGCTAGTAGATCAGTAATGAGATCTCCCTTCCATAGCTCCTTGCTTTGTTCCCAGTCAATTAGAATCTAACATTTTAATGTACAGGGTTTGTCGCTTACTCTTACTTCTACAGCTGTATTCTCCATAACTTAAAATAGATTAAATCCTGCAGGTGTAGACATGGTGACTCAAACCAAAGGTTTCACCTCCGGAGCCTCTGAGAGACATTAGAAACCATTATTCAAGTTATTCCTCTCTCCAACTTCTCCTAAAAAGCTGAAATTCAGCTTGAGGGTTGACCTTTCAAATAGAGTCACTTTATATTTTCTTAAAAAGTAAGAAACTTGGTAACTACATAAAAAGATTAAACTCCTGACAAAAATAACAAAATTGAATAGTCAAATAAAAGATAAAATAATAATTAAAAAAAACATCTTACCGAAAAAGTCACTTTCAGTTTAGAGAATTCCCCTACAGTACTATTTCTGCTGCTAAATGTCCTCAATCTGATAGTCAGCCATTCAAATCTTTTTTCCATGGAGCCCAGGTCATCCTAAATCCACGCCAGCCTTGACAGAAGAGTGAAAGGAGAAGCAGTATAGCAATGAGCTCATTTCTCTGTCATTCTGCTCTTTCCTCCTATCAGCATGCTTCTTGTCAGCACCAGGGGCGGACTGACCATTTGGGAACTCGGGCACTGCCCGAGGGCCCGGGGTCAGAAGGGGGCCCCATGAGATGCCCCTGGTACCTTTTTCATAGGCTTTTTTGGGTGTGGTTTGAGTGTGGGCAAGGACACAGGGGCCCCATGGTCCCCTATTGCCCGGGGGGGCCCCATGAGTTGTCAGTCAGCCCCTGGTCAGCACATGAACTGATTGACTCTTTGTACTGTTTCCTCTTACGCTCCATTTCTGCCAACATGGACTGCAAGAGGTTGATGCCAGGTCAAAATTATACATTTATATTTAAATAAAATGATATATTAAAGATTACAGAGCTGCATTACTTGTGTCTTTTATATCTGCTTTGAGTTCAGCTTTCATTTTTAAACTAAATGAAAGTAACTTTAAAATGAGAAATTATTTCAGAGATTTTCTTATCTTTTTATCCTAACCTTTAAATGATAGTATAGAAGCATATGTCTGCATTACTAACCACATTAGCCATAGTTCAGTTGGTATCTCCAGTCTCAAATTGCCCCATAAAATCGAAATAATTGCATTATTTTCCAAACTGGCATGGGACTCAAAAAATTAAACAAGTAGCAAGTTTTTGATGAAGAAACATACATTAGTTACTTAAAGCTCATATCCGGAAAATGTAAAAATGATCCCTTGCAGTGGGGCTGCACCTGTACTGCAAGAGGTATCTGCTTGTTAAATCGAGGGGGGAGTTTTTGCACTTTAAAGTGGTTTCAAACCCTTACATATACCCAGTGAAGTGACTGGCCTTAGGTGATACACAGAAATTAAACAAATCCTTCTACATAAGTTTTACCTGTCTACCTGCAGTTTTCTCTTCTTTACATCCATTCAAAGTGTTGAATTTATAAAGCTTTCTGAGAGTTCAGAAAAATGGAGGTAGAGAGCTGAAGTTATACTGTGCAGAGCTCAGTGAAGATAGTTCTGACATCTGATTGGAGGAAAGAGACCCTCCCTTGCCCAATTCACACAGCTCACAGGAACAGAGCTGAGGCTTTCAATCTGCTGGAGATTTTTTTTTTTTGGTGTCAGATAAACTTTGCAGAAGTGATTCATGCTGATAGTAGAGGAATGAAGCAGCAGACAGAAAAGACACTTAGTGCTCCTAATTGAGGCAAGTATACACTGTAGGGGGATTTGTTTTATTCATATTTCATGTCTGAGGTTTAAAACTACTTTACTTACCTGATCCTTGATTCCCTTGGAATATGGAGCTTCCACATGCTTCAACAGCTCCCTCATGTCCAAAGGAGGGCTATGGACCCTGCATTGACCTTGATGACTTTAAAACCATAGACCGGCAATGCATGAGGATGAAGATACTGGAGGGATCAGTCTATCAGCACAAAGGAGCGGAGGATTGTCTAAAAAGTTCTTCATTTCTCTGTCTCTTAGACCTAAACAGGCAGTTAACCCTGGCAGTGTGGTTGTAGCCCCATTGCAAGGAATCATTTTTAAGTTTCCCGGAGTTGTACTGTAACTTGTATTTTATCATATAAACAGCATTTTTAAATAGAAAAATATGCTCCAGAAGCTAGCATCACTTACACATTATAAATGAGATATTGTAAACTTTCTTTCATTTATTCCAAAGCCTTAAATTGTATTTTTGTTAAGCCAAATGCAGTAACTTTGTCAGCAGTAGACACACGTTTGCAGAAAAAAAAATGTAATAATAAACATAATCAGAAGTGCTATTGCTAACAATATTTACAATGCTTATGAAGCTTTAGGGGAGAATGTATGGATATCAGAGATAAAGTACGAATGATAGAGTGTAAGCATAAATCCAGAGGTGAATGGGGGGGGGGGGGGCAGTAGCATTCAGAATAATTAGATATATGCATCAAGGTCCCTCTGAAGCATCTTATCTTACTTTATGCTTCTGCTGTATTATAATGTGAACTGTAAGTTTAATAAACAAGTAAATATGACTACTTATATCTTAAAAACCAGATGACGTCTTCAGTTTAATTGCATAGATATCTAGGTGGTAGACAGACAAACATACATTGTTAAATGTCTTATTTGCCCTTTGTTGATGTTTTTACCTCCAGTAACAGCATATAAAAGTTAGACCCTGGTGGCAGGCTACAGAGTGGACAGCTTCTGCTTGTGTATGAGTAGTGATCTTGCTGTAGTAGGCCAAAAACAATTAGCAAAGCTCATATTTCCTGCTGGTTGGTAAGCTCTAATTCTGAGACAGCAATGACATGTTGGACCACTGCAGAGAGACCACTGCTCACACACAGATAGCAGTGGTCCTCCTTCAGCCTATTTGTAAGGGAATTCCAGTAAGGCGACTGGCTCATAGATGTGCACATGCACATAGTAGCACTCATAGAATTGAGCACACACACAGGAGCGTGTCTTCAATTTCTGGCACCAGACGGGCTATTTAATGGATGCTCTTGCTCACTGACAGTGCCGACTGATCTTCATCTTTTTCTTGTGTCCTGAGAGCATCCTGTATCTGATTTCCATTAATGACCAGGCTTGTTATTGACTTGATGCTGGATTCTGCTTCTACCTCTGCTTGCCTGCTCCTGACCTTGGCTTCTTCCTGACCACTCTTCTTCCTACACTTCTGTACCTCAACACCCACCTGCTGCTGACCTCGCTCGTTGGCATCGTACTACTTCTGAGTGTCTGATTTGCCTGTCCTTCATAACCACTCCAGTCTTCGCAGTGTGTTCCTGCCTAAAGCCTGCTGAAAGCTTCAACACCATCTGTTCCACCTTTAGTGGGGCCTGGGCTGGGGATGAAAGAGAGGCCAACCCAGGGGCGGACTGACCATTTGGAAACTTGGGCGCTGCCCGAGGGCCTGGGGTCAGTAGGGGGCCCCATGAGATGCCCCTGGTACCTTTTTCATAGGCTTTTTTGAGTTTGGGCAAGGACACAGGGGCCCCATGATCCCCTATTACCCGGGGGCCCCATGAGTTGTCAGTCCCCCTCTGGGCCAACCTCATCAATTCAGTCTCCTACAAGGTACTTGACACAAGGTCCAAATTTTTCATATTGGTTTTGGAGATAACAACATTACATGAGGGCAGTAAGACATTTAACAACATGGGTTGATTTACTAAAGGCAGATAAGCTGTTCACTTTGCAAAATAATTTTTCTTAGTGAATTCAGTGAAAATACACTTTGCGAAGAATACTCAATCACATGCAAGGAAAATTTAAAAAAAAAAATATTTTTGCTTGCACATGCTTAAAGTGCTACTAAAACCCAGGACCGTGCATTCACTATATCTGGTCTCCCACAGTACACAGAACATGGAAGTGCAATTCATTTAGTAAATATAAACTGCTAAATACCTTTTCTCATCAGCAGTTAATAGCAGCCTTGTGACTTCTGTCAGTGTCCAGCCGATCACTAGCTAAATCTTTTAGGAGTTTTCATTCTGCTCTGACTGTTCTATGAGCTCTGTCTGGACAGTGCTGATTGGCCCTGTGCTGAGCACATGCACCCTCAGAAAGAAAAAAATCTTTCCTAACAATATACACTAAACAGAGCCTGTGCAGAGTGACTCATAGGGCTTGGTAATATTTGCAGATGGATTGGCAACAGTAAATAAGGGGAGGATCAGAAAAGACAGGATCAAACAGCTTTTTTATACAATGCAGAGGATTAACCCCTTGGGTTACATAGTGAGTATAACAAACATGCTTCACTGCATATACAGACCAATTTTACTGTTGTGGGTTTAGTAACACTTCAGAAAAGAAACCTCATTCACTAAATTAGGGAGAATTACCTTGCAAAATGAACAGCCTTTTTGCCTTTAGTAAATCAACCCGAGTGTTTGTCTGTAACCTCTAATTATCTGTGAAATTTAACATATTTCAACTGGGATTTAAATGTAGATTCTAAGACATTGAAAACACAAATTCTGACTATATTCCAGAGAAGTCTAAAAAGTGTGTTTTTAAATCTGTTCACATAACCTCTTTAAATATTAGCATGTGTCCTTGTGATGTTTTAGGCTACAAAGTTTGCAGAGGCTTTGGGAAATATATGCTCTGAATGAGGGACAATGTGAGGTGTTCAAGGCACAGGAGTTTTTATTTAACATGGTTATTTTAGTGTTCTGTTAGTAGCATATTTAAAGGATAAATTCACCTTTGGGAACATGTTACATGTTCCATTTGTTTTTAGGGTGGGTTATGTAACATGTTCCCACTCCTGCAGCTGCTGCCTGCTCTGCTGCCTTTAGTGACAGCAAGTGGTCCAGATGTATCATTCATTCAGTGTTCTGTGAATGGGAAATTACAAGCTCCGACAGCCTTTGCGGCTCCTGGCTTGCAGTTCTCAATGATCTGCCATGGCTCTGTTGAGTGCTCTGGTAGTTTATTGTCTCTTCCTGTCAGTGTGTATCTGCTTGTCTGCACCAGGTAAGAGCAGACAGATGCATCATGCATGGCACCCTCGAAATTCTGATCGTGGGTGCAATGCTTTAAAGGATCCAGGTAAAAAAAATAATACATGAACTTTTTTATTACCTGCAAAAAAGATTTGCATTTATCATTTTTTTTTAAAGGTGAACTTTCCTTTAGGACATATTAGTTATATAATGTAAGTTACTTTACAAAACTCTGGTTTTGAACATCTTGAGTATGCAGTCTGATTCTGGTCACCAATCTTCAGCAAGGATGTCCTTGAACTGGAAAGAGTCCAGAGAAGGGCAACAAATCTAATAAGGGGGCTGGAGTTCCTCAGTTATGAGGAATGGCTACAAAAATTAAACTTATTCTCCCTGCTGAAGAGACCATTAAGTGGGGATATGATCGTAATATACAAATCTTTAAATGGTAACTCTAGCATTGGGAGTAAAGTGTTTAATCTTAGAGCTCTAAAAAAGACACATAGCCACGAAATAAAGTTAGACAGTAAGTAAGAGTCATAAACTGCGTAGGGGGTTCTTTACTGTTAGAATGGTAAAGATGTGGAGCTCCCTTCCACAGTTGGTGGTGTCAGTAGAGAATGTAGATACATTTAAAAAATACTTTTAAATGTGTTTTTTAATTAATACAATGTACTGGGATATTGAAAATAGTAGCAACGATGGTAGCACAAGCTTTTAAATAAGCAACTCTAGTGCACAGGGGCCAATGTTAGGCTGCTAAACCAGTGACCAGAGCAGTCTTTATGCTCTATATAAAACTAACTCTTAGGACACCAATTCTCTGTCAAGATCTTTAAACTAATACTCTTAAACAGCGATGAAGGGATTCTCTTAGAACCCCAAAAACACATTGGATTTTTAAATAAGCATTTTGGTTAATAAACTTTAACTGGAATATAAAACAGCTCTTTTGCTATTATGACAACCAAAAGTGGTTTGTATAGTGCTAGCAGAAGATCCACAGATGTCTTTTTTTTCTACTTACCTAATTGGCTCACTGCTTTGTCTAAAAATCTTCACAGAGGTTGAAATCAAATTACAGTTATCCTCTGAAAAAATAGTTGTTACTAAGATACTTGCAAGACTCCTGCATGTGTAGATGAATTGTAGGGCTTTCAAATAGTAAAAATTATGACAGAAACTCCTGTAAGCAGCCAGTTTGAGAGAAGACATGCATTTCTTCAGAACAGAAATAGTTAGGAGTCTACGTTATATAGTACTTACCTGGATGAGATTGTGCATTTTTATCCACATTGCATATTTCATTTTTTGATATGTCAGACATGCCAAAACATATTTCACTTCTTGATAAGCGAAACAAACCTGGTGTGCAATGGCATTACAATGAGGATCCTGACAGCTTTACACAATCCCTGTATTAGTGAATGCTTGTACAAATCTAAACCAAAAATGTGTGTGTGTATATATATATATATATATATATATATACTGTACATACAGTATATGGCGTTCGAGTCTAACAGGGATTTTTTATGGAGGTACTACATATAGTAGTGAGTAGCAAGTGTGTCCTATTACTGATAGGCAGCACACATGTCACCAGCCAGTCCACAGACCATTAATCAAGATGGAACAGTGCATGCATGGAACAGCGGTTGGTGATGAGCATACATCATCAGATAGTGATGTGATGGACATCAGTTCATCAGTGATCAGTGATATGTGGTGGCTCCCAGCCTACAGCAGTTATTCCTGTGAACATTCAGTGCGAGGAACACCTGAACCTGGATAATCAACACATAACCTGTCATGAAATTTCACAAGAGACAAATCTTTTTGTGGGAACGGTGAACATGATAATTACGAAGTGAAACATGCTGTCTTAGGATGGTTCAGGTGTACTGACAAATCTTTCTATGTCGAAGCTTTCCAGGCATTAGTTAAAAGCTGGCATAAGTGTATAAATGCAGGAGGAGAGCATGTTAAAAAATAAATGCAGTTTCCACTCCTTGAAATTTGTTCTTTTATTATATAACCTCAAAAGTCCCAGTTTGACTTGAATGCCCCTCGTGCATATATACACACACACACACACACACACACACACACACACACACACATATATATATATATATATACACACACACACACACTATGTTGCCAAACGTATTGTGACACCCCTCAAAATCATTGGATTCAGATGTTCCAATCACCTCCATGGCCTGTGTATATACCTGTGTATAAAATCAAGCATTTAGAAATACAGACTCCTTCTACAAACATTTGTGAAAGGATGGGATGCTCTCAGGAGCTCAGTAAATTCAGGCGTGGTACCGTGATAAGTTGCCAGCTGTGCAATAAGTCCATCCGTGAAATTTCCTTGCTACTAAATATTTCACGGTGAACAATTAGTGATATTATAACAACGTGTATGCAACTGGGAACAACAGCAACTCAGCCACAAAGTGGTAGGCCATGTAAAATGACAGAGTAGGGTCAGTGCATGCTGAAGCTCACAGTATGCAGAAGTCGCCAACTGTCTGTAGAGTCAATAGCTAAAGACCTCCAAACTTCATGTGGCCTTCAGATTACTGCACTAACAATGTGTAGAGAGCTTCATGGAATGGGTTTCCATGGCAGAGCAGCTACATTCAAGCCTTGCATCATCAAGTGCAATGCAAAGCGTTGGATGCAGTGGTGTAAAGCACACTGACACTGGACTCTAGAGCAGTGAAGATGTGTTCTCTGGAGTGACGAATCACGCCTCTCTGTCTGGCAATCTGCTGGACATGTCTGGGTTTGGTGGTTGCCAGAAGAAAGGTACTTGCCTGAGTGCATTGTGCCAAGTGTAAAGTTTGGTGGAGGGGGATTATGGCATGAGGTTGTTTATTAGAGCAGAGACTGTGAGCCAGGCCTTCTCGTCTGACATCAGTGCCAGACTTACAAATGCGCTTTTGGAAGAATGGTCAAACTGTCCCATAGACACATTCCTTGCCTTCCCAGAAGAGTTGAAGCCGTTATAGCTTCAAAGGGTGGGCCAACTCAACATTAAACCTTATGGACTAAGAGTAAGGTTCATGCGCGTGTAAAGGCAGGCATCTCAATACTTTTGGCAATGTATTTTATTTATATACATATACCGTATTTTTCGCACCATAAGACGCACTTTTTCCCCCCCCAAAAAGGGGGGAAAATGTCAGTGCGTCTTATGGAGCGAATATAAAGCGGCCAGTCCGGTATTTTTGCGGCCACCATGTCAGAATACCGGGCCGGCCGCTCAGCTGTTGTCTCCTGCAGGGCCTTACCTGTTCCTCGCTCCAGCGCTGCACAGTCTTCCCGCGCTGGCTTCTGTGACAGCCGGGTGCCCACTGCGCATGTGCTGCGCTTTGTGAATGATCCGGTGTCTTCTGGGACACATGAAGGGTCCCAGAAGGCGCCGGGCCATTCACAAAGCGAAGCGCTTCTCGCACCTGCGCAGTGGGCACCCGGCTGTCACAGAAGCCGGCCCGGGAAGAAGAGGAAAGGCAACTCCGCGGAAGTAGGAGCTGTCAAATTCAGGTAACCGCTCCCCCTCCCTTCCCAAAGGTCAGCAGTCTCTGGTCATCTCCTGCACTGTCCGCAGTCTCTGGTCATTCCCTGCACTGTCCGCAGTCTCTGGTCATTCCCTGCACTGTGTCCGCAGTCTCTGGTCATTCCCTGCACTGTGTCCGCAGTCTCTGGTCATCCCTTGCACTGTCTGCAGTCTCTGGTCATTCCCTGCACTGTCTGCAGTCTCTGGTCATTCCCTGTACTATGTCCGCAGTCTCTGGTCATCCCCGGTACTGTGTTCGCAGTCTCTGGTCATCTCCTGCACTGTGTCCGCAGTCTCTGGTCATTCCCTGTACTGTGTCCGCAGTCTCTGGTCATCTGCACTATGTCCGCAGTCTCTGGTCATCTCCTGTACTGTGTCCGCAGTCTCTGGTCATCTCCTGTACTATGTCCGCAGTCTCTGGTCATCTCCTGCACTGTGTCCGCAGTCTCTGGTCATATCCTGCACTGTTTCTGCAGTCTCTGGTCATCTCCTGTACTGTGTCCGCAGTCTCTGGTCATCTCCTGTACTGTGTCCGCAGTCTCTGGTCATCTCCTGTACTGTTTCTGCAGTCTCTGGTCATCTCCTGTACTGTGTCTGCAGTCTCTGGTCATCTCCTGTACTGTGTCCGTAGTCTCTGGTCATCTCCTGCACTGTTTCTGCAGTCTCTGGTCATCTCCTGTACTGTGTCCGCAGTCTCTGGTCATCTCCTGTACTGTGTCCGCAGTCTCTGGTCATCTCCTGTACTGTTTCTGCAGTCTCTGGTCATCTCCTGTACTATGTCTGCAGTCTCTGGTCATCTCCTGTACTGTGTCCGCAGTCTCTGGTCATCTCCTGCACTGTTTCTGCAGTCTCTGGTCATCTCCTGTACTGTGTCTGCAGTCTCTGGTCATCTCCTGTCCTATGTCCGCAGTCTCTGGTCATCTCCTGTACTGTGTCCGCAGTCTCTGGTCATCTCCTGTACTGTTTCTGCAGTCTCTGGTCATCTCCTGTACTGTGTCCGCAGTCTCTGGTCATCTCCTGTACTGTGTCCGCAGTCTCTGGTCATCTCATGTACTGTGTCCGCAGTCTCTGGTCATCCCCTGTACTGTGTCTGCAGTCCATTGGTTCAGAATATTTTTTTTTCTTGTTTTTCACCACTAAAACCTAGGTGCGTCTTATGGTCAGGTGCGTCTTATGGAGCGAAAAATACGGTATATATATATATATATATTTTTTTTTTTTATATAAACTGTTTATGTAATAAATGTATTCACAGGAAAAAAATGAATTGTGACAAGGGGTTCTTGTAATTATTTTTTTATTTATCCAACATTGTAATAGATTATAAATATTAAATAGCATAAGTTCCAATAACATTTTTGTTTCTTTTGTCAAGTTAAACTTTAAGTTTAAAACTTAGTCATCCACTTTATACTTATACCATATTATCTATGGGATACACCTTCAAAGCACTAAGTCTGAAATAAAGATAGTTAAAGTTTAATGAACAAGGAATTTTTAACACCCGACTCAGAGATACGTTATAATTTTAAATAAGCAGGAAAGTTCTACACAGTTATAATACATGTACTTTAATATTTTGAAATCGAAATGGCCAAAAGGTACAGCAAATGATGTAACAACAACTTCATACAAAAGTATATTTTAGCAATAAAATGTTTTTAAAAAAAACAAATATATCACTTGAAAATATTTAGACTTTCTTTATTTTTTTTAAATGAAGACTTTTTCTGAACTCACACATTAGTTTTTCTAGAAGTATTTCAAGCCAGTATTAATATAGCAAGACCCTTGAGTCATGCAACTTTTTTTATTTTATTCCTTTCATCTTTCCTTGTGAGAAAAGTAAAAAATATCAGTAGCAGCCAGTTAGTTTCAATGGTGTAAGTGGACACTTTGTAATTAATGGACAGATTTAACATATTTCTTCATCTAAATATATAATTAGCTCTTTTCTTTTTTTTCTTTTAATTTTAATATTTAATTACTGAAGAAAAAATAGAGAACTTGAAAGGGAATTAAACATCAGTAAAACTACAGAACTGTTATAATTCATTAATTGTTAATATTCAAACTAATCTTCTCTATTAGTGAAATGCCTTATGTGAGTTTTCATTATTTGACCTTCAAGATTCATCTTAACATTGTCTTTTTAGAATTTTGTACAGCTCCAAGCCATTTATTTCATTTTTAACCAAGGGAAATCTTTTCCGTTCAGGAGCTAAATTGTAAGGTTTGAAAATCTTTCATGAGTTTCACTGACTTTTTTTTAATGTTAACTTGTAACATTTATCTCTTTGAAAATGTATTGCAACAGCCAATTATAGGTTAACCCAATGTAGTTCTTAAAGCTACTAGCAATCATATAAAATACTATTATTTTATGTTTAATTTTGTTTCACCATTTTATTAAAAAGCTATGCCTCCATTAAAATAAAAACATGATTGCAAATACAAAAACAGAAAACTAGCTTCATAAGAAGAGCCTAAAGATCATAAAGTAGACTAAAGGGAGAAAAAGGAGCCTCTGTTGCTTTATTGAGAGTTTTATAACATAGACAGACAAAAAGAGCAAAGTGTGCAGACTTATGCCTAGTACACACATTCAGAAAATCAGAGGAAAAATACCGCTTTCAAAGCAATAATCTAATCTTTACACAGCTCTCAAGACAGTTCATGCAAAATTACCTGAATGGTCAAACACAAAACATTTTCTTGTACGATACTAGAACAAATGGTTTTTTTTTTAACTACTTGCCTTCTGGAAGATTTACCCCCCTTCGTGACTAGGCCATTTTTTTGGCACTGTTCGGCACTGTGCTATTTCAGCTGGTATTGCACTGCTGTGCAATGCTGTACCCAAAAAAAAAATGTATGTTCTCTTTTTCACACAAATAGAGATTTATTTTAGTGGCATTTGATCACCTGTGCGGTGTTTACTTTTTTCGCTATAAATAAAAAATTCCAAACATTTTGAAAAAACCCCCCAATATTTTGCACTTTTGGTAATAAAAAATATCCAATAAACTCAAAGTTAGTCTTAAATTTAGGCCAAAATGTATTTTTCTACACGTCCTTGGTAAAAAAAATCCCAATAAATGTATATTAATGAGATTGTGTGAAATTTATAGCATCTTCAAACTATGGTATGTATATTGGAATTTACTCTCTGACTGCCTATCACATTTCTTGAGGTGCTAAAATGCCAGGGCAGTACAACCCCCCCCCAAAAAAAAATGATCCCTTTTTGGCAAGTAGACACCCTGAGGATTTTACAGAGAGGCATGATGAGTCCATGGAACATTTTAATTTTTTGCCACACATTTTTTGAATATGATCATTTTTTTTTACACATAGTTGTCACTTAATGATATATTGCTCATGCATGTCATGGGTATATGTGGAATAACACCCTAAAACACAGTCTGCTACTTCTCCAGAATGTGGGGATACCACATGTGAGAGAATGTTTTGGCATCCTAGCTACATACAAGCCCCCATAATCCAATGACAACCTCCAGGCTTTCAAAGGGCATATTTCCTCATATCACTTCCTCACTACCTATCACAGTTTTGGAGATCCTAAAATGCCAGGATAGTAGAAACACCCCCCAAATGACCCCTTTTTGGATAGTAAACACCCCAAGGAATTTGATAAGATTCATGATGAGTATTTTGCAGATATCATTTTTGTCACAGGGTTCTTGAAAACAAAAAAAGAAAAGAAAAAAAGGGGTCATTTGGAGGGGGGTGGCTTCTACTATCCTGGCATTTCAAGGCCAACATTAGAAGCTTATGCCACGTACCACCCACTCTTGAAGACCAAGCTTTTCTGACACTTTTTGTTCAAATGAAAAAATGTTTTTTTGTTAGAAAATTACTATGAACCCCCAAACATTATATATTTTTTAAAGCAGAGGCTTTAGAGAATAAAATGGAGGGTGTTGACATTTTTTACTTCAAATAGTATTTGCACAGCAATTTTTCAAACACTAATCTTTTGGGGAAAAATACACTTTTTAGAATTTTATGCACAAAAAACACAATATATTGCACAATTGTTTGATAACATATAAAATATGATGTTACACTGAGTAAATAGATACCAAATATGATATGCTTTAAAATTGTGCATGCCTGTGCAACGGCAACAAAGTACATACATTTTTAAAATATCGATAGGCGATGCTTTAAAAGCCTTTACAGGTCACCAATTTATATTCACACGGGAGGCCTAGTGCTAGAATAACTGCCCTCAATCTGATGTTCACTATGATACCTAACATGCATGGTGCAATATGAGTGTGATCAGATGCTTTCCCAATTTAAAAATGGTGCTGTTAAAGTCCTGCAAAATGGAAATGATTAAATGCTCATAGCTTCCGGTCTCTTAAACCATAGAGATGTTTGGAGCCATTCTGGTCTCTGATCAGCTCTATGGTCAGCCAATGGAACTGCCAGCTGCATTCTCGGATTCCACTGTGGGACAGCAGAGCCAAAGAAAACTGTGGAAGGTGGCAGGAGGGGGGGGCGGGTGTCCCTTCCCACTGCTTTTAAAATGATCCAGCAGCTAATTGTCCACTAGGATTGCTTTTACATTAAATCAGACCGCCAGCTGAAAAAAACAATACCATGATGATGCCTGTAGCTGCAGGCATCATCCCGGTATAACCATTCAGTACATTGCTGGTCCATGTTGGGCAGAGAACATGGACAAATGATGAATCAGGTCTGTGGACCAATATGACCACAATTCATTTATTTTTGTAATGCCCATGTTGAGGGTTAGGCCCAAAAAAAAGTTTTACATTTAGAAACCATGATAGGTTTCCATGCGAATTGTCTGACAAGAGCTGAATTTGGGTTAGCTGCGATGTATTGATGTGTGTATAAATTGCTTTGGCCCACAATCAATTGGTACAAATCTTCCGTGAAAAATAGAGGAGGAGTTAAGCACTAGCCACGAATGGGTCTGATTCTGCTAGCACTGCATTTTTGGGGACACTATACAAAGCAGGCACTAGTATAGTTCTATTCATGATCATTATATTGATCTGTACAAACACTATACTACTGTAGTGATCAGTGACCTCTAGCATGAGTGTTATAGTGTATGGGCAATCTAAC
Organism: Staurois parvus; assembly: GCF_062004578.1. Classification (NCBI taxonomy): domain Eukaryota; kingdom Metazoa; phylum Chordata; class Amphibia; order Anura; family Ranidae; genus Staurois; species Staurois parvus. Next base: position 4,513,358 of record NW_028318784.1, read on the forward strand.
ACTAGCTGACCCTGGCTGGGAGGGGTGCTAACTGAACCTGACGCTATCTGATGTCGCTAGTGGCAATAATACTGTGATCAGTGAAAAAATTCTATATACTAACACAGTACTAATGGCACTGGCTAGATGACGGGTTGATCAAAGGGTTAATAGGGGGGCAATCAAAGAGTTATATATGCCAATCTAACGTGTGTGTGTAAAATTTACTCGGCGCCGTATTAGTTCTTCCTGGACAGATGGGGGGAAAAGTGGGGGGTGCAGGCGCATTCACACCCCAAAATAGAAAGTGACATGAGATTACGATGCTTTGCCCAGAGCCACTGCTTGCCCGCAAAATGCGGGTAAGCAGTCGGCAAGTAGTTTAAAAAACCCTTAAAATTTGGGTTTTTTTCATTCTCAATACATTATTTTTTATTTTATTTTTGGTTATTTTTTTTTTAAGCTTTTATCAGAATAGTACAACGTTACCATAGTAACATTGTACTACTGTGGGGAGGGGAGGTGATCAGGAATTTTGTAATTTTTTTTACACTTTGCTTTGCAGGAGAAATAAAGAAAATGTCTCCCGCAATGCAAAGCTTGTTGTCATGAACCTAACTCATTCATGAACTGTCATAAATTAGTTAGGTTTTTGAAAGCATAGGATAGTGATATGTGATTGACTGGTACAGGGTACAGGGTGCTGTGATTGGCCCCATGTATCATGTGACATCTGTGGGCCATTCACAGCTCAGTAGGAAGAGAAGCAGAGCTGTATGAATCAGATTATGAATCAGATTGATTCCTAACAGCTTTGTTAACATTGTGATCATCTCATTGCATAGCGATCACATGATTACCGGGTCTCGTGCACCAGGATCTTCATTCCTCTGTGTCTGCCGGACACAGCAGTCGCAGGTGGGTGTACCCGTACGCTGCTTTGTCTGTAGCCGTCACCCGTCCGCAGTAAATTACGGGCTGGCGGGAAGTGGTTAATCAGTACAGTATTCATCTGAAAAAAAACAAATCGGAAGACTAAGATCACGCATGCTCAGAAACTAAAGAATACATTACAATACAATATAATACATCACTTTACAATGTTGTATTCTGTCATACGAAAATTTTCCTAACTTTAGTAACCTAAAGATATGAGACTAGCATGAAAACAAGTATATAAATATCAAAATGAAATCATATATACTGGTAAATCATATAAAGTCCATAAAAAAAGTCCAAATAGAAATGTAGCGTGATGAAAAAAAAATTGTGTCCAACAAAATATCACCAGAAAGTGAATCCACCACCGAATAGATTAAATAAACTCACCAGAGCAAGATGCTGATCTTTTTACAAATCAGCATATAGCACTTTCTGCTCTGGGAGCAATGGTCTGCAACTTAAAGAGATGCCAATAGGAACTTGATAACTGGTCTCCAGGGAGCAATGATCTGCAGTATACCATATATAACCACTTCATCAATCAGCCACCGAATCCTTAGGATAATCAGACCTCCACTCAAAATACAAGGGAATAAAGACTCATGGTGCAGTACTTCATAAAACTTCTGATTCAATAAAACATATTGCACTTACAAAACATAGTGTCTAAGCCAGGGGTGGGCAAACTGCGGCTCTCCAGCTGTTGTGGAACTACATTTCCCATGAGGCATTGCAACATTACAAAACTGACAGTTACAGCTATGACTTGCAGAGGCATGATGGAACTTGTAGTCCTGCAACAGCTGGAGAGCCGCAGTTTGCCCACCCCTGGTCTAAGCCAACACCAGCATAAACACCATGAAGAAATCACAAACACGGACCCAGCCTGGCTGCGCATGCGCTGTACCAGCGACTTGGGAACGTCCTGACGTCACATCCAAAGGCTCTGCCCTATAAACGTTATTGAAGAAAGACAACTAGCAACTCATATAAAGTAAGATGATTTATACTTATCATCATTCTCAAAAGGATTCCCAGCTGGGAAGGACACCAAGGAAACTGTCACAATGGATACACTGGATATGGCACGTGCAATAGCTAAGATAGACAACAAAGGGGATCAAATCTAAGCATATCAAGGTGGAGAGGTGGACACTGGACACAATAATTGTCAACTCACAGTGTGTGGATGATCTCATACATTACAGTCAATGGTGCTTCTGCAGTTGGGAGGAGGAGGTATCTAGGATCCCAAGATGGAGTTGCTCCTGCAAGGGGTGGAGTGTGGTAGCCAGGATAGCCAGGTAGCCTCAGGACAGGAAGCAGATAACAGCACATGTGAATAGATAAGCAAAGTTGGCTTGAAAAAGATGTAAGCCTCAAAACATGTTGCCCCCCCCCCCCCCCGACATCACTTTCTGTTTCATCTCTTCCTGTCTATGAAAAAACAAAAAACTAATACCTAAATAGAGTACATAACCAGATAGTATATATAGGTATTTACATGACCCAAATCCACCTAGGGATAAGCAGAAAACAGTGGCCCTTAATAGGCTAATAACAGTGGTTAAGTGCAGGATAAAGTATCCATAGTTCATAAATCTACAGGGGTGCAGGTGAATCACAGCACACTTAAAACGTGATCCCGGGCAGTCTTGCTGCAATGGCCTCTCACCTCCACTCTATGACCCTACAGGGCCACAAAGCGTACTGTAGATCACCTCAGATTCCTCCAATACAGGGACTCTTTGGAGAGTGCACACATCCGCACCAATCCACAAGCAGAAGATGCTGGAGGCGGTGGTGTTGCTGGAACTTGAAGCCTGGCAACTGGAAGAAGAGTGCCTGATCGCTGTGTAATTTCAGGGGGTTCGGATTATTCTTTCCCTTAGACAGTAACAAACCGTAATGAAGTTAACGCGAAAGCAAGTTCTATCCAGGGCAAAAGCTTCCGAGTTAGATAGTGTGAGGAAACTGAACTGCTGCATATGAGCGGTGGTGACATCGGAGGAGAGTGTTTTCCGTTTACCTACTGGTCTGGAGGAATTTTGTCCCTGTTCATGTGATGCCAATCTATCTAAAGAGTCCCTGTATTGGAGGAATCTGAGGTGATCTACAGTACGCTTTGTGGCCCTGTAGGGTCATAGAGTGGAGGTGAGAGGCCATTGCAGCAAGACTGCCCGGGATCACGTTTTAAGTGTGCTGTGATTCACCTGCACCCCTGTAGATTTATGAACTATGGACACTTTATCCTGCACTTAACCACTGTTATTAGCCTATTAAGGGCCACTGTTTTCTGCTTATCCCTAGGTGGATTTGGGTCATGTAAATACCTATATATACTATCTGGTTATGTACTCTATTTAGGTATTAGTTTTTTGTTTTTTTAGCGCTGCATCAACTTTTATATTTTATTCATATTTCCTTTGTTTGGTATGGGACAGATGCTGGCTGCTTCCTAGCTTAATTCACTGCTTACCATAAGAGCGCAGGAGGATATTTATGTGATTTAGTCTTCCTGTCTATGCCTGTGTTTCATCAATCCACACACTGGCTTCAGCTAAAACCCTTTCCTCTTGCCTCCTCAGGGTTACTAGATAATGCCCTGAGTAGCTGTCTTTTGGTGCTGTGAGACATAACAGCTTCAGCTGCTACAGAGAAAAGTTTGCAATACTTGCCCTCCCGTCACCTTCTGCCCTCCCAGCCGTTTACACAACTTGTGCTATTATTTTATTTTAAAATTATTATTTTCGCACAGTGCATGATGTTCTGTGAGTGAGCAATGGAGATCCTGTAATTTTACTGCCTCTCCTACATTATGAATGGTGGAGAAGGCCAAAAGGGAAGGCGAGCAGTGCAACTTTTCTCTGTACCAGCGGCTGCTATTAACTCTTGCAGATAAATATGTATCAAAGTCCACATATAAAACAAACCACCAACATAAGTGATAGATCAGGATGTGTTTTATACATTCCGGTGCTGAAAACTGTTTGGTTCCATCACTATATATAATTGTGGTTGTTCACCTTAAGGATATGACCCCTGAACCAACAGGATGGTCATATATATTTCTTTTTCCCATCAGAGACATTGACTTGTAGAGAGCCAACGCCAGTGGCCTGGGCAGGTAAAATCAGAAAACACTTGATTATTCAATTTACAAAGGAGGCTTAGATTCACAAAATCTACTGAGTTGAGGCTGCTGTCCTTCAGGCTGCTGGGGCTGACATAATCCTCTTTGCAGAAAATTTGTTCTCGTTTATGATGTAGAGTTCCTCCCTGGTGGAGAGCTGCTTGTTGATGACCATACAGGTGAAACAATTCCAGGGGAATACTTTACTCCTGGCTTTCCTCACAAGGTCACTGGGGGAGATTCCTAGGGAACATTTTTGTTGCTGTTATAAGTTATTGGTATCATATTTTATTGTGCTCCACTGTTATTGGTTCTTGGTTAACTTTTGAGGTATTGTGAAATTTGTCTTTAGTGTCCAGCTTGCAATGTTTAGGATGTGATTAATTCATGGTGATTGAGCTGATTTGCCTTCCTTATATTAACTCTTACAGTACTGTATTACAAAATAAGTATTGTGTATGGTGCTGTATTCACATTTAAAAATATGAACTTTAGCTTTAAATTCATGGGAAGCAACTATTATTGGTGGGCTAAACCATTTTGGTAATTAGGGAGGAACAAAGTATTACTGGTAGAAATAATGTTGTTACGAAATCACAGATTTCTCTATCATCCAAAAATATTGCTGAAGTTGAAAGTGTAAATTTTACTCATTGTGCTCTTAGGCAAAATTTGCAGGAACAATCAATCTAATCTTTTTCCTTTTTATTTTATTTTTTTACTTTAAATGTTTTTCTTTTTTTATTGGGAAAAGGGGTGTATTTATGGACTTTCAGTTTATTTATCTTAGTTCTTCCTATTTGTGTCTTTACCTTAATGTGTGTGTGTGTATTTGATAGCATTTTTGTATTGTGATTTAATTCTTTTTACTGTCTCTTTTTTTAATTTTTGAAAAAAAAAACATAAAAAAATAGGCAAATGAGCGGCAGTTTTCTTTTTTGCACAAGAATAGATAGAAGATAGCCTAAAGAAGTTTCTGTAACCCTCAGGGTTGACTAAAAAAACAAACAAAAATACCTTAACCTTACCTTCACCTTCCCAGGTGACTCCCACTCATTTTAACACATTTTTGGGGAAATAAAACTCTTGATTTCAGTCATTCATAGTTGAATTTTTCATTAGAAGACTTAAAGAGTATGTAAACCCAACATTTCATTTTCCTGATATATGCCTGCTGTACCTTGTACTTGTAAGAAAAATTATCCTGTTCTCTTTATATTGCTTCCTTTGTGTGAATTCCCTGGTGGTCCTGCCAGTAACTCAGCTGTTAAATTAAAAATTGACCACACTAGGCAGGAGAGCACAGCTTGGTCAGTTCTCTAGCTGTGCTCTCTTCTCATGATCAAACTTCTGCTCGCATTCCCCCCCTTCCCCCGCTCAGCCATTCACCGGGAAGTTCAGTGTGCTGATGTTTCTCCTCTCCCAGCTCTCTGTTCTCAGCTGCACAAGGAGCTTAGAATGTATGTAATGGCTTATAAAATGGAGGGGGGGGGGGTATTTATATATTTTATATCTATATACAAATGTTTGCCTTTCAATTCTATTTTAAATTGAAAGGGTTGTTTTGCAAGGTGAAAGTTCACATGTGATGGACCCAATAACAGGCATAATTAACTGTAACACAGCTAAATTGGGTGAATAGCTAAAGTAAGTGCATTACATTGGCAGTGAAATTAGTGTTCTGATGGATGAGGCTAACTAAAATATAAATACAGTACTTGCAAATATAAATAACATTTCAATTGTATAGGAGTATATTTTGTCCTGGTAAAGTTTTCCTTTAAATAAAGCACTAGAAGAATGAACAATTTAAAGATGTTTATTTTGCAGTATGTATACTTCCAGCTGTTTCCATGTTGGATAGATGAGTCACAAGACACAAAAGCCAATATTATCAAGTAAAAAATGAAAGGTCCCAGTAAGCTATGGCCTTTGATTTCTCAGTATTAAATTAGTTTCATACAAATAATATAAAATTGTGTTGACAGTGTCTAAGATGTCATTACAGTAAAAAAGAAAAAAAAAATCTTTGTGAATTATTAGTAATGTTTTCAAGCTTCAACTGTGTCTCATATGAACAAGATATATCATAGTTTGGGGGGAATTATTTTTGGAATTAAGCATAAAGCTGGGTGACAGTTTCTACTGCACAATATGTAAGTGTTCCCTTTAGGCTAGTTACATAGTTAGTCTGGCTGAAAAAAGACAAGACAAAAGTCCATCCAGTTCAACCATTAAAAAAAAAAAAAAAAAAAAGGTTATACTCCTATACCCACAGTTGATCCAGAGGAATGCAAAAAAAACCCAGCAAAGCATGATCCAATTTGCTCCTGCAGGGGAAAAAATTCCTTCCTGATCACCCGAGAGGCAATCGGATATTCCCTGGATCAACTATACCTATACATTTTAGTATCCAGTTATATTATGTGTATCTAAGAAACAATCCAGGCCTTTTTTGAAGCAATCCACTGAGCTGTCCAGAACCAACTCTTGAGGGAGTCTATTCCACATTTTCACAGCTCTCACTGTGAAGAAACCTTTCTGTGTTTGGAGATTTTGGAGATTACATTTTCCTCTGGCCAAGAATACTCTCCATAGTAATCTGTACATTATAAGATTTTAGATTTATCTCAGAACACAGTCTTTGAACATTAACATTCAAAGGAGTGGAGGTTGTTTAGACATTCATTGGCCTAGAAATGTCCCAGAATTTGCATGGAAGAGCATAAATCTGTAAATGTGGTAAAACTGTAACTGAAATAGGTAAGAATGTTATTTTTTGTGCTGGAGGAAAAGAAGCTTACGTAGGCCATAGATTGTGTAATTTGTATTTCCTTCCACCATGGGTAGAAGGAAAGAAAATTGCTTGATTTCCCTATCAACACAGTCAGTATTGATGGGGAAATCCCTCCTGCAGCACTATTGTGTTCTACTTTGGCTACAGCCAGCAGCTCCAATCATTCAGGAAAAACCCTAAAGGCTTGTTGTACACAAGTTGGTCAATAGATCAATCACCTTGTGCAAACTAGGGTACCCATACATGGATTGCAATTCATCCAGTCCATGCTGAACCTGCCAAATTTTAAATCCATGTGTGGACAGTTTTAATCTCTGCATGTAAAAAGAGTTCTTTACTGTAAGAGCTGTGAAAGCAGTGTGTATATCCTTTCCCAGAAACTGGCCCTAGATAGCTAAGTAGATGGCTTCCAAAAAGGACTGAATGTGTTTTTAAATGCAGAAAATATAGATGTATATTTAAATTTATAAGAAAGACAAAATGTTGTACCAGAGAGTATTTATTTGCCTTTAGGGATCAAGAAAGATTTTTTTTTTCATATTACAACAACTTGGGCAACACTTTATAAGGTTTTAGTACAGTGTTTCTCAAACGTTTCTCAATCAGGGCACCCTTTAAAATTATGCACAATCTGGAAGCACCCTATTTTAAAATGTAAAAAACAAAACTAATGTAGCGGCATCCTCACATATAAGATACCCAACAATAGAGGTGATTTATTTTTACAAATTAATCTTTCTGCACAAATACTGATTAGAAATCCAGTGTTTCTCTTCTTCCTCAGTTTCTTTTTATCATGCAGCTAACATGCCCCAGTGCTGATGAAGAGGAAGGGAAGAGCAAACAATGATGTCTGCAGGTGCCTATGTCCTCCTTATCAACCTATCACATCATCAGTTGTTAGGATGTTGGCAACTGACCTGCATGGTACCCAAGGTTGTAATGCTACACATTAACCACTTCCTGTCCAGCCCATGTACATAAACGGCCGGACGGGAGCAGTGCAGGAGAGGGTTGCCTTTCATAAACCGTGCCCGTATTTTCATGCTGTGCGCGCTCCCTGTGAATGATCACAGAGGTCACATGGTACAAGGCTATTCACAACAGCCTTGTACTATATGACAAGCTATGACCAATCACAGCTCACACAGTATTTCTCAATGGCTGCAAGAATGCAGCCAGATAGAAGGAGAATGATTGCTTTTACAGCCTTTATGGGTGTAAAAGCAATCAGTGTAAAAAAAAAAAAATCTTCATCACCCCCCACGAGTAGTACAGTGTCACTATGGTGACACTATACTGCTAGGGTGACAGTATGTTAAAAAAAAAAACATAAATAATAATATAAAAAGTAAAAACTATTTTGAAAAATTATAATTTTTGATTATAAACTAATTTGTTTTTTTTGTTTTTTACTAAAAAGATAACCGAATACATTTTGGCCAATATTTATGCAGAAAGACTATTTATTTGCAAAATGTTATAAGAAAAACACTTTTTTTCAAAATTTTTGTACTTTTTCATTTATAGCAAAAAAAATAAAAATCACACACAGTGGTGAATAAATACCACCAATATAAAGTTTTACCGTCTCAAAAAATGCAAAAAAATTCATATTGGTACAGTGTTGCATGACCGCGCAATTGTCATTCAAAGTGTGATAGCACTGAAAGCTAAAAATTGACCTGGACTAGAAGGGGGTAAAAGTGTCCGGACTTGAAGTGGTTACGAACCTGTGGTTTTCTGTAGAAAAAAAAGACAGACTTGATCCACCTGATAGCCTGCTGACAAATTTGGGGCAATTTGATGCACTTTTTATGCATAATAAGGCACCCCTGAAAAAGCTAGAGGGAACCCCAGAATGCTACAGCACCCCGGTTGTAGAAAGCTGGTTTAGGGCTCTAAGGATGCAATTATTTATTTTTAATTTTGGTTTAGCTTCTTCAACCTGAAGTCACTAGTAACTTGATAAAGAGGCTCACACGACTTGAAACATCACTGTTATGAATTGGAGTTTTATACTGCCGCTGTTATTCTAATAAAATAAAAGATCTTTTTTTCCAATATCTGGCTGCTGATGACATACATCATTTGCATGCACTGGGTCCCTCTGAATTAGCTTGTAGTGAACAACAGAAATATTTTTTTGTTTTGTTTTGTTGGAATCAACAGTGTGTAAATCAGTCAGCTTATCTGCTTAATTGTTCCATGAGTCTCTGTGCCCCACAGGGGATAGGAGAGGACATTGAATCCAGCAGAAAGCACAGACAACAGTGTGTCCTGTACCTGAATAAAGCCAGACGCCCAGGGGTTGTATGCTTAACCACTTCAAGTCCGGACACTTTCACCCCCTTCCAGTCCAGGTCAATTTTCAGCTTTCAGCTCTTTCACACTATGAATGACAATTGTGCGGTCATGCAACACTGTACCCAAATTACATGTTTAGAAATTTTTTTAGACAGATTAAACTTTCTGTTGGTGGTATTTATTCACCACTGGGATTTTTTTTTGCAATATAAATGAAAAAGACCAAAAATTGTGGAAAAAAAATTGTTTTTCTTACAAAGTTTTGCAAATAAATAATCCTTCCACATAAATATTGACCAAAATGTATTCAGCTATTTTTTTTACATTTTTATGTTCTTTTCTTTATATTATTATTTACGTAATTTGTTTTTACATACTATCACCCTAGCAGTACAGTGTCACCACAGTGACACTGTACTACTTGTGGGGGGTGATGGAGATTTTTTTTTACACTGATTGCTTTTAAACCCATAAAGGCTGTAGAAGCAAATATTTACCCTCTCTGGCAGCATTCCTGCAGCCTTTGAGAAATACTGTGAGGGCTGTGATTGGTCACAGCTTGTCACATGGTACAAGGCTGTTGTGACTAGTCGTGTACCATGTGACCACTGTAATCATTCACAGATTTCACAAGTAGTAAACAATGATGTCAGAAATTGACATCTTGTCTACTACTGTTCATGTGATCAGTGATTGGCCAATCGCTGATCACATGAATCGGAACCTCACACAGCGGTCCCGTACATCGATCTGTGTATGGGCACAGATCTCAGTGCCGTGTGTTCCCAGGGAGCGCACAATGGCAGTGGATGCTAGGGGGCATTTAAAAATGTCCCCCGGCATTAGCAATGCTGGGACTTGCAGTTCTGTGTGAAGTTCTAGGACTTTACTCTATCCTCTGCACTTCCTTCAACTGCTGCCTTTCTGGCAATGATGGGGAGACCAAGACACCCAGCCCTCCAAGGACCCGTATTGGGTTTGTGAAGGACTTCTGTCTCTGACCTCCTTTACCCTGCCACCCTGCCTGGACTTCCTCTGCTGAGGCCACTGATGGCTGGTGAGTCCCTGAATTGCTGCTCAGTGCCCCTGGACTTTGCTGTACCAGATAGTAACCTGCTACTCAATGTGCCCAGATTGTTGTCCTAAGTCCCTGCTGTATAGGAATGCTGCTCTGTGCCTCTGGATTTATCCCTTGATGTGCCCTATTGCCACCCTTTTATATTTCTGCATATCTCTCAAGGTGTTGGAATTATTGCCCAGTAGCCTTCCCCTTGTCTGACTCCTTGTTTTTTCAGCCCCCCAAAATAAACAACCACTTGTCTAGGGGCCCTAAAATCTCTATTGATATCTGCTTGTGTTCTGTTCCACCCACACCTCTGTCATATAGCTAAAGAGGATTTCATCCTGGAACCAGTAATTTTTTATAAGGTGTGCTTCTTAAGACTACAAGTGACCAAACATGTTCAGCATGTATCGTAGGCTGCAGACATATTAACTATATAAATATTGTACTTCATAAAGGGTGTCCTTGAAACCCCCATTTAGTATAGAGTGCAATAACTGATTTTTGATATGATGATAATATATTGATATTATATTGATATTATGATAATTTATTGCAAATGTAAAGTACATGAATGTGTTAAAGAAAACAAAGTAAAAAAGCAAAACGAGGTTAAGCCTAAAATTGAAAGGAAAGTTGTCAGCTTTTGACAAAGGACTAGTATAGAGAAAAAAGTCTGATTTTATTAGGAAGTCTATTCATAAAGCAGTGGATGTGACTTTCACCACGTTCTCTGATGAAGGAACAATTACTGTCATTTAAAATACACTGACCTAGAAGATTCTCCAGGGAGTATTTGATACAAGTCACATTCATTGCTTTATAAGTAGCTCCCTGTCAATTACGCCCCCAATCATGTAAATTTCAGTGAAATTATGGACAGTTGAGAAGTATACTATTTAATATCTGTGATTATTGGAAAGAGTGTGTTTAACAGTAGGAGTACTCATGCTAAAAGCTTAGGGACCCATTTAACAGCTGTGCACTGCAGTAATTGATGCATTACCACAATGCATAGAAATTCATATTACATACATTAGTGCACTGCAGTACCATTCATTGTAACTGGCACCTCAATGCATCTGTCACAGCACACCTCAATGTGCAGTAACACGCTAACTTAATGCGATTCACATTAACACACATGCGTTAAATGCACCATAGAGTGTGGTATCAATGGACCCTAAGAAAATGTCAGGGATATCTTCATCTTCTGGCTATTTGCATATTGTCAATATATACAGATGCTTGATTTGGTATTTGTTCCACTGAGTTGACACTCTTGAAATCATACAAAACTCAATCATACTTTCCAATCTTTTGAAAAAAAGGGACATGTTTAGTTTGATCCATAAAACTCCACTACAGTTTATACTTTTATGTCATTTCTAGCTACACTGGTTTTGGGAAATTGCTACATCTACAAAAGACTAAAAAGTTAACTGGTATACCGGAACAGTGCAAACATGGTGCTGTACTTTATGGTCAAAGTTGGAAAACTGCCAAATTGAAACAAATATGCCAAACTTGGACAAAGAAAAGGCTCTAGTACAATTACATATATCAATGTCATAGTGTTGTACTATCAAAACCTTTTGTTCTTTGTGCATGTATTCCTCTTTTTGAGCAGGGTGAGATAACGCTACCACAGTGCCTGCAGCTACAGAGGTAAATAAAAGATAATTTGTCTGACCACAGTTTCATCTAAACACCAAACTTTCATTTATACTAATATATAAAAAAAGAGTCCCCCAGTAGCTAAAAAAAATTCAAAAGCTGCCCCCAACAGGCTTGCCATCAATGCAATGTCATTGAACCCACTTCCTGTAAGTGCAGTGTAACATAGCACCACCCCATGAGGAGAGTCACCATGCTGCCCTTGGACTCAAAGTAAAATGATGCAGGAAACAGTAATAACGTCATTATGTTTATGACGTATCACTGAAAACAACCCAGTGGCAGCGTGAGGTGAAGAGAAAGAGCATTCCATCAAATATAACAACAACATAGAAAGCCATCTACAACTCCGACCCGAGCTACATCGCAGGTCTTGTCTCCAAATATCGCCAGAACCTTCCTCTCTGCTCTCAAGTTATCTCATATACCCCTCCCACCTCCAGGACTTCTCCAGAGCCTCCCCCATCCTCTAGAACTCTCTACCTCAGTCTGTCCGGCTATCTCCTACTCTGGCTGCCTGAACGTTTATCACTTCCATCAGTTTATCTCCCACAGTTATAACTAGGCCATGGGGCACAACGAGCTGCATAACAAGAGCTGGCTAATGCAGGGGTCCTCAACCCCTGGGCCAAAGACCAGTACTGGTCTTTGGCTTGTTGATAACCAGGCCACACAGCAGGAGGTAAGCAGCGAGCACGGTCCGGAGAGGGCTAACACAGACCACCGTCGCCACTTACCTCCCACTATGCAGCCATGCCTGTATCTCCCAACTTTCCAATGATGTCATCTTATCAGTAGAGCGGGATTCTTTTTGTATAATAAGCGGCTAATCACTGCTAATATAATCCAGATCTGCAGCTCATCCCGCCCCCTGCTCTGCTGATAGGATGACATTGTTGGCAGGGTGGTACACCTTGGAGTGGACAAACAGGCGAAATACTGCCTCTGCCTTGCTAAAGGTAGTACTGTACAGGGGAGGCAGAGTAAAAGGGGGGTACTCCCTTTTTTGATCACAGTGCCCCTTTACATTGCAATGAAGAGGACCAATTCCATGAATATCCTGTCACCAACCACCCCGTAAACGCCTCTCCACCCAGTCCCTGGAAAAATTGGCTGTTCATTCTAAAATTTCCGGGGCCTACTTTTTTGCTCCAGTCTTGGCCTGGTTATAACCTTTGGTGCCACTTGCCCCACCCTATTAGATTGTATGCTCTTATGAGCAGGGCCCTTTTGTAGTTTAACTGTACTGTCTCCTTTTATATTGTAAAGAGCTGCACAAACTGTTGGCACTATATAGTGTATATCCTGTATTATAATAATAATAAGGAAAGGCCCACTGACATCTGAAAAAGGATAGTATATAAAAAAATTAACAAAAACAAAAATATATCCTGGGGGAATCCATGGAAGATAGGGCAGGACTGGAGGATGGGAGAGTGGAGTTGGGCTTTAAGACGTCTATGGAAATAGAGACCACCTGGTGCAATTTATGTTCATTGTAAAGCAACCCTCCTATAAACCAATAAATTGAAAGCTAATAACTACACTGATTGCTTTTATAATTTTGTAGCAGTTTACTTAAGCACACGCTTTTTGAACAAAATAAAATGATGGCATTAACTTTGCTTCTGCCAAACAGCAGATAATCCCCAAATAATAATCCTGAAATAATTTTTTTTTAAAGAAAATACCTACTTATATAAATAATACAGTACATCATGTAAAGTCATATAGATAAACGCTTCTAAAATCTGTCAGTGTGTAATCTCTAAGCCTCAGATCTGACATATTACAGTTTTAGAGTAAATGTCAAGCAGACTTACTGCTTATTAACTAGGAAAAATAGTGGACATTCTATTGGAATCAAACATATTTTTCTATACCTGAGCTTATGTGCGTCTGGGTGGTATTATCTTCAAGAGCTGCACTGGATCAGGATTAGTGACATGTCAGAGCTCCCAGCCAAATTCCCTTTCTGCAGAGTGAGATGTTAGTTTGCATAAATTTTACCACTGGAAAAAAGAAATAGCTGACCTTATCTGGCTTAGCATGGGTTAACTACTTCTTGTCAGAGCCTGCATACTTCTTAGCTGAGATCTCTCCATCTGATAATTAGGAAAACTTTGCTGGAGTTTTTTTAAATACCTTTGAAATGGTAATGAAAACTTTTGCCATGTTAATAGTAAAGTATATTTTTCAAATTATATTCGGAGTGCAGTTTAATTAGCCTGTAACAAGTCATAGTTTCTCTGTCACACAAATAGCTATTTCTGAGGAGAGGGTCAAACATGTAATTTTAATTTGAGAAACTGAATATCACAGAAATATTTGCTGAAAGTGTGTCTCGATCATATTTCTAATCTACTTTTCTGGGTATAGATCAAGGCATGGTTAGAACTTTTGTCAGGGTTTTATTATTGTCTGTCTTAATTGTGGAGATGTTCTTCTAATTCTAATTCTAACAGTCATCTAATATTGATGATTGTTGTAGCTGGAACAGAAAGTGGGATGGATACCATTTTTGACATAACAGGAAATATGGGGACATCTCCACCAATGGGGGCACAGAGAGCATAAAACCTGACAGATGTTCTAACCTATTCCATACTATCCAACACAGAGGAAATGGTTTGGTTGAAGTTCAATTTTAAACAAATAAAGACCCAAAGGTACTTCTTGAGTCTGGAAGGGGAGAAGTTGAACCTCCATAAGCACAAGGGGATCTTTATTGTAAGAGCTGCGTAGAATAGCTTTCCACAAAAGTTGGTCCTGGCTGATCAGGTTAACTGCTTCAAAAAAGTGTTAGTTCACCTTTATCAAAAAACTGCCTATGTAGGTAAGGGATGCCTGTAGAGAAAAGCAAATTGCATCTTTGACCTAAGTTGAATAATGCCCTTGCTATAGGTGTAGGTCATTTATGATCCTAATGAAGGCTGACTGGAAAACTCCTAGGATGTTGCTAAGAGACACCTAGCTGTTACTGTTCACTTTTACCATCACAGGAGCAATCTCTCAAATATTGAGCTCAGAACTACTGCATCAAGGGAGACAAAAAGCATGTGAGGGGGTTTGAATCAAAGAAAGAGTTTGCTCTTGTTATGGTGAAGGTGAACAGTAACAGCTAGGTGTCTCTTAGCAACATCCTATCAGTATTCAGGGGTGGACTGACAGCACATGGGGGCCCCGGGCAATAGGGGATCATGGGGCCCCTGTGTCCTTGCCCAAACTCAAAAAAGCCTATGAAAAGGGTACCAGGGGCATATCATGGGGCCCCCTACTGACCCAGGGCCCTTGGGAAGTGCCCAAGTTTCCAAATGGTCAGTCCGCCCCTGGCAGTATTCCAGTCCTTTTTTATGAAGTGCGTACACTTATGGCCTACACTTATACACCTGTAGCAAGGGCATTGTTCAACTTTGGTCAAAGCTGCACAGTTTGTTTTATCTACAGATATACCGTATCTGTATATATCTGTATATATATCTGATTATCTGAATAGGGAGTTTATTTGGTAAATGTGAATCATGCTTTAAAAATGTTTCTAAAAATAAAAAATATTAACTGCTACAAGCATGTAATAAATGTAGTAAAATATTGATTTAACGAGCTTGTAGGCATTAGGATGTAATGTTTATTTTGCTTTATTGCAGTTTCTTAAGTCGATGGATATTTTCCTTTTTTAAACATAAGTAACCAGAAATATCACTTGTGCATTACATGAAATAATTTAATAGGTCAAACAGATTTAGCAATTCTTCATAACACAAACCTTCTTTATTTGGTGTTAAAGGGAATGTAAGTGAGCAGTGACTCATTCCATATCAGACAAAGGGAACTGCTAAATCTGCAATGCAGTGCTGTCTCTTTAGGTTAACTGTAATGTTTTTGGAACCCTTTGTCATGCCTTAAATGTTTATCTGTAGAACTAAGGCAAGCCATAGATGATTCAATTTTCTTTCCATCCACCATGAGTGGAAGGAAAGACAACCACTTGATTTCCACATCAACAAAGACAGTGTTGAAGGGGGAATGTCTCCCTCAGCACTATTGTGTTCTGCTGACAGGGAGACTTCCTTGCTGGCAGAACACAATGATTACTGCTAGCGGTTATAGCCGTGGGCAGTAATCACATGCTAAAAATCTAACAGGCTGGTTGTACTGAAGTCAGTTGTTGGATCAACTTGGGCACAATCAGCCTACCCATAGATGGATTAAATCTCGACTGGTCCCTGCTGAGCCGGATTTCCTTCTGACCGGCTCCGTCGTAAGAGAAGAGCTTCAATATTTATTTTTCACTGTGCCAAAGGGGATATGGGAAAGCTCTCCTACTGAGTGGAATTGCTTCAAAGAGAAGTGTGGAAACACTTCTCTTTCAGTCTGAATCTTCAGGCAGGAAGATAATATGCCAGTGGGGAGATCAGAAAGTGGAAAGTGGTACTGGCTTTCCAATGAATTAGGACTCCTGGCAGGAGCTCACTTCAAACACCATGCTCCCTGACTGGTTGGAGAGCCAGTATCATGGAATTTCTACAATGAGAGGTAAGAAACTGATGATGGGGTGTGAATCCCAGATCCTGTTCCCCATTTTACCTTTCAAGTTTTTTAAACTAGCAACTAATTTCATACAGATGCAGTACAGGGATTATCACTGCAACATCTGATTGGTTCTACTTGCCTAGCCTTTAGATTGTCACAAATCAGGTTTATTCACTAAACAGGCAATTATGGACAATTATCAAGGTATATATATATATATATATATATATATATATATATATATATACACAGTATATATACACACACACACTCGTGCGCACACACACACGTATGTGTGTTTGAAGTGGAGGTGGAGAAGCAGCACGTCAATTAAACTGGGACACCTGCTTATTTTACATTTTATATTTGCCAAGAAAACATCCTAGTTAAGAACTCATATATAGGAAGTGTCCATTGTGCTAAAAAAAAAGCAACCATTAGGTAGACTATCTTCCTCTTTCTATTGCCCCAGCAACATTAAAGGTACATGACCATTAGGCAGCACAGACAACATTTCTGATAGATCTTCCTACCCAGTAAGAACCATCTATATCTGTATTATCTCACTAAAATTAGATTCAGACACTTTTTTTCCACCAGTCATTTCAACCACAGATTATTTAAGATTATTTAAAACCATTCATTTTTAATGAAGACCATTCATTTTTTAATAAGAAAATAGAATACATAACCAGTGCCTTCAAATTTCCTAAAATACAAATGAATAGATAACCACAGTATTACTGTTTTTTTTGTATCGCCTTCGTGTGTGGGTTTTCAATATCTTATATGATATATCATGTAATAAAAATAATGTTTGTTCTTCTCTAGATATGTGAACATAACATCACCTATGCTGTCAAGCTCGGCTGGGCCATTTGCAATATTAGTGCAAGCTAGTGATGGTACTGTAGGTCTTCAAGTAAGGTAAGGAGCTTAACATGTATTAAAATAAAGTCTTATACAATTGCTTATATCAGTAATGTAGGAGCTGCGCTGTAAAATTCTTAACAGTGATTTATTGCATAGTTGCATTTATTCAGTTGTGTGCTATATTATTGCGGGCAAATACACTGCTATCTAACATGTGACCAGGAGTAATCCTTGTGAAGTTGTCATTTACTTATTACAAAGATGGTCGATACTGATTTTGACATCATTTTTCAGCAACATGAAAAAATTTCAGTTTTTGATAGCCAGCAGGAAAACAATCAGAATAAAATGTGTGCACTTTTCCTAAAAAGTAGAGAAACCCATAACATGATTCTTTTATAATATCTTGTAACGATTTCTATATATCTATAGAGTTACATGTCTTCTATTCATCCTTTATATTTCAGCCATTTATCCCTATGTTCTTTCTTTTTTCTTATTCATGACCTATTTTGGGGATATAAGAAGAATCATAATCTAGCAAGCCTTTTGAAGCAGATTTTTTTCTCCCTTCTAAGTATCTGCTTTAGTAAATTGGCATCCCACAGAATGTATTTAGGAACAATGCTGACTGTCTGCTCTAGTTAATCATGAATAAAGGAATAATACACATCATTCTGAATATTCAGCATTTGCATATTTTATTGCTTGCATATTTTATCTGGAATTGCATTTGACTTACAAATCAAGTAAAAGATATAAATAAATGTATCACACTTGTAAATGAAATGTTCAGATTCTGTTTTTCTCCATTATTTTGTTTAAACAAGAAATACTCGAGCTTGCAGTGGACAAAGTTTTATATATATATATATATATATACAGTATATATATACACACACACTTTTCAATCAGTTTACTTCAGAAAAGTAAAATCTCTTCTGCTGCAATAGGTTCCTGCAGATTGTACTTTAGCTTTGCTCTTAGCATTGCTTTACCTGAGCCAGAATCTGTCAGTTTGCCTTTTGCTAAAAATGACTGCAATTTCAGGTCTCTATTTAAGGTTACATATGTTTTGATTTACAAAACACTGGTCATAAAGTCAGATCTCATCTTTTACTAATTGTGGGCATGAATGTCAATTCAATGCTTTTTTAGGGGGCTTGTGAATTTCCAGTAATGGCACCAAGAGCTTCTTCTCCTACTAGAAAAACAACCCACCTGCTTGAGGTTACAACCATCTGCCATCTTGTGCCCCTTTCCATACCAGAGGCCTCTTCATAACATTCCCGGCCATTGACCTTTATATCCCAAGTAATGAATATCCAAGCAAAAAATTAGGATTGCGGCACTTTACTGGTGGTACTTATAGATGGCATTAAAGTCACATTACATAGACATATTATCCAGGGTCACTTGATAGCAATTTGTCAATCAAATATAGTGGACGTTCCACTGCAATCACATGTGGAAGCAGCACAAGTACTTTTTAGTAAGCCATTTTCCCTAATTAGTTTCTCTCCTCCCAGGGTTATTAGTACTCACTCAGAGAGTCCTGGCCTGTCTTAGACTTCCTGTGGTCAACTCACTGCTCCTTACAGGTAGTCTTTCTGAGACAGGAATATTGCAGTCACCTCTGCCTTGGTTACACTTCTCCAAGTTACTATAGGAGGTTAGTTTCACTCCAGGGAACACTTGGCTTGTCCTAGAAGACCTTTTGTAACCCACTCTAGCCTCCTCCACCATAAGAGTCCAGATGTCTACAGCCAACATTTCTGAGTGCAGGTCTACCTCTCTCTGTCCTTCAGCCCTTTCCAGAGCCTTGACTTGCTGAATACATCTGCCTGATGGTGGGGTCTCTGACTTCCATGCTCCAAACTACACTAGGGCTCCTCCCAACCTGGCTTATATGTGGGCACTGACGTACCTATAACATAATTACAGGAGGGCTCTAGATAAAAGGGACCTTGCACCTGATGACACTATTCTTTGTAACAAGACATTGTTTTGGAACACAGCCACCTAGTTGCAGACTAGCGAACTGCACCTGCTTACAGACTGATGTCAGGGTCAGGCATAAAACAGACCCTTTATAGCAATCTTGAAGGAAATAATGAATGCCTTCTATTGGTGGAATTAGATACTTTTCAGCTTGTTGGAAAGAAATCGTTGCCCTTTTTTGTCATCTGCTAGAATTATTAGATTTCTAGTCTGGGCCTGAAAAAAATTGACATTAAAAACAATGTATTAAATGCAATAGTTATCATGGACTCTAAGTACATGTTTACCTGGTTGGTTGATGTGACTCTGCTGTTGAAAATCAATTTGCTATAGTGCTTCATTTCAGAAAATGTGCAGACACAGTCCACTCACCAACTTGTGTTTTAAGAGAGATATAAAGATTTTATATCTTTTAATAGACAGGTTATTGTACTGTAGGTCTTCTACTTCCACCTTTTCAAGCGTTGGCCAATTTTCACTATATAGACTCCCTACCTGTTCAAATACAATCTCACTGTGCACCACAGGGATCCCCTTCACTTTTCATCATAAAACTGGACTGGTAAAAACGCCTGTTTCACGGACCTGGACACACTCTCCCTACATGTCTGTCCACACACACTTGTTGCCCCCTGACGCACACTACTCTCCTGTAGTAAGGGGGGGCTTGTCAGGCTACACTGATTCAACACTCACCTGGCAATTAATCTCATCTGCTCAGGCACCCTTTTTTGCTGAACCACTCATTAACTGCATATACAGTAAATATGAACATTATTTACTTTTTTAACATATTTGTACAGGTAGATGTCCAATTTTGGCTTTCCAATGTGCCAGCGCTCTAACTGTATGAAAGTCAAATAAACCCAACACCCTATATGGTCATAAATAATCATTACATCATTCTATATATATATATATATATATATATATATATATATATATATATATATATATATACGCACCATGGAAATTAATAACCATACACTATAAATCCAGTAAATGTAAAATCATGAATATTAATATTATCTCCCAAAATCAAGGATTTTTGCATATGAATTTATCAATCCATACTACAAAAGACTATAGATTCCATATTTACCTATTGAAAACTCACCCACCAGAACTATATTATACACTTATTGCTAGGTTTGGTCAAAATGTACCTGACAGCTACCTGGTGGAGATTGAGCTGAAGAAGGGGCTTCTCTTGCACTTCTTATCTAACATCCTTAAAAGTGGTGACATGCAATATTATTGGTATTCATAATTCTGATGTTGATTGTGCACTTTCTGGGTTCATAATGTGTGCTTATTAATGACTGGCATATACTGTATGTATTAATTTCTATATTAACCACTTGCCTACTGGGCACTTTTACCCCCTTCATGCTCAGGCCTATTTTCAGCTTTCAGCTTTCACTGTCGCACTTTGAATGACAATTGGGCGGTCATGCAACATTGTACCCATATGGAATTTGTAGCATTTTTTTCACACAAATAGAGCTTTCTTTTGGTGGTATTTTTGCACTATAAATGAAAAAGGAGCAAAAATTTGGGGGAAAAAAAGTTTCTTTGTTTCTATTATAAAATTTTGCAAACAGGTAATTTTTCTCCATCACTGATGTATATTGATGAGGCTGCACTGATAGGCAGCACTGATGGTACTGATGGGCACTGATGAGGCAGCACTGATAGGCAGCACTGATGGGCACTGATAGGCTGTACTGATGAGGCGGCACTGATGAGGCGGCACTGATGAGGTAGCACTGGTGGGCATTGATGAGGAGGCACTGAAGATGCTGCACTGATATGCGTCACTGATAGGTGGCAATGATGGGCACTGATAGACAGCACTGAGGGGTTCTAATAGGCAGCACTAAAGGACACTGACTGGTGGCACTGACTGATGGTACTGACTGTCGGAACTCATAGGTGGCACTGATGAGCACAGATTGGCAGCACTGCTGGGCAGTACTGCTGGGAACTGATGGAAAACTCTGTTGGGCAATGATGGGCAGCACTGCTGGGCACTGATGGGCAGCACTGTTGGGCACTTCTGGAGCTGCACTGATAATCAGTGCCCTGATAATCAGTACCCTGATTATCAGTGCAGAAGTTTGCTTTGACAGTTGCCAGTTACTGGCAATAATTTCCTCACGCTGTTGATTGGCAAGTGATTGGACACAGCTGATCACATGGCAAAAGGCCTCTGTGTTTGGCCTTTTAAAATTTCATGTGATCAGCTGTGTCCAAAGGACATAGTGATCACAGACCGCGCCAGTTGCGTGCCGCTAGGGGCGCGTCCTGGGAGGACGTCATATGACTCCCTCCCAGAACTCAACTACCGCACTGTAACCATCATCCATCAGCTATAGCGCAGTAGTAATGTATGCAACAAAAACCTACAACTGTTGTTGAAACTATTTTTTTTGTGCTGAATAAGGATGAGTTTCAAGTTTGCGGCCAAGTAGATTTTAACCTGAGCTTTACATGTTCATAGTTCATGGAACAAGCCAATGGCCAGTTAACCCATCCACTGAACCTCCACCTACTGCATCTTGAAGCCATTTATTTATTGCAGTATCACTGCCACCACTAAGTCACAACAACTTCCAGCTCCTTTGCTTCTAGGAGGCCATCTGTGCTCTGGCAACCAGTGCACTATGCAGGCCATTGTTCTGCATCCTAACAACCAGAGATCATTGTTTGCTAGATTGTAGGTGGCCAGCCTGCACTTCATCTATGATAAAGGTGGCCACCAATGCCAACAGATATCTCCTTTTTACTCTTTAAATCTTGAAAAGTGCACAGCTACCCCTTAACTATTATATCCCCCAACCATGCATCTATAGCCTTAAACAATTTCCCCGAGATACAGTATTATCCTTCCCTGATGGAAAATAATCTGTACCCAGCAGGGGAATCAACAGTGAATTATACTTCCAATCCATTTGTTTATGTAATCCATCCCATACTCTTAGCACCTCCTGTGTCAGTGTACTACTAGTCTCATCCATATTATGAAACTCCTGTGGTATCCAAATAATCCTCTCTAATTGTGTATTACTTCAAGTGCCTTCTATTTTAAACCAACTCTTCCCCTGTGAGTTGTGTCCAATCTACAATTCATGAAAGTATCACCACAGTGTAATAATTCTTAATATTGGGCAAATTTAATCCTCCTTTTTCTTTCTTATTACACAGAAGTTCATACCTGATTCTCTGCTTCTTATTAGCCCATATATATTTAAGTATTAATCTTTGTATTATCACAAAGAAGGATTTTGGAATATGGAATGGGAGCATATGAAATTTATATAGGATTTTGGGAATTATTACATCTTAACCAAAGTTATATGTCCAATTCAAGAGATCCTTCCCCTTGAAAGTCTCAACTCCTCCTTTATTTCATTTATTAATGGGATATAGTTTACCTTATATATATTTTTATAGAAGGAGTCAATTTTAATCCTAGATAGCCCAATTCCTTTTCACTCTGTGAAAATGGGAAGTTCTTTTGTACAGTCTGCATCTCCTTCTTATAAATATTAATATTCAAGTTCTCTGATTTTATGGGATTTATTTTCAAATTTGAAAGCTCTCTGTACTCTTAATAATCTCATTAATTTAGGTAATGTTAACCCAAGGTTCACAATATTAAACAATATATCATCAGCGTATTTCGCTACCTTATGCTCTATCTCACCTATCTTAATTCCTCTAATATCTGCACTATTTCTTACCGTCACCAAAAAAGGCTCCAAGGGTAAAACAAATAATAACCGGGATAAGGGGCATTCCTGTCTTGTACCGTTGTACATCCTAAAAGGCTCTGAGAGAGACCCATTTACCTTAACCACTGCTGTCAGACCATTATAGAGCTCTTTTATCCAACCCATCATCTTAGTACCTATTTCCCAGACCTCTAGGGTATCTATCATAAACCCCCAGTCTACCCTATCAAAAGCTTTTTCAGTGTCAATCAACAATATAATTGTTGATATTTTTTTCTTTTTATCTTCTGTAAGAGAAGCAATGATCTTAGACCATTATCCCTCCCTTCCTGGTATGATACCCTGATGAAGTCATGTGACTAGCGTGACGTAACGCGTTGGTACGTGGGGAGGAACTTTACATACGCAGTGGTGTCATTTCTGGCGTGCGCGCCATTTTGGTACACCTTTTACTACTCATGCAGTACACTCATAGCATGAGGTGAAAAGCGATTGTTTTATGGGACAAATGTGAGTGGGCATTTCTTATTCTGATATTGTGTTATTTAATAAACATAATTACACTATGGAGGATCTCTTTGCTTTGTTACTATGATCCTTTATGGAGAGTGAGTGGTAGTGTTGATACCCATGGCTGGAGGAGATCTTAAAGGAGAGGAGTAAGTGCCAACATTGATGGGATCAAGTGAGGGGATGGTCCTGTGATGATTAATACCTGTGAGGATCGTGGTGTGATCCTAAAAGCGACCTGGCCCTTGTGGTCACTGTAAGGAGGTGAGGGGGCATTCTGGCCACTGGAGGATTTACACCTGTGCTGTGACCACATGTGAACGTTAACACTTGCATGTTTCTGAAGTTGGAGCACAAGTTTATGTTTTTCGATTTTGGACATTCTATTTTTGTGTGTATGATTAACTAATTAAATTATTATTTATGGGGACATTTGTATGTGGCTAAGTGTGTTTTGTGGCACATATCACTGTTATATAGGATTATATCCCCATAATAGGGGATTCACTTATTTGCACTACTGTTTTAGTGAGTGGTTGATCCCTCAATTGTGGATAATGGGGATTGTGGATATTTATTTTCACTTATTTACAGGATTTATTCTGTTGTTGTCGCTTTATCACCATTTATTTATGCACTTATAGATCCTGGAAGGATCTGATCACTTTACATATTTATACATTGTATTTATTTATATTAGTAGCG
Organism: Staurois parvus; assembly: GCF_062004578.1. Lineage (NCBI taxonomy): Eukaryota > Metazoa > Chordata > Amphibia > Anura > Ranidae > Staurois > Staurois parvus. The sequence goes on from NW_028318784.1 coordinate 4,537,615, forward strand.
TTACACTTAGTTGCATTTTTCTAGGTCATATATATATATATGTATATATATATATATGTGTGTATATATATACATATATATATATATGTGTGTATATATATATATATATACACACACACAGAACTTGGGGACCAATTGGTCTCTAAATTTCTTATATTACTCACCCGTATACCTGTCGGGTCCTGGGGTCCTGGGCCCCCCCTCCCTGCTGTATTCTTCAATGCCATATTAATTTCCTCCTTAGTGATAGCTTGTTCTAAAGACACTCATTTTTCTTTTGCTATTTTTGGCAGGTCCACTGCCTTTAAAATATTCTGTTTCCCCCTCTTTCCTCCCTCTGTAGCTTTCAGGTTGTTAGACATCATACAGCTTATTATATAATTTTTGGAATGCTTCAGCGATAATCGGTGGTGGAGTAAACCAGTTCTCCTTTTTTGCCCTTAATTTTTTCAATATAATGTTTTTATTTTTTTTCCTTAAGTCTTTTCATCAAATATTTTCTTGGCTTATTCTCCCACCGATATCTTTCCTTTGCAATCCTATTAAAAATCTTCCTTGATTCTGGTTCCAATAGCTCTTTTAACTCTTCTCTTTTAAGTGTGATCTTCGAAAAAACCTGTGTCCTGTCTTTTTATGTGCCTGTTCTAATCTATACAGTTCCTCCGCCACCTCCTTTATTTTTCACTCCTGATCTTTCTTCTTTTTTTTTTCGCTCCTGCAGCTATCAGGATTCCCCTCACATATGCCTTACGTGCCACCGAGACTTCCTCAGTTTAATTTTAACAGAAAAAATTGCTCTGTTTCCACCCTTAGTCTCATCTCTATTTCAAGGTCCTGTATAAGTGACTCAGTTAGTCTCCACATTGCCCTTTTGTTCCATTCTCCTCCTACCTTTAATCTCGCCATAACAGGAGCATAATCCAAGATAGACATAATTTCAATATTAGATTTAACCAAATAATCCTTTTGTCTATGCTCGATCATTATAATCCAACCGTGAGTATGAGCTATGTGCCAGAGAGAAGGTATAATCTCTTTCTCTGGGATGTTTCACCCTCCATGTATCCATTAACTGACTTTGATGTAACTTCTTTTTCAACATTCTTTGTTTTTTACCTCCTCCTTTCTGCGCATTCGATGACATATCCATCCATGGGTCAAGACAGAGATTAAAATCTCCTGCCAAGACGAACGTCCCCCTCTTAAACTCTATAATTTTCCCCAACACTCCATACAAAAACACCTCTGGGTTTTGATTCGGGCCATATATATTAAACAAAGGTATAGGTTTGTTCCCCTATTTTCCCTCTTAAACATAGGAACTGGCCCTCTGGGTCCACCAATCTCTCCTCCACAACAAAACCCACATTTTTTTGAGCACCCAATTGCTGCTCCTTTAGCTCTCTTTATTGGTGAGTCCACATAATACCATATTGGATAGTACCTCAAATGTATTTTAATATTAGAGTCATGTGTTAAATGTGTCTCTTGCAAAAACACATCTGCGGAGAATTGATGAACTTCTCTAAATAGTTTTGTCTTTTAGTAGGAGAGTTTAACCCTTTCACGTTATATGTCATAAAATTAATCAGACTCATAGTTATTTAGTATTTCTGTTCTCTTTCTTGTTTGGAAGTAAAATGGTTTAGACTATCCATCTCATGGGTAATTAGATAAATATTGCACTATGCAAAACAACAAACTTCATACAGCATGCATATGTACTATGAAGACCCTCATACCTATACCTTTTTGAATGCTTTTAATTGTTTTACAGCTTGTAAGTAGGATTTTATTTGCGCAAATAAAGGAGTTTGATATGTATTACACTATGAGAGGCTTGTCTTTTCTTTCATGAAATTATTTGGCACCGTTTTCCGATTTCACATTTGTGTTTGGAGGTTTGTAAGATCCCTGTTATGGATATCGCATGGAGAACCTGCTAATATCTCATTGTAATGCTGGTTGGGACTCCCTATAATTAAGGGGTCTCCAATTCTGGTAAGCCTCCATTTAATTATTTGGTGGTGGTACACATCTTGGTGAATATTTGAAGGAAGACTACCCATATTGCACCTACAGCATCGATTTATAGCGTTATCACTGACTGTGCAGTCTTTATCCTTCTATGAACTTTACTATATGTTTATATGGACATTACGCCATTGTTTTGTTGATTTGATCACATTCCACAGTTTTTCTTTTGTATACATATGTTTATTGGAATTCACACAATAGTATTTATTTATTTGTTCTGATTGCCTTTCATAGGTCTTGATAGTGAATATGCATGTTGCATGAAGTTTGATGTTTCACAATATTTATCCAATTAGGTTTTTGTAAAGGTGGTTATCCTCTTTAATATTTGCAGCTTTGTGAAATAAATGGACTGGAGTCTTCCGTGGTTTGATTTTATTTATATATCCATCTCATGGACCTTCCTTCCCCTCTGCCCCACCCCCATCCCTTCCATCCCACCACTCCCCTTCTCCCCTCCCACCCCCTCCAACCCTTACCTAAATTACTAAGAACCCCTGGCCTATACATTGCTCTGGAATCTGATGTGGTATTCCCCCACTGATGATTCCTAATTTGGGGTAACACTCTGAACATGGACGCCTACTCCTGCTCCCAGCTCTTAACAAGGGCTTTAAGTATTTAATATCCAGTTTGGCCTCCCGATGCCCTATACCTATCTTCCCTGAACATCTACTGGGGAACACGAGGGGAGGGGTGAGAAGGAGAAAGAAGAGAGAAAGGAGGAAAACCATAGTTCATCCCCTAGAGCTCCCTGTCCTTCTAACTCTCTCCCACAGACCCCCACCCCACCACACCTCCCCCCAATTCTATCTATCTTCTCTTTTTACTCACTGACCGCTACTTCTCTTTTTTTAACCTTACACTTTCACTTGATCCCTCCGACCACCCCACAATTCCCACATTCTGCAGTTCTAATTTTTCACAAACGTCACTTAGTTCTTCTGGGAAGCTTATCTTTGCTGATTTTCCATCTTTCCACCCGATCAGACATACCAGTAATTCCCAATTATAACGAATTCCCTTTTTCCTCATCTGATCCAACAAGGGTCTCATCAGTCTTCTTCTGGATAAAGTCTCCATGACAATATCTGCAAAGACTTGTAATTTTGTTTCTCTGAATTTTATCTCTCGCAGTTTTTTCCATATTCTTTCTCTGTCCTCATAATGATAGAATCGGACAATCACATCTCTGGGGGTGTTTGATGTTACTCCTGGCGGGTGTCCTATTCTGTATTATCTCTCAATCTTCAGAGGGTCTGTGGCTGATCTACCTGTCAATGGGTTAAACAGCTTTATTTTTCCCCATAGATCCTCCTCATGTGAATCCTCTGGGAGGCCCCTGATCCTGAAGTTATTTCTTCTCTCTGTTTTCTTGATCCTCCAATTTTGAAGACAATTTCCTCCGTTCCCTGCATCTCCTCCAACTGCGTTTCCAGATTATATATCTGGTGAGCTTGTGTCTCCATTCTCTCCTCCACATCTTCTATTCTTGTTAACACTCATCCAAGATCTTTATGAATCACTGCCATTTAATTTTTCATAGAAAGTTCCAGTTTTGAAAACATTTCTACCATCTCTATTTTTGTAGGGATTTGTGATATTACTCCCTGTTGTTCGTAGACATTTTGATCATTTACACTATTATTGTTTATCGATTCATTACTCTGAGTCTCTTCCCGTACACCAAATGACAGTCTGGACTGCCCTCCATCAAACTTTTTAATTCTTTCCTGATGTTTCCCCAATCTCTCTGGGCTTTTTTTCTGTGATGGCAAGTATTTCTTTATTGTGCTAGCAGTTAAATTGGACTGTTGGGTTTTTCCACCCTACCCCCCCCTTTAGTGGATCTGTTCTTCATATTAGCTACTCTTAGCCGCAGATTTTTCACTCAATGTTCAAAATACAATGTTCCCACACCCCCGGAGGACCTGACCTCCTTGTTCTTCTGCAATGACTTTAAAATCCCAAGTAGCATTTAAAGCACACACTTTATTAATAACACTACTAGAATCCTGAGTAACCCCAGCTCCTTTGTCTTCTAACCGTCCAGCCCCACAGCTCAGGTATACAGTTGCAACAGAAGAAATAAGGACTTAAATCTCCTGCCGTTGCCCACGGCAACTCACCTTCACACTCTAATCCTGGGCTTCTGCATCTGTCTGACTTTATACGTTCCTCTATCCTAGTCGGAGTCTTGTACTCCAATATGCAGGATCACCTGAGCGGGGGTCTGGGCGGGAGCCCAGGAAGTCCTGTATCCTGGAGTCCTGGGGTTTCTCCTGGCCTTCGGGTCTCTTGTGGTGTGTCCCTCTTCTTCAGCCACTGTCCAGCCAGCTTAATGCCTCAACTCATGGACCGTTCCTTCTAAGGACCTTCCTTTTTCAAGCACCTCTTCAGCCTCCCTCTCTTGGCTCCGCCCGCATCCAGGAAGTAACTACATCGGCCAGCACCAATCCCTTCAGGAGCTCCAGGATCCCGGCCTCAGACCTTTGGTCCCTCCACCAGAGACCACCGCCGCTGCCCTCCTCCTCGCGACCGTACCTCAGGGACACCTCAACACTGACCGGAACCATCCACAGGATCATGTAGGATGCAGGGTAAGATAAAGGCAGATCAGGCCCCAGGTTATCTCCTCATGGCGGGCGTCTGGAGCTCCTGACTCACTTAGCAGTCTCCCAGCACCATGTTCATGCCACTCCCCCAGACATCAGCACACCCCTATCACAGTTCTTTAAAATGTATAACGGAACATGGCAGGGATGCCCACTTTCGCTGCTACTTTCTGTTATATCTTTGGAACTGCTTTTAGCGACTGTACAAATGAATATAGATATAAAAGTGAATTGGTGTAGGAGATGACGAACATAAAGTGGCTGCATATGCCGATGATATGTTATTCTATATTATAACTCCTAGAGTGACCTTACCAAATCTAATGAAAAACTTAAAACAATACGGAGAACTAAAGAACTTGAAAATCAACCCTACAAAATCTGAGATATTAAATATTAATGTTTTGAAGAAAGATAAAACAGATCTTACAGAAAACCTTCCCTTTGTAAGGAGAGAAAAGGAATTGAGTTACCTAGGTGTAAAGTTAACTCCTTCCTTAAAGAATATACCGTATACCAGAAAAATTACATTCCATTGATAAATGATTTGAGGGAAGAACTGAGGAGACTATCAATAGAATCACTTTTGTGGATAGGGCGTATAAACATGGTCAAGATGTTGATAGTTCCAAAGATTTTCTACAAATTACACATGCTCCCAATATATTTACCGGGGTAATTTTTTCAAACCATAAAAAAGATGATACTAAAATATATATGGGTGAATAAAAAGCTGAGAGTTAAATATGAACTACTATGTAGAGATAGAATTAATGAGGGACTAAATGTGCCGGATTTTAGGAGATATTATTGTTCTGTGTTGATTTCACGAATAGCAGATTGGACTTACAACCCAGGGAGGAAAAGATGGATAAAGATAGAAAATTAATTTTTAACATGGTATGTTTTTAGGATATGGCATAGAATTCACAAACAAAAGGGGTGGGAGTACAATTCATTGTTAATACCACTTGGGGGAACAGAATTCCTTCCCCCTTTCCCCCCCCCTCCCCACGGGGATAGAGAATATAGCAGGCAAATGGATAAAGGATAGAAATGCACATTTAAAATATATCACTGACAATGGCCAGTTATGTTCTTTTTTAGATTTAAAGGATAGGATAGAAATATTTTCTATGTTGGATAAGTGACGTTACTGTCAATTAAGACATTTTGTTGCAATGCTCCCGCAGCCACTAAGAACAGAGAAGGATATGTATCCATTTGAAAAACTCTTTAGTCTAGATACTATGCAAAAGCAAGTTCTTTCGTATATATAAAATCCTTATGGAATGATCTGAAACTGTCCTGCCACCGTTTATGGATAAGTGGGAAAAGGAACTTGGTACAAAATTCAGGCTCAGTTCACACTAGCTTTGTCACCAGGCATCAGACAGGCGTTTGGGAAGCGTTTTTAATGCTTCTCAAATACGTATGAAAATTCTGCACATGGCAGCACGCAGTGCTGTTCACACTGAAGCGGTAGCATTGTGTCGCATTGCAGCAAACTGACGCCTCTTGTTGAGTCAGGAGGAGTTGAAGCCTCTCCTTCAAGTCTATGGTGCCGCTCCTCAAATGCCTGGCAGGCGTTTGCGCCGGTGTTGCAACGTGCTTGCAAGGCATTTGGGGAGCGATAATACCATTTAACTTCATTATAAGCGTTTGTGGTGCAGTTTTAACACTTGGCAAATGCCTATCAACCGACTCAAAACCGTGCATAGGGCACTTGGGGAGCATTTGAGGAGAGTTAAAAACGCTTCCCAAATGCCTGTCTAATGCCTGAAAATGCTATAGGGGCATTTGGCAAGAGTTAGAAATAAAGTCAACTGTGAACAAGCCCTAAATGAACAGGAAAAAAAGAAAATATTCAAATTAGTGCACGGTGCGGTGGACTTGAATATAGTAGAAATTAATTATAAATGTTTAGTGAGGTGGAAAAGTAAGTAAGTAAAGAAAATATGGGATAGATGGAAGGATTTTAAGATATCTAAGAGATATATAGAACTGATTGGAATGTAAAGGAGAGGAAGAGCCAAAAACAATAATAAATACCTAGATAATGGACAGAAGAGTAAGATGGTAGGACTAAACAGTGGAACAGAGAGGAAGAGAAGGGAAAGAGACAAACAAAAGGAATAAAGTAAGGGAATAGTAGGAGGTGATGAAAAGGGAGGGGGGGGGGGCAACATGGAAAATTTGTTATGGAAATGGTTGACAATAAATGTATGAAAAATGTTGATGTAAAGTAATGTAAAACTAATAAATCCATTGTGGTGAGTTTTGTGGGGTCACCTGGAGCACCTTGAATTGGTCATGTGCTTATCTGTTACTAATGGCACCAGCACCTATTTACTTACCTTTTGTCTTTTTTTAAGCACCTGTTATTTGAATGGACTTATCAATACATTGGATATTAGTTGTATCTTCTGATGTTGTTTATTTATTTTGTTTTTGCACTTTTACATGTGATAAACTGTTTAGTAATCTTGATTCACATTGTTGTCAGCACAGTCTATATACACATTTATAGGGTTCACGATTAAGGAAGTTAGCCACATTTTGAAGACTGCAGCAGCAATAATCACATGCATCTGTGTTTCCTTTTGTCTGTGGCACAAAGTTTTCATTGTTATTAATTTTTTTATATTAGTATTAGTGTCAGTTAGGGGTTTATTTACTAAACCTGGAGAGTGCAAAGTCAGGCTCACTTCTGCATAGAAACCAATCAGCTTCCAGGTTTCATTGCCAAAGCTTAATTGAACAAGCTGAGGTTAGAAGCTGACTGGTTTCTATGCAGAAGTGAGCCTGACGTTGCACTCTCCAGGTTTAGTAAATAAACCCCTTAGTGTCAGTGTGAGTCCCTGAAATTCATAAAGACTGGCACAGGCAGATTTTGAGATAGTTTCTATCGTGCATTCTAAAAGAGGTGAAGAATTCCCCAAAATTCATGTACATGTCTAGAACTTGTACTTGAATTTGGCTCACGTTGCACCACTTTTAGATTGCAAGTGAGACATTTTTCCAAAATCTGTCTGAGCCAGTTTTTCTCTCTATATACCAAATGAATTTGTCTTAATTAGCTCCACTTTTAAATTTGGCACATTTAATGCAGCACAATGTAAAAGTGAATTTGGTGCGCGATACGCTGTCAGGACCAAAAGTGTTGCAAATCCTTCATATTTTGGCACACTATATTAACAAGAGGGGTTAACACCAGAAAAGTGGCGCAGCAGCTTTATTGAATTCCTGCAGTGTGTTTAAGGTAGGATTAAAAAAGCAAAATATGCGCTATTGTTTCTGGGCACTGTTACAGGTACAAACAACAAATAACATACACATATGTGGTATTGCTGCAATCTTAAGGAGCAGATGGATTTGGGTTGTTCTTTGGTGGTAAGTTATGGTAATAATGAAATGGGATAAATTCCCTGTGCAACCTATATGTAAGTGTCAGGGTTTTTTTTATTATACACTGCTCAAAAAAATTAAAGGAACACTTTTTAATCAGAGTATATCATCAAGTTAATTAAACTCCTGGGATATTTATCTCGTCAGTTAAGTAGCAGAGGGGGTTATTCATCAGGTTCAGCTGCTTTGCTGTTAATGAAATTAACAACAGGTGCACTAGATGGACAACAATGAGACGACCCCCAAAACAGAAATGATTTTACAGGTGGAGGCCACTGACATTTTTTTCCCTACTCATCTTTTCTGACTTTTCCACTAGTTTTGCATTTGACTAGGGTCCGTGTCACTACTGGTAGCATGAGGCAATACCCGGACCCTACAGAGATTGCACAGGCAGGCCAACTCCTCCAGGATGGCACATCAATACGTGGCATTGCCAGGAGGTTTGCTTTGTCTCCCAGCACAGTCCCAAGAGCATTCCAGGAGACAGGCAGTTCCTCTAGGAGAGCTGGACAGGGCCATAGAAGGTCCTTAACCCATCAGCAGGACTACTATATGCTCCTTTGTGCAAGGAGGAACAGGATGAGCACTGCCAGAGCCCTACAAATTACCTCCAGCAGACCACTGGTGTGAATGTCTGACCAAACAATCAGAAACAGACTTCATGAGGGTATCCTGAGGGCCAGATGTCCTCTAGTGGGCCCTGTGCTTACTACCTGACACCATAGAGCTCGATTGGCATTTCCCATTGAACACCAGAATTGGCAGGTCCACCACTTGCACCCTGTGCTTTTCAGAGATGAGAGCAGGTTCACCCTGAGCACATGTGAAAGATGTGAAAGGGTCTGGAGAAGCCATGGAGAACATTATGTTGCCTGTTGGTGGGCCAGTGATGGTCTGAGGAGGTATATCCATGGAGGGATGCACAGATCTCTAAAGGGTAGGCAATGACACCCTAACTGCCATTAGGTATCGGGATGAAATTGTCAGACCGTATGCTTGTGCAGTGAGTCCTGGGTTTCTCCTGGTGCATGAAAATGCCCAACCTCATGTGGCAAGAGTATGCAGGCAGTTCCTGGAAGATGAAGGAATTGATATCGTTGAATGGCCCCCACGCTCGCCTGACCTAAATCCAATAGAACACCTCTGGGATATCATGTTTTGGTCCATTCGATTCTGCCAGGTTGCACCTCAGATTGTCCAGAAGCTCAGTGATGTCCTGGTCCAGATCTGGGAGGAAATACCCTAGGACACCATCCATTGTCTCATTAGGAGCATGCCCCAACATTGTCAGGCATGCATACAAGCATATGGAAGACATACAACCTACTGAGTACCATTTTGAGTTGCTGCAATGAAATTTCAGCAAAATTAACTAGTCCACAGCATAATTTTTTCACTGTGATTTTCGGGGTGTCTTTGAATTCAGTCCTCTGTAGGTGGATAATTTTCATTTCCATCAAATTATGGGGCATCCTTACGTTCCTAACAAATTAACCAGCCATATCAGTATAGATATCCAGCATGATATTTTTCCCCATTGAGATCTGATGTGTTTTCTAAGTTTTCTTTTATTTTTTTCTGAGCAGTGCATGAATTAATGTTGCTGCAATGCACAATGTGTGATCCCACTAATCAATCTGTAAAATACCTTAAAATGTTGTTCTACATCCAGATATTTTATATCAAACCTCCTAATAATGTGAATATGATTGATACCACACTAATATAATAAGCAACATATCACCCATGCAATTGTATTATAAATTCTCCTAAAATAAAATTATATGCTCCGTGACACATAAATAATATTAAATATTATAAAAATTCTTCCAAAAAAATTATAAAAAAGTGTTCCTTAACCTCCTTGGCGGTATTCCCGAGTGTAGCTCGGGGTAACATTTCAGTACCACAAACGGTAACCCCGAGTTACACTCGGGAATACCATGCGGCACTGCTCCGGCATTTGTTCTTCACTTACCTTACCCTGCGCTCCTGCGATGTGTCCCCTGCAGCATCCCCGGCCATCTCCTCCGGCCGATGCCGGCATCCGGCTTCTGTGTCCTGTCCCTGTGACGTCGGGACGTACGGGCGCCGCTGGTGGCGGGAAATGTAAAAATTTTGAAAAATGTCTTTTTTTTTTTTTTACATAGTAAAACATTGCTGTCTCAACCAATTTCACATACATTTTGTCCCTAATGCTTTGTCCTGTGCCCTGCCTGCATTTTGTCTGTTCTTTCTGCCTGGAAACTGAGAAACATCCATGGTGTCCAAAAAGTGTCCCTTTAGGTCAAAAGCGGTTTAGATCAGCTAGGAGAACAGCGATAGTAAATCAGAACCACTTGCAGAATTGAGTGATAATGATTTGTGGGGAAATTCCTCATCAGACACTGAAAACGATTCTGCGACTTTGCTGAGCAATGTGCTAACTTGGCGCTATATTTCACATTTCAGTGTTTTTGGTGTGATTATATTATTGAATTACATTTATTATTATTATATTATTATTTTGTATGATTATTTATTAAATTATAATTTATGATTTCGTGTTTCAAATTTTATCCTACCCGGGATGTTTACTAGACTCTTGTTCGGACAGATTTCAGTGAGTTATTCCTAAGAATTACATGCCTACAATGAAAAAACTACATATTTCCATGCAAAAAAATGGTACCGCTTTCAGCACCAAAAATCGGAAAGAATCATACCAAGGAGGTTCATGGAATGTTTTATTACATGACATTCCAACAGTCCAAAAAAATTAATTCACATCACCGTTCCAATATTTGTGCAGATAAAAAATATTGATGAACTCTTTAGTGATTCCCACCACCTTTCAAACACCGCTCACCTTAATTTCAGACCTATGAGCAGGTCACCATGCACATTCCCCTTTAAGGGGTCTATTTGGCTATCAAGACAAGTCCTCCTCCTTCCTTCTCTACTCTTGTTGGAGAGAGTCAAATCATCTGATCACCCCACTGAGAAACTCTTGCTCGTTAAGTCAGATAAAATAAAAGACTATACATAGTGTTTTACCATTTAAAATCACTATATATTAAACTAATAAGAAATACACTTACAATTCAAGCGCACTTGATTTGCATGTTATTATTAAGCTTGTGATCTACCAGAACTCCCAGATCTTTCTCGATCATTGATTCCCCCAATTGTACCCCCCCTATGTATGGTGCATGCATATTCGTAGCCCCCAAGTGCATAACCTTACATTTATCAACATTAAACCTCATTTGCTACATAGTTGCCTAATTAAAAAGTGCATTGAGGTCAGCTTGTAAGACATCCTGTAAGACATTATTCCACTGCACAGCTTGGTGTCATCTGCAAAGACTGAAATGGGATTTTAATCCCAGACCCTATATCGTTTATAAATATATTAAAAAGTAAGGGTCCCAACACTGAACCCTGGGGTACACCACTGACAACCCCAGACCATTTAGAGCATGAATCATTAACCACTACTCTTTGAATGTGATCTTTTAGCCAGTTTTCTATCCATTTACATACAGATTTTTCCAAGTCCGTAGACTTTACCTTACATATTAGCCCTGTGTGGGGAACTGTGTCAAACGCTTTTGCAAAATCCAAGTACACCACGTCCACCATCACCCCTCTGTCCAAGGTTATGCTCACCTCCTCATAAAAAGAAATCAGATTTGTTTTAACTTCTGTCTTTCATGAATCCATGCTGTCTGTTACTTAAAATATTTTTTCCAGCAAGAACTCATCTATGTGGTCTTTTATTAAACTCTCCAATATCTCCCAACTATAGACGTTAAACCAACAGGTCTATAATTACTTGGTAAAGATTTTGACCCCTTTTTAACCACTTGACCTCCAGAGGATTTACCCCCCTTAATGACCAGGCCTCTTTTTGCTACTCGGCGCTGCACTAATTCAACTGATAATTGCACGGTCATGCAATGCTGCACCCAAACGAAATTTACATCCTTTTTCATACAAATAGAGCTTTCGTTCGGTGGTATTTGATCACCTGTGCGCTTTTTATTTTTCACGCTATAAACAAAAAAAGGCCAAAAATTTTGAAGAAAAAAGATATTTTTTACTTTCAGCTATAAAAAATATATAGTAAACTCAAAGTTAGGTATAAATTTAGGCCAAAATGTACTCTGCTCCATGTTTTTGGTAAACAAAATCCCAATAAGTGTATATTGATTGCTTTGAGTGAAAGTTATAGCGTCTACAAACTATGGTATAGATACTGCAATTTACGCCATTTTTTTGCTATACAGCGCTAGTTTAACGAACAATTGCGCGGTCATGCAAAACGGTAAAATGAATTTTACATCCTTTTTTTCCCCACAAATTGAGCTTTCTTTCGGTGGTATTTGATCGCCTGTGCGGTTTTTATTTTTTGCGCTATAAAAAAAAGGCTGACAATTTTGAGGAAAAAAACTATATTTTGGACTTTTTGCTATAAAACATGTCCAGTAAAAAAAAATTTAAAAATCAAATTTAGTCATACATTTCTGCCAAAATGCATTCTGCGACATGTCTTTGCTAAAAAAAAAAACCCAATACGTGTAAATTAAATGGTTTACGTGAAAGTTATAGCGTTTACAAATGGCAGGAAAGATACTGGGATTTTTAGTTTTTTTTTATACTAATAATGGCGGCGATCAGCGACTTATGGCGGTGATTAGCGACTTATGGCGGGACTGTGGCGGACATTCTGACATTGGGGGGTACTGACTTGGGGTCACTGACATCCCCAGTGACACCAATACAGTGATCAGTGCAAAAAAAAACCACTGACACTGTACTAATGGCACTGGGGAGGAAGGGGTTAAGTTTATTATTCAGGGAAAGGGTTAACTGTGTGAGGGGAGTGTTTTACTAGGGGGCGGGTGTGTGTACTGCAGGGAACACCGCTGATCGCGAGAGAGAAACTCTTCTGTCCCGATCAGCGTGTCCTGGAGCTGTCAGGGAACTGACAGAAAGCACAGCTACTGCAGCTGTGCTCTCTGTCAGCGATTGCCGCCGATCGCCGGGACATAGCCGGTAACGACCGGCTGTGACCCGGCGACTGACATCCGCGGCTATGATCGGCGTGACAAGTAGGGCGGCGGCGCACCTCGCGCGCGCCCCCTACCTGTTTTAAAAACACGCGTTTTAAAACGTGGTTTTTCCCAGCCGTGCCGCCCTGCCGCCGTATTTCTACAGTGGCTGGGCGGCATGTGGTTAAATACTGACACCACTTTGCTCTTACACCAATCCAGTGGTACTATGCCAGTCATTAAAGAGTCCCTAAAAATTAGAAACAATGGCTTTGAAATGACAGAGCTCAATTCTTTATGGACCCGTGGGTGTATGCCATCTGGTCCAGGTGCTTTATTCACCTTTATTCTGTGTAAATATTTTTGGTTCATACCAATTGTGATCCAATGTGGATCATCTGGAGCTGTGTCAATACCATCCTTTGTATACACAGAGCTGAAGAAGGTATTTAATAAATTTGCCTTCTTTTTATCCCCAGTCACCCACTCTAGATTATTTTGTAAAGGGCCTACATGCTCGGACCGGACCTTTTTACTATTAATATATTTGACATTTTTGGGGGTTGGTCCTGCTATCGTTTGCAATCTGTTGTTCGTTTTCAATTTTTGCGGCCTTTGTTTCCTTTTTGCATATTCTGTTATATTCTTTGTAATGTTTAAATGATGATAGCGTTCCTTCATTTTTATATATAATAAAAGCTCTTTTCTTATCATCTATAGCTTTTTTAACTTTGGCCGTAAACCACATAGGTTTCATTTTAAATTTTTTAAACTTGTTGCCCATGGGAATATATTTTGCAGTGTTCACATACAGTCTTTTTGAAGAACTCCCATTTCTGTGTTGTGGTCATTGATGCCAATTTTCCCTCCCAGTCTAGGTCTTGCAGAGCAGCTCTCAGCCTTGGAAATTAGCTCTCTTAAAATTGAGCGGTTTTATTTTTCCTGCATGTGCTTGCTGTTTACAGCTAACAATAAATTAAATCATGTTATAGTCACTGCTACCCAGATGTTCTTTTATATGGACATTTCTAATAAGCTCTGCATGGTTTGAGATTACCAGGTCAAGCAGAGAACAATTCCTAGTTGGGGCCTCTATGAACTGTACCATAAAATTGTCCTGTAATAGGTTTAAAAATGTGTTCCCTTTAATTGTTCCTGCAGTACCATTACTCCAGTCAATATCCGGGTAATTAAAATCCCCCATTATTATCACTGTCCCAGCCTTTGCAGTCCTTCTGATCTGTGCAAGCAGCTGTTCTCCACCTCCTCATTAACACTGGGAGGCCTATAACAAACTCCAGTGATTACCTTTGTAGTAAGCACCCCCATGCGCAGTTCCACCCATAATACTGTTCCACCCATAATACTTCAGCCTCATCACACTCTCCATCAACTAAGTCCTCTTTCACACTCAGTCTGAGATCACTTCTCACATAGAGACAGACACCATCACCTTTCCTATTTACTCTGTCTCTCCGAAAGAGAACATTGCCAGGAATATTAATGGCCCAGTCATATAAAGAATGAAGCCAACATTCATCAATAGCAATTAAATCATATTTCTCTTCATGCACCAAAGCTTCCAAATCACCTATTTTGCTTGGCAGACTTCTGGCATTGGTGAACAAACACTTTAATGAATTGACACCTTGTGTACACGTATTTTGCATATTTGTTATTTTCATAAATATGGTACCAATTCCACTGGTTGTTTGAAACATGGGGACCATCTCATCTGCCATAGCCTTCTCCCCATCTTTCCCCATTCCACCCACCAAAAGGTACTGACTCCTGCCTGACCGGTCTACCCTGTTATAATCAATTCTCCCTCCCCCTCAATCCTAGTTTAAATACTCCTCCAGCCTTCCCGTAAACCTCTCCCCCAGCACAGCAGACCCCCTTTCATTTAGGTGCAAACCATCTCTAGCATATAGGTTGCACCCCAATGAAAAGTCAGCCCAGTGCTCTAGAAACCCAAATCCTTCCCTCTTCCACCAGGTCTTTAGTATTTGGAACACATATAGTTCATCTTAATATGACAAGCGTACCATTCCTTGAAGTACATTTATTACACCTGAAGAATACCCTAAATTTAATTTTGAATTTTTTGTAGAGAGTAAGAGGTATAGGTATAAGACTGATATGTAGGGGGGAGGGGAGTGCTTAGGGATTGCCTAATTGGGGTGTAAATGTAAATTGTCAGGAGGGGGGAGAAAAGTTGAACAGAGAGAGAGGGTGGTTGGTAAGATAGGTAGTAAATAAAGAATCTGAAAGACTGATAAATCCTTCCCCCACCACATGGTGTGAATCAGATAAGGAAGAAGGGGCAGGGTGAGGTAAAAAGGATTGATCAATGGTAGGACCTAGTCGGCTAGATTATAGCTCTGTTAGGAAAAATTTGAGTGGTGTGGGGTGTCAGTTTTACTATTAAGGGGCTGTTTGTAGTTGTCTGTTCATATAAAGTTCAACCAGGAGAGCCAGATGTTTTGAAATGTAGGCCCCATGAACACAGGACACTTCAGAATGATGGACACTGACTGCTGGAAAACGTAGATTAAAAACCGTCTGTTTAACCGCGTTTGCATAACGTGTTTATGCACGTTTACGTTTATGTGCATTTTTTAAAGATAACAACAGGAGAACCTTCCAAATGCCCAGAATGCACTGAAAAGTGCTAAATTAATAATTATTTCAGACTGTTTCAGAGAAATACAGAGAGTTGAAGCAGAGACAGCAGTATGTGTTTAAATTACCTTAGGTGTGAGTTGATCCTTAACATTTCTTTTGTTTCCAAGGGTGGGAAAGCTGTCTGCTAGAGTAAGTCATTAAGGCCACCTGGCAAGGGGTCTTCAGGAGGAATTTTAGGTGTGAATGGTCATTAACATATCTTTTGTTTCCAAGGGTGGGAGGGGTCTGAGGTGTGAATTGGTCATTAAACTGTGTGACAAGCTTGGTAGGAACATCCTGTGTTCAGTGTTTTGTCCATCTGAGTACCTTTAAAATGCTTTGCATGCATTTTTCGTGATGAAAAAAGGCTCTGGACAGCATCGGGAACTGGAAGAGTTTTAAAAAAATGTTCAAATGCTTATAAACGCCATTCGCCGCATTTACAAGCATTTTGCGTTTGAAACGCTGTTAAAATTGACTGCTGAATGCAAGTTTTCTGCGTTCAAAAAAATCACTGTAAACTCAAATGCTTGTAAACGAAGATGTGTACATGGACACATAGGAAAATATTAGGGTGAGTTCAGAGGCTGCTGAAAAAAAAACGCTGAACAGCTCTTAAACGTGAGTTTATCAGCTGCAGTGTACATGAGCCCTTAGAGTTTGTAACTTGAGCGAGCTGGTCAAATCCTCCATCTGTCTATTGTCTTTAATGCCATTGTGATATCATTGATGGGGTAAGGGATTTCTAAAGTGTAGGAATGCAGGTATAGGATACATTAACTAGGTGTATTATAAATTATTTTCTGTAAGCTTTTAGAGGTATTGTGTTGTGATGGAGGAGGAAAATATTCAGGGTCTTTTGGTACAGAGCAGTCAGTAAATTTATATGATCAACCAGACAAATTTTGGTATCGATAGGTAAATGAAGTACTGGAGAGGATTGTGATACAAGTGGGTTACTATTTTGTACCCTGATTCCTAGTTTGTATTTCTGAAAAGTGACCTATATGAAAGCGTGAGGATTTTAGATCTTGCTGTAGGTGAGAGGGTAGTTTGTAGATACTATTTCCAGTGGTCTAAAAATGTGAGTGGGGCTTGGGAGGTCACAGAGATTATAACTTTATAGGTGAAGGAGAGCGCATGTAGTATTGGGCCATCATTCTTACATTCTCTCTCAAATTGGGTTGTGGAGTATTGAAAAAGAAAAACATTAAAGCAAAGATTTGAGATAATGAGATAACTTTAAAATCAGCACAAACTCTATATATTTTTACCTGCTTCTTGATTAAAGTTGAATACACAGTAATATGTTTTGTGCTTCCATACCTTTCACTGTTTACACAGACGGTTTGATTTACTAAAGGCAGGAAGGCACTTAGGAAGGGAAATTGTGCATTGCAAGGGAATATCCCATGGAGTTTAGTAAAAGTGGTGAAACTTCACTTTGCAAACAATACGAAGTCATATGCAAGCAAAACAGAGAAAAAAAAAACTGAATGGTTTTTATCTTGCACATGGTTGGATGATGGGTGTCAACAGTGCTCCACCTCTTTGAATAAGCTCTGGGGAAAAAATGAGAAACTCCAAAAATCCAGCTAACTGCACTCCCAGGAAACATTCAGCTGTATTGATAATATAAAAGTCATCAAATACAGCACATAAGTACCATCGAGACAGAGAGAAAAGCCTAGACATTTTGTGCTATCTCATAATGAGTAAGGGCTGAGACTTTTCTCTCTGTCCCCATGTGCTGCATTTGATGGATTTTATAATGTCAATAAAGCTGGATGTTTTCTCAGAATGCAGTTATCTGGATTTTGGAGTTTCTCATGCACACAGTAAACAACCTGGGCTGGCACCTGAGTTTGTGAGAGGTGTGGAGGATAGCAGCAGCAGAGATCCCTTGAGCAGCAGCCTATTTTCTACTACATCAAAGCTCTGGGTCAAATTGAACAGTCTACTTTCCTTTAGTAAATTAACCCCAGTGACTTAGAAAGTATGAGAGACACTGACAACCAGGCAACTATCATTTTGAGAAGGATTTCAATGGCAAGATTGTATTATTATTATTATTATAAATAATAATAATAAAAATAATATTATATATTTTTTAACAATTACAAGATTTTAACCTTACACTACAAAGATACACATGTAGCAGGGTCGGACTGACCATTTGGAAACTCGGGCACTGCCCAAGGGCCCGGGGTCAGTAGGGGGCCCCATGAGATGCCCCTGGTACCTTTTTTCATAGGCTTTTTTGAGTTTGGGCAAGGACACAGGGGCCCCATGATCCTCTAATGCCCAGGGGCCCCATGAGTTGTCAGTCCGCTCCTGACATGTAGTATAGTATAAAATTAAATATATGCAGCATGTGTTATACATAGCGATATATTAAACCTTTGGCAGATCTCATTTATCTTCCAGCTCAGTGTAAATCTGTTAGCATCCTGCCTTTTATCTTTTCCTTCTTTAGTAATTTAATCTATCAATTGTTCAAAGGATAAGCATTTTTAAAAAGTCTACTTAGTCTTGATAAGGATACATTCTTTTTTATCTGTATCCATGGTAACCACCCTGTCCACGACAGTGTGACAAACTTGTCGAATTTCGATTTAAAAACCATTGTTCCCAGAGATCTGTTGACTTTCTGATGGCAGCGCTATGAAAAAGCAAGTACTCCTTTTATTACAAAATTGATTTTGTTAAGATGATGTGTGTATTAAGTTTAGGAGCTGTGATGCTATTTTCACTTAGCTCAATTATGTGCTGATAAGAGAGAAAAAAGGAGGAGATTAACACAACAAACTGTGTTAGAGAAATCAAATTCCCAAACTAATGGCTTGCTGTTAACTGCACTGCCTTTCAGTATGTTCTTCTTTGCGGCTGTATTATCAAAGCCCCAGAGCTGCAATGTGACAGAAAGTGCACCTGTTGGTCAAAGCAAAATGGAATTTTGAATCCTTTGTGTAGAAAATCATTTTCAATAAAAGTAATCAGTGGTAATGATTTCTTTGCATAAAGAGCAGTTTCAATCTGAAAAGATATCTGCTTCTATTTAAAGAATAAGTTCACCTTCTGATCCTGTATATAGGGTCTAACATGTAACATATTCCACATTCCCCAGCACCCATCCCATGGTGAGGATTCTTCTTCGAGGACCTGCTGTCACATTTTAAAAACAGTGCTCAGTCCACACAGCCATGTTATTCACTCACATGGATCTATGTCTAAATGAACTACAAGTCCTGTCTTCTACTGTAATGCGGCTGATGGCTTGTAGTTCACAATAAAACATAAGGGCACTGATAAGCACCCTTGTAGATCATTCACACTTCCTACAGCCCAGTAATTTTCTTCTTGTACAGAGGTGGAGAGCTGTAGGAAGTGTCTGCAGGAGCCTGACATTGCACCCGCGATCCAATGATCATTAGTGCAATGCTTCACAGTCTGCAGTGTAAAAAAAGAAAAATAAATGCACATTTGTTTACTTGCAATATAACATGCATTTGTTTGTTTTTTTTTTTACAAATGGTGAGCTTAGCCTTTAAGCACATGAAGTTCGGGGCAATTTTTTTCACACAAGGGAAAATCTGCCATTTTGTATTATAAAATTACTTAAAACTCCCAAACAATTACTCATTTTCATGAAACAATATGCTCTGCAGAAAAAATGGTGGCAGTTGAATTTTTTTGTTGGCAGTTGCAACTGTTTATGTAATGCATATTTTCAAAATACACTAAAATGAATTTTAATCACAAAAACACAAACATCATGCTATTTTTGTAAAACATAAAATATGTGGTTGTGTTGAGTAAATATATATCAAACATGTGAAGCCTTAAAGAGTTTGTAAAGGTATTTTTTTTATTAAAATAATAAACATGTTGGTAATGGTATTACACCTCCTCTTCTGGAATTCCCCGCCAGTGCTCTTGGCTCCTCTTCTCCTGTGTCCACTCCTATAGCAAACTGCTTGCTATGTGTGCACACATGCGGGGTCAATCTGGAGCAGGGCTGTGTGCGTGACTTGACACACACAGTAGCTCGGCCCCACCTCCTGTATTTGCTCACAAGATTTGACTGACAGCAGCAGGAGCCACTGACTGCTGCTCTCAGCAAAGCTTGTGAGAGTGAGGAGAGAAGACCAGCAGACTGTCACAACGCTGGATCGATACAGGACAGGTAAGTATTTGGGGGGGGGGGGCAAATGGGAAAATGTTTTTTACCTTAATGCATTCCCTGCATTAAGGTAAAAAATAGAATCACTTTCAAATTGCAAGTGTCTGTGAAATGTTGAAAAAATGTACCCAAAATAGTCCATAAGTGATGTTTTAAAAGCCTTTACAGGTTAGCAATTTAGAGTTGACAGTAAATGAATTATTGCTCTCATACTGATAGTTGTGGCAATACCTCACTTGCGTGACACAATTGCTATTTACATACACATATGCGTGGGGTGACAGGGCGTGCTTTTAATTTTTGAATTTATTTTATCCTAATTTAAAAATTTTCAACACTTTTTTTATTTTACTTTATTGCTATCACAGGAAGGGGTTCCTATGTGATCTCATGGACAGGTAACAGGTACCATTTATGGAGACAGCAAGGGTCTATTAGGCCCCTAATTCACCTCTCCTCTTCAATGCAGCGAATCAAGCACATATTGTGCTTATTTAGCTGCTTCTCCAGCTACAGGGGCCAGGAATGAATGAACTAAAACCAGAAGTGCCCATACAGCTTCATTCATCTCAGAGGATATCAGAAAATGAATGTCCCCTGAGCTCCTCCCTCTGTCCATTCTGAAGGAAATTACCTTGCTTCATGATTTTGCAGAATAGGAGAGCCCAAGAACCAACACATGTGACTGGGGGTGCCTCATTCTTAGTACTGCAAAATAAGTCAGATGCAGCTCTATAGCTGCCCAGAAAAGCTAATCATTTGCTTTAGAAAAAGCCATGAGCTTGTTTTAACCTCTTGAAGTCCCCGCCATTCGGACATATGGATGGCAAGTGGGTAAAATAGAAATGATCAAAAACATACTATTTTAAAACAGAACTTGTCATTCAAAATTAGAGATTGGACGTTTTTTTTCAATATTATAACAAATTTCACCAGTTTGCAGGTGATGAATTGCTTTGTTTATTGAAAAAATGCAATAATGTGGTTACCACATACAGTAGTATTGATGATAAAGAAAGAGTTAACATTCAGGCGTAGTATTAGGATAAGCCAAGCTAACAGTGATTACATGGCTATGTTTGAAATCATGCACTTTCCTAATTGTAATGCTTGGGTGACCCGTCTGCATTACCCCAGGGAAGGTAGAAGACCATGTTCATTCCTATACTGTGAATACTGATTTAGTTGATTTTTGCAAACAAACTTGGCAAGGGCTCTGGACTGGAAACAGGTAAATGCAAAAGCTTATGCTGTCAGTTGTAAGCTTATGTGTTTTTCCCAAAATAAACCGACTGCAGATATCAGAGAATTGTAACATCTAAAAGCACATTCCAAATGTAATGAAGCTTTGACCATTAACAGGAATGATCGGGTCACATGTGCATTTCTGGAACAAATATTTATAGAAGAATTCATTCTGATTAGAGGTAAGGGGCTACACTTCAAGCACTCTATTTTAGTAATATCTGTGTTCAGGAAAAAGCAATAGTTAGTCTCTTGCATGCCTTGTAAAATGGTCAATTATAGTTAGGCAGCTTTTTGTCCATAATGTGAGGTTTGGGAACCTATTGTTAAAATGACTGGCTAGCACTCAAATGCTTATCCTGATGCAGGGGTGGACTGACAACTCATGGGGCCCCGGGCAATAGGGGATCATGGGGCCCCTGTGTCCTTGCCCAAACTCAAAAAAGCCTATGAAAAAAGTACCAGGGGCATCTTATGGGGCTCCCTACTTACCCCGAGCCCTCAGGCAGTGCCCGGGTTTCCAAATGGTCAGTCCGCCCCTGTCCTGATTGAATGATGGGAAAATGTTTCCTTTTTTTAAGGAATTTTCTTGCATGTATCTTTTCTGTTTTAACTCCTCTGCAGCTTATTATTTTTTGGTACTGCCATTTCAATACTGCTACAAATCAATGAAGGAGTATAGGCCTGATAAACAAGGCTGAATTTCTGCACAGCCAACATAATCTACGGACTGGCATGACAGAGGTGCCAGAGGCAGTAGAAGCAGTAGAGACACAATTTTTCAATGATTGTAAACCTAAACTTTTTTTTTTAATTAACAAAACATGTTTTACATATCTGCTCTGTGCATTGGTCTTCTCGGTCCCCACCATTGGTCTTGGCTCCTCCTCTTCTTGGTGTTCCACCATAGGTAGCTGCTTCCTATTGTGGCACACCTGTGGGCTCGATCCCGATCAGTGCTCTGTATGCCTATTTACACACAGAGTGCATCTTGGCCCCACCCTCCACTCTCTACTCACTGGCTGTAATTGACAGCAGGAGCAGCCAATGGCTCCCTCTGCTACCTCTCTGTTCAGTGAGGAGAGAAAAAGCTGAAGTTCTCAGGAACAGCGCTGTATCGAGATCAGGATAAGGCAAGTATAAAGGGGGGCTGGGGGGATCCTGTGCACAGAAGATTTTTTTTATCCTAATGCAGAGAATGCATTAAAGTGATACTAAGCACACATTGTTTATCTACATTATCCATTCTCTTTCTATATACGGATGATCGCACTGTAATTATTTTATTGAACAAAAAAAAATCTAAGAACCTTTTTTCCTAATCAATATACAGCTGTCACATGACCCAGCTCTTTCCCACCCTGCAAGAAAAAAAAACTTTGAACAAAAATCTAGATGGAGTATCCCACAGACTTGGAGGAGGGAAAAAGGAAGCAATTTGGGGTTGATTTACTTAAGGCAATTAGACTGTGCACTTTGCAAAGTGAAATTGCACTCTGCAAGTGCAGTTGCTCTAGAGCAGTGGTTCTCAACCTGTGGGTCGCGACCCCTTTGGGGGTCGAACAACCCTTTCATAGGGGTCGCCTGAGACCATTGGAAAACACATATTTCTGATGTGTAAAGAGCAGCTACTGTGTAGAAAGCAGCTGCTGTGTTGAAAGCAGCTACTCTGTTAAAAGCAGCTACTGTGTTGAAAGCAGCAGTATTGGAGGTAAAACGACACTTCATGAATTATAATTACTGAGTAAATAATTTTATGGTTGGGGGTCACCACAACAGGAGGAACTGTATTAAAGGGTCGTGGCATTAGGAAGGTTGAGAACCACTGCTCTAGAGCTTGGTAAATGAGCAGAAGCTCTGCTAACTTACATCTTCCAATCACGTGCAAGAAAAAATGTTGTTTTTTTATTTTCCTTCCATGTGATTGGGTATTCTTGGCAAAGGGAAGCTGTACCTGATTCACTAAGCTCTGGAGCAATGGCACTTGCAGAGTGCTATTGCACTTTGCAAAGTGCACAGTCTATTTGTCTTTAGTAAATCAATCCAATAAAGCAACTAAATTAGCAGTGCAAAAATAAAGTATATACACAAGTTTTAGGTAGAGCCCTATCGAGTGCAACCTTTATGTGCACCCCTCTGCCAAAAATGAAAGTAATTTTGGGGTGGAATAACACATACCTAACTATACCCTAAGCTATCTAACAAACTTTAGATAGTATCAATATATCACAATGGAGTGCCTCAGCAGAGTAGTTCCTTCCAATCCTGTAGAGAGAGAAAGAAAGAACATATATATATATATATATTTATTGTAATATGGAGGATACTTTAGCTCAGCGGTAGATGCTTTTTTAAGTGAGTTTAGGCCAGACAAGAACTAAAATTAAGGGCCTGGTAGCCCACTTTTATTAAACAGTAACTGAAAAGTCCGTTTGATATAAGGTTTCTCACACAGGGGCTTTCAGCTTCACCCAAATACATAGTGAAAATGTCAAGCCACATGGCTCTCTGGTTAGCAGTACCTCTGCTTGGCTTGGTCTCCCAGACCACTGACTACTTAGGCTCACTCAGCTTACGTGACAGCTCCTTGCTGTTCAGGCCCCACATGGCCTCTTAACAATGTTTTCCATGTACCTTAGCTTGCTTCCTCCAGAGACTCATGGATTTCCTCCAGCCCCTTGGACTCACTGGCCTCTGCAGCTTCCTCAACCTCCCAGACCCTCTCTTGGTCTCCCAGACACTCGTAGATGGCCAAACATTCCCAGTTCTTGGGCCCGGAATCCCCCTCACCAGGGTTGTAGTCTCCACCAGGCTCTTCCAGCTCTCCTGACAGGGCTCTGTCTTTAGGTTTGTAGCAATAGCAACTGCTATTCCACCTCCACAACCAACTGCTCTCATAAGCCCATCATTATAAGGGCTGTGTGCACCTGGGCACACACCCTGCTGGTTGTTCACAATACTTGGACACAGGGTTGGAGATTCCATCCTGCCCAAAACTCTTAGGAATCTCCAAACTACAGAGCCCTATCTGGCAATACCCAGATCCAGAGAAAACTGCACAAGCAGTTTTCTCCACTCCAAAACTATGTCTGTATCATTGCACTAAGCAGACATGCGAACTCTGTGTGTTTTTCCTGGCCATTTTCATAGTGACAGAGCCTCACACTGTCACTATATGTATATTTACACACTACACATTCTATCTACAAACTAGACATGGGAGCATCCTCTTCTAAGAGGCAGCTCTCCCACTAAAAAAACTATCACATCTGCTCTAAACATTCTCATAGCAGACAAATCCAGTGATGGCCCTTCAGGGCAATTCTTCACACGTTGTCTCTCTGAGCCCGGAAAGAAAACAGAGGTCCCTTTTTAAAAAAAAAAAAAAGCTCTCCCATCTCTCATAGCAACACTGCTCCCTGCAGTGTCAGGAACATATACACTTTAAGTGGCAGTAAGGACTCAGTAAGAGATCCTTCCCCCACTGGGCAGAACAACTTCACAGCAAAAATCTTTGCAAAGTGTCCAAGAGTAATAATCTTCACAAAGTGTCCTTTCAAAGAAGAGCTTGGAATCAAGGGCCTTTGTCCCTAGGCCAGGATTCCCCAGAACTTGGCAAGGGATCCTTCCCCTACTGGGTAGACATAATTTCTTGAAGGAGTCTCTGTTGATGAGTCATTAACTGCCCCTAAGGCAATAGCTTGAACAGCATCTCCTGGAAATCAGCAAATACTGTCTCCTGCATCGGGCAACAGCTCAGATACTGAATGTAGAACTTGGAGAACATAAACTTCACAAAGGCTTCTTTTCTTTGGGCAAATTCTTGAGGCAAGCCATTGCCTGATTTTACAGCAGTGACTCATCCAAACTCACTTCAGCATGGCATGTCTAAGCATGAGCCAAAGTACTCCTCCCTTTTGTCACAGGGTAGTAAAGGGGGGATTTAGAACCAGGGAGTTAACACTTGAGCGTTAAACTTGAAAAAACTGAAGAAGCTTTTAGTAGAAAGTATTGCTTTCTGCACTTGAGTAGAACAGAAGTGTGCATCTGTCCTTTTGCCACAACAACAGCCCACATAAACTTGACTGGGAGAAAGCAGTGGCTATTTGGGCATAGGTCTTCAAAAAGATATCTCTGAGAAAGGGGTTTGTCCCCTCCAGGCTTTAATCCTGGGTGTTGGGTGGGAGAAGACCTCACCTTTTCTCCTGAAGATAGCAACAATCCCCAGACGGACCCTTCTTTAATTTGCAAGGATAGGAGGGAAAGGAGGATTTGGAAATAGAGGGACTACCCTCAGCTAAAAATAACAACAACTTTTGAACAAAGGTTTCTAATAATGTTCCTCAACAGTAGAAACCTGGGTGTGGTATCCGAACCATTTTTCCATCACGGCCCCATACATTGCTGGCCCATACTTGACTCTGCTGTCTGGTTTGGTTAACTTCCAGCCACTGTAGAAATATGGTGGCAGGTCGGCATGGCTGGGCAAAACCACGTTTTAAAACGCGTGTTTGCAAAACAGGTAGGGGGCGCGCGCGAGGCATGTGCCTGCCCTACCCGTCCCGCCGATCGCGGCCGTGGGTGTCACTTGACGGGTCACGGCGGGCATTACCGGCCGTGTCCCACCGATTAGCGGCAGTAGCTCTGCTTTCTGTCAGTCCCCTGTCAGCTCCTGACATGCTGATGCAGAGAGAAGAGTTTATTTCTCCGGATCAGCAGTGTTCCTGTGCAGTACACACCCCCGCCCCCTAGTAAAACAGTCCCCTCACACAGTTAACCCTTTCAGTAAATAAAAAAGTCAACCCCTTCCACCCCAGTGCCATTAGTACAGTGTCAGTGGTTTTTTTTTTGCACTGATCACTGTATTGGTGTCACTGGGGATGTCAGTGACCCCAAGTCAGTTCCCCCCCAGTGTCAGAATGTCCGCCGCAGTCCCGCAGTCCTGCCATAAGTCGCTGATCGCCACCATAAGTCGCCATTATTAGTATAAAAAAAAAATTAAATCCCAGTATCTTTTTGTAAACGCTATAACCTTCAAGTAAACCAATTAATTTACATGTATTGGGGGTTTTTTTTGGCAAAGACATGTCGCACAATACATTTTGGCAGAAATTTATGACTAAATTTGATTTTTACTTTTTTTTTACTGGACATGTTTTATAGCAAAAAGTCCAAAATATTGTTGTTTTTCCTCAAAATTGTCAGCCTTTTTTTTTATAGCGCAAAAAATAAAAAACGCACATGTGATCAAATACCACCGAAAGAAAGCTCAATTTGTGGGAAAAAAGGATGTAAATTTAATTTATGTACCATATTGCATGACCGCACAATTGTCCGTTAAACTAGCACAGCGCTGTATAGCAAACAAATGGTGTAAATTGCAGTATCTATACCACAGCTTGTAGATGCTATAACTTTCACACAAAGCAATCAATATACACTTATTGGGATTTTTTTTATCAAAAACATGTAGCGGAATACATTTTGGCCTAAATTTATAATTAACTTTGAGTTTACTGCCCGAGGGCCCAGGGTCAGTAGGGGGCCCCATGAGATGCCCCTGGTACCTTTTTCATAGGCTTTTTTGAGTTTGGGCAAGGACACAGGGGCCCCATGATCCCCTATTGCCCAGGTGCCCCATGAGTTGTCAGTCCACCCCTGGCTGTAGTCGACTATGAGTGGGAAACTGGGCTCACAACTTGTTAGAAATTCTGTATATAGCCCTGCAGAGCAGACTTGCAAAGTCCACATGTGTTTATCTGCTGCTTCTCTGCAAACAGGAAGCAGGATCTTTATTATAGAGAAAAGACATAGAGTTTAACCATAGATGCAGCTACAAACTTATAAACACTGCCATCTACTGGTTGAAAAATATATCTCTTAATAGGTAGTTGTTGCACAAAATACATGCCCAATGTATTCCAACACAAAGGAAACAAATTACCATTTAATGTGCTTGCAAATGACATTTCCCTGCTAGTTTGCTTTTGTTTGTAAAAGAAATGACATGTCTACCCAAAAAAGGCTCCCTACCAGATTGGGATGCTGTCACCATTGGCAGTGCTGGTAATACTGCTGCCAAATACTGCTTCTTTTTGCAACTGGACATTCAACTTGGTGGGTGAGCAGACATTTTTACTTTGCCCATTCACTTAATGCCAAACAGGCAAAATTCAGCTTGAACTCTGCTTTGGTCTGAATTTGAAGCTCATCCTATGTCAGATTAGCATTTGGGATCCTGCCAGTCATTACAATCCAGGTTGGAATTGAAGATCCTGGCTTTTATTACATCCTAGGTTAACATTAATAATCCTGTATGATGTAGAAACTGCCCATAAAGCAGAGGCCACTAAAACATTGCTTATATTTGTTGTATCACTTACAGAACTGAATGGTTTATACACAGCAAATGTAAACGAAGAGTTAAATGTTACAGAACAGTTGTAATGAATTATTTGTTTTACTGATTATGTTTTTTAATATATTATTATACCTCTGCTTTATCTTCCTGATCCTCTTATAATGAGAAAACATTCCCAAGCAGTGTTTCTTGTGTATGTGTGAACAGCCTATTGATTACTGTTGCTTTCTTTTCGCCTCCTGCGTTTATTTCTATTCTGCAATAACATTGCAGCATTTTCAATACATGCGGGAATACAATACATGCTTTGCATTGTGCTGGCGTTTAACCTCTCTGTAAGCTATTCTAATATCCAGCTATTACACAGGCAATTCTTGAGGATCTACTGATCTCTAGTGGCCAGAGTAATAAAATATTTCAAGTGAGAAGCTGTCTGGAAGGAACCATGCTCACATATGTCTGCATCGGGCTTCCAATACATTATATGCCAGACGCATTTGTAGAAATCTGATGCTTCCTCCTGTACAATGGTTCTGCTAGTTCAATATGTATTTTCTAAAAATAAGATGAAGAATGACAGGTAAAGACAAGACTCAAAAGTAAATGGCAGCCTTAAAGTAAATCCAATCACAACATTCTCATATAAGCTTTAACATGTTCATCCCATTTCAAAAGTCATTTTCAATATTATTAAATCTGCAGCTTTCACTTCTGGTGACCCTACAATGGCAGTGCTTGTTCAGACACTTTCTGGTTTAAGTGCCAACAATTTATCTCTATCTGCCATGTGTGTCCCTGAGTTGTCATCTGTCACATAGGCTTCTGATACAGACTATAAGTGGCTGTTTAAACATATTAAAGGCAAAGCAAGAGATTTGCTCTAATCTCACATTACCCCTGGCATAGTCATCGATCTTCCAGATCAGCCAGAACGTTACGACAGCCCACCATAACATGACCACCCACCTAATATTGAGCAGGTTCCTCTTTTTGCTTTCAACCCAGTCCCATCGAGGCATGGACCTCTGAAAGTATCTTGTGGTATGTGCCACCAAGCCATCAGTAAAAGATCCTGTAAGTTGCAAAGCGTGGCCTCCATGGGTTGGACTTGTTTTTCTATGACATTCCAAAGATACTTGATTAGATTGAGATCTCCAGAATTTGCTGGACAACACTTCAAAGACACCTTCTTCCATGGCTCCATGGTTCAGATCTGATGCTCAAGTGCCCATTGTTGCCTGACCAGTCTATGGCTACACAGCACCATACGCAACAAACTGCTATGCACTGGGGTTGATTTATTAAAACTGTAGCATGCAAAATCTGGTGCAACTCTGTATAGAAATCAATCAGTTTCCAGGTTTTCTTTGTCACAGCCTAATTGAACAAGCTGAATTTAAAAGTTGATTGGCTGCTATGCACAGCTGCACCAGATTTTGCACTCTCCAGTTTTAGTAAATCAACCCCACTGTGTATTCTTTTTCAGCAGTTTGATCTACAGTAGCTCTTCTATTGGATCAGACTACACATGCCCGCTTTCCCCAAAATGACCCTATTGCTTGTTCACCAGTGTTCCTTCTTTGGACCCCTTTTGGTAAGTCATGACCACTCCAAACTGGGAACATCCCACAAGAGCTGCAGTTTTGGAGATACTCTGACCCAAACATCTAGCCATTGCATTTTAGCTCTTGCCAAAGTCACTAAATTCCTTATGCTTGCCCATTTTTTCTTCTTTCAACACATCACTTTCAAGGATAACATATTTACTTGATGCCTAATATATCCCACCTACTTTCAGATGCCATTGTCACAAAATAATCAATGTTATTCAATATATTTGTCAGTGGTCATTGTATTATGACTGATCGATGTACGTACCTTCACTTCTCCTCTACTTTGTTTACTTCATGGAGCTGCAAAAAATATCAGCTTTATCTGGACATGGAGAAACATGTGATTGGCCTCAAGTGACATTGGTAGGACAATCAGCGTGATCAAATGGGAAGTCCATAGCCCTGTGTGAGCTACAAGTTGAGAGCAGTAGGGGAGCAAAAGGAAGAGAAGTGTGTGCTGCTGGGGAGGGCTAATGCAAAGTAAATCTTTTTCTTTGCCCTGTTTAGGGAAAACACAGGTTCGGCTAATGTGACCCATTCATGTGTCAAGGCCTGCACCTTGCAACAGAGTGTAATGTTGAAGCATGGCGCTGAAGTCTTTCAGTGATTAAAACGGATATCAAGAGACACCATATCACCTTTGAGCCACCCATTTTTTGAGGGAACAATAAAACAAACACACATATAAACGAGGTTTAAATGCTAAAGCCAAAGCTTTAAATGCTTTGGCTTTAATGTTTAAGCCTCGTTTATATGACAGCCAGGGGGTAACATTTTAAAAAGGTGAGGTCAGCAATGGTAGCCTAGATAATGTTTTTGTGCCTGGTGCACTCCTACGAAGGGAGTATATACTTACCTTTCCTGCTGCCCGTGTGACCAGGCACATCTCCATTCCTGAAATCTCCTCTGCTGACAATTCAACACTTCTAGGAGTGATGAATTCCTGGGTCCCCCAGGACTTTCAGTGGTTTCTCTCTATGACCTCACTTTACTGTATGATACACGGGGGACTTCTTTACACCAAATAAACAAATTTGTGGATATGTTATTTATGATAGAATAAAGAAAGTTTTTATGGTCAGAGAGACCAGATCTAAATATATTTTTCTATTACAGAGACATGCTTTTAGGATATGACAGCACTTACCAGCTGACTAATCCCTCCATCATATTGAGTTTATACTAAGAATGTTCCATAATCACACAAGACTGTCTACTAAGAAAATTATGTTTTCATAAGTTACAACATAATACTGGTGTTTCTAGGTTCAGGAAATGTATTTATATTTTATGGTAGCACCCTCTTAGAGAGGTGCTAGTTTAGGTAAATGTAGTTACTAGCTCACTGTAATCAGTTGAGCTGCTTGTGCTTGTTTTTTCTTTTCTGAATGTCACTGGCTGCAGGGTTGGATGCATCCCCCTGTCTTTCTGGAAGGTTCTGTAGTATAGTGGGCTGGGAGAGTCAAAGCATCAGCTGAATATTTATGCAGTCTTAGCCAATCCCTGGGGGATGATGGCCAGATGGTGGCTGAGAGGAAGCATAAGCTGAGTCCTTGAATAAAGGGAATCTTGTCCTGGAGGAGGAGATCCCAGCCTGGAGGGCAAGCCAAGTGTGTCCCAGTGATTCACAGAAAACCCACTGATTGTGTACTGCTGCTATCCCTCTTGCCTTAGAATAAGCATTGTTTAAAGTGGACATTGTTCATGGTGTCCTGGTGTAGAGCATTATTTGCTGCTGCAAGGACTGTGCTCAGATTCTTTAGGAGGAAGATTAAGATTGTCAAGATTGTCCTTGAGTTATTTCTTAACATTGCTGGAGTATCCCACCATTACCCAACACCCAACCAAGTTCAAGTTCTTCAATAAAGCATCAGAAAAGCATACCCCTCTAGATCATTGAGCCAAAAGTGATTGTGACTGTGTGCCTGATGGTGCATCTAATGGGAAAGAACTTCAGTACGTAAACAGCAGGCTCTAAAGGAAGTGAACACTAAAGTATGATGGTTCAGATATAGACACAGGAAATTCTAGTTTCATGGATTTATTCTTCTGGTGATGCTTGCCTGTTGAGGATAGCTTTCCTAAAAAAACTAAAATACCTGACTGTTCTCTGGAGGTAGTCTAACGTACAGCTGATTTAATGTCAATATATATGTGGCTTAACCCTATAACGCACCTTTTTTACAAACAGAAAAAGAGCTTTAAAACAGCCTGTCACTGATCTCTCTAGCCACATGTACTTTGAAATAATTATTTTTCAAAGATCAAAACAGAGAGCACAGGCAGGCTGCCAACTCTCTGCTGCTACAGAAATTAAGGGGACAGGAGATTGTATTAACAACATTGAGACCTTTACAAATGTATATCTCCACAATGCCTATAGCTAGAGATGGATGCGGACTTGATTTAAAGTGAATTCACTACTATATCAGAATATGTAAATACTTTATTGGTAACAGTGTTGGCACGGGTTCACTTTAATACCCATGTGTAGTTTATCTACAGCCTCATTTGTGTCATTTCCACAAAAGGTAGTACATCCATTCTCTAGTTTATGTCTAGGACAACTGCTGCCAGCCACTTTTAAGTGTAAGAAACTCCAATAAGAAATATTAAAAATAGCAGCTATTGAAAAAATGAAAATAGAAATGTACAAGGACATTGAGATAAAGCATAGTTTGTGCATACATTTAAATAATTCATAAATGCATGTTTTTTCCATAATGTTTTATTTCCATATGCTGAGGCTGGAAAATTTTAGTTAACTTTGCAAAGTGCTCACAATTATTTTTACCAAACAAGAAACACAATGGGTCTGATTTACTGAAAACAAGTGCAGAGAAGAGAAATCCTTATCAAGATCATTGCCAGTCTAATGCTGTGGGTTTTCTTTAGTGCGTAGATGGTTGTAGATGGATGCACACCCAGAGAACACATTTTTCTTAACAAGTCTGTTATAGAGTTCTGTTTTGGCTTAATGCACACATTGCAGTTTTTATTTACAGTGTCGATTTGACATTGAAAAATGCTGATAGTGTGCCTTATATGCAGATATGGTGCCCCAAGTATTATGTGTTCAATTTCTGTATTAAAAGCTCAAAAAATTATAATGCCACAAGAACCGTCACTGCTCACTGAGCTATGAAAGGAGCAGCTGCAAAAAATCTGCACGCTGTGCTCCCAGAGCAAATAAGGCATTGTAAGTATGTGTATTTTTCATCACAATGTGCATTCTCAAATAACAGCATAGTAAAATTGTGTACGTGTACTTGCTGTGGCCAAAATGTATGTGTTTGCTTGCTGTGATATGACTACAAAGTATCTGCTATGGCCTTTTTACTTGCAAATTTATGAAAGCCACCTTTAGGGCTCATTTAGGGTACATGCACACTGGGGCTCTTAGCAGGAGAAATGCAGTTTCAAAGATGTGCTTAAGCTGCATTTTTGCAAATGCATTTAGGCGCTTTTAGGCATGTCAAGTGTTTGGGTGTTTATTCATTTAAATGGCCAGAATATTAATTTATTCTGGCCATTGAAACAAAAAACTGCTCAAGCATTTTTTTCTGCCTCTAAATGCCCCTGCCTCTAACCTCCTGTACATGGACACATTGGCTAAAAAAAAAATCAAACGCCTGTAAAACAAGTGTTTTTGAGCTGCAATGTGTTTGAGGCCTTAGACTTCAGCCCTGCATTGTGGTGCATGAATGCACAATATGCCACACAGTAATGTGTATAGTATCAAGAACCACAACCTAGGCACAACTGGACATATTCCATTTTTTTCATGCAGCCTACGTCAACATAATTTGTCTGATGTCAGACTTCATGTTGTATTCCTGCTTGATATTCTACTGCAAAATAGCTAAAAGATGTAAGAGGAAACATTAGAGAAAATGATTTTTTTTTATTTCTGGTATGATGCCACTTGCTTGCTTCCATTGTTACACTGGGGAATATGCTGCTAAGCAAACTGCACTTGTTAGTGAAGTAGACGTACAGTGTGTAGACTACCATCATTGTGCAGATCTCTGTAAGTATAACTGACAAGTAGTAAATACTGTGAGACTGGGCTTTGGATGTTCAGCTGGGTTTGTAGGTGCACTGATATGACAGCTTACAATGTTTCTGTCTTTAGGAAATCTGGCCTAATGTATGAGCAACATACCGTATATGTTTTGTATCCTTGTAATAAGGAGAAACAGGAGAATATTTATTTAGCATTGTATTTGAAATCAAAAAGCTTTGCTAACAATTTATCTAAATAATAGTCATTATTAAAAATAACTTTTCATTAAGTATTCTACCCCAAAAAAAACCCAAATCTGTCTCCATAAAACTTTAATTGTTTTCATTAATGCATACAACTATTGGCCAAACTAAACTTTGTTTAAATGAGCTAAATGCTTTTTGTGACCTTCTGCTTGTTATATATTGAATGGTCCCAGCATCTGCCTGGTAGAAACCAAAGAACAAAGGTATATCGCTCAGGCAAACAATCCAGATCAATCCACAACAGGTACAGGCTCTGGCCACCACACACAATGCAATAAGAAGAACGGTCAGCCACACACCAGAGGATAGAAGAATATAGTGCATATTTATTGATCCATAGGACACACAAAACACCAGGACATAATTACAGGACCTGTTAATGCGTTTCACAGGATCCCGTGCTTAATCATAACATAACATCTGCCTGGTAGACACTGTGCTGGTGGTGGTTTTTTTTAACATTCCAGCACTCTTATTCTCTTACATATTGTGCATCTCATCCGATATCCTGAAGAAGTGGAATTTGATTCTGGGAAACACGTTGAGATATGGGATGGTCACACCCCAACCATATATGTTTAAAAATGTTCTTTTTCTGACTATATATGTGTGGATCATTATTCTGCTATCTACCTCTTTCTCAGTATATGCAATATACATAATATATATATATATATAGTAATATATCACTGCATTTGCTAGAAGTGCAACATAACCATATTGGGATGAGACTGATTTTTCTGTAAAAAAAAAATTGCTTGATTTTTAAAATTATTTTATTTTATTTTATAAGTGAATATAAATAATTTTTTTTTGTTAACATTGAATGTTTGTTGCTTTTGCCTAAGTCACAAACAACGACTAGAGGCGTAAACAAACCAACAAGGTAAATCATACAATCTGGAAAATTCAAGTACATTGAACAAATAGGTAAAGGAAAATTGTTTTTATATATTTGTGAATGGGCACCTTCAAAGTCTGTTTGGTGTGTAAAAACATATTTTTTCTGCATATGGTTTACTGTAGAAGAAATACTGCATATCTCTTCTGCAATAAATAACTCGCCTGTTTGCATTTTTTTGTATTTAGTTCTACTATAAATTGGGCTTTAAATATTATTTACAGTTGTATCTTTACATCTTAAAATGTCAATATGTGCTCTGGTTTGAAAATTGTTAAAAGACCCAGTTAGGAAGGGATTAAATAAAAGAAGCCCCTTAATTGCTTATTTTCATGTTGCAAATTTTTCTTAGCTTCTTACAATAATTATGTTTAATTTTCATTGTATGAGAAACAAGCAATGTGAGTAAACACCCAAAACCACTGGTCTGTTGAACAATTCTGCCTAGCCACTATTGACAACAGAATGCATTTAGCTCAGGATGACATCAAGCAGTAAATAAGTGTCTTCATTAAAAAGCTCTACTTTACAAGTAGTAAATGAGTATGCTTCTACTAAAATCTTGTAAGTGAGATTTTTTTTTCTCTTTCAGTAATCAGTGTGCCAATCAGAGTGTTATTTATATTGAATGCAACCCCAGTGGTAAGTTGATTTTCCTAATGATGCATAACGTTTTTATATTATTTTCAGTGTAGAAACATATAACGTGTACAAACAGCAAAATATGTAGCTATTGTACCTGTAGTCAGATTGATAACAAGCAATCAGTGTGAAATCATGAACCTGCTTATAAATTCTTTATTGTGTTATACCTCCTAAAATATTATCTAGTCTAAAAAATGTCTTCTTATTTCCAGTGTTTAAAATGTGTCTATAAAATTCATTCCAACCAAATTTCTTTACTGTTAATTATCTAATCACAACTGTCCATCCAATACTTAAGCACAATTTTTGCATTTCATTAAAGTGCACCTGTACTAAAATTAAAGAGACTCTGCTACTTTGCTCATTCAGGGCAAGGGGACAGAGGAGGGGATTTACTAAAACTGGAGAGTGCAAAATCTGGTGCAGCTGTGCATTTTAGCCAATCAGCTTCTAACTTCAAATTGTTCAATTAAGCTT
Source organism: Staurois parvus (assembly GCF_062004578.1). NCBI lineage: Eukaryota > Metazoa > Chordata > Amphibia > Anura > Ranidae > Staurois > Staurois parvus. The sequence goes on from NW_028318784.1 coordinate 4,573,078, forward strand.
TGACAATAAAACCTGGAAGCTGATTGGTTTCTATGCAAAGCTGCACCATATTTTGCACCATGCAGTTTTAGTAAATAACACCCAAAGTCTCTTGCTAGCCTACCGTCTGATTCATTTTTTACTCACCTTTACAGTGCCCCCTTGCAGCTCCTTTTCTATCAAAGTCACTATTAAAAAAAATTGGCGATTTTGGCCTAGGATGTGATTTCCTCCCATAATAACCTGCTGTCAATTTCCAGGCGCAAATAATGTCAAATAACAAAGACAGAAGACATTGGCATCATTATTACTGCTAAGCTCTGATATGGAGCTGACACAGGGTATTTTGTGGAAAAATGCAATGGAGTAAGGAAGGTACTGCAAAGATGAGAATAAGTGGTTTATAGGGTGGGCTTTTCTAGAGGCATTGCAACTTTGTCCCAAATAGTCTCTTTTTTTCTTTATCGAAAAGAGAATGGGGGTTATTTACTAAAACTAGTTTACTAAAACTAGAGAGTGCAAAATCTGGTGAAACTCTGTATAGTAATCAATCAGCTTCCATGTTTTTTTGCCAAAGCTTAATTGAACAAACTGAAGTTAGAATCTGACTGGCTACCATGCGCAGCTGCTCCAGATTCTGAGTGCTTTGGTTTTAATAAATCTCTCCTGATGCATTGGTCATGAAAAGGGCATAAGTTAACAGCATCAATGCATACAAAGACACACATCTTCATTGTACATATTCACTTGAAGTAATAAATAGGACAAGGTCTGTTCGATATAACATATACATGAGAAGTTATACAGGCAATTGGTAAGAAAACTAGTGATTAGAGACAGATGAAATAAGATCCCCCATTACAGACTGTATACAAAATTGGAAGCTAGTATAACAGAGACCATACGATTACAATATAACTGGTTACAAAAACTTCTAAAAGTACAATCAAAAATCTGATTTGACACCTCTAAAACAAGAATGGGTGAAACTCATCAGTACCTATAGATGTAAGAGAGCAAGGAAGAGTGTGATGCACTGAAATGTAAAAACATCAGACCCAAACATGTGGAGGGAGCTGCTCTTTCAGACACTGAATGGTCTCCTTTAAGCAAAAAAAGAGTTGCCTACATGTTCCTTAGGTTTTCTTCCCATAAGCTTTGGTTAACTTCACTATAGGTTTTTTAATTTAATGGGCAGCCTCACTGACCAAAAGTGAGGTAGCAGGTCATAGTTTTGACTTTGAAGCTGGAGGTAGACAATGGCAGGCTGAACTCTTAAGCCGGCAATAGATGGTCCGAATCTTGACTGGCTCAGCAGGGACAGGCCAGATAAATTTACCAACTATGGACAGGCTGATTGTACCCAATTCAATTGTTGTACAACTTGGGTTCAACCAGCCTGTCGGATTTTCCATGCAATTATTGCCAGTGACTATAGTAGCTAGCAATAATCAATGTGTTCTTCTAGAAGGGATGTCTACCTCCCACCAGAAGAGCACAATACGGGAGGGATTACCCCATCACCACTGACTGTGCAGATGGCAGAAACAAGTGATTTTATTTCTTGCAATCCATGATCTATGACAGGCTTTAAGGGGTTTTAGATTCTACATTTGTGTTTATTTGAAGCTTAAAGATTAAGCTCAAATTTTCCAAAAAATAGCCTAAGCAATTAAGGGGCCCCAGTAGGTATTAGAAATTGTGCAGCATTGTAAAATGTTCATTCATTTTATCGTCATATCTGTAGGCCATTTGAACAACCCTGGAAGCCTGTCTGGAAAAATCCAAGTCCTGTTGCTTTTTGCTCCTGTAATGCTGGGAGTGGGCTCCCAACTAACCTAAACACAGGACATAGGTGTAGCTAACTGGTAGTTTTTTGGCTAGGCTTCTGTGGGGCCCCAAATGGCAATAAAAATTAAGGAATATACACTACTCAAAAGAATTAAAGAAACACTTTTAATATAGCATCAAGTCAATTAAACTCCTGGGATATTGATCTGCTCTGTTAAGTAGCAGAGGGAGTTGTTAATCAGTTTCAGCTGCTTTGGTGTTAATGAAATTAACAACAGGTGCACTAGATAGGCAACCTTGAGACAACCCCCAAAACAGGAATGGTTTTACAGGTGGGGGCCACTAACATTTTTTTCCCTACTTATCTTTTCTGACTGTTTTTCACTAATTTTGCATTTGGTTAGGTTCAGTGTCATTACTGGTAGCATGAAGTTATACCTGGACCCTACAGAGGTTGCACATGCAGTCCAGGGTGGCACATCAATACATGCCAGTGCCAGAAGGTTTGCTGTGTCTCCCAGCACAGTCTCAAGAGCTTGGAGGAGATTCCAGGAGACAGGCAGTTACTTTAAGAGAGCTGGACAGGGTCATAGAAGGTCCTTAACCCATCTGCAGGATCGGTAGCTGCGCCTTTGTGCAAGGAGGAACAGGATGAGCACTGCAAGATTCTTACAAAATGACCTCCAGCAGGCCACTTGTGTGAATGTCTCTGACCAAACTATCATAAACAGACTTCATGAGGGTTACCTGAAGGCTCAGCTGCCTCTAGTGGGCCCTGTGCTCACTGCCTGACACCATAGAGCTTGATTGGCATTTGCCATTGAACACCAGAATTGGCAGGTCCGCCACTGGTGCCCTGTGCTTTTCACAGATGAGAGCAGGTGCACCCTGAGCACATGTGACACATGTGAAAGGCTCTGGAGAAGCTGTGGAGAATTTTATGCTGCCTGTAACATCATTCAGCATGACCGTTTTGATGGTGGGTTAGTGTTGATTTGGGGAGGCATATCCATGGAGGGATGCACAGACCTCTACAGTCTAGACAATGGCACCCTGACTGTCATTAGGTATCGGGATTAAATATTTAGACTCATTGTCAGACCCTACACTGGTGCAGTGGGTCCTGGGTTCCTCTTGGTGCATGACAATGCCCAGTCTCATATGGCGAGAATATGCAGACAGTTCCTGAAGGATGAAGGAAATGATACCATTAAATGGCCCCCCCGCCATCCATCCGATGCCGCCAGGTTGCACCTAAGACTGTCCAGGAGCTGGTCCAGATCTGGGGGGAAATATTCCAGGACACCATCCATTGTCTCATTGGGAGCATGCCCCAGCATTGTCAGGCATGCATACACACACGTGGGGGCCATATAAACTACTGATTACCGTTTTGAGTTGCTGCAATGAAATTTCAGCAAAATGGACTAACCTGCTGCATCATTTTTTCACTCTGATTTTCAGGGTGTCTGTGAATTCAGTCCTCTGTAGGTTGATAATTTGCATTTCCATCAAACGATGGGACATCCTTAAGTTCCTAACATATTACCCAGGCCATATCAGTATAGATATCCAGCATGATATTTTTTCCCCATTGAGATCTGATGTGTTTTCAAAGTGTTCCTCTAATTCTTTTGAGCAGTGTATTATGGGAAAAGGGAAATTTAAGGGAGACTTACCAAAATTGGTGCACTCAGAATTTGGTGCAGCTGTCCATGGTAACCAATAAACTTTTAACTTCAGCTTGTTCAATTAAGCTTTGCCAATTAAAACTAGAAGCTGATTGGTTTCTATGCAAAGCTGCACCAGATTTTGCACCATTCAGTTTTAGAAAAAAAAACCCTTAGCCTTTAACTCCATGATGGTGATGTCACACAAATATGCAGGCCTCACTGAACTGGGCTTTTTTCCGTGGGGCTGCATATTTGCGTACCTGTCTTTGTGCTGGGAGCACGCCACACTGCACGCTCCCAGCACAAAGACCGTGGTGTCACTGAGAGCCCCGGGTCCCGTTCTAACGATCAGGACCCGAGACTCCCGATTCCGGGTCACATGATTGCTGTGATAGCCTCTGATTGGCTATCAGAGTGATCAGTCACTGTGCAGCCCGGCCCCCTTGTTTTTTTTTCTCTCTCTATGAATGGAGAAGAGAGATACATTGTACGGTTTTACTAACACATGTCAACGTTGCAAAATTGTGCATAGGCATTTAGATTTGTTTTACCCTTAGGCGTGAAGGGGTTAAGCTTCAAATTAATGTGTCACAAATAGGGTCTCTTGACTGCATAGGTTATTTCACATAAAAAATTAGAACTTAGCCTTTAATGTACTTTAATGTACAATGTATATTATTCTTTATTGTGTATGTTTCTAATTAGAATGTGGGAAGAGAGTCTTGGACAATTCAAGAATAGTTGGTGGAACAGATGCAGCAGTAGGTGCATGGCCTTGGATTGTTTCTCTTTATTACAATGAAAGACAAGTATGTGGAGCATCTCTTGTGAACAATGAGTGGTTGGTGTCTGCAGCTCACTGTGTTTATGGGTTTGTATTCATGTTATTTTATTAACATCTAGTAAATTCTTTACTTTAGAAAGCTCAGTCAGTATTTCCTGTGTTTCATAAAATGTATCCATTAAGATATCTTGAATAGAGACCTGACAGATCTACCCACTCATTCATGGCTGCACAGCAAAAACTCTAACAATGCAGCTTTGGTCTTCCTAATTAGGTGGTAGTCTCTGTACTCTGCAGATATGGAATTGCATGCGTCACATTTGTTTTTGATGGATGTGTACTTCCCACATTTAACCTAACCTTAATTAGTAAATAGAATGAATGCTTTATTGCATCCTTGAAGTATGATTGCCCTTTAGATAATTGCTGAGTAAAAATGTGGAAGATAAACAAAACAGTTACACACAACTGATGTGAGGTAGTTTTCACCTTGTATAAACAATACGTTACATTTATTTATATATTTATTTTTTGCTCATTTGCTCAATGTTGGATCTCTTATTTTACCTTCATCTAGTTGTTACCAGCGGTGGGCTTGAAGCCTTGCAGTGAACCCCCTAAGATGAGCTGCCTACATCTTTAACAAATAGTAGCACTTGGATGTATGCATTGTGTCAATCCCAGTTCGTGCTGGTCCTTGGTTTCAGTATTCCGGCCAAGTACCAGTGGGTGGAGAAAGCAATGCTACTCTGCATTGGATCAGTGCTACTTTCATTACACACAGTCAGAATAGTGAAACAATGGAGTAGTGCTCTCTGGACCGGACATCCTCCACCTGCCAAGGGGTTCACATAGTCATGGAATGAATGTTCTACAGAGTCTTGGGCTGTTCATACTTTAAACCTGCCATTTCCTACTTCAGGTTCAGTGTGATGCAGGAGATCCTGCAAAGTGAAAATAAATAGATTTACCTTTTTTGTTCGTTGAATGGTAAATGCATAAAAACATTTTTCTATTTTAACAACTTTATTTTAGCACCCATAGCATCAAAAATGAATTCATTAAATTATGTAAAACATTGCATTAAAATCTCTGTGGTGTTGGAACCTGCTGCTGTTTCTCATGTGACTCATCCAATGGCAGATGTATTATAGAGCATGTGTGTTTAACACCTTCCTTCTTCCTATCAAAAAAGGTATCGAATCATCCCTGACACATGAAGAAAGTATAATATCTACAGTATGTGTGATAGATGTTACAGATGTTAAAACACATTACCCAGATCCTGGTTACTCAGGCCTGAATCACCTGATCCTTGTCTGAGGAATGCACTGAACCATTGCATTAGAGGTGGGATGGAGCTGTGTATGGCCAACCTTAGGACTTTTGAATTTGAATTTTGTTACATCAGAATTGCTTTTTTCCTCATAAAAGTCACAACTACAAAAATATCCTGAAACATTTCAAAAGCAACTTTGAAGCAGCCTGTAACAAGTTTTAACCTAATCTTTAGCCACTCAGAAGTAAGTCAACAGTAGGTTAACCACTTGCCCTCCTGAGGATTTACCTCCCTTCCTGACCAGGCCATTTTTTGTGCTGCGTTACTTTAACTGACAATTGCGTGGTCATGCGACGCTGCACCCATATGAAATTTACGTCCTTTTTTCCCACAAATTGAGCATTCTTTTGGTGGTATTCGATCATCTGTGCTTTTTTTTATTTTTTACGCTATAAAAAAAGTCCAACAATTTTGAGGAAAAAAGAATATTTTTGACTTTTTGCTTTTAAACATGTCCAATAAAAAAATTTAAAAAAACAAAATTCATAATAAATTTAGGTCAAAATGTATTCTGCTACATGTCTTTTCTAAAAAAATTCCCAATATGTGTAAAGTAATTGGTTTATGTGAAAGTTATAGCATTTACATACAGCGGTATAGATACAGGAATTTTTTTTTTTATTTTTACTAGTAATGGCGGTGATCAGCAACTTATAGAGGGACTGTGAGTAATCACCAGCCGGGACCTGGTGATTGACAGCCACGCCCCCTAACCAGAAATCCAAAATCACGTGTATATATATATATATATATGTGATTTTGAGCACCAATACTGCCCTGTAGCAGTATATCTAGGTCAGGAAGCTGTTAAAGAAACTCAAACATGAGTCAAAACAGCACAAAGCTTACAACCTGTGTACACAAGCCCTTATTCACAAAGAACATCTTTAATACTTACCTGTCTTGCAACCCTCCCTACAGACTTCTGCATATTGAAGGTAAACTGTTGGCTGTAGATCCTCCAAAATCCAACACTTCAAGGATTGTTGATTTCCTGGTTCCTACTTTCCACTATGTGCTGTTCTTCCTTCTGCCAGCCCCTATGTCACTACAGGACACAGTAGTGCCATAGGGGCTTCGGGATCAAACTACTGACCAGAGATGGACCATGGATCTGATACTTCCGCAGGTGTTGGATTCTGCTGAATCTTCAGATTGCATTTTTTATTCAGTACAGCAAAGATCGATGGTGCAGGCAGAACGAGAGTTGAGAAGTCACATTTTAATAGTTATTCCACATATAACTGAGGCTCCTGGTATGTGTAGAAGCACATGGGCTGGATCGCTGGCTGATATCTTTTACTATATCTCTTGGCATGTTTGTTGTTAAAGCTGGCCCTACACTAGTAGATGTTCCTCAAAATATTTTGTTTTAGATACGTTCATTGAACCTTCTAATCATTAGTGGGAGTTTTTCTTGAACAAATTTCTAAGCGTTTATGTGGCTTTTGTTTGGGAAATGACATTCATTCCAAAATATAATGTTAAAAGAAGAAAAGGGACCTCACTTTTCTTCCTACATTCTTCATCATTTAAAACACTCATTATAAACATTATCAAATCATAGGGAAGTAAGGCACTCCTTCACAGCTGTCCATTACAGCTTGGTAAGTAAAAAAAAGCAAACAACTCAGGAGGTTGGCTTTCAAACCAAGTTGGAAATTCATCTTTAAAAAAATGCTAGTTTTTGGGTGGGCTAAGACAGACGTTTATAGTTAAAGTGTTAAAAAAGCCACAACAGTAAAATCAGTCTGTATATGCAGTAAAGCATGCTTGTTAAACTCACTGTGGAACCTAAAGGGTTAATCCTCTGCATTGTGTAAAAAGGCTATTTGATCCTGACTTCTCTGCTCCTCCTGTTGTTCAAATGTCCACGTCTTATCTCCCGATATGACAGACTGAACTGTAGCCATTTGGCACATGCTTAGTTTAGTGTGTATTGCTAGAGAGGTTTTTTTTTTCTTGGGAGAGTGCATGTGATCAGCACAGGACCAATCAGCACTGTCCAGACAGAGGTCAGGGGTTTTGCATCCTCCTAGAGCAGAAAGAAAACTTCTACAATCTTTAACCAGTGCTCTGCTGGACACTGATAGAAGTCACAAGACTGCTGTAACTGCTGATAAGAACAGGTATTTAGCAGTTTATATTTACTAAAACAATTGCACCTCCATGTACTGTAGGAGACCAGATATAGTGAATGCAGAGTCCTGGGTTTAGTAACACTTTAACCAAATGATGATAAATCATGTAACACACATTTTGTCTGGACATAATTCATATCTAAATAGTTTATTTTGGTGCACTTCTTCCTCCTTCACTATTGTCATTGTTTGACAGCCTATCCCTGTTCACATTTCCAAAATGAAAAATCAATATTAAAACAGCTTCTGTTACAACCAGCCACAGCCCGTTATTTATATTCATATGTTTGGTTAACATATAATATCGACTTGCAGGAAATGTGTGGTTCACAGATAAAGCCTTTAGCAATATGTAAATGATGTCCCAGTTGGTTGTAAGGCAGATCTCAGCTGCACTGCTTACTGCATTTAGCCCCTCTCCATGCAGAGCGGAGGTGCCAAGAACTGGTCTCTCAAACCAATTGTTTCTCAACTGGAGCATACTAATCATTTGCGTCAGGAGGCTGATGACTAATTGGCCTGAGATTTTTAACTTAGCTGTTTTTAATAATTCGATTAATAACCCCTTTATAATTGTATTGTTGTTCCAGCTACTGTTATAATTTATAGCTTTCTGGCTGGAATCAAGGGATCTGCTGTTAATTCTGTGTTAGGAAACTTGTGTCCCGTGGAGCAGTCAGAAAACATTAAGTGCTTTCCAATTATAATAAACTATCTCACTTAATCCAATACAAAGCTTGAATTATGTGTACTGCAGAAGAGGTCAAAGATTAACACAGAACATAGAGATGGAAGCATTCAGCCATTTACAGTTCTGAACTTTCCTTTTTGATCTTGCAGAAGGAACTTAATTCCATCCAAATGGAAAGCCAATCTAGGAATGCATAACAGTGCTAATCTCAGCTACCCGAAAACGGAAACCAGATGGATTGACCAGATTGTCATAAACCCACAGTATAACAGACGCACTAAAGAGAGTGACATAGTCATGATGCATCTAGATGTTAAGGTTAATTATACAGGTAAGGAGATAATAGTACGGTCTAAGGTAACTAGAGAAATCAATTAGCGAACTGCTAATGCCATCCAGCAAATGTTTAAATGTGTCAGAGTATGCTATATAAAAATGATCAATTTACCTTAAAGTGCCGCTAAACTCTGGTTTAAAAAAAGAAAACTCTCTTCAAGGGTACCTTATATAGCTCTCAGTCTACTGTAATTCTTCAAATTCCTGCTGTGATCCAGCTTTTTGATAGAGGGTGGTTACATTCATTCTCCATGGTCCTACTGTACCATATGTAGGAATGTAGCCACCTTCTCTTTCTCACATCCAAGATGGGTTAGGTACTATGAACTATGGGATTTTGGAGAATGAAGATATCTTAGTATCACTTTAAAGCCAAACACCAGCGAAAATGCTAAATACAGTTTAAATTCATATAATAGCTGTAGCATTGAAGCCCGCCCCCCCCCCAGGACTGTGACTTTTATTAATAGCATATATCACAGCTTAATAGTGATACAAGTGGTTAGATGGCCAACTGATGACAGTTACATAGTTATATTGCATTTGGTACCACTCAAAGTAGAGGTTAAAACATATCTCTATGTCATAGAACATGGGGAGAAGGATTGTCCTGATACTAATCAAGAGGGCTTGGTTGAGCATTCAAATTTATGTCTATGTAGAAACAAGGGTGACTCAGTGATCCAATGTTGCCAGCATTTTTTATTTCAGGTCTTAGGACGCAGGGGATAATAACAACTTTTACAACCCACCTCCAATCCTATGAGCTGTCAGACAGAAAGCATTGTTTGACCAGTAGACATGATATTTGGATTTGGTGACTTTCATGTTGATGGGTACCTATGCAAGCTCATAGTTTTCATATTTGTTTAATGGTCTTGGAGTTCACTAATGGCTTGGAGACTCATTACTGGTTACTAGTGCTTGCAAATTGGAATTTTCAGATGGCAATATATGATGTACTGTAATGGTGGCCATACAAACTGCTATTTTAATTATCCAATTAATGTGCAATTTTATCAAAACAATTGAATCAGAAACTGATCAAATAGCCATAACTTCCTTTCCAATTGATTAGACTTGGTTTAGATTGCATTTGAAAAAAATGAGTCGATCGGCCAGGGCTGAAAATTATTAGTTTGGATCATTCATAAATTTTGCCCTAAATTTGATCATATTTTGATCAATTGGATTATGAGGTTGCCCAGTGGAAAGAGATCCAATGAATGACGTATGATCATATCTTCCAGCTATCTATCAAATTCCACTTTGCAATATGTGGCATATCGATAAATTGCTTGGTCAACTCGTGATCAAAGGAAATCAGAAAAGAAATCAATCATTTAAGGAAGTGTAATAAAAGAGATTTTAGTGAGCGCTACCAAAAGAACAACAAAAGGTGTATATATATATATATATGTAAATACATATATACACACATACATACACACATATATGTATATGTATTCAAATAAATAAGCAGCTGATACACCGAAAGGCGACCAAAAGAAAACCTCCAATAGTATATGTTCAAATAAGTTAGTGCAGCGCTAGACAGTAATACATATTGATAAACATATTGCCATGCAATTACAAATGAATGTGGATAGGTGATATCACCTTAAGGTGATTAATCGTGATATATAGTTCAAAATAATAATCGTGTGGATCAATCAGAGATCACAATTCCAAAGTGTGTGGACGTCCTGATCCGGGAGTGACAACAAGTGCAAGCCACATGAATGGGTAAAAAACGCACTCACCAGATGTGCGTTTAAAATGCACAATATAAAATCCTGCGTCATCAGGTTATAGAAAGGTCATCAGATCTCGGGTCAGGTTACCATAGGAATCACTATCCCAGCTCCACAGAAAAGGTCACCAAAAACCGCTACCAGGTATCACCTTCAGGGTCATCTATCCTCCAAAAGGGCACTGCGAATGATGACACTCACACAGAGTGCCCAATGAGAGACCACATAGTGTGATATTGCTTAAGGTACCTTTTATTCAAGGATAATAGGTGCAATGGTAAAAAACAAACTTTCAAAAAGTTCCAAAAAGTTACTGACCATGTATTCAGGGTATGCTGTGGTTAGATGTCCAGTTGCTGTTGCCCCCTGACGCGTTTCGTGCATTGCACATAGTCATAGGGATAAGGGCTTACAGCCAGGACATCTATACTGGTGCTATTTATATTCTGCAGTGAAAAAACGATTTTGAAGCGCCCGCCATCTTGCCGGCTATCGGCGCATGCGCAGATCATCGGCGCCATCTTGCCGACCCACAGCGCATGCGCGGACCGTCGGCGCCATTTTGTTGTGGATCCTATATATGATCCCTTACCTAGAAAACAGTCTCCTCTAATGCGGTGCAGCCATTTTATCGGCAGTACTCCAAGGACAACTGAGGGAAAGCACAGGTCTATTATCATGAACTGTGCATATAATGGGAAGACCATACAGAAATATCCATCATTAAAGATGAAAGCCTTTATAAGGCCATAATAATGGGGTATTTGCTAATAATCCTCTATAGGCACAAATAATGTACAAAGCCCACCCTATTTACACATAAATACCAATATGCATTATGTGTAATTAGATGAATATATCAATATGTGAATTTATAAATGAGTCTACATCTTACTTCTTCCCCATTAAAATAAGTATAAGGTAAAAATAAAAATATAAATAGCACAATTAATGTAATACATATAAATACAAATATAATACAAATACATGGTCAGATAAAAATTACACGCATAAAACTGAAATACAAAGTCAAAAATAAAATATCAGCATAAATCAGGTATAAATACATCAAATAAAAATACATCAGATAAAAATCCGGATAAAAACGCAAGCTACATATAATAGACAGTAAGTAATAAAACAATGAGCCAATTAAAAGCAATGACAAGGAATACATAATATTAACACAAAAAGTTACTAATTAGATACAGCGATGTCATTAAAATATATGAATCACAATATATATACATATGGAAAACAGAAAGATGAATACTAACTATATGCCCCATTCATCCTAGCTATTGTCCAGAAAGCAGTTTAGATCAAAGTCTATGTTCAATCCTCTGGGGTGTAGGGAGCCTAGTTCGTAGATCCATCTCGATTCGAGCTGTGACACTGCTCATTTTTTATTTGTTCCTCGCCAGTGGGTATTGATAATGCCTATGTCCATAAATCTGAGAGACGATGGATCTTTGTTATGATGGATCTTATAATGATGCGACAACGAATGTTCCCTGTACCCCTTTTTTATGTTATTAACATGCTCCTTTAATCTGTCCCTGAGGCGTCTAGTAGTGCGTCCAACATATTGAAGGTTGCAAGGGCATTGGAGCAAGTACACTACGAATCTACTTGTACAAGTGATAAAATCCTCAATAATATGATGTTTGCCTCTTGCTGTAGATAAGAAATTATTACTCTTATTCGTATATTTACTACATCGGCAGATGACACATTTTTTACAAGGGTAAAAACCTTTTAGGTTAGTAATCATAGTTATGCTTTTAGGAGGATCTACTATGTTGGGGGCAATTTTATTCCTGAGTGATGCCGCTTTCCGGAAAATGATTTCCGGTTTCTCTGGTAATATAGTACTCAGAATTGGATCTGTCATCAAAATTTTCCAGTTGTTATTAATAATACTGGCTATCTTTTTATATTGTGTGGAATAGTTGGTTATGAAAGGGCATATCCGCTTTTGTTTTTGTGTATAAATGGTATTCAACATCAAATCTCTGTCAGATTTCCCTATGATGTCAATGGTATGGTTCAGGGTAGATTCATCATACCCTTTCTCAACAAACTTCTCTTTGATGATTACTGCTTGCTTATAATATGCATCTACTTTGGTACAGTTGCGTTTGATTCTGGAAAACTGCCCCTTTGGAATATTGCGTAACCAAACGGGGTGATGGCAGCTGTCCGTTGAAATGTAACCATTCCTGTCAGTTGGTTTGAAGTAAGTTTCCGTCTCTATTTTACCATTGTGATTCATTAATACTAAATCTAGGAAATTAACACTGACCCGACTGTATTCAAACGTAAGCCAAACCAGAAATAATTCCTCGTCATTGCGAAGTCTAGTAAAGTTAAAATTCAGATGGGATGGAGGCTGTTGAATTTTTCTTAAATAATTTTAACCATATGTCAAATTTACAGAGGGATTTCATTTTAACTTTACTAGACTTCGCAATGACGAGGAATTATTTCTGGTTTGGCCATAAATTTTATCTGCAAACAAAGGGCGTAGCCATGGGGGCAAAATTTGCCCCCAGCCTGGCGAACCTCTTTATGGCCAGGTGGGAGGAGGATGTCATCTATGCAAGAGAGTGGCCGGAACTCTCTTTTTATCGGAGATATATAGATGACATCCTCCTCATTTGGAACGGTGAGGAACAAGCACTATTAAACTTTTTCACCACTTTGAATTTTAATTCTTCAAACATTACGCTTACGTTTGAATACAGTCAGGTCAGTGTTAATTTCCTAGATTTAGTATTAATGAATCACAATGGTAAAATAGAGACGGAAACTTACTTCAAACCAACTGACAGGAATGGTTACATTTCAACGGACAGCTGCCATCACCCCGTTTGGTTACGCAATATTCCAAAGCGGCAGTTTTCCAGAATCAAACGCAACTGTACCAAAGTAGATGCATATTATAAGCAAGCAGTAATCATCAAAGAGAAGTTTGTTGAGAAAGGGTATGATGAATCTACCCTGAACCATACCATTGACATCATAGGGAAATCTGACAGAGATTTGATGTTGAATACCATTTATACACAAAAACAAAAGCGGATATGCCCTTTCATAACCAACTATTCCACACAATATAAAAAGATAGCCAGTATTATTAATAACAACTGGAAAATTTTGATGACAGATCCAATTCTGAGTACTATATTACCAGAGAAACCGGAAATCATTTTCCGGAAAGCGGCATCACTCAGGAATAAAATTGCCCCCAACATAGTAGATCCTCCTAAAAGCATAACTATGATTACTAACCTAAAAGGTTTTTACCCTTGTAAAAAATGTGTCATCTGCCGATGTAGTAAATATACGAATAAGAGTAATAATTTCTTATCTACAGCAAGAGGCAAACATCATATTATTGAGGATTTTATCACTTGTACAAGTAGATTCGTAGTGTACTTGCTCCAATGCCCTTGCAACCTTCAATATGTTGGACGCACTACTAGACGCCTCAGGGACAGATTAAAGGAGCATGTTAATAACATAAAAAAGGGGTACAGGGAACATTCGTTGTCGCATCATTATAAGATCCATCATAACAAAGATCCATCGTCTCTCAGATTTATGGGCATAGGCATTATCAATACCCACTGGCGAGGAACAAATAAAAAACGAGCAGTGTCACAGCTCGAATCGAGATGGATCTACGAACTAGGCTCCCTACACCCCAGAGGATTGAACATAGACTTTGATCTAAACTGCTTTCTGGACAATAGCTAGGATGAATGGGGCGTATAGTTAGTATTCATCTTTCTGTTTTCCATATGTATATATATTGTGATTCATATATTTTAATGACATCGCTGTATCTAATTAGTAACTTTTTGTGTTAATATTATGTATTCCTCGTCATTGCTTTTAATTGGCTCATTGTTTTATTACTTACTGTCTATTATATGTAGCTTGCGTTTTTATCCGGATTTTTATCTGATGTATTTTTATTTGATGTATTTATACCTGATTTATGCTGATATTTTATTTTTGACTTTGTATTTCAGTTTTATGCGTGTAATTTTTATCTGACCATGTATTTGTATTATATTTGTATTTATATGTATTACATTAATTGTGCTATTTATATTTTTATTTTTACCTTATACTTATTTTAATGGGGAAGAAGTAAGATGTAGACTCATTTATAAATTCACATATTGATATATTCATCTAATTACACATAATGCATATTGGTATTTATGTGTAAATAGGGTGGGCTTTGTACATTATTTGTGCCTATAGAGGATTATTAGCAAATACCCCATTATTATGGCCTTATAAAGGCTTTCATCTTTAATGATGGATATTTCTGTATGGTCTTCCCATTATATGCACAGTTCATGATAATAGACCTGTGCTTTCCCTCAGTTGTCCTTGGAGTACTGCCGATAAAATGGCTGCACCGCATTAGAGGAGACTGTTTTCTAGGTAAGGGATCATATATAGGATCCACAACAAAATGGCGCCGACGGTCCGCGCATGCGCTGTGGGTCGGAAAGATGGCGCCGATGATCTGCGCATGCGCCGATAGCCGGCAAGATGGCGGGCGCTTCAAAATCGTTTTTTCACTGCAGAATATAAATAGCACCAGTATAGATGTCCTGGCTGTAAGCCCTTATCCCTATGACTATGTGCAATGCATGAAACGCGTCAGGGGGGCAACAGCAACTGGACATCTAACCACAGCATACCCTGAATACATGGTCAGTAACTTTTTGGAACTTTTTGAAAGTTTGTTTTTTACCATTGCACCTATTATCCTTGAATAAAAGGTACCTTAAGCAATATCACACTATGTGGTCTCTCATTGGGCACTCTGTGTGAGTGTCATCATTCGCAGTGCCCTTTTGGAGGATAGATGACCCTGAAGGTGATACCTGGTAGCGGTTTTTGGTGACCTTTTCTGTGGAGCTGGGATAGTGATTCCTATGGTAACCTGACCCGAGATCTGATGACCTTTCTATAACCTGATGACGCAGGATTTTATATTGTGCATTTTAAACGCACATCTGGTGAGTGCGTTTTTTACCCATTCGTGTGGCTTGCACTTGTTGTCACTCCCGGATCAGGACGTCCACACACTTTGGAATTGTGATCTCTGATTGATCCACACGATTATTATTTTGAACTATATATCACGATTAATCACCTTAAGGTGATATCACCTATCCACATTCATTTGTAATTGCATGGCAATATGTTTATCAATATGTATTACTGTCTAGTGCTGCACCAACTTATTTGAACATTTAAGGAAGTGTGTGTGGCCACCATTGGACTAAAAATCTATCTGAATCAGTAAAATGCTTTAGAACACAGTGATTATTTACCTTGCACACTCTAAGTAGATAGAATTTAAATAATTGAATGAATGAATTAATTAAATAAATAAATTAAAGAACATATACAATCACACTACCTATTGTCAGCAAAATAATGCTGAGCTGTTTATGAGATTCACAGATTCTCCTTCTCTGTATTAACATAATTGGCATTCATACTAACCAGCATCTCTAATACCAGTCAAACTATTACAACTTCACACCTGGGAGTACTTATCACTAGAAATGGGAGGCCAGGTTCACAAGCCAGATGTCAGTTTCTGCAGTGTGAAAGCTAAAAGCAATTCACACACAAAGCAATAATGATAGATGATCTGGCATCCAACACACTTCTTAAAGAGTTGCTAGCAAGTTTAAAAAAGGAATGCATTGTTATATATATATATATACTATATATATATATATATATATATATATATATATATATAGTTTTATATTAAGTGCAGAACTTATATATATTTATTTTTAATGCGTTTTTGGTCACCTGACACCAATCATGCACCTGGGAAACATGGACATCGGACTCAAAAACAGCCCCAAAAATGCAACAGTGGTGCACTTTTGATGCATTTTAATATATTTTCCATTCATTTCAATGGTAAGGTGCATTCTTTGGGGAGATTTTCAAATATGCACCCAAAATACTTGCATGCAGGACTTTTAAAAATGTACTGCACCCACTGCACATTGGCATGAAGAGTTCCATAGAATTTAAAGGGATTTATTTTTCATGCATTTTTGTTCCACTTTTTATACACCAAAAGCGCTTCAAAAACTGACCCATGTGAAAGGGCCCTTAGTGTGCACATACACGTATATGCAATATTTCCTCTCACAGAGGTCACAGTACTCCCCCTGACAATGCCTTCATCATGCTTTTCTCTCCAGAATGATTGGAGCCATCTTATTTCAGTAATTATCTCAGGTCAGCATCTAATTCCTGGACTGAGATGCTCTCTCAGAGATGTCACAATCATATAAGTCCTGGTATCTGTACAATTCTGTATGTATGACACAAATCAGACTCTCAATACCTTATAACCACTTGTAATGCTGCTCAAGGTGCTCTACTAAATCCAGTGTGTCTCACAGTAATGTAAGGGTGCAGGCTAAGCGTAAGAGGATAAGAGATGTTGCACACCACTAGCTCAACAGGTGGAGAGGTATGTGAATGGCCTCAGCCTTGAGCTCCTCCTGAGCCGCTCCTCTTGAGCCATGCCTTGACTCATTTTGCCAGGCCTATTGGAGCTTAGTCATAGAGGCCCTCTATGACTAAGCCTTGATGGGTGGGGCAAAATTCATCAGAGGCATGGCTCAGGAGGAGCGGCTCAGGAGGAGCTCAAGGCTGAGGCCATTCACATACCTCTCCACCCTTTGAGCTAGTGGTGTGCAACATCTCTTGTCCCCTTACAAAACAGACTCTGCTGCAGCCTCCCATCCTTTAACTTGCTACATAATTATAATGGTGCAATGGGATCATTGTAGGAGAGGAGACTGAGGAAATTATTCCTCTTGCCTTTAGAAGACTGATGATATCATCTCAGCCCAGGCAAAGCTACTGGAAAGGAGCTTACAGTAGAACTAAAGGCAAAACTTTTATTATTATTATTATTATTATTATTATTTTGGATAGATTAATCCCTGTCAGTTTTTTTTTTGCTTCACGTAATGGAGATTACCACGCCACTTCCCGTTCAGTAACCAAAACAGGAAGTGAGAGGAAATCTCTTCAAATTGAGGGAATCCTTGGTTGAGGGAATCCCCAGAAATAGTGTCCCCAGTAGAGGATTTCCCCTCTAGTACTGTTCTGTGGACAACCAAAATAGAGAGGGTGAATCTCCCCAACAGGGGTACAGCCATTATTAATATCATGACAGAGGTTCTAATCCCTCTCAACTCTTTCCAAAACTTAAATAAAAAAAAAGTTTTGCCTTTAGTTATACTTTAAGAGCTGCTTTTTTCTGATTAAACATGCAGCTTTTTTAATGAAACTTTGAAATGACCTGTATATTGTGACATGTCAGGAAAGCATTTATGTAGACTAGTAAAGTTACTGTTACTGTGATCCAATTTAAGTGCTATAAGTGCCGCACAAGAAGAAAAAGCTTAAATATTTTGCCCTAATATTCCCCGATGAAAGGGAGGTTGATAGCTGGTTTGGGCAAGGGCCATTAATTGCATGAAGCATTGTTTCTGACAAAGCTCTCTAGGGACAACATGGAATTACATTCTCACCTCGTCTCCTCTCTGTTCCCTTGGTCAGTTGTTTGGAAGCACTATAGGCATCATGTGTGTTTTTGAACAAGAGTAACAATGACCTTGTAAGCCGAAGGAGCTAACATAAAGGAGATGTTATAGCATTTCCAGTATTCTTTTAGATATACAAATAAAAGAGGTAAGCTTGATGGAGACGATCTGTCAGTATGTGCTAATGTTTTAAAAATCTTTTCTCTTCATAATTTGCAATTATATATGTAAACGAGGACAGACATATTTTCTCATCATACACACAGACTCTGCTTTCAGTTCTATAGTGCTGCACAATGTTTTTTCTTTACTCATAATGTGCGTTTATGCTAGTCTACCAGCTCAGAAAAAACAATGCACTCTCTGTGTGGCTGATACCTCAATAGTTGTCCGGTAAAAACAGAGTAATTGTATTGCACCACTGGCAGTCCCCTCTAGCATGTGATTTACTGTAGGCAGTCCTCTTCTGTGGGTAGTTAAGGATGATCCCTTAGTTGCTCTGCAGGCTATCCTTTCACCTCTCAAGGTGGAGTCTTTGGCTTATTGTTGGGTAAACAGAAATGTGGGCACCAGCCACTTTGGTTTTTATGGGTTTTTTTGTTCAATAACCACTGAAAAGAGTTCAGAATTAACAGTGGCAATTAGGATTGATGTTGGTCCTTTAAAAGAATCCAAACAGCATCCAAACAAATTTTAGTTCTGCTGAGAGCAGTTATTGTCTGTTGCTTATATCACTTTAGATTTTCCTCATTCAAGTAGACTCTGGGCCCTTGACCCAATGCGAGTAGTCACAGGTAATGTAGGTGATTAACAGTGAGAACTTCTTGCAATGGTCACTGCCAGCAGCTTCTACCCAGCTCCCCAGGACACTCTTCAGCACAGAAGCCTCCTCCTAAGTGGTTCCATTCAAGCCACTATCTTCTTGATTCACTCCCTCTGGATGCACCCTCAAATAGGGCAGCCAAAATCCATTAAGCCTTTAATGCAGGCACCCAGGTGGTGCAAGGCCTAAGATCCTTTAACTGTGGCTTCATCACCAGGCAGAAGCCCCAGGGGAAGACCCTTATGGAAGTTTGAACCAAATATTTATCACCTTTCCTCAGCTCACTGGACAAAGAGCCTAAATGATTAGCTAAGACATATGAACATTTCTAACATGACTATGGAAGAATAAGCATCTAAAATATCATATCAAATATTAGATAAAGGTAAACACTGCAAAAATAACTTTAAAAAATTGTGCTAAGTAAAAAAAAAAACTATGCATTTCCTAAACTTTGGTTGGCAGAGAATGGCTTATGTGTGGTATGGCACATTAAATTTTGCCCTGGGTGGCACAAAAGAAAGGAACACTAAAGGGATTGTGGGTATTGATGTTTTTCAAAGCACCCCCCCACAATAACCCCTACATCCTTTTTGGACTACAGGATTTAGGGAAGATGCTCTTGTCCCTCGGAATTGGTATGAGGTGCCATCCAAGGGGGATGCATTGCTGCCACACCATTGAAAGTTACCCCCCACTATTGAAAGGCATGCAATCTGGTATGGTGCAGGAAATTGGGGGGGTTGCAAACTTTCCTAGTAGCCTTGAAGACTTCAGGAAAGAAAAACAAGACTCTTGTCCCATAGACTTCAAGAGTGTTTACCACTAAGCTTGTGTGTTCATGGAATTCCTGCTGGGTTTACTGAGACTGGCCAGATTCATTCATCATCGTACACTGTACTTTATGGACCTGAATTCATTGGGATGGATTTACTAAATGCAAGTAGAATTTAAGGCACTGTTTGTTGTGCATTTGTATGGCCCTTGTCTGTGTGTGCCAGTTTTCTTCCACAATCCAAAAACATCCCAGCATGTGAAATCCCAGCTATAGTATCATACATTTTCAATTTATAGCTCTGTGCCTTTGTATGTTATGATTTGTGTCAGATATTATGCAATTTTCTTTCAGTCCACCATGGGTGGAAGGAAAGAAAATTGCTCAATCCTCCCATCAACACAGTCAGTATTGATGGGGGAATCCCTTCTGCAGCACTTATTGCCTTCTCTGGCGGCAGATGATAACGATCACTACCAGCGACTATAGCCACTGGCAGTGATCGCATGAAAAAAATCTGACAGGCTGGTTGTACTGAAGTCAATTGATGTATCAACTTCAGTGCAAGCAGCCTGCCCTTAGATGGATCGAATCTCAGATAGACCCTGCTGAACCAGCCAAGATTGGAGCCATCTAAGGCCAGATTAAATCTGATTCCTATTGGACTACACATGCGTATTTTGACATCCTGCTCAACTTCTGTAACAAGAAAGTGGAGAGTGTTAGTACCATGGCTATAAAACTGCATATCTTTTTATGTGACTTTAGTTGGGCTTTAATTGACCCCATTACTAAACTGGAACTTTTGTGCATCTGACTACTATCTAAGGTACTGTCAGTCTGAAAGACAACACAGCAGTGATGTAACAATAGTTATAGCAACCCATGGCTGCTATGGGGGCTGAGATAGAAGGGGGGGGGGGGGGACTCATTGGGGAGGCTGTTAAGGAAAACTAAACTGTGAAGTTTCAAGTATCCAAAAAGATCATCTGTGTAATAAAACATATTTACTTATCTGCCATATCAGAGAAGATGTATTGATCTCAGAACTTCTGCTACAGACTGAAATAACCCTGTTTGTCTAATGCAGTCACACATCCCAGAGTTTCTTCTCTTTTAAAACTTTAAGTTTTGGATGGTCATAGGTTTATTGTGTGCAAAAGCATTACAAATTTTGGCATATTATAGAACATCAATATAGACATTATTGTTATTTCTATGACAACTATAACTTTTTATCCATGCACTGGTCCCTTGTAGTATTGCTATGCTTAAAACTCTCCTGTTGCCTCTCCCTGATTTAGGCATACAATAAAGGGCAACTCCACTTTCACAGGAAAAAAAAAAAAAAATTTAAATTTAAAAAAATAATATTGCATATACAATTGTGACACAATCATATTGTAAATTAATGTTTTTAAAAATGTTATTTCCTTTTCAATCTGTAGATCTGTAATTTTCTATAAAACCAAGTGTAGAGAAGCCCCCCCCCCCCAAAAAAAAATAAAAAAAATTAAAGGTAATTTCCTGTTTGAGTGATTGGCTCACTGATTTTCCCAGAAGTCAGCTTGTGGACATTCCCCACAGCAAAAATGAGACACCCAAAGAGAAATCACATCTAAAGGGATGCAGACACTGTAATTTCCCTCATTAGAACCCTGCACGTGCAGCAGCTGATTGATAATTATAAAATCACTCCCAATCACATTCACTTTGTGCATGGATACAGACAACAGCTTCTTTATAATAACAAAATGTAAGAATTTGCAGCAAAGAGTAATAAATTCCCTGCAATGTATATAGATTACCCAGAGGGGAACGTTTTTGTTTTCTCAACAAAAGTAGAGTTACTCTTAAACCACTTGCTGACGTACCAATACATGAGCACCTTCTTCCCCCCTCCCCCCTGCCAACTCTGGGATTTTATCAATAGTTTTCAGACAGTGATTATTGGCTGAGACCAGTTGATCAGCTACACACATGGCTCTGTACAAAGGGAACACTCTCTTTGTTTTTTCAGGGAGAATGGACAAACAGATATTTAGAAAAGCAGCACACATTACACATTGTTAGGCACACACTCAATCCTTTGATTGCCCCTAAATGTTAACCCCTTCCCAGCCAGTGTCATTAGTACAGTGACAGTGTATAGTATTATCACTAATCTCTCTATTAGTGTCACTGGTGATGTCAGTGTCAGTTAGTCAGTTCCCACCCAGTACCAGTTAGTGTCAGATTGCTATCTGCATTTTCACAGTCCCACTATAAACTGCTGATCACCACCATTACTAGTATACTGTATATTAAAAAATAAAAAAATCATAAATCAAAATTTCAGTATATATATCATACACTTATTGGGATTTTGTTTTACCAAAGACATGTAGCAGAATACATTTTGACCTACATTTAGGAAGAAATTAGATTTTTACATTTTTTTATTGGGTATGTTTTATAGCAGGAAGTAAAAAATATTGTTTTTTTTTTCAAAAATGTCAGTCATATAATACAAAATAAAAAGTGGTGACCAAATACCACCAAAAGAAAGCTATATTTGTGGGGGGGAATTACATAATTTTTATTTGGGTACAGCATTGCATGACTGCACAATTGCCAGTTAAAATTGCACAGTGCTAAATAGCTAAAAATGGCCTGATCATGAAGGTGTGGGGGGGGGGGGGACCTTCTACTGGTCAAGTGGTTAAATTAGGATCAATAACAGGTATTGTCACAGTTTTACAGCTACCACAAAGAAAGTTAACTTGGGAACCCCATCAAAATTTTGCAGTGGGGCCCCTTGGTTCTTATTTACACCCCTACAACACAGTGTTTTTGTACAGTAATTTTGTGTGCAAAACATAGGTGAGCTTCTGAATTAGCCATCACTTTGAAATAATTCTAATGTATGCCTCCTTGTATTTTTATTTCATTCATTTTATAGCTTCCTAAACTGGTTTGTTTTTAGCACTTGCAGTATATTGTGAGAGAACTCGTTTTTACTGCCTTTGTCACCAGTATTATGGAATAAATTCTGCAGATATTTCTATGACAAGAGCACAAAGAAGACACTGCAGTATGTTGTCAGACGGAATGCTCACAGCATGATACAGTTTATTCAAATGCTCAATGACAGGCTTATATATTTCAGACCAAGATGGAATTATCAACATAATTTTCTTTTTACAAAAGATTTATTATTTTATTAAATTTGATACATTTGTATAACATTTCTTTGTTACAGCCAAGTTTGCATTAAATGGTTTTAGTTTTTTGTTTTTTTTGTGCTGATTGCCTATACCTGATACACAGTTGTGGGCAAAAAATTCACATCTTCTGAAATAATGTCAGTCTCCTATGTGCAAGACGACATCATCATGAATGCCAAAATTATATCATGACATTCATGCATCAAAAACCTATGGCCATCATTGCAATGCATGCAGAGGTGTACAGTGACTCCCGCTGGTATAAGTGCACCTAATGAACCAGGCAGGGTTATTGTAAGTATATATATATATATATATATATATATATATATATATGTACAAATATATATTGCAGATTACTAGTCCCTTGATGTAATGGCTGCTTTTCTTTTCTTTTTTCAAGATGTCCTTTCTTTTACAAAAAGTGTATTGTTTTAAAAGTAGAAAATGAAAAAATACACTGAAGTAGCATGTATCACAAAGGGCAAGCAATATGTCATGAAGGTGGATCACAAGATAGAAAAAACAAGTTGCTATGGTATACTAAGCATGATGATTGAATACACCAAAGCTTGAATAAGAGTGTGATTTAATTTTTAAAAGGATTGACCATAAGAAAATGTGAGATATGTGGGAGGGGGGGATTCTAGTGTAAAAGAAGTCAGAGGCATTCCAAAGGGGTAAATTGGTACCTAAGTCCACAAGGTGAGAGATTGTAGGTTGGTAACAATGGTGTAATGGAAAGTTCAGGCTGCAGGAAGGGTGAAGGAGTGGGAAGAGGGTGTTAAAAAGGGAGGGGAGAAAAAAGAGGGTAAGGTGGGTTGGGAGAAAGAGAGATAGAAAGATGAAGTGAGTAAAATAGAAAGTGAGTGTAGTTAAAGCAAAAACTTCTTTACGTGTTTTTGTTGCTGATTTCCTACATTCACTGAATATGTCATCCATCTTCTGTTTAACTTGGTAGTTGCTCTGAAATAGCCTATTCCTTTGTAAATCAAACCATTAATTCTCTTTGGTTTCCTGTTTGTAAGACGGCTGCTATGCCTCTTATTCCCCAGCCACTGATCTTGGCACATCCCTTCTGTAGTTCTTTCTCCAGGAAGCAGAGATGTAATTTATCCCCACTTGCAGTGGTGGGCAGGCTGAGACTATCAGACAAATGTACAGGCCTAGTATACCCACCCACATTCACTGCAATTCCCTGCGGTTGATGGGAACTTTAGTTTCCTTTTACATTAGAGAGAGAGGAGAGGATATGATGTAATCCATGCTGTTACAATTCCTCCCTGGCAGAGCAGACGCTGTTATCTTTTGAATTACAGAGATGAGGTCATGAAAATGCAGTTAAACTTTTCTCCTAAATGGTAAGGATTTTCAAAATGCTATTAACTGTTTAGTGTTTTGTGTAGAGCAGCGGTTCTCAACCTGGGGGTCGCGACCCCTTTGGGGGTCGAACGACCATTTCCCAGGGGTCGCCTAAGACCATCGGAAAACATATTTCCGATGGTCTTAGGAACCGAGACACCGCTGCTCTGTCTCGCGATCTGTGGGCGGGATGATATGCTGCCCCTGTAACCTGGCCACACCTCCGGGATCACAACAGCTCCGCCTCCTCGCCGCTGATTGGCCACCGGAACTGTAGCTCAGGAGAGGCACACAGGCGGCCAATCACCGGCGAGGAGGTGGAGCTTGGAGAGGAGGAGCCGAGCGGCAGAGCGCGCAGATCGAAGAAGATCGAGGGAGCTGCAGGACCGAGTGAAGAGGAGAGAGGCCAGAGAAGGAAGACAGCTGACAGGTAAGTGCAAATTTTGCTTCTGCAGGCTGTAGATGGGAGAGGGAGAGAGCGAGCCCAGGCTGGAGCAGAGGTCAGCAAGGTAAGTATCATTGGTGTCAGTGGGAGGAATAGTGCCCCATCATTTGTGTCACTAATACCAACGATGGGGCACTATTCTTCCCCCCACTGACACCAACGATGGGGCACTATTCCTCCCCCCACTGACACCAATGATAGGCACTATTCCTCCCCCCACTGACACCAACGATGGGGCACTATTCCTCCCACTGACACCAACGATGGGGCACTATTCCTCCCCCCACTGACACCAACGATGGGGCACTATTCCTCCCCCCACTGACACCAACGATGGGGCACTATTCCTCCCCCCACTGACACCAACGATGGGGCACTATTCCTCCCCCCACTGACACCAACGATATTCCTCCCCCCATTGACACCAACGATGGGGCACTATTCCTCCCCCCACTGACACCAACGATGGGGCACTATTCCTCCCCCCACTGACACCAACGATGGGGCACTATTCCTCCCCCCACTGACACCAATGATAGGCACTATTCCTCCCCCCACTGACACCAACGATGCGGCACTATTCCTCCCACTGACACCAACGATGGGGCACTATTCCTCCCACTGACACCAATGATAGGCACTATTCCTCCCCCTACTGACACCAATGATAGGCACTATTCCTCCCCCCACTGACACCAACGATAGGCACTATTCCTCCCCCTACTGACACCAACGATGGGGCACTATTCCTCCCCCCACTGACACCAACGATGGGGCACTATTCCTCCCCCCACTGACACCAACGATGGGGCACTATTCCTCCCCTCACTGACACCAACGATGGGGCACTATTCCTCCCCCCACTGACACCAACGATGGGGCACTATTCCTCCCCCCACTGACACCAACGATGGGGCACTATTCCTCCCCCCACTGACACCAACGATGGGGCACTATTCCTCCCCCCACTGACACCAATGATGGGGCACTATTCCTCTCACTGACACCAACGATGGGGCACTATTCCTCCCACTGACACCAATGATGAGGCACTATTCCTCTCACTGACACCAACGATGGGGCACTATTCCTCCCACTGACACCAACGATGGGGCACTATTCCTCCCACTGACACCAATGATGGGGCACTATTCCTCCCACTGACACCAATGATGGGGCACTATTCCTCCCACTGACACCAATGATGGGACACTATTCCTCCCACTGACACCAATGATGGGACACTATTCCTCCCACTGACACCAATGATGGGACACTATTCCTCCCACTGACACCAATGATGGGGCACTATTCCTCCCACTGACACCAATGATGGGACACTATTCCTCCCACTGACACCAATGATGGAGCACTATTCCTCCCACTGACACCAATGATGGAGCACTATTCCCCCCACTGACACCAATGATGGGGCACTATTCCCCCCACTGACACCAATGATGGGGCACTATTCCTCCCAGTGACACCAATGATGGGGCACTATTCCTCCCACTGATACCAATGATGGGGCACTATTCCTCCCACTGACACCAACAATGGGACACTATTCCTCCCACTGACACCAACGATGGGGCACTATTCCTCCCACTGATACCAACGATGGGACACTATTCCTCCCACTGACATCAGTGATGGGGCGCTAGTCCTCCCACTGATACCAATGATGTGGCACTATTCCTCCCACTGATACCAATGATGGGGCACTATTCCTCCCACTGACACCAATGGCGGGACACTATTCCTCCCACTGATACCAACGATGGGACACTATTCCTCCCACTGACATCAGTGATGGGGCACTATTCCTCCCACTGATACCAATGATGGGGCGCTAGTCCTCCGACTGATACCAATGATGGGGCACTATTCCTCCCACTGCAAAATTACAGTTCTGAAGTAGCAACGAAAATAATTTTATGGTTGGGGGTCACCACAACATGAGGAACTGTATTAAGGGGTCGCGGCGTTAGAAAGGTTGAGAACCACTGGTGTAGAGGGATGTACTAATGGGTGATTTTTTTGCCTATCCCGAAGTTCTTCTTTAAGAAAAATTATCAGTAGAGTTGGACAGAGCAAATTATGGGGAAGGGAGAAAAGGGATCCCTTCCGTCTGAATGAAAGGTTAAACCATTGGCTAAGACACAGGGAGTCTATTGTGGCCAACCAAGGGGGTAGTTATAGTAATATGATGTAAGGTTCTGCGCCCAGAGAGTTTGTGTAATCAATCCATAGCTTTAAAACCACTAGATATTTCTCATATCTATCCAGGGCTGTGGCTGTAACTTTGAAATTTATGAAGTTTATGAAAATATCTTCTAATCTGTTACCTACCTCTTGGAAGCAGAAAGTAGGAGTCCCCATCATGAGAATTCAGGAGTTGTGCATTTTTGGAAACATTTGCTGGTATGTAAAAGAGGATGGCTTTTCGATGATATTTGGGAATATTGATGTGAAGAATAGAGTTAATGTAGCGATACTCTACATTCCTATCTATAAACACTGGGCTTTGAAATATGTCCACCAGATGTGAAGCATGGTGCCATGGGCCTGGCATCATTGGAAACAGTGAGGGAACTAAAATGGTTTATATGTGTCTTTTCTAGCAGGGGCCAAGTACTATTAAAACAGTACTTCATTTGAGTTTTCTAGAGAGGTGATATTGATGGAGCTCATCACAATGGAGGACCATGATTTCCCCCCATTGTTCTTTAGTTAGATAAGCTTCAAAATCTCTCTCCTAGGCTTGGATATATGATGGAACAGCTGTGTAAAGCTGGCCATAGATGGAGCTATCTTCTTTCTTGCAACCACAGGTAACAGGAAAGAAAATCGCTTGATTCCTCCAACAACATGGTCAGTGATGCAGTAATCCCTCCCACGGAGCCATTGTGTTCTCCCGGTAGGGGGATCCTCCCCCGCTTGGAGAATACAGTGATTAATGCTGTTGGCTATTATAGCTAGAGATGAGCGAAGTATTCAAAAATTCGATTCGGCTGATTCGGCGAATTCGCGGAATAAATTCGATTCGAGTCGAATATATTCGCTGCGAATTTAACTTATAAAAAGGGTGTTTCTAGGCTTCAGAGAGCCTTTATATTAGTGCAGAACACTGTACCTTTAATTTAAATGCCCTTGGAGTCTGCTGGGGAAGAGAAATAATACTGTCAGTCAGTATGACATGCAGATGAGTGCCGTCGATCTTAGAATCACCGCACACTTCACTCACTTAGGCAGTCACGGGGCCAAAACCAGAGTGTGGAGCCACAGTGTGGCGGTGGAGGCAGCAGCAATGGGAGGCCATACAGCACCCTATGACAAAATGGAACCCACCAGCAGTGTGAGGAGACCTGAAAGTGGCACATGGCAGAGTGTGGCGATGGAGACAGCAGCAATGGGAGGCCGTACAGGGACCCATGAGACACTCTGGACCTGGCAGCAGCATGAGGAGGCGGTACGGGGGCCCATGGCAGATTACGGGCCTGGCAGCAGCAATGGGAGGCCCGTAATCTGCCAGCACCCTATGACAAAATGGAACCCACCAGCAGTGTGAGGAGACCTGAAAGTGGCACATGGCAGAGTGTGGCGATGGAGACAGCAGCAATGGGAGGCCATACAGGGACCCATGAGACACTCTGGACCTGGCAGCAGCATGAGGAGGCGGTACAGGGACCCATGACACACTCTGGACCTGGCAGCAGCATGAGGAGGCGGTACAGGGGCCCATGACAGATTACGGGCCTGGCAGCAGCAATGGGAGGCCCGTAATCTGCCAGCACCCTATGACAAAATGGAACCCACCAGCAGTGTGAGGAGACCTGAAAGTGGCACATGGCAGAGTGTGGCGATGGAGACAGCAGCAATGGGAGGCCATACAGGGACCCATGAGACACTCTGGACCTGGCAGCAGCATGAGGAGGCGGTACAGGGACCCATGACACACTCTGGACCTGGCAGCAGCATGAGGAGGCGGTACAGGGGCCCATGACAGATTACGGGCCTGGCAGCAGCAATGGGAGGCCCGTAATCTGCCAGCACCCTATGACAAAATGGAACCCACCAGCAGTGTGAGGAGACCTGAAAGTGGCACATGGCAGAGTGTGGCGATGGAGACAGCAGCAATGGGAGGCCGTACAGGGACCCATGAGACACTTTGGACCTGGCAGCAGCATGAGGAGGCGGTACGGGGGCCCATGGCAGATTACGGGCCTGGCAGCAGCAATGGGAGGCCCGTAATCTGCCAGCACCCTATGACAAAATGGAACCCACCAGCAGTGTGAGGAGACCTGAAAGTGGCACATGGCAGAGTGTGGCGATGGAGACAGCAGCAATGGGAGGCCGTACAGGGACCCATGAGACACTCTGGACCTGGCAGCAGCATGAGGAGGCGGTACGGGGGCCCATGGCAGATTACGGGCCTGGCAGCAGCAATGGGAGGCCCGTAATCTGCCAGCACCCTATGACAAAATGGAACCCACCAGCAGTGTGAGGAGACCTGAAAGTGGCACATGGCAGAGTGTGGCGATGGAGACAGCAGCAATGGGAGGCCGTACAGGGACCCATGACACACTCTGGACCTGGCAGCAGCATGAGGAGGCGGTACAGGGGCCCATGACAGATTACGGGCCTGGCAGCAGCATGAGGAGTCGGTACGGGGGCCCATGGCAGATTACGGGCCTGGCAGATGACGACGAGGCTGCCAAGTGCGATCAGCCTCATCATCATCAATTAGGGTCTCCGCCTCACTACTAGCCCCCTCGGCTGCGTGTGGGTCAGGAGACAGACCTGTCTCTAGACCGGCTACCGAGCCACTCTCCTCGCCAGTACTTCTTCGCCTGGCTGCTGAAGAGGCGGATGTCTCCCCCCATTCCTGACCGCCCTCTGTTAGCTCTTCCTCACTGTACAGTGGGGCTGAGCCCACAGCATGCGATACTTCGCTTGGTGAGGGAACACCAAAGGACAGGGACAGGTAGAGGACACGTGATTTCAGTGGGCTTGCTCCCGGGCCATGCCAACTAACGGTTGTGTCTGACGTACCCACCGACCGTTGGCTGTAGGTGTCAGAGGTGACCTGGGAAGAGGAAGACGACCGAGCCAACCAATCGATGACGACAGGGTTGTCGGTGGAGACACGACCGCTGGATGACACCGGGAGCACTGGCCTCTGACTGCGACTAGTGCTGCCTCGACCCCTTCCTCTGCTGCCACGTCTGCTCACTCCTGAAACATTGCCTCCTCTGCCACTCCTCTGCGTGTTGTCTGACATACTCTTTAATTCAACGATTCTGTGTCCCTGAGTAACAATTCTGTGTCCCTGAGTAACAATTCTGTGTCCCTCAGTAACGATTCTGTGTCCCTCAGTAACAATTCTGTGTCCCTGAGTAACAATTCTGTGTCCCTGAGTAACGATTCTGTGTCCCTGAGTAACAATTCTGTGTCCCTCAGTAACGATTCTGTGTCCCTCAGTAACAATTCTGTGTCCCTGAGTAACAATTCTGTGTCCCTGAGTAACAATTCTGTCTGTCCCTGAGTAACAATTCTGTCTGTCCCTGAGTAACAATTCTGTGTCCCTGAGTAACAATTCTGTGTCTGTCCCTGAGTAACAATTCTGTGTCCCTGAGTAACAATTCTGTGTCTGTCCCTGAGTAACAATTCTGTGTCCCTCAGTAACAATTCTGTGTCCCTGAGTAACAATTCTGTGTCCCTGAGTAACAATTCTGTGTCTGTCCTTGAGTAACAATTCTGTGTCCCTGAGTAACAATTCTGTGTCCCTCAGCAACAATTCTGTGTCCCTCAGTAACAATTCTGTGTCCCTGAGTAACAATTCTGTGTCTGTCCCTGAGTAACAATTCTGTGTCCCTCAGTAACAATTCTGTGTCCCTGAGTAACAATTCTGTGTCCCTGAGTAACAATTCTGTGTCTGTCCCTGAGTAACAATTCTGTGTCCCTGAGTAACAATTCTGTGTCCCTCAGTAACGATTCTGTGTCCCTCAGTAACAATTCTGTGTCCCTGAGTAACAATTCTGTGTCCCCGAGTAACAATTCTGTGTCAGTCCCTGAGTAACAATTCTGTGTCCCTGAGTAACAATTCTGTGTCCCTGAGTAACAATTCTGTGTCTGTCCCTGAGTAACAATTCTGTGTCCCTGAGTAACAATTCTGTGTCCCTCAGTAACAATTCTGTGTCCCTGAGTAACAATTCTGTGTCTGTCCCTGAGTAACAATTCTGTGTCCCTCAGTAACAATTCTGTGTCCCTGAGTAACAATTCTGTGTCCCTGAGTAACAATTCTGTGTCTGTCCCTGAGTAACAATTCTGTGTCCCTGAGTAACAATTCTGTGTCCCTCAGTAACAATTCTGTGTCCCTGAGTAACAATTCTGTGTCCCTGAGTAACAATTCTGTGTCTGTCCCTGAGTAACAATTCTGTGTCCCTCAGTAACAATTCTGTGTCCCTGAGTAACAATTCTGTGTCTGTCCCTGAGTAACAATTCTGTGTCCCTGAGTAACAATTCTGTGTCCCTGAGTAACAATTCTGTGTCTGTCCCTGAGTAACAATTCTGTGTCCCTGAGTAACAATTCTGTGTCCCTCAGTAACAATTCTGTGTTCCTGAGTAACAATTCTGTGTCCCTGAGTAACAATTCTGTGTCTGTCCCTGAGTAACAATTCTGTGTCCCTCAGTAACAATTCTGTGTCCCTGAGTAACAATTCTGTGTCTGTCCCTGAGTAACAATTCTGTGTCCCTGAGTAACAATTCTGTTTCCCTGAGTAACAATTCTGTGTCTGTCCCTGAGTAACAATTCTGTGTCCCTGAGTAACAATTCTGTGTCCCTCAGTAACAATTCTGTGTCTGTCCCTGAGTAACAATTCTGTGTCCCTGAGTAACAATTCTGTGTATGTCCCTGAGTAACAATTCTGTGTCCCTGAGTAACACTTCTGTGTCCCTGAGTAACAATTTTGTGTCTGTCCCTGAGTAACAATTCTGTGTCCCTCAGTAACAATTCTGTGTCCCTGAGTATCAATTCTGTGTCTGTCCCTGAGTAACAATTCTGTGTCCCTCAGTAACAATTCTGTGTCCCTGAGTAACAATTCTGTGTCCCTGAGTTACAATTCTGTGTCTGTCCCTGAGTAACAATTCTGTGTCCCTGAGTAACAATTCTGTGTCCCTGAGTAACAATTCTGTGTCCCTCAGTAACAATTCTGTTTCCCTGAGTAACAATTCTGTGTCCCTGAGTAACAATTCTGTGTCCCTCGGTAACAATTCTGTGTCTCTCAGTAACAATTCTGTGTCCCTCAGTAACAATTCTGTGTCTGTCCCTGAGTAACAATTCTGTGTCTGTCCCTGAGTAACAATTCTGTGTCCCTCAGTAACAATTCTGTGTCCCTCAGTAACAATTCTGTGTCTGTCCCTGAGTAACAATTCTGTGTCCCTCAGTAACAATTCTGTGTCCCTCAGTAACAATTCTGTGTCTGTCCCTGAGTAACAATTCTGTCTCCCTGAGTAACAATTCTGTTTCCCTGAGTAACAATTCTGTGTCCCTCAGTAACAATTCTGTGTCTGTCCCTGAGTAACAATTCTGTCTCCCTGAGTAACAATTCTGTTTCCCTGAGTAACAATTCTGTGTCCCTGAGTAACAATTCTGTGTCCCTCGGTAACAATTCTGTGTCCCTCAGTAACAATTCTGTGTCTGTCCCTGAGTAACAATTCTGTGTCCCTGAGTAACAATTCTGTGTCCCTGAGTAACAATTCTGTGTCCCTCAGTAACAATTCTGTGTCCCTCAGTAACAATTCTGTGTCTGTCCCTGAGTAACAATTCTGTGTCCCTGAGTAACAATTCTGTGTCCCTGAGTAACGATTCTGTGTCCCTAAGTAACGATTCTGTGGCCCTAAAGTCTCTCTGGCCCTAACTCTGTCCCTAATACAGACAGGTCTGTCTCTCTTGAATGACCGGAGGCTAATGGAGAATTGTAAGATGTCCGCAATTTATAGCTCCACCATTACACAGTGCTGGCTGGCTGGCTGCTGATTGGCTAATGCGATCACATGTCATGAATGAATGCATTATGGGTCACCGCGCCTTGTCTGCGCGCCTTCCCAGAGATCCCCGCTCCGTCGCCACACATGTCTCTGCCATTTTTGGGAAAATTCGATTTGTGCATCCGAAGTTGGCTAATTTTCGGATTCGGCGCGAATCGAATATTTCCCAATATTCGAAACGAATTCCACTTCGCCATGTTCGATTCGCTCATCTCTAATTATAGCATGTAAAATCTGGCAGGCTGGTTGCATCCAAGTTGATCAATAGATCAACTTGGGTACATTCAGGCTGCTCATTCATGGTTAGAATTTTTGCAGTCTCTGCTGAAGCGGCCTAGATTAGAACCATCTATGGACGGCCTAAGTTTTAAGAAAGGAGAGATGTGTAAAGAGAGAAGATAATTCCTAAAGAGTAGGAGTTATTCTGGCAATAAGAGATAGTAGGTAGATCTTTCATGCATCGAGGAATCATCAAAATGTCCTAGTTGGAGATATGGAGTTGGAAAAAGATTTTCTTGTTTGGATTGGATGGGTGACTAGAGACGACCTGATTCCGAGTTAGTGCTGTATATGATAGTGACGGAGAACACTCATACGTGTGAGTTTTATGTACTTGGTTTTAATAAATAAAGCAGTTTTAATGGTTTTATGTTATGGGAGCTATCCTCTTCCTTCTTCCTGTATGGGACTATGAGAGCTAAAAAGGAACGTCTAGCCAAGGGGTCTCTAGGGGAAGGATCGACACTACTGCAGATTGTTGCTCCCATAGTTATTGTGCTTATATTACCAGCCTGGAGCTCTGGTGAGTTTGTTTAATACAACTGGTAGCAGAAGAGCACTTATTGGTGGTGAAAATTTAAGGCACAAGGATTAATTGTTATTTGTGGTGGACATTCTTTATCACAGACTTTATTATTAATTTACTATGATTATATGAATTAATTTACTATTTATAATTATATGAATTAGATGTTTATCTCACAGCAATTGTCATGATCATATGAATTAAATATTTATCATCAGCAATTATCATTATCATAGGAATTAGATATTTATTATTTATTGTATAGGAGTATACAGGTGAAACTCGAAAAATTTGAATATCGTGCAAAAGTTCATTTATTTCAGTAATACAACTTAAAAGGTGAAACTAATATATGAGATAGACTCATTACATGCAACGCAAGATAGTTCAAGCAGTGATTTGTCATAATTGTGATGATTATGGCTTACAGCTCATGAAAACCCCAAATCCACAATCTCAGAAAATTAGAATATTACATGCAATTAATAAATCAAGGATTGAACATAGAACAATATTGGACTTCTGAAAAGTATAAGCATGCATATGTACTCAGTACTTGGTTTGGGCCTCTTTTGCAGCAATAACTGCCTCAATGCAGTAATGAAAGCTATCAGCCTGTGGCACTGCTCAGGTGTTATGGAAGACCAGGATGCTTCCATAGTGGCCTCCAGCTCTTCTGCATTGTTCGGTCTCATGTCTCTCATCTTTCTCTTGGCAATGCCCCATAGATTCTCTATGAGGTTCAGGTCAGGCGAGTTTGCTGGCCAATCAAGCACAGTAATCCCACGGTCATTGAACTAGGTTTTGGTGCTTTTGGCAGTGTGGGCAGGTGCCAAGTCCTGCTGGAAAATGAAGTCAGCATCCCCATAAAGCTTGTCTGCGGAAGGAAGCATGAAGTGCTCCAAAATCTCCTGGTAGACGGCTGCATTGACCCTGGACTTAATGAAGCACAGTGGACCAACACCAGCAGATGACATGGCTCCCCAAATCAACACAGACGATGGAAACTTCACCCTGGACTTCAAGCATCTTGCAGTCTGTGCCTCTCCATTCTTCCTCCATACTCTGGGTCCTTGGGCCTCTCCATTCTTCCTCCATACTCTGGGTCCTTGGTTTCCAAATGAGATGCAAAAGTTGCTCTCATCAGAAAAGAGGACTTTGGACCACTGAGCAACAGACCAGGTCTGTTTTTCTTTAGCCCAGGTAAGACGCTTCTGACGTTGTTTGTTGTTCAGGAGCGGCTTGACAAGAGGAATACGACATTTGAAGCCCATGTTCAGGCTCTGTCTGTGTGTGGTTGTTCTTGATGCACTGACTCCAGCCTTAGTCTACTCCTTGTGAAAGTCCCCAACACTTTTGAATGGCCTTTTCCTGACAATCCTCTCCAGGCTGCTGTCATCCCTGCTGCTTGTGCACCTTTTTCTTCCACACTTTTCCCTTCCACATAACTTTCTATTAATGTGCTTTAAAACAGCACTTTGGGAACATTCAACTTCTTTTTCAATTACCTTTTGAGGCTTTCCCTCCTTATGGAGGGTGTCAGTGATGGTTTTCTGCACAACTGTTAGGTCAGCAGTCTTTCCTATGATTGTGATTCCTACTGAACCAGACTGAGAGACCATTTAAATGCTCAGGAACCCTTTGCAGGTGTTATGGCTTAATCAGCTGGTTAGAGTGGGACACTTTGAGCCGAGAATATTGCACCTTTTCACAATATTCTAATTTTCTGAGATTGTGGATTTGGGGTTTTCATGAGCTGTAATCCATAATCATCACACTTATGACAAATCTCGGCTTGAACTATCTTGCTTTGCATGTAATGAGTCTATCTCATATATTAGTTTCACCTTTTAAGTTGCATTACTGAAATAAATGAACATTTGCATGATATTCTAATTTTTTGAGTTTCACCTGTAAATAAGAATAAACATTAGATAATTTATTGCATTGCCACCAGAAGAAGCAGGTGGGTCCTTCCATTCAAGGTGGAAACAAAGGGCAACCTACAAGACTTGCAAGGGGAAGATACATTTCCTAGAATATCCCAGATGTGAAGTTTTAAAATAGGGGATATACTTTAGACCTTCAGGAGGCTGTAATTCACAGTAAGGGAGCTAAAGAGATGGGGTGCTAGTTCAAAACATCTAATACTATCCATAATAAAGCACATTGGAGGGTGTAGTTTTGTGACAGAAGCTATTTGGGCCAAGGTATAGTACATGGCTAGATTTAGGATCCCCAAGACACCACCTTCTAGTTTTTGCTGAAATAACTTATGTTTATTGATTCGGGGTCTGCCGAAGCCCTAAACACATTTTACAACTTTATTTTGGATGATACAGGGGATATTAGGTGGTATGGGGATGTGTGCAGCCCTGAAATAAGCTTGGGTAAATACGTACATTATATTAATCTGCTAAACCAAAAATTATTGACAGAGCCTTAGAAATTCAACAGATTGTCAAGAGATTTAAAGATATAGGGATCATTGACTTGGTAAAAGAGTCATAAGTCAAGGTAAGTTGGAATCTAGTTACCAATTGAAATGTGATGTTATATTATTATTATTATACAGTATTTATATAGCACCAACAGTTCGCTCATAGCTGTACATTACAATGGGGGACAATACATGAGACAGTACAATAACAATACAGTGCGATACGAGGGGATTGAGGGCCCTGCTCTTTGGAGCTTACAATCTAGGAGGGAGGGGATAGTGGTACAGGAGGAAAAGCTGTGGGGGATGGAGTGGTAGGAAGAGTGGAGGAGATTGGCAGTTAGCAGAGGGTGGGGTAGGCTTCCCTGAAGAGGTGGGTTTTTAGGGTGCGCCTAAAGGAGTTTATAATAGTGAAAGGCTCTGAGGGGTCACCAAGATGTGTAGAGTAAAAGACCTGTGTTTCTTATTGTAGGACCCTGAAAGCCTGGCAAATTAGTATAACAGTTGGAAGAGGTTAGGTAGGGAAATACGTGGTGTCTGATAAGAGGAGAGAGAAGAGTGCTTCATTGTTGTGCTGCTTCTCCTTTCACTCTCTAGTCACATGTTGGGAGGGGTCTAGGATTATCTGGAGAAAGTGGGTTGGATGCTGTCCTTCAGACTAAGAACAGTTAATGCCAGTATAACAGTTGGAATAGGTTAGGTAGGGAAATACGTGGTGTCTGATAAGAGGAGAGAGAAGAGTGCTTCACTGTTGTACTGCTTCTCCTTTCACTCCCTAGTCACATGTTGGGAGGGGTCTAGGATTACCTGGAGAAAGTGGGTTGGATGCTGTCCATCAGACTAAGAACAGTTAATGCAAGAAAGAAGTACTGCAGGGGAAATCTCTGGATTGAAGCAAAAAAAAGCAAAAGCTGGTTTTGTTTTTTTATCTTTTAATGGGCTATTTATTTTTTATCTTATTATTTTTGGGCTGCAGTTTTAGTTTAGCCTAGGTTCACACATATGCAGTGCTGGAAACACTGCAATCTCTGTGCGTTTCCCGTACCACATTGCAACTGCACTGTGTTTGCGATCCTCTGCGGGTGTCAATGCAAACTTAACAACACCCCAAAGGCATCTCAATCGCAGTGCGGTTTGCCCACACAGGTTTATATGGTACAAAATGACCATGCGATTAGGTTGCTGTGCGGCTCCAAAAAAGGTGCCTGCACTTCTTGGGTGCAATGTGGCGTGATTTGAGCTTATTCAAAATGAATGGGCTCAAATCTCACCGTTCTATTTGGCATGTGATTTGCACAGGAATGAGGTGCAAATCCTGTGCGATTCACATGCTGGTTAGAGTGTGAATCCGAGGCTTAAAAGTGGAACTGCACTGCATCTGAGCACCAAAAACCAAAACCACTATTTAATTCATTTTTAATATTCAAATAGACTTGTATATCCATCCATGTCTCCATGCTTTAGAGAATAGAGTTCTATTAAGTTGCACATTTTTTCTGGATCTTCTGAAAGCATACCAAACGTCCTGCATGCTGGATCATTGGTGCGTTCAGGAAACCCTGCAAAAACGTCCAACGTAAAAAGTCTATGAAACTGCGGCTATAACGGGGGGTAACATGCAAGAAAACCGCAAGTACACTGCCAGTTCACCAGTGTGAACCAAAAGGGGTGTTCACATTTGCAGCAGGCACCTGTCACTTCACTGAAAAGTGATCAATGCTTAGGTCACATTACAGAGGCATTTGATGGGCAGTGAGAAGATGATATAACATTTCCTCACTGCCTGTTTTAATTTCCTAAATGCCAATCTGTCAGGGTAATGGCATGGTTTACTTCCAACTCCATCTAATTTCCTTACGTCACCTAGGTGTTAGATGTGCTCCCACCTTATTTTCTGCACATCTAATACCTATAGGGAGCAACTAAAATAAGGTGGAGTTCAAAGTGAATTTCCACATTTACATGGAGCACTTTGCAGAACATCTACACTACTACTACCGGTCTAACCTACCCTGCAGGACACTGTGGCAGGCTAGACAGGAAAGAGCCCAATTAGGGGGGGGAGCACCATGTTTTATCGCACCAGGTGACACCAACCCTAGTCACTCCCAGTGAGGCTTGCTAAGAAAGTTCCTCCTTGCCTTCTGAAGACTCCTGGGATGTATAACATATTTTGCCTGGCCTGGCTGGAAACCCTTAA
This sequence comes from Staurois parvus, assembly GCF_062004578.1. NCBI lineage: Eukaryota > Metazoa > Chordata > Amphibia > Anura > Ranidae > Staurois > Staurois parvus. Next base: position 4,611,299 of record NW_028318784.1, read on the forward strand.
GTAACTGAAGAAATGTAAAAAAAAAAAGCTTTACATTCGTAAATATAATAATAATAATGTACTTTCCTATCTATTTACTAATGCTTGCAGAATAAGGATTGAAAATAATAAATCTTAATCAAATACTATAAGCTTGGAATGTAAATTGCTGGTCCAGAACTTCTGTTTTTTTTAAGCTGAAGTTTACCTACAAAAAATCTCTAGTCACATCACCAACCTGTAATGAAGTGTTTCCCAGATTCTGCAGGCAGTTAAATCCTGGAGAAATCTTTACTGTAGGGATACAAGTCCTCTTCATGTCTCTGAACTTTCAGCACAACAACGGTTAACACCTTTGGTTCTTTAGGCGGAACAGCAATACAGAAGGTCTAATGGTGACAAGCCCCCCTCCTTCCTCCTCCTCCAGTGAAAAAAGTTCTTTCATTGATTTCACTGCTGATAACATGATCTGTGAATAAGGGAGAGTCTGATCAGTCACAGGATTCTAGCCCCAATTCACAGATTGTGTGATATGAAGTGTAAACAATGAAAGGAGAAAGGAGAAAGGAGGGGATGTGTCTCTATTAGACCATCTGTGCTGCTGTTCTGTCTAAAGAACCATTTCAGAGCTGAAAGTGAAGAGCCAAGAAGTAGACAGGGCATCCCTGCAGTGAAGATTTCTTCAAGATCCAACTGCCTGTACAATGTAAGATATACTGTACTTCATTACAGGTAAGTTATGTAACTAAAGCTGTTTTTTGTTTAGCTAAACCTCAGCTTTAACCACCTCCCGTCTGGCCGTTGTATATAAATGGCCGGACAGTGGCAGTGCAGGGTCGGGTGGCCGTTCATAAATGGCGTGCAGCCCCGCGATCTGGTGCCCGCTGTGTCCTCTAGACACAGTGGAACACCAATCGTCGGAAGGGACCTCTGTACGAGATCCAGATCATGTGATCACATGCAGAGTAGTAAGCAAGATGTCACTTGTGACATCATTGCTTACTACGTGTGAAATCTGTGAATGATCACAGAGATCACATGGTACAAGGCTATTCACAATAGCCTTGTACCATGTGACAAGCTGTGACTGATCACAGCTCACACAGTATTTCTCAATAGCTGCAAGAATGCAGCCAGAGAGAAGGAGAAATTATTGCTTTTACAGCCTTTATGGGTGTAAAAGCAATCAGTGTAAAAAAAAAAAAATCTTCACCCCCCACAAGTAGTACAGTGTCACCATGGTGACACTGTACTGCTAGGATGACAGTATGTAGAAAAAAAATTATAAATAAAAAATAATATATAAAAAAAGTTTAAAAATTATAATTTTTGGTTATAAACTAAATTGGGTTATTTTTTTTTTACTGAAAATATAACGGAATAAATTTTGGCCAAGATTTATGATGAAATATTATTTTTTTGCAAAATTTTATAAGAAAAACACTTTTTTTTTTTAAATTTTTGGACTTTTTAATTTACATAGCAAAATAAATAAAAATCCCAGTGGTGAATAAATACCACCAAAATAAAGCTTTATCTGTCTCAAAACAATTCTAAAAAATTAATATGGGTACAGTGTCGCATGACCGCGCAATTGTCATTCAAAGTCATGTGATAGCACTGAAAACTGAAAATTGGCCTGGACAGGAAGGGGGTAAAAGTGCCCGGACTGGAAGTGGTTAAAGAAAAAAACTACAGGAATTTGTCCAGACCAAAAAACACCTCTAATGATACCACTGGCCATGTGCATGTTGAGGCCAGGTACATCCTGTCCAATCTATTGCAGGCTCCCTGCTATCCTCACACAGAGACATACAGGGAACTGCAGGTCATGTCACTAGGTTATGTTACATGTATGCCAACACTTGGAAACATTTTGCAGTTCAAGGGATGACTTCCTCTGTTGCCTACATTAACTGTTTAACATGGCACCACAAAGTTGGTATAATTTAAGCAACAAACACCTTTAGATTACACTTTTCATCTCTTCAAAGCAGTTAAACTTGAGACATTTGGTTGCTTGCTATGGGTTGCTGCACTTTGTACATTGCTTATGGTCTTATTAAATAAGTCTTTGTGTTTTAGAAGAGAAGCCATGTCTAGCTATGAAGCAGATTGCAGTTCCAAAATACTGAATCAGAATAGTTCACAGGCCATGCTGAAAAAAAATCCATAGACCTTCAAATTGTTTTGTGGAGGCTGGTTTATGTCTGCTGCACTGCATGAAGCTGGAATTCATTTTGCTGCTCGATATATATGCTATTTATGGTGTCAGGAGGTCATGAAAGATATTTCTATTTGACAGGTCTTAGCAAAGAACTTTACTACTATTTTAGCCAACTTTCTGAGTCTACGCATGCTAATAACTCCTACTCCTGTACAATGTGCTAGACTAGTGGACAAGCATGATTTGAAAGCCTTTTATTTTTAACGGCATAGGGTTGTGATTTTATGCAAGAAGGCTTTGTTTAACTGTACAAATGGAGAACAAAGACAAAATAGGGAAAAATAATATCATTTATTAAAAAAAAACCCTCTACAACATAAACTTGATTGAAAATAAACACTAAATTATTAGAAAACCATATCTACATAAGTGCCAATTGTGCCTCTTCACCACATAACTTAGAGGTGAACTCCAGACAGATATAAAAACACAAATGCTGATCTGTATTCTTTAGGTTAGATTCACATTTGTGCATTGCAGAAATGCACACAAAATCTTACATATTTATGCAACAAATAAAGAAAGTATACTTTGTTTTTGCAGGTGAATGGCAGAGCAAAGAATTCCTAATGACACCCCAATGCACCTTGCTGACATGTACACCAAAACATGTCCAAATGCAACATGCTCTTTGGTGTGACATGATTTTAAAAAGGTGGTTATGCACTTCTTATATGAGATTTTCATTGAAATGAATAGGCTGCTTTAACCACTTACCCTCCAGAGGATTTACCCCCCTTCTTGACCAGGCCTTTTTTCCTGCTGTTTGGCACTGCGCTAGTTTAACTGGTAATTGCACGGTCGTGCAATGCTGTACCCAAACTAAATTTATGTCCTTTTTTCACACAAACAAAGCTTTCTTTAGGTGGTATTTGATCACCTCTGTGGTTTTTAATTTTTGTGCTATAAACAAACAAAGACAGCACATTAAAAAAAAAATAGTTTTCACTTTTGGTTATAAAAAATATCCAATAAAAAAATTCAGGCTAAGATGTTTTCTGATACATGTCTTTGGTAAACAAAATCTCAATACATATTTATTAATTGGTTTGTGTGAAAGTTATAGCATCTACAAACTATGGTATATATATTGGAATTTATTTAGGTTTTTACTTTCTGACTGCCTATCACATTTCTTGAGGTGCTAAAATGCCAGGGCAGTACAAACACCCCCAAATGACCCCTTTTTGGAAAAGGTAGACACCCCAAGGATTTTTCAGAGGCATGTTGAGTCCATGGAACATTTTATTTTTTGCCACAAATTTTTTGAATATGACCATTTTTTTTTTTACACGTAGTTGTCACTTTAACCACTTCCACACAGGGCACTTTTACCCCCTTCCTGCCCAGGCCAATTTTCAGGTTTCAGCGCTCTCGCATTTTGAATGAAAATTGCGCGGTCATACAACACTGTACCCAAACTAAAATTTTATCATTTTCTTCCCACAACTAGAGCTTTCTTTTGGTGGTATTTAATCACCACTGGGGTTTTTATTTTTTGCTAAATTAACACAAAAACCAAAAATTTTGAAAATAAAACATGTTTTTCTGTTTTTCTGTTAGAAAAGTTTGCAAATAAATAATTGTTCTTCATAAATTTAGGCCAAGATGTATTCTGCTACATGTCTTTGGTGAAAATAACCCAAATTAGTATTTATGATTTAGTCTGTAGGAAAGTTATAGAGTTCACAAACTATGGTATAGATCTGAATATTGATCAATCCTGAAGTACTGACAGCCAATTTAATTTCTTGAGGTCCAAGAATGTTAGAACAGTACAGATATCCCCCAAATGACCCCTTTTTGCAAAGTAGACAGTCCGACGTATTTCATAACAGGCATGGTGAGTTTTTTGAAGTTGTAATTTTTTAGTCATAATTTTTCGGAAAATAAAGAAATTAAAAAAATGATTTTCACTATTTGTTTTACATAATGTCACGAGTGCAGTACAGCGTCATCATATAACTGGCATGGCACTGATCACAGGGACACTGACTGGTGACAGTATGAAAAAAAAAATAATTTGTTTTTTATTTTATATTTTTTATTAAATTTTTTCTGTTTTTTTAAGATTTTGTTTTTCATATTTCACTATGACCAAAGTAGTATAATGTTACCATAGTAACATTGTACTACTTTGGGGAAGTGATCAGTATTGTTTTTTTTTTTTTTACATAATTTGCTTATAGCAAATGATTACTTTGCTGTAAGCAAGCATTTACCTGAATGAAATCGATTCATTCAGGGTTTTTTTTGTTGTGATAGCTGTGATTTGGCCATGGATAATCACATGACACAGCTGGGCTGTGATTGGCCCAGCTTGTGCATGTGATCGCTGTCACCATTCACAGCTAGACACACTTGTATACAATGGATCGCATGAAAGGAAGCCATCCATTGTGTACAATTGTTGCGCAATATGCGCTCCGGAAAGGACGCCATATTGTGTCCACCTGGAGGGACGAGGTGTTTGCCTGGCCACCATCTGGCTATAGGCCGGGCGGCAACTGATTAATGATATATTGCTCACCCACACCATGGGTATCTGTGGAATAACACCCCAAAACACATTCTGCTACTTCTTCCAAGTATGGAGATACCACATGTGAGAGACTTTTTGGCAGCCTAGCTACACACAAGCCCCCAAAATCCAATGACCACCTCCAGGCTTTCAAAGAGCATATTTCCTCGTATCACTTCTTCACTATCTATCACAGCTTTGGAGGCTCTAAAATGCCAGAATAGTACAAACACCCATCCAAATGACCCATTTTTGGAAACTAGGCACCCCAAGGAGTTTGCTAAGATGCATGGTGAGTATTTTACAGATATCATTTTTGTCACAGGGTTTTGAAAAAGAAAAAAAGAAAAGAAAAAATAATTGTTTTTTGTTTTCTTCGTTTTCCAAAAACATGTGGCAACAAATGAGATCTGCAAATCACCATGCCTCTTAGCAAATAGCTTGGAGTGTCTACTTTCCAAAAAGGGGTCATTTGGAGGGTTTGCTTCTACTATCCTGGCATTTCAGGGCCATTAAAAGCTTATGCTACATATCATTCACTCTTGAAGATCAAGCCTTTTCTGACACTTTTTGGTCACATGAAAAAACTGTTTTTTTGCTAAAAAATTACTTTTAACCCCAAAACATTATATATTTTTAAAGCAGAGGCCCTAGAGAATAAAATGGGGGGTGTTGAAATTTTTTACGTCATACAGTATTTGTGCAGCGATTTTTCAAACACAAATCTTTTGGGAAAAATACACTTTTTAGAATTTTAATGCACAAAAACACAATATATTGCCCAATTGTTTGATAAAATATAAGAGATGATGTTAAACTGAGTAAATAGATACCAACATGACATTCTTTAAAATTGTGCATGCCTGTGCAATGGCAACAAAGTACATACATTTTTATTATCGATAGGCGATGCTTTAACAGCCTTTACAGGTCACCAATTTATACTTACACAGGAGGTGTAGTGCTAGAATTACTGTCCTTGATCTTACATTCACAGCGATACCTCCGCCGCCCCCCCTTTCCCACGGAAGAGAGACTTCCGTGGGAAAGGGACAGGGGCAGGGCGGCAAAGGATGAGGGTACAGCAAGGAGGGTCATCTGGGCCAAGGGACCGGCTGCAGAAGAGAGCGGAGTGGTGGGCGGATCAGCGGTGCACGCTCGAAGCGCGTGAAGGGCGGGGCCCACTGTCAGTGTACCGGCTACCACGGGATGTGCAGGAAGGTGCCAGCGAAGGAGGAAGCAGAAGAGGACAAGGTCAGGGTGGGAGGAGCCGCCCGCTCTTTTGCCGCCGGAGATTCTGGGGGAGAAGGGACACAGGCAGCCATCCTGGAGTGATGCTGACACCATCTGGAGGAGCCGCTGCTGGACAGGTAAGTGCTTGGAGGACTGGTGCTTCCCCACTCCTGTCTCACTGTCCCCCCCGATACACTGCCCCCCACCTGTTCCACTTCCCCCCTCCTGTCCCCCACATTGTTCCACTACCCCCCATCTGTCCCCACTGCCCCCCACCTCTCCCTCTGCGCTCCTTCTGTCCAGCTGCCCCTCACCTGTCCCTCTGCACTCCTCCTGTCCAGCTGCCCCTCACCTGCCCCTCTGCACTCCCCCTGTCCAGCTGCCCCGATGCTGTCCCATGCCCCCTGTCACGCTGCCCCCCACCTATCCCTCTGCACTCCTCCTGTCCCACTGCCCCTCACCTATCCTTCTGCGCTCCTCCTGTCCCTTTGTGCTCCTTCACCTGTCCCACTGCGCTCCTCCTGTCCCACTGCCCCTCACCTGTCTCACTGCGCTCCTCCTGTCCCACTGCGCTCCTCCTGTCCCACTGCGGTACTCCTGTCCGACTGCGCTCCTCCTGTTCCTCTGCACCTCACCTGTCCCACTGCGCTCCTCCTCTCCCACTGGAAGTGCCCCATCATTAGTGTCAGGGGGAGGAATAGTGCCCCATCATTGGTGTCAGTGGGAGGAATAGTGTCCCATCATTGGTATCAGTGGAAGGAATAGTGCCCCATCAATGGTATCAGTAGGAGGAATAGTGTCCCATCACTGGTGTCAGTGGGAGGAAGTGCCCCATCATTGGTGTCATTGGAAGGAATAGGGTCCCATCATTGGTACCAGTGAAAGGAGTAGTGCTCCATCATTGGTATCAGTGGGAGGAATAGTGCCCCATCATTGGTGTCAGTGGGATGAATAGTTCCCCATTATTAGTGTCAGTGGGAGGAATAGTTCCCCATCTTTGGTGTCAGTGGGAGGAAGTGTCCCATCATTGGTATCAGTGGGAGGAATAGAATCCCATCATTGGTGTATTGGGGCAGTGGGACAGGAGGAGCGCAGAGGGATAGTGTTATGATCCGCCAGGTGGTGCTGCTGGCTGCCCACTTGACAGACCTGCCCAAAGCATGGAGTCTAAGTCCCGGTCTGTGCTTTCACCAGGGCCCCTGATGGTGGGGATGGACTTGAAACAGACCAGGACCAGGTCACGACCTCTGAGCAGGCCCACCAGTGGCAGGGGGAACCTCTGGGGATGTATTGGTACCGGAAGAGCCAGATGTGAGGAGGACGGCAGGGCCCAGCAGGATAGATTGCGAGCAGTGGTCCCGTGGGAGAGGCGTGGTACAGAATCGGCAGGCGGAGAATCGTCAGGTCACTCGCAGGGTCAGCAGGAGAAGTCAGTTTAACAAGCCGGGGGTCAGGATGGGAGAGAGTAGAGTAGTCAGGACAATCCGGGTCAAAAATGCAGGAGAGAGTAGAGTAGTCAGGGTCAATCAGGATCAAAAACTCAGCTACAGGATACAGGAACTCAGAAGACCTTGCGGCAATCAGTGACAGTGCAGGGCATCTTTAAATATCGCGCCCTGCACTGTCATTGGCCGCCCAGGACACGCCCCCGGGCTGTCATTGGTCGCCCGAGGCGCGCCCCCCGGCTCCCACTGCGCATGCGTGGCGTCCTGTCATCCGCGGCTCGCCGGGACCTAGTGCTTGTATCCCGGCGTGAGCCGTTGCCAGCGCGCTTGCGCTGGCCGACAGGACGCCGCGATCCCTGACAGATAGGTGAGGGGCAGTGGGTCAGGAGGAGTGCAGAGGGACAGGTGAGGGGCAGCGTGACCAGGGGAATGGGACAGGATCGGGACAACGGAACAGGAGAAACACAGCACCCCCGTGTTAGTACAGTCAGAGCGACATACGGTTACATCACTTTGCTGTAGCTGCTGCTCTGCCACAGTACACTACGGGCTGGTGGACGGGAAGTGGTTAAACATGTGCAAAAACACATGTAGCACCCTCCGAGAATAGATTGCTAGAGGGGCTCAGGTAAATTTAGTTCTTTACCTCCTCTGTAATCATGGAAGTGGTGTGTGATAGTTTATGGCTTTCTGGGTTTCAATGGTTGCAGGCTAAACTGCTTCCCTCGCCTTCTAGTGGATTCTACAATATAGTGGGCTGAAAGAGGTAGTGAGTTGGCTTGAATATTTATGTGATATGAGCCAATCCCTGGTAAGATGATCCCCAGTAGGTGGCTGAGGAGTGCATTAATAGTTTCAGATCTGGAGTAGCAGGGTTCTTGTCCAGAAGGAGAATATTCCATCCTGGAGGTCTTCAGCAGTTCTTGGGCAGTGTAGCTGAAATCTGCAAGAGTTCATCAAGGTCCTAGCTCTTTGAGAGCTGGGGGACTTATTTACTGGAAGTAGTTGGAGCCAAAACAAGGGAACTCACTGAGTATATGGCCTGGAGATTTGGATGATATTGGATGGAGGCATACAAGTATTACAAGTATAAGGACATTGTGAAAATAGACTTGGATGTGGGATCCTAGTGACTCTTTGCTTGTTTGACCCCTTGAGTATCTGTTCCACTGTTGCTGAATTGTGACTTTCCCTTTGCTTGGAGTATTGTGCATTTAACTATTACTAAAAGAAATGTGCTGTAAAAATGTGGAATAGACTCCATTTGGAACTGGTTTGGCAGACTCAGCAGATTGTTTTATAAAATAGCTGGATGCATTCCTAAATGCACATAATATACCTGGATATTAACATTTATAGGTGTAAACACCAGAGATTGTTGATCCAGGGGATATCCGATTACATTCAAGGCTGAAGCAAATTGTACCATGCTGTATAGGGGTTTTTTGCCTTCCTCTAAATTAATTGTGTGTAAAGGTTTCTGTATATGGACTTTTTCTATTAATTAGCTTTTTCTGTTGGTTGAACCAGGTGAGCTTGTGGCTTTTTTTTCAACTTGACTAACTATGTAACTGTATACTATATATAATACATTTTATGGCTTTTAGTGGCAGTGTGCAGCAGCAGAACATATCAATCAGAGCAGTAAATCTTCTGATAACAGACAATAGACCCAATTGTGATTTTTAATTATAGCTCATATCCAGCACAAAAAGTCATCGACGGCAAGAAAATAACACACTTCTAAAAATCTGCTGCACTAGCAATGTGCACAATTCAACACTGCTGTTTTATATGCATTTACATTTTGGACTTTTACAGGGTTCATATATATACTGTATAGATAATATATTTTTTCTTAAAAGAAGAAAAAAATGTTCCCTACTGAGTGACCGACAGCATGCATGGCAAATTGACTTTATGATTGATGAAGACAGTGAGGCTTACTGCATGGCTGAAAGTGGCAGAGAATTATTTCTGTCATAGCAGCATGAAAGTCAGCTATATGTATGTGTGGATGTAATAAGCTGCTTATATTGGTCTAAATCAGTTTATATAAATACTTTACATAATCAGTATTTGTCCTTCAGTGAACATAAAAAGGATTCATTATAAATAATGGGAGTTTAAAGGTACCAGCCAATCAGGAAACATAATTTGTATATACGATACTTTATTTTAATATGTATTATTCACTTATAAACTTATGGAATTCAGTGTGCAGGCTTCTTTCTTCATCTATATGACAAGATACCAGTATGGTTTACAGTTAGCAGATATCAATTGCCTTACCTTGTTTAAGCATTGTCTTACCTTTCTTATGTATGGTCTTTAAACCGACTGTGTATGTACCTGTGACTACTCAAAACATTGTATCAAGTCTACCTTTTATTAAATTCTGTGCACACCTTTACATAAAAAAAAAAAAAAACCTTATGATATTCAACGTTTTTTTGGGTAAATGGATGCTTACAGTGCATCCCTCATATAGTAAATATATAGCATAACCTGTATCAGTTAACCACTAAATGTAGTTGATAACGAGTATAACAAGTAGTTTCTACAACACCTTTCTTTACCAACTTCTTCAGGAAGAAATACTACTTGACAAGGATATATTCCTTCCACTTTATAGTTCAATATTTTTTATTAAAGGGTTTTGGCATAACAGAGTAATTCAATATGGTTCATAGTAGGCTTAACAATACATATTATTTTGCTGTAGAATCCCCACCAATTGGCTGGGGATTGTAAACAGTTATGATGCATAGTCATGAGAGGTATGTTATACTAAATCTGAACCGTGTTACGGTGAGCAGGTTACAATGTGGGGGGGGGGGGGGAAGGAATGCAAGTAGTGATGGGGAGGAAGAAGGGGGAGGGGAAGGAAAAAAAAAGAAAGTGCACCAGTCTAGGGATAGGGGTCTAAATGTTAGACAAAAGAATGATGTATCAGGAGTTTACAGAGCAGTTTGGGTTTTGTAGCCAACGGGACCATTGAAATTTGAATGAATGATATGTGGAGTTATTCAGGGCTGATCTTCTTTCCATGTCACATTGGAAATTGAGGTCTGTCAGTAATTAATTGATAGAGGGAGTTTAAGTGGTGTTCCATAGTTTGGTAATATTAATGTTGGCAGCTGCCAAGGTGTGGATAATGACGGTACGAGAGTCTTTTGGAAAGTCAGCTATTCCAATGTGGAGAAGGGCTAAGGCAGGGTTTGCATTTACTGAAGTTCCCGTAATTGTTGAGATCAATTGAAAGATCTTATTCCAATAGGATTTGAGTGATTTACACATCCATAATATGTAGAATGTGGATCCTGGTTCACCACAAAGTCTCCAACAAGTGTGGGAATGCTGTGGATAGTATAGTGAGAGTTAGGTGGGTGTTAAGTACCATTGGTGTAAGATTTTCATGTAAGATTCCTAATGTGAACTGCATTTGGATCCTTTGTATGTAATTTTAAAGGTTTTTTCCCAATTCTGTGGTGTTATTGGGTGCGATAAAATTTTTTCCCAATTGGTTAGGGATGTAGTGTGTAGGGTAAATTGTATATTTGTTGTGTGCGCGTAAAAAATTTAGATGCCTTTTTTGGGTATTTTGCTTTGTTGAAAAAATTGTATGCGGTAGAGAGGATTTTTGAAAGGAGCGGGATTTTTACTGTTTGTAGAGAATGGGTTATTCTCAAGTAGGTGAAGTATTCAGTGTTGGGAAGGTTAAATTTCTTTTGTAGAGTCGAAAAAGTATTTAGTGCATGGTCTGTGTATAGGTCTTGTATACGAGTTATGCCACAATTGTCCCATTGTTGGAGGTTTAGAGAGGATGTAGTTAGAAGTAGCGTATTGAGTGGGGAATGTACTAGTTTGGTTTCTAAAGAGTTAGACGATTGGATATCATACCATGTTTGAAGGGAGGCCTTGATACATGGGTGTTTAAGTAGTGGTTTGGGTGGAGGTATTTGTGGGAGGAGGAGTAGGTTACGTGGTGTGAGAGGAAAGAGAAAAACTGTTTCCATGAAGGACCACGATTTTTCTTTAGTTGGATTCCACCAGAAATAAAGTTGGTCGATAAGAGAGGCAATATAATACGACTTTAGATGTGGTAGACCTGCTCCTCCCCTGGATGTAGGGCGTATTAATAAATTTGTGGTGCGTCTAGGTTTCTTAGAGTTCCATAGAAATTTGGAAAAGGTTGCTTGTAATTTAGTGAAGAAAGTATTGGGAATGGGGATGGGGAGTGTACGGAATATGTAGAGGATTTTGGGTAGTATATACATTTTTAAGGTTGCTACTCGTCCCATTTTGGATAGTGATTCTGTGCGGAGGTTAGTGAGTTCTTTTGGTATGTTATCAAGTAGAGATTTATGGTTTGTAGAATATAATTGGTCTGTCGTAGCAGTGAGTTTAATTCCTAGATAAGGGATATTGTGTTGTTCCCATGAGAAGGGGAATTGTTTGGCAAGCATTGTTTGGGCCTGGATCGGTGTATGGAGGTTAAGGATGGTGGATTTGGTTTCATTAAGTTTATAGTAGGATACTTCTGCATAGTGTTGAAGATGTGAGCGGATTGTCTGTAGAGATTTGTGTGGGTTAGTTATCATTAGTATAATGTCATCTGCGAATAAGCTGATTTTATGTTCCGTTTTCATATGTGTGATTCCTGTAAATGTGGGGTCATCTCTAAGTATTGCTGCTAACTGTTCAATGAGTAGGGTAAATATTATGGGAAATAGAGGACATCCCTGTCTAGTGCTGTTTGAAATGTCGAATGAGTCTGAGAGTGTGCCATCTGTTAGAACTCGAGCTGATGGGTTGGAGTATAGTGAGAGAATAGCTGATAGCATCCATCCTGTGATCCCAAATTTTTGTAATGTTTGTTGCATAAAGTGCCAATGTATGCGGTCAATTGCTTTTTCTGCATCTAGGGATAGTAATAAGGAGGATTGTTTGGTGGTTTCTAAATTGTGGATATGAGATATAAGTCGTCTAGTTGCATCTGGGGCTTGGCGTCCAGGGATAAATCCTACTTGGTCCGGGTGTATTAGGATGGGGAAGTATTCAAGGAGTCTTTTGGCTATTATTTTAGCATAGAGTTTTATATCTGTGTTAAGTAATGAGATAGGCCTATAGTTTTGGACCATTTTAAAGTCTTTACCCGGTTTAGGGATAGTGGTGATAATAGATTGTAGCTTGGGGCGGACTGACCATTTGGAAACTCCGGCACTGCCCGAGGACCCGGGGTCAATAGGGGGCCCCATGAGATGCCCCTGGTATGTTTTTCGTAGGCTTTTTTGAGTTTGGGCAAGGACACAGGGGCCCCATGATGCCCTATTGCCCGGGGGCCCCATGAGTTGTCAGTCCGCCCCTGATTGTAGCATTTCTTTGGGGAATTCTCCTATAGAGGAGGCGTGATTAAATAACTTGGTCAGGTATGGTGAAAGGTCAGGGGCAAAAGTTTTGTAGAATTCGTTGGGGAAACCATCATTTCCTGGGGATTTATTATGAGGTAAAGTTTTGATGATTTTTTCTATCTCCGAAGGAGATATAGGTGTAGATATAGATGCGAGTTGTGAAGGGGTAAGTTGGGGGAGTTTCGCAGCGCTTCGAAATTTTTGTATGGAACCAATTGACGGTTGTGTTGTGTTTAGGTCCGAATTAAGATTATAAAGTTTCTGATAGTACGTTGCAAATGCATTAGCTATATCTTGCGGGTTTGTAAGAGATGTAAGGGTAGTTGGGTGTTGGATTGAGGAGATTTTAGATTTAAGGTGTCGTTGTTTGATTAATTTTGTTAAAAAGGAGTTAGCTTTATTGCCTAAGGAGTAAAATTTGGATTTGGTTTTTAATAGATTAAGATCGTATTTATAAAGTAGAAGGGTTCAGAGTTTAGTTCTATCTGCGGCTAGGGCCGCAGCAGTGGAGGGATTTGGATTTTTTTTGTTAATGTCTTCTTTTTGACTTATGGAAGTCAGGAGTTGGTCAATTTGTTGTGTTTGCTGTTTAGTGATGCGGGAGTTTAATTGTATGAGGATATCTCTCATGTATGCTTTGTAAGTGTCCCATAATGTGGTTATAGAAATATCAGAAGTATCGTTGCATTCAAAAAATAAATTGTGTGCTTCTAGCAAATGTTTCTTATCATCAGGGTTGTTCAATATCGCTGAGTTCAGTCTCCAGAGACGAGGGATTGGAGAATGTTGGTTGCTGTCTAAGGTTATGTTGATTGGAGCGTGATCTGACCAGGATATAATTCCGATGTTGGAGGATGTCACGTGTTGAAGAGTCCATTTATCTGTGACAAAGAAGTCAATTCCTGAGTATGAAAGAAGAGAAATGGAGTAATATGTGTAGTCCTTCTCTGTGCCATGTTGGCAGTGCCAGATATCGTAAAGATCATGGTCATGCAAAAAGCGATTGAAGTTATGTTTAGAGGGGAGTCTGTTGGTGGAGGAGTCCAGAAGAGGATTTCCAATAATGTTGATGTCTCCGCCCGTAATAAGTCTACCTTGCTTCTGAGAGGAGATAGTTGATTGGAGTTTGTTATAGAATTGAATTTGATTGCTGTTGGGACCGTACACCAGTGTTTAGGGAATGTTGTTGATTTTGCAGATCAGGATGTGATATCGACCTTGAGGGTCTGCTGTTTCAGAAATGTGTAGGAATTGGAGAGAGTCCTTTATGGCTGTAATGACTTTTAATAATGGCTTTATGGCTGTAATGAATTTTTTTGCGGGGGTTTGTTGCCATGTATAGGTGGGAGTATCCATGTATATGGAACTTGGGGGTCTTGGTTGATGCGAAATGGGTTTCTTGTAGGAGGAGTACATCAGCGTGAAGTGAGCGTGATTCTTTTTGGAGCAGCGATCTTTTGAAGGGGGAGTTGAGTCCATGTACATTAAGTGAGGATATCTTAACCATTTTGTTGGCTAGTACATGGTTTGATTGAGTAGGATGGTTGTTTTCGTAGTTGTTAAGAGAGTTGTAGAGGCCGTGGTCATTGATGATGGTATCTTTCTGGGGATTGGATGGTGCATTTTTGGGTCTGTCATTGGACTGGGTAATGTTTTCCTTGTTGAAGTGAGATTTTCAGAACAATGGAGTTGATCAGTTGACTGGTGGTGCAGGAAAGGAGGGAGGCAAGGATGGGTAAGAAAAACTTGCTAAAGAGTAGCGAATCTTGCTACTGAAAAACTGGGGGGTGTGAACAAGTATCGACCGTAAACTAGGTCATACCGAAAAAACTTTTGTAACATGCAAATGCTTGGTAAAGGGCCGTTCGCTAGCTTGAGGCTGTAAAATTATAATGCTCAAGGCATAGTGGTGTAGATAGATTGAGGGCTTTATGTTTTAGGACCATTCCGCATCCATTTGTTGTGTATTAGCTGAGGTGGATTGTTGTGGTTCCGTAGGTATTATATTCCAGGTCTTCAGGAGGTCCATACCCGCTTCTATGGTTTTTATTGTAAAGATTGCACCGTGGTGTTTAACCGTCAATTTTGTGAGGAAGTCCCATTTGGTAGCCTATTCCGTGGTTCCTAAGTGCTTTAGTTATAGTAATCAGCTTTTTGTGATTGAGTAATGTAGCTTTTGACAGATCGGCGAAAAGCTTGATGTTTGCGTGTGATGGCGGGAGTGGGGGTGGATTCCTCGCTGCCGCCATTCATATTTCTTTTGTGTGATAAAAATGGATGCATGTCAGAACATCTCTGGGGATTGAAGCTGGGAGGAAAGAAGGTATGGGTATCCTGTGAGCACGATCGATGGCTATCTCTATATCCGAGAGTGATGGCATGAGAAGTTTCATGTATTGAAGGATGTAGGGGATCAATGCGTCATTAGTAATATTTTCAGGTATACCCCTGAACTTAATATTGTTGCAACTGGATCGGTCTTCTAAATCCGCTAATTTGAGGTTTATTTTTTCACTCTCCGTGTTGTGGTCTGTGTGTGCGTCTATCAGGTCATTATGCGCTATGACCATTTCTCCCATTTTATTTTCAATATGATGCAGTCGGTGGTCTTGTTGTTGTATCACATTTGAAATTTGGGAGATTGACGTGGTAACGTCGCTGTGGATAGTTTGACGTAAAGATATATTCTTCATGCTTATTTCGGTGATAGGTTGGTCGGTGGCAGGGAAGGAATCTATCAGAGATGGCGTAGCAGTGTGAGGTAATAACTGCGTGAGGAGAGGTTGAGGCTGTAGCTGAGTATTAGTCAGGGGGTCTGTGTCCAGTCTGGGCCTGGATTTGGCTGGACTGCTGGTGGTGGGTGACAGAGGGGGAGAAGACTCACCAGGGTCCCCTGGGTAAAGAGAGGTTCTGAGCCTGGGATCCAGCTGCTGGGCTTTGTTGTGCTTCTCATATGGTCTGTCATGCAGGCTGTGACAGGTGGTGTGGCCATTTAAGGAGCCGCCGGCGCCATCTTGGATCTGTGATGTGACAGCAGGGAAGAAGATAGTAAGCTTCCCTGGCTGTCCTGGAGCCTTTCTGTGGCACGGAATTGCAGTGTTTCGGTTCTGCCCTCTGATGTGACCCAGCGGGGTGAGTTAGGAGCCTTGGAGTCGTCGTGAGCCGTGCTGACAGCTAGAGGGTGGACGGAGCTTATGTTAGAATGCGTCCATCCCAGAGCCGGCCGCGCATCCACTTTATATGAATGCACGACATCAATGCTCATAGGACTAGAGTGGCTGCAACCAATACACAGTTGGGGACAGAAGAGGACCACAGGAGGAGATAAGAAGGGCAAAGTACTCCCTTTTTAAAATCAGACAAGTGAAAGCCTGGAAAGGAAACCCAGAGTAAGTTGCATAAAGAGGTTCTTACAGTGGGGCAAAAAAGTATTTAGTCAGCCACCAATTGTGCAAGTTCTCCCACTTAAAAAGATGAGAGAGGCCTGTAATTGGCATCATAGGTAGACCTCAACTATGAGAGACAAAATGAGAAAAAAAATCCAGACAATCACATTGGCTGATTTGGAAAGAATTTATTTGCAAATTTTGGTGGAAAATAAGTATTTGGTCACCTACAAACAAGCAAGATTTATGGCTCTCACAGACCTGTACCTTCTTCTTTAAGAGGCTCCTCTGTCCTGCACTCATTACCTGTATCAATGGCACCTGTTTGAACTTGTTATCAGTATAAAAGACACCTGTCCACAACCTCAAACAGTCACACTCCAAACTCCACTATGGTGAAGACCAAAGAGCTGTCGAAGGATCATTGGTACCATGCATTCATATTAAGTGGGTGTAATATGTGTCTTTGTCATATAGTATCTCTTGCTGAAGAAGCTGATTGCGAAAGATCAAAGAAGCTACTTTTTATACTCTCATTATCAATTACATTCAGTTGTTTATGTCAATTGATACAGGTTATGTTATGTACTTACTGTGAACGGGATGTACTTTAAGCATACATTTAATCCAAAATATTTTACTTTCATAAGATTTAATTGAATGAGACATGTCATAAAGTATCTTTTAAGTAATTTATGTGTTTTGGTTAGTTGGCACCCTTAAAGTCTCATTAGCTATAATGAATCATTTCTCTGTTCACTCTATCAGGGATGTGGTGTGGTTCACATCAGTCCTCATATATAAAAAAATACCTTTTTGTCCTTCAGTGATAACAAGCAAAAAGTGTATTGGGGAGCTTCTCAGGAAAATCTGTATACTTTTCAAGCTTGATGTATTTCACATGCATGACTTGCAGCAAGTTAACCCTTAGGCCCCATGCACACTGGACTGTAGAAGCAACCAATGTTATCCTATGTGTCCATGCACATTACGTAGTCAATAGGTATTTTTTAAGCTTAGCATGTAGATGCAGAAAAAACATTTTGGATACTGTGTTTTTGAGAGTTTTTCTAGCAGAAAAAAAAGCTAAACGCTCTTAAACACTCCTAAACACAAGTACAAAAAATGCTCAAAATTAGTTTTTTTTTCTGTCAAGAGCACTGGCATTTTTTAACCTAGTGTGCATGAAGCCTCAATCTCTCAATCCTGTCCCTACTGCTTCCAGCTGAACTCTCTATTTCTGATCTTCAATCACAGACATAACCTAAAATAGAAAACATAAAAGTAAAAAAACTGCACTAGAGTGTTTAAAATAAAAAGCAGCCACTAAACAATAGCTAGTAATATACTAATGGCTAGAAAAAAAGTGATTAAGGTTAATTTAGTAACAGAAACATGTAAAATATCAATCTTGCTGACCACAAATGGTGGGCATACAGTATTTAAAATGTAAGCATTTTTTAATTTTATTGATGACTTTAAAGTGTTCTCATTGGGGTATCAACATGCAGGCAGCACAGTGGCTAAATGGTTAGCACTTCCGCCTGGCAGCACTAGGATCGCTGGTTCAAATCCCAACCACGGCACCACCTGCCTAGAGTTTGCATGTTCTCCCTGTGCCTGCATGGGTTTCCTCCGGGTACTTCAGTTTTCTCCCACTCTCCAAAGACATGCTGGTAGGTTAATTGGCTCCTGTCTAAATTGTCTTTAGTATATGTATGAATGTAAGTTAGGGACCTTAGATTGTATGCCCCTTGAGGGTTAGAGACTGATGTGAATGTACAATATATATGTAAAGCGCTGCGTAAATTGATGGCGCTATATAAGTACCTGTAATAAATAAATAACAAAAGGAAAAAGACACTAATCTATGGAATTGTCCCTTTTCTGAAACTTCAGAACTCACAGCACTGATCTGAGTAGACTACACTGGCTGAATGAGCAGGGGTTACCCTGCTGGCCATGGTGGGTCCTCGTGAGAATACTTAGTGACTGCAAGACACAATTGTTAAGTAATAACCGCTTGGAGGAACCACACTCTATTGCATATCCAGTGTTAATGGGTGTAATCTCTACTGAAGAGCAAATTTGTAGCAAATGGCCCAAAGGGCATGTATAATACCACTTTTTTGTTACAGGTTAGTGATTTTTTTATTTTGTTCACCCCTGAGAAGGACACTTTTTGAAGCTTACCTCTTTTGATGCTTCAGTCTTGTGTTTGTGAATACTTTTCTTGCATTACAATCAGGTTAGCAAAAGAAGTACTCAAACTAATCTACCAGCAAATAGAACTGTGTTAGACTGGTAAGAGTCACAAAAAACGGATGGAGACTCAAAAGTGTGCACAGGGCTGTGTTTCCTGTATTAATTTTGGTCTTCCTTTTGTCAGTTTGATTGAGTGTATGTTAATACAATTAGCAGAAGGTGAGCTATCTATGCCATCCTTTCCACCACACAGCTGTGGCATTCTGAGGAGAAGAAGCATCCACACAAGTGCCCATTGTTTCATGTTTTGTACTTGCTTCCTAGGGCATGGATCCCAAAAATTTTATTTTTCTGGAATTGCATAGAGATTAAAGTCCAATTAAAGTCCAATTCTTAACCCAAAAGGGCTAGAGAATCTGTAAGGTGTTTTTGCTTTCTGTGTCCCTGTTGGAGAGATTTTTCTTTGATCTTCCTCAAAAAATGAACTGATAGAAAGGTTTTCCAACAAGAAACAAGAACACAAACAAAAAAAAACTTTTTAGTAGATTGGGAAAGGTTTAGAACTTCTGAATAGATGTGTGATTTGTTTCGTTTTCATTTGTTTGTAGGATGAAAATTTCATTTTCGGAGATTCAGATGTATCCGAATCTCCAAATGGACACAGAATCGAATAACAATAAATTAAAAAAATGTTCTAACAAAATTAACAAATGCATTTGTTTTATTTGGGTAATGTCACATGATGCAATAGTAGTTTGAGCCCATTAGGAGAAGAATTCAATTTTCAAATTCTTCCAATAATTCGGATTCAGAAAATGTATGGCTCCCATTCCATTTGCTAATTTGGATGCACATGATGCTAGTCGATATTGTCCAGTCAGCTCATGCCTTGTTGGGTTGAGCTAGCAACAAATATACAAATTAAATGCTAAAGATACAAAACGAATTCTGAAAATGAATTGGGTCAACATAGCGAATATGATGAAACAAAATTCTTTAATGAACAAATGCATCCAAAATAAAACAAAACAAAAATTTCCAGCATGCACGTCTACTTCTGACAGTGGTTTTTATTACCGTCCCTGCCTACTTGTACTGATGACAATGCCCACCCATTCTGTGTACGGGTGTCACCAGAACAAGAAATGAGGGAAAATCTCCCCCAAGGGTGTCATAGAGAAAAGTAACAAAACATAAATACCTGTAAAAACTTAACAGAAAAAAAAAAACAGAAACGCTTCCCCAATAAATTAAAAACTTAAAAAAAGAATTGGCCAGTGCAAAACTGTCACAGTTTGCAATTTTTTAATAAAATAAACCTGAGAATATTTATTATGCCAATTTTAATATCACAGTAGAAGTGTTTTAGGCTTCTTATACACAGTATGCATCAAACACAACTGTCTTTGTTTGGGGGGTTGGGGATGGTGTTTGTGTTGGATACATCACACTCATCTATAAATATGAGCATGACACGGTATTCATGTTTATCATGATCACATCCTGTTTTACACACTAATAGGGCGTTAATTAAACATATCCCTTAGCATCATACATGTGAAACCTTACAGTGTGAAACCTTTAATTTCCAGATATGTTTTAAAGCAGCACTCTGGGCACAACATTTTATTTAAATATCTTTCTTAATAACCTCAATGATTATAAATCCACTTTGTTTGCACCACATGCCTTTGTAAATCCAGATATTACCTTGTAAAAATAGCAGTGACATAATCACTCTGGTACACAAAGCCTGTGCAGACAGCAGAGACTGAGATAGACGTAATAGGCCTCACCCACTACAGAAAACTAAAGGAGGGTGTGGAGACAAGACCAGTAACACTGCACAAGGAAACAGAACTGCAGTGACTGGTCTTAATTACAGGAAGCTCATGCAAGGTTTTTTGTGATTGGATGAGGTGGAGAGGCAGGGCAGTGATGTCATAATCCCCACCTCATCCAATAAGAGAACACTTTGCATTCATTGAGAAAAATGTAGGGCATTCTGTAAATGATCGGTCATGCCTAGTGAGCAACCCTTTGTGTTCACTATGCAACTGGGCGGCCACCACACAGGGATCCATAAGCCAATGGTAATCTCTGTAGTAGCAGTGACTCCTTCAGTAATATAATGTTTCCACAAGAATCCCACTAGTATGGCATATGTATACTTACACTGATCCAAACTGGACTAATGTTATTGTGCAAAAGAACCATGCCTAGAATTTAGCAATAAACAGTTAGCAGCATAATTTGTGGGTGGTGTGGACTACCTTTGGTACAACTGAAATTCTATGATTTTGTTGGGTATGGAAAAAAAACTCACCATACAAATGGTTTGGGAATCACAAGAATGGCAAAACAAATTCTTTAGCAGCCAAAAAAATCTCATGTACTTTTTTCTGCTTTAAGACATAGAAAAAAGTGACCTCTCAGTCTCTGACCTCACAAAAATCAGCCCTAGCTTCATTAGTAACAGCTATAGTTCAAAATACATAAATGCATAAAAATCCAGGTTATAAATGCTATATAACATGTTGTACAAGTAATATCACATATTAACCTTTTTACCTGTCTGTTACCAGATTACATACAGCCTGTGTGTTTACCAGACAGCCTGCAAGATTTCCCAACTGGGCTGAATTGTTCCATTGCTGGGTGGGGACGAACCCAAAGTCAAGGTACGTTATAAATATTGTATTACTGCTATATCATGCCAGAGCAATACTAAACTTTACCTAAATGTCTGTATCATCTTTGACCATCCTACAATGTATACAGCCCACTCTCCTGCACCAGCTTTTGGGGAGAATTACTATAAGAAAGGCAGCTGATTCTAGGAGCTAAGTCTAGAAAATAACCTGCTACGCAATTCTGCCATCTGAAAAGTTCTGATTCCTTCCTCCTGAATCAGTTCTGATTCCTTCTGAATCTGTCCCTTTATTCTAACTCAAAATGTAAAATGTCAATGAGAATGTGGAAGTTGTTGATATGACAGGACATGACGTGTTAACCAAATGATATGGCGTGTTAACCAATTAACAGGAGCTTCCAGACATGTTTTAAAGTGATCACACTGAAAAGTGTTTGAGTGGTCTTCAAAGACTGCTAATGCCTTGCTATTGTTGGTGATAAGGCAAAATACACTTTTCCCTTTAATTTTTGTTCATTTTTCTTAGAAAACTTTAGTAATGCATAGGGGAAGTAGCCACTACAAAAGGCAGCTGGTTAGCTCTTAAAAAATATGTCAAGCTATACTTACTCCCAAGGTGTATGTCTGTGATCCATCCATGTCACTACATCAGGTTATAATGACTTTTGAGGTATCTGTTAATACCAGTCCACCCAAATCCATCAGTTTACACTGACCCCTGAGATATGTATTTGTATCCATCTACTCTATTACATCAGTTTATACTGACCCCCGAGGTTTGTATCTGAATCCTACTCCATTACATCAATTTATGCCAACCCCTGAGGTATGTGTCTGTATCCTTTTACTCCATTACATCAGTCTTTTCTGACTCCTGAGGTATGTATCCATAGCAATCCACCCCACTACATCAATTTAGGACGTGTTCATACCATATGCATTGGGCTGCACTGACCAGTCTTGCCCAATGCCCTCCCAAAGCATAGACAGTGCAATTTGTCCTATTAGTTCAGCTCACACCACTGCGCTACAATGTTATTTGTAATGAAGAACAGTAGGATATGCTCTACTTTTTTCAGCACAGCATGTTGTGATGCAGTATTCCGCATCACAACCTGTGGTGAATAAAGATCCATCAAAGAGTTCAGAAAGCAAAAAGAAAAAGTAAACAATGCAAAGCGTCAATTATGACACTTTAACATTGCTGCTTCACAGTGTACACCAGCACCTGCAGTATAATGTGGCCACTGTTGTTAACAAGCCCTTATACTGAGGTGCCTGTACCAATCCACCATGCTAATTCAGTTTTTTCTGAGCCTTGAGGTTCGTGTCTGTATTCATCTACCCCACTATGTCAGTTTTTTATAACTCCTCATTATGTCTCTGACAGTTGTATCATGAAGATCTGTACCTAATCTGACAGTTAAATCTTCCGATCTCCATATGCAGTTGATTCCTCGTTGACTTTTTTTGTATAGTGCTTGGGAGATTAATTAAAATGAGATGTAGGATAACAGAGGCTTATCTAAAAAGCCAGCAGATGTATACCTCAACTGGATGACATACAGTATAGTTTGCTTAAAAAAGAAGAAGCAAACAGTTATACTCACCTAGGTGAATGTAGTGTCGATCTGATGCTCAATCTGTCCCCAGCTGCTTCTGAGACTGAGAACTGAATTATTAAAGACCACTTATCACGTCTTCACTGAGCAGTGACTGTCAGTCTCCGGCTCTCTGCTCTGCTCCTCCAGTGCTCACTGGAGCACCGGGCCGTGGAGGGGGTGGGAGCAACCAGCTCAGGCTCTCAGTGACTTGCTGAGAGGCTGAGCCAGGTACCAGTCCTGGACAGTCGAGAATGATCAATCAACCTGGACTGGCTAAGTAATGCCAGATGACAGTAGGGCCAACAAAAGCTGAGAACTGAATTATTAAAGACCACTTATCACGTCTTCACTGAGCAGTGACTGTCAGTCTCCGGCTCTCTGCTCTGCTCCTCCAGTGCTCACTGGAGCACCGGGCCGTGGAGGGGGTGGGAGCAGCCAGCTCAGGCTCTCAGTGACTTGCTGAGAGGATGATCCAGGTGCCAGTCCTGGACAGTCGAGATTGATCAATCAACCTGGACTGGCTAAGTAATGCCAGATGACAGTAGGGCCAACAAAAGCTTTGTCCATACTTCACCTTTAAAGCAATGTGTGTTATAAACAATATCCAAGCTTTCTTTCATGGCAGGACCACGGGTTATTATTTTAACAAAAAGCTAGATTTAAACACAACCATATTGAAGACCTTATGAGATTTTAGTCACTGGATATAGATCTAATTTACCAAATCTTTGTACGGACCTTACTTATGCGTTTACGTCTCATCAAGTCACGTCAAGTCAAATTTCCAAACAATTCCAACATTCCATTTTTCGAACTAGTCATTGCACATGAGATGCAACCCATAACTTTAATGTATTTAGTTACCCACGTTTGAACCCTCTCCAAATGTTTTAATCAATACTATACATAAGCTTTACTGATATAGGAATTTATTTTATGGAGCTGCAAACTCAACCAGATTGCAGATTTAAACAAAACCGAATTGCACATTTAGACACAACCATGTTGAAGACCTTATGTGACATTTTAGAGACTGAATTTAGATCTAATTTACTGAATCTTTGTACAGACCTTAAATTTATTTATATGTTAAATGAAGGCCCATCAAGTCATCTCTTTTCCAAACATTTTCAACATTCAGTTTTTCGAACTAGTCAGTGCACGTAAGATTTATTTACTTGCCCACGTTTGAACCCTCTCCAATACTTTTTAATCAATATTTTACATAAGCTTTACTAATATAAGAATGTGCTTTTATGGAGCTGCAGATTTAAACACAACCAAATTGCAGATTTAAAAACAACCATGTTGAAGACCTTATATGAGATTTTAGTGACTTGATTTTGATCTAATTTACCAAATCTTTGCAAGGACCTTAAATTTCCATACACAATCAAGCCATGTCTTTCTCAAACAGTTCCAACATTCGGCTTTTTAAATTAATGCACATGAGATGTCACCCATCAATTGAATTTATTTTGTTGCCCACGTTTGAGCCCTCTCCAATACTTTTTAATCATCATTATACAAGAGCTTTACTAATATAAGAATCTATATTTATGGAAGGTTATGGAACATGTTTTTTTCTGTAATTTTTTTCTGTTCTGTGAATAAACATCTATGAACATTTTATGAATTTCTGACAACATAAATGTATTTTCCCCGCCACTGACATTATTTTGAAGTGATGTTGTTGTAGAGATTCAGCAGAGGTGAGGAGGGTTCCTCTGCAATGCAGCAGATACACAACCATTGTCCTAATTCTGTTTCCTGACATTAAGGCTGCAAACACTGCTAGTCAACAAACAAAAAAAAAAGAAAGTTAAAAAAAATACTCCTACTAACAATCCCATCAACATGGCAATCGAGTTTATTATGCTGTATTTCTAAATCAAAATTTATGTGAGGAAATCATTTTAATAACCCCATAAACTGGCACTGTTTATTACATCCATGATAATAAAATGCTAGTAATTACTGACCTGCTTTGCAATCAGGCCACCAATTTAAAAGCACAACCGCTGGGAAATGCTGATTCAATGGATATGTTGTGTAAAAACGGACAGCTTGAAATTAAATTATCTGCATTGCCAGCAGTGTTACATGTGACTGGGCCGTCCACCTTCCAGTTTATAGCTTAGAAATTCAATGTTTAAAGGACCAGTAAGCCTGGCTGAAAGAAGAATTTTAAGAAAGATAGTCTCTTTTAGCATTTATAAATATAAAAGTAATTATTCTAGGTCAACCATAGCATTTTTGCAGGCCATGCAGAGGCACAAAGATTATATTTATTCTGCATTTGGTTTGAGCTGATGCTTGAACCCTCTTCTGTAATCATTAAGACCTGGCTTGTGCTCCCTTCTAAGGCAGGTGCTTCCTAATGCCCTAACTATGCACCTGGATTGTAATAACATGATTTTGAGCAGCTTGCACCCACTTTAGGGCTGTTTACATGACCGTTATCCTTTGAAGAATAATCTGCCATGGATTGCCTTACAGAAAGGAATGCATCTGCTCTGAAGGAGGTTTAGTAATAACAGCACCCTAGGAAGCTAGAAACAGTTTCACTATCATAAGCAATGACCAAATTTAGGATAATCAATTCATACTGTCGGCCTGTGAGCAATCATCAAATCTGAAATACAGGTGAAACTCGAAAAATTAGAATATTGTGCAAAAGTTCATTTATTTCAGTAATGCAACTTAAAAGGTGAAACTAATATATGAGATAGACTCATTACATGCAAAGCAAGATAGTTCAAGCCGTAATTTGTCATACTTGTGATGATTATGGCTTACAGCTCATGAAAACCCCAAATCCACAATCTCAGAAAATTAGAATATTACATGCAATCAATAAAACAAGGATTGTACATAGAACAATATCGGAAATCTGAAAAGTATAAGCATGCATATGTACTCAGTACTTGGTTTGGGCCCCTTTAGCTGCAATTATTGCCTCAATGCGGCATGGCATGGAAGCTATCAGCCTGTGGCACTGCTGAGGTGTTATGGAAGACCAGGATGCTTTAATAGCAGCCTTCAGCTGTTCTGCATTGTGCAGTCTCATGTCTCTCATCTTTCTCTTGGCAATGCCCCATAGATTCTCTATGGGGTTCAGGTCAGGCGAGTTTGCTGGCCAATCAAGCACAGTAATCCCACGGTCGTTGAACCATGTTTTGGTGCTTTTGGCAGTGTGGGCAGGTGCCAAGTCCTGCTGGAAAATGAAGTCAGCATCCCCATAAAGCTCATCTATGGAAGGAAGCATGACGTGCTCTAAAATCTCCTGGTAGACGGCTGCGTTGACCCTGAACTTAATGAAGCACAGTGGACCAACACCAGAAGATGAGATGGCTCCCCAAATCAACACAGACTGTGGAAACTTCACACTGGACTTCAAGCATCTTGCAGTGTGTGCCTCTCCATTCTTCCTCCATACTCTGGGTTCTTGGTTTCCAAATGAGATGCAAAAGTTGCTCTCATCAGAAAAGAGGACTTTGGACCACTGAGCAACAGACCAAGTCTGTTTTTCTTTAGCCCAGGTAAGACGCTTCTGACGTTGTTTGTTGTTCATGAGCGGCTTGACAAGAGGAATACGACATTTGAAGCCCATGTCCAGGATCTGTCTGTGTGTGGTGGCTCTTGATGCACTGACTCCAGCCTCAGTCCACTCCTTGTGAAAGTCCCCAACACTTTTGAATGGCCTTTTCCTCTCCAGGCTCATCCCTGCTGCTTGTGCACCTTTTTCTTCCACACTTTTCCCTTCCACATAACTTTCTATTAATGTGCTTTGATACAGCACTTTGGGAACATCCAACTTCTTTTGCAATTACCTTTTGAGGCTTTCCCTCCTTATGGAGGGAGTCAATGATGGTTTTCTGCACAACTGTCAGGTCAGCAGTCTTTCCAATGATTGTGATTTCTACTGAACCAGACTGAGAGACCATTTAAAGGCTCAGGAACCCTTCGCAGGTGTTATGGCTTAATTAGCTGATTAGAGTGGGACACTTTGAGCCGAGAATATTGCACCTTTTCACAATATTCTCATTTTCTGAGATTGTGGATTTGGGGTTTTCATGAGCTGTAAGCCATAATCATCACAATTATGACAAATCATGGCTTTAACTATCTTGCTTTGCATGTAATGAGTCTATCTCATATATTAGTTTCACCTTTTAAGTTGCATTACTGAAATAAATGAACTTTTGCATGATATTCAAATTTTTCGCGTTTCACCTGTATATTTATTTCTGATACGTTTCCGAAACTGCTCATATTATGTAAAGTGCAAGAGTACAGAACTGCTTCCCTGGTGGGCTGAATAGTCTTCATATCTCCTGTGGGGGCTCCAACACAAGATTTCCTGCCATTTTCCGCTGCAGTCAACATACAATGTGAAATTTCACTCCTTCTGTATTCACCACAAGGCCAAATAAAAACGTAACAAAAAAGGGTGATAGCCGCTTGGAAAAACAGGTGATGTTATTAGATTGGCCGACCTAAAGATTCAGGTGCAGAGTTTCCAACAAAGATACGTTTATTAAGGTGCGATCTGGTGTGCCTTATCACATTGTGGCTAAGTTCTCGGAGGATTGCATGTTTATTAACAAGTGTAATATGCAGTGAACGGCCGTAATGTGTATTGTGCACTTGCCTAATGCTGCCCTTACACAGCTGTTCCTATATTATTGTCCCAGTACACACATTAACCGTTTAGGAACAGATTTTGCTACAAAACGGAGCATCAGAGGGCATGATCTAAGTGTAGTAAAACTGATATTTATTAATGAAAAAGAAAATTGGCAATTCACAAGCATGCAAAGTGTGCAATGCCTTGCCTAATACTGTCCATACACGGTTTTCCCATATTATTGTCCTTGTGGGCACAATAACCATATAGGAACAGATTTTGCTATAGTAAAGGAACAACAGAGGATGTGGGCTAAGTGTAGTAAAAACTGATATTTATTAATGAAAAATAAAATTGGCAACTAACCAGTTTTCCTCACATTTATCTTAGAATGTTTGGTTTTGATTTTGTGTACAACGTTCAGCTGCGCCTTGCAGTCCCATTGAGATTAGCAGCTCTATTGCTTCTTGTTGCTGTGAGCCATCCCAGTCACAGGGTAAAGATCACTCCCATACTAGTTAGGAAGGCTTGAAGAAGAGGAGGAGTGCAATCACATCCTTTTAACACCTCTCCGCACCTGATGTCATGGTGGACTGTTCCCACACTTCCAGAATGATTTATCTAGGTGGACACCTCTCAGCGTCTGATGTCATGCTGGACTGTTCCCACACTTCCAAAATGATTTATCTAGGTGGACACCTCTCCGCATCTGATGTCATGCTGGACTGTTCCCACACTTCCAAAATGATTTATCTAGGTGGACACCTCTCCGCATCTGATGTCATGCTGGACTGTTCCCACACTTCCACAATGATTTATCTAGGTGGACACCTCTCCGCATCTGATGTCATTCTGGACTGTTCCCACACTTCCACAATGATTTATCTAGGTGGACACCTCTCCGCATCTGATGTCATTCTGGACTGTTCCCACACTTCCACAATGATTTATCTAGGTGGACACCTCTCTGCATCTGATGTCATTTTGGACTGTTCCTACACTTTCACAATGATTTATATAGGTGGACATGGGCCAACGAATATGAATAGACCGTGGACTGGATTCCTGCTGCCATGTGTACTATTGCCACCCAGATTTCAGCTTCTGAGGTTTAAGTCTTTATGACAGGGACTTGTATTTTTACTACATGCGAGTCACCAATTTTCTTTTTCATTAATAAATATCAGTTTTTACTGCACTTAGGTCAAGCCCTCTGCTGTTCCTTTTCTGTTGCTGTAGAGATCCATTCAGTCTCTGGAGAAACTTCACTAGTCTTTAGAATCCAAGGACTGATGTGCCTAATATGGATCTTATAAACCTCTAGCTGTGTGTCCAGTGCAAAGGAGCTACTGTTTCACATCAAGCACCATAATGTAATGTTTTTTCATAGATTCTGCTATAGGCAAAGATCATATCTATAGCATCACAATGATATGATTGGTGGGAAATCCAGCCCAGTAAAATAATCTGTTTTATGTAGAATGACCCCTTGAAAGTCCTTTCTATAACATTGCCTGTAATTTGTTTAGGCTTGGTAATTATCTTCATTATTCTTAACTACTCATTTTTTTTTTTTTTTCTTCAGGTCCCATTCCTAACATTTTGCAAGAAGCCCAGGTACCTCTGATAACCAATGAGAAATGCCAGCAGCAAATGCCTGAGTATAATATAACCAACTCTATGATCTGTGCTGGATATAATGAAGGAGGGATTGACACATGTCAGGTGTGAAGTGGTAGTTGTAGAATGTCAGATCACTAATTATTATTATCACTATTATTACTTATAATTTTTAGTTGCAACTTCACTGTAAATAGTGATTAGGATTTACAACTCCATTTTAATTCTCAAGTTGATTTTGTACATCAGTGCAATGAAATTAATAACTATAAGGCTTTATTCCCACAGGCAGTGACAAACGTGCATTTATAAGACATTTCTAAACACGTATAAATGCATGTAATGATTTTTAATTGTATAGCTCACGTTCATGGGTTTTTTTTTGCATTGCATTGCAGTGCATTCAGGTTATTTGCTTTTAGTGAAAATATAAATCTGTGCATTCAGAGGCAGATTAGATCATCTGAACATGTCTAAACACATGTAAACACACATAAAAACAGGTACATTTAAATGCAGGAGAAAGCGAGATTAGATCAATTTCTTTTCATTTAAATAAAACAAATACAGGAGCCTTGTGTGAATGTAGCAAAAAAGTTACTTTTTTTATCATTGTCTTATTTCCAATTTTTGACTTTTTTATAGTTTGAAAGCATAACAGAGACAGAGAATGACTGAAAGTCCCTCCAATGGGGATGCAGACAGTAACAAAAATACTTTTTTTAGTTGAATGGGGAGGGGGAGAACATTTGCCACATTTTTGTTACTGTCTGCGTTTTGTCTGAAGTTGGACTTAAAACCCAAAGTTAAAATTAGCTAAATAGATTTCAGGTGCATCAAAACAAAAGGTGTTCATATTCTTCAGTTTGTTTTCTTTAGTAATCAGACACATCACAAGTAGAAAAGCCTGCTGCCTGCCAGCATGCTGCAGATTGAGACCCTTTCTCCCTGTGTGGAAGCAGTGGTCTCCCTGCAGAGGTCAAACACTCTCTTTGCTGAGTCAGAGCTATAAGTCTGATTAAGTATGAGGTGTGTCAGACCTCTGCCAGGAGAGCACTGCTGTGTCAGAACTCTGCCAGGAGAGCACACAGACAGCAAGGGTTTTACACTGCAGTTACTGGCAGAGGGCAGGCTTTTCTACTCAGGCTGTGGCTGCTTTACAAAGAAAACAAACTGTAAGGCTCCATGTACACTGCAGCTGATAAACTCACGTTTAGAAGCTTTTCTGCGTTTTTTTTTCAGCAGCCCCTGAACTCTCCCTAATGTTTTCCTATATGTCCATGTACACATCGTCATTTACAGGCAGTTGAGTTTACAGTTGTTTTTTTGAATGCACCAAACTTGCATTCAGGAGTAGATTTTATCAGCGTTTCAAACGCCAAACGAGTGTAAATGCGGCTAACCACTTTTATAAGCGTTTGCATTTGGAATTTTTTTTAACTCATTTCCAGATGCTGTCCAGAGCCATTTTTTATCATGAAAAATGAATGCAAAGCATTTTCCCTGTACTCAAATGGACCTGGTACACCATACTTTGAGGTTTCACATGAAAGAAAATAAGTTAGACACTGTTGCAATAATTTCTGCACAGAAATGAGCTGGAACACATCCAAACGCCAAAAAAAAAACAAAAAAAGACAGCTAATCTCAACAAATACTGCTCTCTCTGCTTCTGCTCTCTCTATTTCTCTCAAAATGTCTGAAATAGTTAATTTTTTTACTGTTTTTCAGTGCATTCTGGGCATTTGGGAAGGTCTCCTGAGGTTATCTTTAAAAAATGGTTCTAAACGCAAACGCACATAAATGCTGTATGCAAACGCAGCTAAACAGACGTTTTATAACCTACGTTTTCCAGCAGTCAGTTTCCATCATTCCGAAGTGTCCCGTGTACATGGAGCCTAAGGCTGCATTCACACTTGAACGTTTTGTAGCTTGAAGCTCGAAGCTCCAAAAAATCTCAAACTTAAAAAATCAGTTGTTCTCTATGGTGCCTGTTCACACCTGATCACGCGAACGGGCACTATAGAGAACAATTAATTTTTTAAGTTTGAGTGTTTTTGGAGCTTCGAGCTGCAAGCTACAAAATACTCAAGTGTAAATGCAGCCTAAGACACTGCACACGTTTTGTTTTAATATACCTGGAATATATTTAGTTGCTTTAACCCCTTGATGCCAAGCAGCCACATATTTGCATACCATTTGAAAAGACATATATGCTGAGAGCGCACGCCCTGCGCGCTCCCAGCACATATGTCCGTGACTCACGGAAAGGTCCCGATCTCCCTTTGCGATCGGGACCTTTTCCAATCATGTGACTGCCGTGACAGCGAATCACAGCAGTCACATGATCCTAAAACCCCACCCCGCCTCCTGGCTTCTGAAACTCTTAAAGAGCCGCAAGGCACCAGCACAAAGGGGTTAAACTTAAAGTTCAAATGGGCTTTAAAACAAAGGCTTTTAAAATACCAGTAAGGCTGTATGAGAAATACATAGAATCTGTCACAGTTTGAGTACACACATCACATCCCCTGTCTATGGAAGTGCTATTGTATAGGTTCTGTCTCTTTCAGCAATGCTATTGAAAGTTTAGGTATGTGAATCAGTAAGAGGATCAAGAAAATTGGGCTTTACACATGGATTCCCCTATTTTCCTGCACGAATGCCCAAACTGGGTAGTGAAAAGACTTCCAAGTAGGGGAGAGGTCTAGCACTGAAATGTGAACAATTTTTCACACCACTCTGCCAAAAATGTTTTAAAAAGTCAACCCATAATGGTACCAGTGACCAGTACTAGTGATTGAGATCTTCACTATTTTTCAGACCTAGACCAGCCGTTAGCATTTGACACTTCCTGGTATGTCAGATGTCTGCCCTCCACCACCGCACGCTGTACTTGCATCTGTCAGTACAGCTAGAGTTGCCACCTCATCCCTTTAAAACCAAACACATTAGTTACACAGGTTCTGGGGCAAATATAATGCAGATAGGGCACCAAGTGAGTTTAATTATCACCTTATTCAGCCACAAAACCTGTGTAATTAATATGTGTTTGGGTTTAAAGGGATGAGATGGCAACCCTAAGTACAGCCCATGAATACATTAGAAGTCGCTGGTCGAAACCCCAGGGCAAAGCAGGGGACACAGACACCCAACATACCCAGAAATGTTGAACACCAAAGATAATTTATCCAGTAAAGGTCTGCAAACCAGCAAAGATTGGGACTGGTAATTATTATTACTCTTCTTTTTTTTTTTTTTAAGCCACCGAGTCTTTGGGGTCTATTTATAATATATTCATTTTGTTGAACAAAATGTCTCTTGTTTTTCTAAGTAATTAATGTCTGTAGGATCAGCTCCATCCAATGGCCAAAGTGTGGTATCGGTTTCTCATTGAGGTATTTCAGAAATCTGTACCGCATTTTGACCACTAGCTGGAGCTGATGATACAGGCATTAATCTCTTAGGGAAAATACTGGACATTTTGTTCAACATGCATGAAGGCTTCTGATATTCATGCAACAAACATCTTATAAATAGACTCCTTTGTAACCTAGTGGCTAGGTGGTAAGTACTCCAGCATTTTTCAGTGAAGAAAAAAACATAGAAAAAGCATGCAATCTGCATGCACAAACACAGGTCTGCATTCAGATTGCATGTTCTGTCTATGTTTTATTTTCTCCTAAAATGCTGGTGGGTTAATTAGCTCTTATTCAAAATGTGAAAGGCCTATGTGAATATGCATTAGGGATATTAATCTGCAAGCTCTTCTGAACAGGGCTAGGTACACATTGCATTATATACGTACTGCAGAATATGGGATAGCTATATAAATCAAACAAACAAATAATAATATTAGTCTCAGCAGTGTTGTTGAATTTCAAAGCAGCCTTTTACAATTTACAATAAATTAGGACCCTGCAAACCAATTAAGATTCATTCCAGCCTTCAGCTATATGCATTGGATCGGGGGCCTGCAGGCCGATAAAAATTTATTTCAGCTTGGGAATACAGCAGCTGAAAACCTACAGTGCATAGCATTGACTGAGAATTAGCATACCTTACTGTGATACACTCTATCAAGCTGGGTTTATGATATGCTTTGCTAACCTTTCTGACAATGACAGCACAGTAGTCACAAGTAGAATGGTTCATTCTATAGAGCGGCTTTCTAAGAATGTGTTGGCATGTTTCAAAAAAGAATACAAAGAGCAAAACAAAAAAAAACTAACACCACTTTCTGTGGCAGCCTTATGCATTGAAGGAATCTCTTGTCTGAATTAAAGCTACAACCTTACAATAACAGATTGCTTAGACAGATAAAGAACATTTTAACATTCTAGTTGTTTGGCAGGGTTATAAATATAGCTTTTTCTTGATCAGCTGAAAAAATACCTCTTAATATGACAGTTATTTACTATACAACATGTCTCACTTCTGCTCCACTATAAAAACTAGAAAAAACAAAAACAAAACAGCAATAGGAGAAAAACAATGAATGAGATGCATTAATGATAATGGAAGCAAGCAAAAAAAGATGAAAAGGGTTGTGTGCAAACAAGGGTTAAATAGATAGCAAACACCAGTTCCTGCTATTGTTTTTACATTGCATCAGTTCCAGGGTTCAGTCTGTATAATCTGATCTCCCTTCTGTTCAGGTCACACTTCTACAAAGAGCCTAGTGCTCTACATTAAAACTTGTCACCTGCTTGTTACATATTCTTTATAAGTATATGAAGCCAATCCAGGTCATGGTATGGCTAGTAGTAATTAGGTAATAAGTCCCATTCAACTGGACAGAGTCACTTCTGGTATGATTAGTAGTAATTAGGTAATAAGTTCTGGTATGGCTAGTAGTAATTAGGTAATAAGTTCTGGGATGGCTAGTAGTAATTGGGTAATATGTTCTGGTATTATTATTATTATTATACAGTATTTATAAAGCGCCAATAGTTCGCTCAGCGCTGTACATTACAAAGGGGGACAGAACATGTGACAGAACAATACCAATACAATGCAAAACATGAGGGGATTGAGGGCCCTGCTCTTTCGAGCTTACAATCTAGGAGGGAGGGGATGGTGGCACAGGAGGAGATAGCTGTGGCGGATGGAGTGGTAGGGAGAGTGGAGGAGGTTGGCAAGTTAGTAAGGGGTGGGGTAGGCTTCCCTGAAGAGATGGGTTTTCAGGGTGTGCCTAAAGGAGAGGAGAGTAGGTATGGCTAGCAGTAATTAAGTATTAAGTTCTGGTATGGCTAATATTAATTAGGTAATAAGTTCTGGTATGGCTAGTAGTAATTAGGTAATAAGTTCTGGTATGGCTAGTAGTAATTAGGTAATAAGTTCTGGTATGGCTAGTAGTAATTAGGTAATAAGTTTTGGTATGGCTAGTAGTAATTAGGTAATAAATCACATTCAACTGGACAGAGTCACTTCTGGCTTTTGGTCATTCCACGTTAAAAAATATGTAAAGCGAACATTTCATATTCCTAACATGTGCATATTGTACTATGTATTTGTATGAAAAAGTATCCTGTTCTCTTTTTATTGCTTCTTTTGTATGAAATCCCTGGTGATCCTGCCAATCCCTCTGCTTTCCTATAAAAAAAAAAAACACACACACTAAGCAGGAGAGCACAGTGTGGTCAGTTCTCTAGCTGTGCTTGGAACTCAGCCTGCTCTCCTCCAATGATCAAACTTGTCTTGACAGCTCCCCCCCTGCACCACCATTCACTGGGAAGATCAGTGTGCTGCTGTTTCTCCACCCTCACTTCTCTGTGCAGCTGAGAGCAGAGAGTATGTGGTCACTTACACAAAATATATTTATAATTGTTTTATAGCACAAATGCTTTGCCTTTCATTTCTATTTTAAAATGAATAGGTTGCTTTACAGGGTGAGGGTTCGCATGCACTCACCACTTTATTAGGTACAGCTGTTCAATTGCTTGGTAACACAAATTGTTCATCAGCCAATCACATGGCAGCAACTCAATCCATCTAGGCATCTAGACATGTTGAAGACAACTTGCTGAAGTTCAAACCTAGCATCAGAATGGGGAAGAAAGGGGATTTAAGTGACTTTGAACGTGACATGGTTGTTAGTGCCACACGGGCTAGTCTGAGTATTTCAAAAACTGATGATCTACTGGGATTTTCATGCACAAAAGTCTCTAGGGTTTACAGAGACTGGTCCGAAAAAGAGTAAATATCCAGTGAGTGGCAGTTGTACGGACGAAAATGCCTTGTTGAGGTCAGAGGAGAATGGGCAGACTGGTTTGAAATGATAAAAAGGCAACAGTAACTCAAATAACCACTTGTTACAACCAAGGTATGCAGAATACCCAGAAATGTACAACATTTGAAACTTGAAGCAGATTAGCTACAGCAGCAGAAGGTCATTCCTGTCAGCTAAGAACAAGAAACAGAGGCTACAATTTGCACAGGCTGACCAAAATTGGACAGTAGAAGATTGGAAAAACATTGCCTGGTCTGATGAGTCTCGATTTCCCTAGAGATGGTTGTGTGTGAAAATCCCAGTAGATCAACAGTCTTTGAAATTTTGAAACTCAGACCAGTCCATCTGGCACCAATCACCATTCCACGATCACAGTGAGAGAGAGAGAGATTGTTTTTTTTTCATTTATTTATTTAATAATATATTGAATATGGCCAAAATTGTAGTACTTCAAATATATGTCAATATATTTGGGAAGAATATTTTTAAAATATTTTTAAAATATATTTTTCTTCCATGTGGGTTATTTAATTATAGGTGAGAAAGCACAACTCCATGACTCCATGCACAGAACAATCCTTCAAATTGTTTGGGGGGAAAATTGGCCAGATAGACCTTGCAACAATAGTATAAAAAAAAACCCATATGAGTATTAATTATATATAAGTATAGAAAATTATATATATATGACCCCAATTAGTGGTATCTGTGCAGAGGGAAAAAGAAAGGGCTGGCTTACCAAGAGCGGTTTCTGGCTAAGGGGCAGCACTGTCAAGAAAATTATCCACCGACAAACAGAGAGAGATCTGGAATGGAGTATATGCATATAAATAGCTCCAACTCAATAAGCAGCAGCCTACATGTCCAAAATGGCACCAAACATCAGTCTGCTCCCACCCATCCACGTCCAAACATCAGGCTCTGCCCCCCAAAATTTACCACCATGTTCCAATGTTGTGTACGCCCTAAAGGTAATTCAGGGTCACAAGTTCTCATACTTTTGATATGTCTGTAAGCTCTTCTCCAAAACTTAGTCTTGCTCACACAGAAACATCCACATTCACATAACAGCAAATAAATAACCCCAAAAGTTTTGCAATTTGCAAAATGTTTTGGTTTAAAGAGGCCACCATTGGGTAGTCTAGGTTTCACTTCAGTATGCATATATTTCCAATAGTTACAAGCACCACATATAAAAGTACCTTTACGTTTACATGGGTCTCTTCCGGCATCGCCTCTATATTTGCTCTGTGTTATCCAATTTCTTAATTTCTTATTAATGATTGGGGATAAAAACTAGAGGCGTGCAGAACGATGTTGCCAGCTGACGATTTACGAAATAATTTGCTTGCCAAACTACCATCATTCTGCACTTGAATTGCAACATCTAGAAATGTGACCTCCTTTTGGTCATAGTAAATGTGTAAATTCATTCATATTCATCCTTTCCAGACATTTACATAATAGATCCTCAGATCCATCCTACACAAGCAAAATATCATTGATATATTGACTCCACATACAAATATAGTCTGTTTATTACGATAATCCCTCATCAGCCATAAACATCCGATCCCACTGCCCCAGGTACAGATTGGCATAGGACGGGGCACAACATGCCCCCATTGCTACCCCCTGCACCTGGAGGTAGTGGGACCCATTGAAAGTAACTACATTATGATGGAGAACAAACTCTCTCTTAGGGCTCATTCACATGTGAATATATACTAGTGCCCCTCTGAAAATCCACACTAGATCATTTTTCAGAAAACATTTGACAGGTGATGAGGAAGCAATATGTTGCCTTCTCACCACTTGCTTTAACCTTCAAAATGCCACACCAATGCTCCACAAAGGCAATTGTGGTGCAGCCCCATTCACTTGAACTGGTTGCATTCAGTGACAGTGCCATTTACCAAAAGCGACATGCCATTTAACTTTTGCCATGACCATGAAGGAAAGAATTCTGGTCATAGCAAGGGTATAGCCCTGAGCAGCTGCATTGCTTTGTTTAAGTGGGTGGTTTGGAGTACAGTAAAACGGCAACTTAGCCACCTGTTATTACCACCTTCAAACTCCCCTTCTCCCCCACAGCCATCCATGTGAATGAATCCTTACAGCAGAGTTGGCCCTGGAACTATGAAGGTACTATCAGAAAAGGAGGTTGATCATCCACAGCTATTCAGGTTCAGATGTTTTGTTTTAAAAATAACAAACATGACATACTTACCTACTCTGTGTAATGGTTTTGCATAGAGCAGCCCCGATCCTCCTCTTCTCGGGTCCCCCAACGGTGCTCCTGGCTCCTCACCCCTGCTGAGTTCCCCCAGAGCTAGCTGCTTGCTCTGGGGGCACTCCTGCATGCTCGCTCCTGAGTCACTTCTGTTTGTCTATAATACACACAGAGCACAGCTTAGCCCCAGCCTTGCTCTCTACGCACTGAGCCAATGAGGAGGGAGAGACCTGGGAGAGCCGATGCTCTCATGCACATCGCTGGATCGAGATCAAACTCAGGTAAGTATTGGGGGGGCGGGAAGGAACTTCACACTGAAGGTTTTTTTATCTTCATGCACAGAATACATGAAGGTAACAAACCTTTAGCCTTTAGAACCACTTTAAGGAAACCCTAGATACCTCAAGAAGAACCCTAGGGTTCTACAAAACTCTGGTTGAGAATAACTGCTCTAGACAGTACTTTCCTGAGAGAGCTGCTTTATAAACAATGTACTCTTTCTGACTCTTGTAGGGAGACTCTGGTGGCCCACTGATGTGTTGGCAGGAAAATCGCTGGTACTTGGCGGGAGTGACTTCATTTGGAGTAGGATGTGCACAACCAGAAAGACCTGGAGTTTATGCACGAGTGACAACATTTACAGAATGGATTCAGAGCTTTCTGATTTAGAGAATACCTTCAACAAAGCCTCATACCTTTTTTGCACAACAATCCTTTTTTAAAGTTGCTTTGCACAATCCAAAATGTGAACAAATGCTAAAGCTTAATAAATGCGTTTTATTGCTCAGTGCTTTTTGTATCAACAATATTTAATTGCCTGATACCATTGTAAACAAAATGTCAGAACCATGTTTGTGATATGTTAACAAACACACTTTTCATGTAAACAATAATTTTTAGCTGTTATTGATGTGTGTTTTACATTTTCAAATATAATTTTCCTGAATTTTATATTCAAAATGGTTGTAAACCTCAGACATAAAATATGAACAAAGCATATCCCTTTATAGTGTGTACTTGACTCAATTAAGAGCTCTAAGTGTAATTTATGTCTGCTGCCTCATTCCTTTGCTATCACTTCTGACAAGTTGCCCTGACACCAAGAGAAAATGGTGACAGGGAAGGGATCTCCAGCAGATTGACAGCCTCAGCTCTGTACCTGTGATCTGTGGGGAGGGGGTGTGTCCCTTTCCCTCCAATGAGCTCTCAGAGGTCTCCTCACTGATGTAACTTCAGCTCCCCACCCCTTGTTTTTCAGAGCTGAGAGATCCTGTGTAAATTCTGCATTTTGAAAGGATGTAGAGAAGAGAAGACTGCAGATAAATAGGTACCACATCTGTAGGTGGATTTATTTAAACTTTGTGGATCACCTGAGGCCAGGCACTTCATATGTATATGTAAGGGTTTACAACCACTTTAAACTAAATATAGTATATTTGTAGTGAGTGCATTTGACATATTTTTGCAGTGTTCGCATTAAAGTAATTTCTAATATTACATCCATGTTTAGCCTATCTTTCTACAATTTATCATTACAAGAAATGCCGACAACAAATACACAACCTCCTGTGAGTAAAAGTAGATCCCAGAGATAACAGTTGTCTATATTCCCATCCTGGCTTTTACAGACATGCCACACCTTGCTGCCCTCTTAAAACTGGGGAAGTCTGAATACACTGAAACCACAAAACATATCAAGAAAAGAGGGTGCGCCAGCCTAGTGCAATATCCTCCAAATATGTATTTTATTATTAAAAAGATGGTAAGTGGTTTACTCACTAACTGATGCATCGGAGTATGTCATAATACAACAATATCTTCTAGTCCATGATACAACACATCTCATAGTGGAATAATGGAAAGCCAAAAGGCCAACACGTTTCGAGGACTTTAAATGGATACTAAAGTGTGGGGTCTTGTGAGATACTATGGTGTATGCTGAGTGCTAATAAATATTTAAATATTATCAATAATAAAATTGTGGTAAAATCAATTCAATAGTAAAAATAAAAAATAAAAATTGTGTATAAAAACTGTGAAAATTAGTGGTTTGCTTACACTCTACACATACTCATACCATTGTGTCATAGAGAATAAAATCAAATCAGACACCATTTCTGATTTTATTGCGTTTCGAGGACTTGCTTCTTCCTCAGAGTTAAAAGGACAATAACTTACATCCATGCCTAAATAGCAAAATTATATGGCTGTTTTCAGTTGGGGGCACCCCCCACCCACCCCGTGGACAGAGCTCACCTCCTCATATACAGACTATAAATTGCACATCTATCATAATATAAGAGATACAAATACATATGCTCCTGTAGCATATACTGTATTTTACGTTTCATAATAAACCAAACCATTGAGGATATCACTCTAAATGATATAAGTACCCAAAAATCCATGCACAGAGACCACACACACCGAAAAACAGGGAGGGCGCACTATATGCAATCATATCATTGCAAAATATTTGGCGAGCGCTGATATCTAGAAGCTGCTAGTACAAAGGGTAAAGGCAACAAATCCCAATGAAATGTGTAATAAAGTGCAGTGCTAAGCATTAAATACCATCATTAAATGCAATGTAAACGCATGAACAAATTACTCAATAAAATATGTGAGCAATAACACAAAGATAATGACACAAAGTGCAGCGCTAAGCGTTAAATACCATCATTAAGTGCAATGTAAAAAGCATGAACAGATTACTCAATAAAATATGTGAGCAATAACACAAAGATAATGGCATAAATTAGCGATGCATATATGTCCATTCAGTGATGAAATAAAGTGCAAAAACACTAATGACAAAAACACTAATGACAAAAAGTGCCCGTGGTACTACAAGTCAC
This sequence comes from Staurois parvus, assembly GCF_062004578.1. Classification (NCBI taxonomy): domain Eukaryota; kingdom Metazoa; phylum Chordata; class Amphibia; order Anura; family Ranidae; genus Staurois; species Staurois parvus. The sequence goes on from NW_028318784.1 coordinate 4,651,536, forward strand.
AGCAATGCCAATGCTGGATGTACATGCTTGTAATCCAGTGAGGGAATCCACCACCTCTAATGGCTGTACACTTGCTGTGACTTGTAGTACCACGGACACTTTTTGTCATTAGTGTTTTTGCATTTTATTTCATCACTGAATAGACATATATGCATCACTAATTTATGTCATTATCTTTGTTATTGCTCACATATTTTATTGAGTAATTTGTTCATGCGTTTACATTGCACTTAATGATGGTATTTAACGCTTAGCGCTGCACTTTATTACACATATACATGGGCGGACTGACAACTCATGGGGCCCCCGGGCAATAGGGGATCATGGGACCTCTGTGTCCTTGCCCAAACTCAAAAAAGCCTATGAAAAAGGTACCAGGGGCATCTCATGGGGCCCCCTACTGACCCCGGGCCCTCGGGCAGTGCCCGAGTTTCCAGATGATCAGTCCGCCCCTGCACATATACAGTCATATATATGTATGTATGTTTAGATTTCCTAAGATAAATCAGTAGGATTGGGGAACATTGAAACCAACTTATAAGTAGCAGGTTTGATATATCCGCTATTATTTATGCGCCAAACAGCTGCAATGTAAGCGGTGCTGGTAGTTAAAATGTAGTGTTCCTTGTGCTGGAAAGCATACCAGCATCATTAACCCCAAGCACGGCTAGGCCCTGTGTTCCAGCCCTACAGGAGATCTTTTGTCACATCTGGTTCCGCCGCCATGTGATGCGTTCCACCATGGAACACACAGCGATCATCTAGAGCATGAGGGTGAAGATCCTTAGTCTCAAGTGCCTCACAATCATTCTCCAACTATAGTGTATAATTAAAGGAACACCAGCACGCATTAGAGTGAGCGCTGTAATGGGGAGCCCACAATTCCAATACCATGGAGACACTGGAAATATAGGCTGCTAATTACACAAATGTGTTGATGTTCCCAACAGTCCTGTGTTATTTCTTTCACCTTTGCGTATGTCAATATGTCTTGAGAAGTATTGCACCCAGGGATGATCTGTGTTATATCACCTGCCACTCACTGTGTTGATGAGGCTCCAGAGACCTGTGTTGGGGTGTGGGCACAGTCTGTCTTTTCCTTCTGCAGCCTAACCCATGGTGAGCTTATTAGAAGCTTTAACAAAACAGTGAGGCAATGTTCTGGAAGAGGTTTTTCTCCCCTCCCTCATGGGAAGAGGAAACTCTTTTTACCCTCCATACTATGAGCACCTATAGCAAGGGCCTAGAGCAGGGGTCTCCAAACTATGGCCCTCCAGATGTTGAGGAACTGCAAGTCCCATGAGGCCTTGCAAGACTCTGACAGCCACAGGCAAGCTTCCAAGAGGCAGAGGCATGATGGGACTTGTAGTACTAAAACAGCTGGAGGGCCATAGTTTGAAGACCCCTGGCCTAGAGGGTATCTCCGTACTGTTTAAGAGGGTATGCCATGTGGGTCTAAAAAGAGATTTTCTGCTAGTCACCACTAGAAGCAAGTTACACCTGAACTTCTTGTCTTGTATCTGATGTACAACCAAAAAAGTGCTGTGTGATGCTTCTCGATTCTGAAGCCCACCAACAAACTGCTAACCGAAGAGCTGTAAGAGCCCTGTGTGAGTTTTGGGTAATCCACCTGTCCTCCTGTGCTACTTCAAGTTCATATAAAGCATCAAAAACTACCTTCAAATGTGGACCTACTTCTACGTCCTTCAAGGTCAAGTCTCCAGGATAAATCCTCCATATTTATCCTGGAGGCTAGAAATGCCCTAAAGGGTTTTTTTTCTTGTATACACAAGACCACAAGACCCCTTTAGTTTGAAGCACTCTAAATAGTTTCTGTGTTACTCGGATTCTGCTACAGTGTTGGATGTGTTGCATGCAAGGTAGTGGTCATCTCACATCCCCACCCCCAAAATAACATTACCCATAAATATTGTGCAAAAGCATATATCTTATGCTTTTGGGAAGGTTAGTTTCTTTTATGAATTTTTGTGAGTGCTTATTCGAATTTCACTTACACAGAGAAACAAGTTTACATGTTTATATAATAAAAACATATATAGTATATACAGTATATTGTATAAAAAAAAAATCTGTAATAGAGCTAGCATGTGAATGGAAAGGAAAACTTTTAAGAGCTCTTTCTCCAATGTCACATCACTTGACAAAATGCTCTTATAATTTGTCCTTCACACTCACATACTGGCTCTATTATAATAACATGCATGAAACATTTCACAATGCAATAGTTTATATTAATGAAGGAAAAACAACTGTATAGTCCCTTCCCCTACAATTGACAGTACTAGAATGATCAACATTCAAAGGTACACAAGGAAAACATAAACAGCACATACTGGATCCTAATAGTATGTATTCTTTTTTGGACATTTGAGACATTTACACATTGGATTGTTTTTAGATAAACAAAAATAAAGAGGTCATGTTTTATTAAATGTGTACTTGGTCAGAAACCCCTATTTAAAATGAATTATTTTGCAGCTTGCTTTATAAGGTAATAGAACTACACCTGCCAGGTGAGGAGATAACGGGCAGCATCTACAGCTGTAGCTAGAGCAGCACAATAAGAGAAGGCAGAACAACGCATTTCAGGGGCAGTACCCCCTTTGTCAAGCTTGCTCATAAGGGAAAGAGCCAGCTTTAGCACACAAAACCAGAAAAGAGGATAATTGAAACACCAAAAGGAGGCGAAAGATTAGACTACAGCACTTTATACAGCTGCTGTATGATAGACAAAACAAATACCAGTATATATAACAGGGCAAAAGGCAAAAATTACAACAAATTACATCAATGTATATGCAAAATAAGTTAATAAGCAAACATAACAAACAGGGTTATAGATAGTGAGTTAAGAAAATGATTATTAAATAGACTTACAAATAAGAAAGTTAATATAAACTTGTTGTTGCGATACTAAATATATTATAGGTGGAGCCATTCAAAAGGTTCAGATTCAGCAGATTCTATATTGGCAAATACAGTATAATTCTAATAAACAAATGAATAAAAATAATAATAATTATCTCTTTTCTCACACCTGTCATACCATCTTATAACTCTCTCTTCAACAACCAGATAGAGCATTCACTTTTACATAGATATGACTGGGTTCAACTATATCATACATTCAAGCTATAATCACGTAAACCATGACTTTCATAACATCCAATGCCTTCCATATTTTAAACTTCATATCGCCTCTGCATTATAATGTGCAGATTTCCCAGACGTGACAACATACTATTACATAGATATACCCACATATCTCTGCGTATCCACTGGCTTGCAATGTGTATTTGATGTAATGCTCTACCCCACATTGTCATGTTTTACAGTTTACAATTAGTCCCGTCTGCGAAACGGAAGGCTACATATCATGTCTATGTTCTGACTGAGTTATTTAACTGTATATGCTCTGTATGCTCTAGTGATATTCTTATACTAATAAAGCGTTTTTGGAAAAAAATAATAATAATAATTAATATTGAAAAAAATGTCAATGATTTACTCATTATTAAATTGTCATTAACCACTTCAAGCCTGGACACTTTTACCCCTTTCCTATCCAGGTCAATTTTCAGCTTTCAGTGCTATCACACTTTGAATGAAAGCTGTAAAAGCAATCATTTCTCTCTGGCTGCATTCTTGCAGCCATTGAGAAATACTGTGAGAGCTGTGATTGGTCACAGCTTGTCACATGGTACAAGGCTGTTGTGTACCATGTGACCTCTGTGATCATTCACAGATTTCACTAGTAGTAAGCAATGATGTCAGAAGTGACATCTTGCTTACTACTATTCATGTGATCACTGATTGGCCAATCAGTGATCGCATGATCGGGACCTCACAGAGAGGTCCTGTACAGCGATCAGTGTTCCGTGTACAGCGGGCACCGGATCACAGTGCCCACACACTCCCAGGGAGTGTGCACAGCCTCAAAATTTGGGCGCCCTTTATGAACGGCAACCCGCTCCTGCACTGCTCCCGTCTGGCCGTTTATGTACATGGCCCGGATGGGAAGTAGTTAACAATTCCACATAAAAATCATCAGTCTTTGATAGTATGCTACATTAACTATACATATGCTACATAAACTATACATATTATCCATGTATATACACATACATGCATGCATATACACGGATAACACATACAACACATATAGAAATAAAGGAAATAATAGAAAATAAAAGTAATAATAATAAAATAACAGACTCCCTGACTAAAGGATATATACACTAAATACGATCATCCTACTAAAGATACACAGAGATCAAAAAGGGTGTTGAGCGTGAATATCCAAAAAGTTTCCCTGCAGCAATCTTTCCGCCGCATGTCACATGGAGGAATGGATTTTATAATCCAAACTCTGAGACCCTCTGTGGAGCTGTCATGTTTCGAGGTAAAGTGTCCAGGGATGTTGTGGTCTACACTGCCCTCCTCAATAAAGTTGTGTGCTAGTTTTTAGTTAGGTGATGCTATACTGATTTTTATAACTCCTGCACTGTGTTTTCTTGTATATATCATTGAGTGGATCCATTCCACCCAGATCTTTAACCAGGAGTTGCAGGATACCCCTGGATTTCTTCTATGCGTATCTCCTTATGGACTTGATATGGCATTTGGAGCAGTGAGTAAGCTGTGTGCATTTTTTGGGCATTAAGTTGTGTCTGTTGTTTTTTAAGGGTTCCAAGCACAAATAATTGGTATAATATACAGGAGTAATATACCAATAGATACAATTGTATTTTTATCTCTGTTGTGTTGTTTTAATTGATGTCTTTTTTAATGGGAAAATGTCCATCATGTCCTGTCCTGGTAACCAAAAAGGACATAAGTAGAAACCTCCCCAAAGAGGAACACAGAATACAATAATAAAGGAAAACAACCTACAGAGGTTTTTACTGCTACTATTACTTTCTCTGTCTTTGTTGTTCTCTTCATTCAAATCCAGGAAACAATACAATAAGTGATCTTACCAACGGTGTCAAAGAGAGCAATACAATCCTAGTTTAGGGTCTAACCCTTCCTCCCAAAAACAGTTTGGATAGTCAATTATTCAGTCTTTCTGAAAGGAAGAATCTGAAACCATTTCATGGGACTCTTTTTATTTATTCCACATATTTACATATTTTTTTCAGCTGGCCTAATGTTAAAATGGATTCGCGGTAGATGTGAATGTTTGAAGTGAACAGCACACAATAGAATCCATAGCTGAACCTAATCACCGTGACTGCTCTGTGTAGCAAAATCTACAATCTGCATTTGCAGTCATTTAAAGAGTTTTGGTTTTTGTTTGGAACGTTATGTACAAAAATAAAACAATTTGGACACAGCTAAACAACTGTTCTCCATTCGCATGCCTTGGCTGAATTTCTTCTTAAAAAGAGTTATAATAGTTTTGTGTAAATGTATATTTTAAATGTTAATTTTTAATTTTTTTAAACTGATCTTTTATATAGTTTGTTATACTATATAATATACAAGATAATTTTTTTTATAAATAAACATTTAATGCATGACAAATAATACCTAAAGTGCAATGGGTTTTCTAGCAACAGTGTAAAGCAAAATCTCAGAGCAGTACTACAGTTAGGGGGCTGGGTTACTGCTTTCACTGATTTAATTGTGTGTACATATTTCAGCTTGAGTTATTAAAGTGATACTAAAGGTTTTTTTTAATATAAAAAAACAAACATGTCATACTTACCTGTTCTGTGCCGTAGGTTTGCACACCGCTGACCTGATCCTATTCTATCAGGTCCTCCATTGGTGCTCTGACTCCTCCCCCTCAAACAGTGCCCCCAGGGAAAGCTGCTTGTCCTGGGGACACCGCTGCATGCTCGCTCCCCATATAGCCATGGATCGGCCACATCCCCCCGCTCTCTCCTCATTGGCTCACTGGCAGTGATTGACAGCAGTGGGAGCCAATGGGCTCCCGATGCTGTCTCAGCCAATATGGAGGGAGAGTCCCCATACAGCCTAGGCTATTGTGAACATCACTGGATCAAAGGAGGCTCAGGTAAGGACTAGGGCGGGCTGCACAGAGCTTTTTTACCTTCATGCATAGAATACATGAAGGTAAAAAACCTTGAGCCTTAAGGATCCATGCACACTAGCATTTTTTTTAAGCTCAAAAGACGCTGGGAAAAAAAACGTGGATAAAAAACGCTGGTATAGTATTTTTTAGTAGAGTTTAGAAGCGTTTAGGAGTGTTAGCATTTTATTAGCATTTTTACAGTACATGTAGAAAAAAGCTATTTTAGTAGCGTTTAGGAGCATTTAGCATTTTTTTCTGCTAAAACAACGCTCCAAATAAGCTCTATAAAAACAATTTCCTTTCTACTTCTAGATGCTGAAACTCAAAAAATGCTAATATTCTAAAGTAGTGTGTATGGACACATAGAATAACATTAGCTTCTAGGAGCTGAAAAAAAACAGCTATTGTGCACGGAGCCATAGAACTACTTTAAGCCTGTAAAAGACAGACTTTTTTGGAGAATCAACAAAAAGGAGGGAAATATGAAAAATAAATATTGTTAAACATTTTATACTCCTGAATTGAATAAAGAACAAAAAAACTATTATACATTTTCTTTAAGTTGAACCTGTCATTGCAAACTATTGATTGTAAAAAGGGGAATTCCTATAAAAAAAGAGGTATCTAGAAGAAAGAGTTTGTTATGAATATAGTATTTCAAGTGTTGTATATATGGATGCTGTTTAAGCCCTGAACACTCATACCTCCATTTTCACTGCATAGTGCATGTTAGTAATCAAAAGACAGAGATGCCTGCAGTTACTCTATTCCTTGACATAAAGTGTGTGTGTGTGTGTGTGTGCGTGTGCGTGTGCGTGTGCGTGTGTGTGTGTGTGTGTGTGTGTGTTGCTGCCATTTCTTGACTATTTATAATTATATTGATGTTTGGAGGTATAGGTTTGCCTATACTTCTGGTAGTGCAACAGGAGAGATACGGCTCACAAGCCATACTAGCTCCTCTTTCCTCATTCATAGAATGCTTTGTATTTTGTGAATAGTTTAGCTCACATACTACAAGGCATTCTGTGAATGGACAAGGGGAGAGTAGGGGATAAATGCCAGTACAGCTTCTGTGTATGAGACCAGCAGCTCTTTTGTTGCAGTGATAGAAGTATAGAGAAAGCTTTACTTCCCGACAGCAATTAAGTTGTAAATAACCAAAGAGGTTAGCAACCTCTTTGCCTACCAAGATTGCCTACACCTTGTTACAGTTAACTGTTTGTTACTCAGCAGTTAGGAAAAAATTGCTTGAGTTAATAGAGGCAGATCATTTCCAAATTGTTCCCACTTTGAGAGATTTTCTAAGTCAGTGATGTTATACCACAAGGAACAGCTCAGTTTGTTGATGTCTGTGTTCTCTGAGACCCAGTTTAAGTTCTAAAGTGGATATGCAGTGTTCTGCTTTTTCAGCCTTTGATCCTGCCAAGGAGTTTGTAGCATGGTTGTCTTATAAAGCACCGCTTTTTCACAGCTTTTTCACCGCTTCATTAATAGTCAGAATGAAGAGTTTTGCCACCTCACTTACACTTTGTGTATGATTAGAAATCACTATATAGTCTGGTGACAGAGGAGAGTGCTTTCTGACCTAAATGTTGCTCGTTCATTGGCCATCTTGGTTTGTCCCACCAATAAAGAGGCCGTAGAGAAGCACGGGACTGATTGCTGTTAGGCCTCCTAAGAACCAGTCTATTTATTGCACCTCTTTAGTGAAAACAGTAAGGTTGACTACCAAAGATGCAAACTTTGGATCAGGGCTGGGACAAGGGGTGGGGAGGAAGGGAGACTGCCCTGGGTGGGGTTTTGGGGGGCTGTGATAGAAGGGGTGATTTGGCGGGGTGAATTTGTACTAGGAGGGTGGATTTGTGTTCAGGAGAGGGAGTTAGGGGGGAAGAATTGTGCTAGAATAGGGGATTGGGGGGATTTGTGCTAGAAGGGCAAATTTAGGGGGGATTAGTGCTAGGAAAGGGGATTTGGGGGTGATTTGTGCTGGGACAGAGGGATTTGGAGAGGGGTGTAGGTTTTAGGTTTTATACTCGGAGGGGAAATTTAAGAGGTAAAGGATTTGAGCTGGGATTTGTACTGGAAGTGGGAGAATCTTTGGTTGGGGGGGCACCATTTGACATCTTCACCATGGGCATTAGATAACCTTGTCCCAGTACTGCTTTGGATACAGGTTTTCTCTGGCTGAGCGGGAGCCTGTCTCCTGTGCTTCTATGTGGGAGCTTAAAGTCAAGATATCTAATACATGCATACAATTTGAGGCTCTTGCATGTAACTTTCACTATTGAAAAAAGAGCTCTATTCTCTGAGGACATCTAAACTGCACCAAATGCATTATATGAACAGGCAGCTCATGGTGCTTACTAAACAGAAATTAGGTGTGACTATATTACATGTGAAGGCTAGGGTTTTATCTCCTTTATGCATCTAAAAAAACAACCATTATTAGTGATGGGCTGCATGTTCGAGTTGAACATAAATGGTAAGGGCTGTTCACCTGCTGCACCCCACAATCTACTGCACTCTGACAGTGCATTATTATTGGCCACAGGTCAGGTGCAATGCTTTGGCTAATCACAGGGCATGATGATGACGTTGCAAGGGGGTGGATTGACCACACCCATTTTTGACGTCATCACCCTATTTAAAAACTGTCATCGCGCCACAGCGGTCAGATGACCAGGATCCAGCGTCGGGAACGGAGCAGGTTTTTTTTTTCTTTTTTTGGGTCGACGGTGGTGGCGGGCATTGTTATTGCAGTTGGATCTACTTTGGGAGACGTTTTTTTACATTTTTATTTTCAATAAAGGACTTGTCAAAGACTGTCTCCTGTATTTTTGTAAACTACACTTTTTTTGTGAAAGGGTAGCGGTACCGCATACTCATTCATATGGGAGGGGGATCTGGGGGCCCCCTTGTTAAAGGGGGCTTCCAGATTCCGATAAGCCCCCCCACCCACAGACCCCCACACCCACTAGCCAGGGTTGTAGGGAAGAGACCCTTGTCCCCATAAACATGGGGACAAGGTGCAGTGGCCGGGGAGCCCCCCAAAGCTCCCCTCCGTGTTGATGGCATGTGGCCTAGTATGGTTCAGGAGGCGGGGGGGTGCTTGCTCCCCCCCCTTTCTTGACCTGCGGGGCTGCATGTTTGGATAAGGGTATGGATTTTGGGGGGATCCCCATGACATTTTTTGAAAAATTTTGGTGTGGGGGTTCTCCTCAAATTGTTTTTTAATTGTTGGGCAATGCCAACAATTCTTTTGACATTCAGTTGTCAGCGGGGTTCCTGAAACATGAAGGAATGTTTCACTATTAAAATACTGCATGACTTAATAATATAACTCATGTGTTATTTTAGTAACTGAGCGGTATCTTACCACATACTCAGATGCGTAAGATACCGCTCAGTAAATTGTCCTTGTTCAAAGTTCGCAGTCGAACTTTCAGTAGGTTCGATTGTTTGACTGCAAACCAAACAGGGGGATGTTCAGCCCATCACTAACCATTATATCTCATTGTTTCTTTGGTCTAGGGACATTTTAAAAGATTGGACGTCTGGACTTCGTCAGGGGCACTGAATTTTTTTTTTTAGTGGCATATGTGGAACACATATAGTGTGAGCAGCAGTAACAGTTTTAAAAAAAGAAGTATGAGAGTTTTTTTGATTGGGCAGGGGTTTCTTTTGTTTAATATTCATATTTCATTGCTTGTCCTTGTATCTCTGTGTATAACTGTGTATAACTATGTGGGTTTCATAAACATTTTAATAATTGTATAAAGCCTGAAAAAGGGCCTTAAAACAACTGGAAAACTTGCATCTTTAGTAAATTAAGTTAGCCAAAAAAGGTATCACTTAAATTCCAAACGTTGTGCATTAAAAGATGGTTAACTTGTACAATTTTGTTCCAGCTTTGAACAATTATAAAATATTAATAGCAGATAATTAAAGCCAAACTGCAGGCAATTATAAAAGACACAAACGATTGCAGTTCTGTATTCATAATCTATTTCATAATCTATTTTTTATATGTAAGCAGTGCAAATGCCTGAATTTGGTCTGATATCAGCCTTTGGCAGTGAAAGGAGTAAAGGAGAAGTAGCAGACTGATGAGGTCATCTCTCTGTCACTCTGCTACCACACCTCTAAGAATAGTTTTTTGCACTGCAGTCAAAGGAGCTAACCAGTTGTGCTGCATTGTAATTGCCTTGCTTACAGGGGGAGCAGAGGAACAGGGAGATGAGCTCATCAGTCTGCTGATTCTCCTTTTACTATTCAATCACAGGGTGGGGAGGAGGAGGCTTGTTAGTGTTGCAGACAGAAAACAAATCTGGTTTTCTGCCCTGCCTGAAAGGACTGTACTCTGTGACAGAGTTGTGTAAATTGTAAAACTGGATGGACAACAGAAATACAAGCTAAAACAGCTCCCTTGTATGTATTTCATCTCTGTATTTAGCTGTTTGCCTGGAGTACAGTTTTAGGGCAAATCAGGTTGGCATGCTAAAGAACTTGGAAATAGACTTCAATCTTGAGAATTGTATCTGTACTTGTTGCATACGGACCAAAGTCTCCAGTCGTATTGTGTCTCCCTTCCAATTTATGAGTACAAAGACTCCTTTCTCTTTTGTACATTTCAGAAGAATATTTTGGCAATCTCTAAATAAATATTTGAAAATTGTCACTTGGATCAGAGGCATGTTTTTCCTTTGTTAAGTCTCGATTTGAGACTTGACTATGATTGATATGACTGTGAAGTCCTGTCAGTTCTGAATAAAAGACGAAGAACATTGCCAATTTGTGCAAAAATAATAATTTGGCAAAACACATCGGCATAATGGCAGCAGAATTGTGTTTTTTCTCCTTGCAAAAAAAAGAGTCATTGTTCTAGTGTACGTAGATGGGCTATTATTATTTCAAAATGCATATCATGGCATAACAAATTAAAAACAATTTAACTTGTCATAAAGATTATCCCTTACAATGGGTTCTTTTATTTAAAGCTGCAATTTGAATATAAATATGCTTAGCAAAGTAGAAAAATAAAGCAAGAAAAGAATTGGGCTTTTTCTTCAAAACAAACCTGTGATGCAAAAGAACAATTGAACACCTAACTTATTTGGAGGCATCTTTAGAATCGGGTACACCAGCTCTGCTCTCTAGGGAGTTCCTGGATCCACAAATAGTAGTGTGACCTAATTGCCAGCAGCAACCAAATTACATAATTGCTGGCTCTCAGTGGCAGGCCATGCATTTCACAGATAGGCCTCCTACTTGAATTAATCCAGCAATATTTGGCTGTAATCCTAAAAATTCAGCATTGAAAAAGTGAGGCCTGGATTATCCAGGGTTTATTGTATTAAAAAAGGTAAACAAAATGCATTATACCCACCGAAGCAACTGAACAACACAAAAATCCCTCCTCCAGAAAAAATGTACATCTGCTAGATGCCCCCGATGTTGCCAACTCAGATTCTGATTGGTTACCATTTACTGTAAGCAACAAACACCTACACTGTTAATTCTGAAGACCTCAAGGCAGATTTATTTGATCCAGGAAACACATGATGGCTATCATGCCTGAAATATAATTGGATAAAAGCTTGAACACTACTGGAAGCAGCAAAACCAAGAGAAAAGCTATGAAATGAAAAGAATAGGCTACTGGGAATAACACATTCCTGGAACAAAAACCATAAAAATGTAAGTAATTGATTTTGATAGTTTAGGCAGAGTTTAGCCCAGCAGAAAATGCCTTGCTGGCCCTGATGGCCCACCACTGTTGACTCTGCTCCCCTCTCTCTGGCAATTAGGGAGGCTGCAAATCACAAAGATTGGTCAGTATTCAGTTACTTGGCCTTCCCTGTTTGATAAAAGTCAATCAGTAGTTTGACTTCTGTTGACTGGAACGGCTTGAAAACTTCCATTCAATCAGCCACTGCAGCCAATTGGCTGCAGCATTGATCAGTGTATTCTGACAGCAGAAATGTCCTGCTCTCAGAATACAATAGATATCTTCATCCACCTTGATTGTGTGTATGAGGGAATCTGTTAGTTTTGTTTTTCATTCAGCCCATTTGCTGTGTGTATACCCATATCACATACTTGGTGGGGAGTGTGACATGTTGAGAAAAGCCTCTCTTACCCCTCTGGCTCGGGGCCCCTAATAGAGTAGACAGGTGGTGCAGAAGCACAGAATGGCATCAGTGCTTGTGGTTCTTGCTAGCAGCAAAGCCAATAGGATGTTCAGGCCAGGTAGCGGGAAGCTGTCCTTGAACCACTGTGGAGCAGGCAAGCTAGATCATGGCAGGTTAGCAGTAGACAAGGTAGGCTGTCACTGGTGGCAGCAGACTGGTGAGGCACAGGCTGGTAGCAGACACATGCTTGCAGCAGAGGACTAGCAACAGGCTGGATAGCAGCGGGGTCAGGCAGGTCAGATCCTAATAGTTATAGCAGATGCAGGGGCACAGACAGAAGAGCAGTCAGGATACAAGCCAGAGTTGGTAACAGATCAGTGGTGTACTCTAGAAGCCAAGGGAGCAGGCAGAATCAGAGGTCTGGAGACCAGTCACGGTCAGTGCAGAAAGAGTTCAATGAGTAGTCAAGACAAGTCGGGTCAGTAACTGGAATCAGATGCAGGATAACAGAGCATATATTTGCACAGAAACGTTGTAGATGAGACAACATTGCAGCAGTGCACCTACTCAGACAATAGTCCTTTTGGAGCCATGCACTGTTACAGATGCGTGCACCTGTGCACATGGACGCGCACGTGCATGAGCATATGCACATTTCCTAAGTGCATGTGAAGGGCAAGGAGCTGTCCTGCGACTGTGCAAAGGACTCCACCCAGAGGGATCATCTTTATTAATGGAATACCCTTCCTGAGAACCCAGCTTTAGACATTTTATTATCAACCCGCTCAAATGAACCTGCACTTAAAAATGTAAGACTTGCTTTGTTATAGGGAACATTCAGAAATGTTAATTGCACTTAAAAATTTTTTGTTGGATTTCTCCTGAAAACTTACAGTGTACTTCTTGACTTTTGAGGGTGCCCAGCCAGTCCAGGCACACACTTGTAGTAAAAATTTATATAAATCTAAACCTGCCCTTTAACATGGATTAGTAGGGTTAATGTCAGCATTACCAAGTCACATTATTATTATTAGAAAAGTCTGTCTGTGAAGGTTGTCATTTTTGTGAGCCTACCAAGAAACTTCTTCAGTTTGAATGCATGTAAGGAGGATACCCCAGTTTTTATAGCCACACGTTAAGACACCTTAATCCAATCATTCAATAGATGTATGGGTATAAACCCTGAAACTGGTGCAAGAATGAGAAAACCTCAAGAACCACCTCTCTTCAATTTGACCCCACTAAAGAGGAGGGCTCTTACATTGCCTAATATGGATCTGAGGAATACAATACTTCCATCATATAAGGGTAAAAGCACGGTGGTTATGAATGCATCCTATTACCATTCTAAGGTGACCACTCTTCTCAGTGATGTCAACACTTATGAGCCACTAAAAGGGAAATCCACTACCTGTTATAGGAAAAAGTCATAGAAGCCGATATAAGACATTGATCAAACTTTGTACTACCATCTCTATTTTGAAAAAAGCTACACCATGTCTGTACAGACTCTCTAAGATATACAAGGGAGATGTCCTTCTAAGGCAGCATCAACTCTGTCTCATACAACGTTGCTAATTATCTGGTTACTATCCCTTTTAGTTGGCAATATGGTACACCATATATAGAACTCTACAAATGTGGCAACTGATGTTAGAGCCAGAAAATAAAACAGTGTCCTATGATGTCACATTCCTTTTTCACTAGTATACCAACTGCAGAATTGTGACAGTAAGGGAACATCTAAATGAGATAAGACTCTTGACAGTCAAAAAGACCAAGTATGATCAAATGGAACTTCACTCTCTTAATAAACATTCACTATTTTGAATCCTTATGCTGCCAGCATTAGTAAATAGATAGGAAAGTACACTGCTCAAAAAAACTAAAGGAACACTTTGAACACACATCAGATCTCAATGGGGAAAAATATCATGCTGGATATCTATACTGATAAGGACTGTGTAATGTGTTAGGAACGTAAGGATGCCCCATCATTTGATGGAAAAGAAAATGATCAACCTACAGAGAAATGGATTCAAAGACCCAGAGGTATTCTATTGGATTTAGGTCAGACGAGCATGGGGGCCATTCAATAGTATCAATTCCTTCCTCCTCCAGGAACTGCCTGCACACTCTCGCCACATGAGGCTGGGCATTGTCCTGCACCAGAAGGGTGGTCTGAGCGCCCAACATCCTCTAGTGGGCCCTGTGCTCACTGCTTGGCACAATAGAGCTCGATTGGCATTTTCCATTGAATGCCAGAATTGGCAGGGCGGCCACTGGTGCCCTGTGCTTTTTGCAGATGAGAGCAGGTTCACCCTGAGCACATGTGACAGATGTAAAAGGGTCTGGAGAAGCCATGGAGAACATTATGCTGCCTGTAACATTGTTCAGCATGACCGTTTTGGTGGTGGGTCAGTGATGGTCTGGGGAAGCATATCCATGGAGGGACACATAGATCTCTACTCTGGTGTAATGGGTCCTGGGTTCCTTCTGGTGCACGACAATGCCCAGCCTCATGTGGCGAGAGTGTGTAGGCAGTTCCTGGAGGAGGAAGGAATTGATACTATATGGAAAATACAACATTTTAAAGGTGTCATCAGTGCAAGAGGTGGGGGGTAACTTTTCCAATTGGGGCACCTGGTTTAGTGACAACTGAATTTCCCTCACTTTGAAGACATTTCTGAAAACATATCTTCTTACTTCCTGTTGCATCTCCAGGACAGAAATTGAAGGATAAACTTTCCTACTGGAGGACAAATACTGCAAAAAGTTTGTACTCTTAGAAAAAAAAACTTTGTCTATACACACATGTTGGAGTCCACAACATTCACACAGCCTTTGTGAATAATTTTTTACATTTCTTCAGTTGCTTCCTGATTTCTGGCATAGGCAAAATTATGCCATACATCCCAGGAGTCTTCATAGGCATTTTTTTTTCTTTCATCTGGATAAGGGGAGGAGGGAAGGGGAAGAGCTTTCTCAGCTAAGCACGCCCTTTTGCCTGCATGCTTCAGCTAAGGGAAGATGGATTCCAGGAAGTAAATGCAACATGAATTATCTGCCCTTACTCAAGATGGCCATAGCTAGAAATGCTAAGTGGGTGTTTTTCAAAGTGATTTCTCAACAAAATAAAGCATGGAGGATGAATGGGTGATTTTGCTTTGAATATTAAAAATGAACTAAATAGCATTATCAGTTTGTGTTGCTCAGATACGGTTAGGTTCCACTTTAAGAGTGTGACGTTATCATTTGCCTCTATACCTCATCCAATCAGAGAACACCTTGCATTCAATGAAAAAAATTCTGTTAATGGCACCCATGCCAAGCGAGCAGCCCCTGTATTTACTTTGCAGTAGGCCAGCGATTGGTACGGTGCCCAAAATACAGTTATTATTGGTAGTAGCAATTATTATTATTATTATACAGTATTTATATAGCGCTAAAAGGTTTGCTCAGCGCTGTACATTATAGTGGGGGACAGAACATGAGACAATACAGTAACAAAACAAAACACGAGGGGGTCAAGGACCCTGCTCTTTCGAGCTTACAATAGGGGATAGTGGTACAGGAGGAAGTGGCTGTGGGGGATGGAGTGGTAGGAGGAGTGGAGGAGATCAGCTGTTAGGTGAGGGCGGGGTAGGCTTCCCTGAAGACATGGGGTTGGAAGGACATGTTTGAGTCTAGAGTGACACCTAGGAATTTGGCTTGCGGGGTGGGACTGATAGTGGCGTTCTTGGTCGTGATGGAGAGGGTGGGGGGGGCACGGGCTTGGGGGGAAAATCAGGAGCTCGGTTTTGGAAAGGTTCAATTTGAGGAAATGGAGCGACATCCAGTCTGATATGTCCTTCAGTAGGTGGGTGATACGGGCGGAGACTGAAGGGGTGAGGCAAGGGGTGGAGAGGTAAATTTGCGTGTCATCGGCGTAGAGGTGATAGCTGAAGCTGTGGGAGTGTATCAGTTTGCCGAGGGAGGAGGTGTAGATGGAGAAGAGAAGGGGCCCAAGGACAGAGCTTTGGGGGACCCCAACAGAGACGGGGAGAGAGGGGAAGGTGGTAGCATTATAGGTAACGCTGAAGAAGCGTTGAGATAGATAGAAGGTGAGCCAGGAGAGAGCGGAGTCTCTGATGCCGAGGGATTGTAGTTTATTAAGGGGGAGGGGGTGGTCAACTGTGTCGAAGGCCGCGGAAAGGTCGAGGAGTAAGAGGACTGAGTAGTGGCCATTAGCTTTGGCGGTTAGCAGGTCATTAGTGATTTTGAGTAGGGCGGTTTCGGTGGAGTGTAGGGTACGGAAGCCAGACTGTAGTGGATCGAGGAGGTTGTTGTCAGTGAGGTGGGTGCTTAGGCGATTGTAGACTAAGTGATCAAGGAGCTTGGAAGTAAATGGCAGCAGGGAGATGGGTCTAAGGCTGTTCAGGTCGGTGGGGTCCAGGGAGGGTTTTTTGAGTATGGGGGTGATGTGTGCGTGCTTTAGGGGGGATGGGAATGCGCCAGTAGAGAGGGAGAGATTGAAGATGTGAATGAGGGAGCGTAGGATGGAGGAGGAGGGTGACCGGAGGAGTTGTGTGGGGACAGGGTCAAGGGGGCAAGTGGTGAGGCGGGCTTCTGAGAAGACCTTAGTGACCTCCTCAGTGGTAGCAAGGCTGAAGGAGCGGAGTGTTGGGGAGGTTATAGTGTGCGGGATGTTAGGTGTGGTGGGGGGTAGGGCGGTTGCGAGGTCAGAGGAGGGGAGAGTTGATGGGGTTATAGTGGGAGGGAGGCTAGGTGAGGAGGTAGGTTGAGCATTGGCGATGTCCTCCTAGCATTGGCAATGACTACTACAGTGATTCTCTGCTTCTACAGTAGTCCCGCAGGTTTGACCCATGCATAGTTATATTGCATCAAGCTGGAGTAATGTTATTATGCAATAAAATCTTAACATGGAATTCAATTTTAATTCTGTCTTCCTCAGTCTTGTGATCCAGGCAACCCTGTGATATAGCATACCCAGGTCCTGGATCTCCATGCCAACTGCTTCACAATTCAGTTAAACAATACAACCTCTTCCAGGATGAGTTCCAGCCTTGAAGAGACATTGATGAAGCATGATAAATAGATTACAGCATTGCTGTTACTCTTTCTCCCAAAATACTTATAGTATTTGTATGTACAAATTTATGGATGTTTTCATAATATAAAAAAAAGAAATTGGACAAAAATTGCGTTTAATACGTGCCTGGAGTTCAGCTTTAAATTTTGTTTCAGTGTGCGATATCTAGAAATGTATTAACCCCAACAATGCTTATTATTTTTCAACGACTTCATAACTGTAACATTGGTCACTGTTATCTGATTCATCAATGTTTCATTTAATATATAGCATATTTCTAACTTATCGCTTCATATAGACAATTCGTCCCAGTTTTTACAGTCATTTAATCATCCTGTCAGTTGACTGAACATGCTGTTACAGATCAATTATATGTTCTGCTACTCATATATTTTATGTAGCATAAACGTATATCTTTCTGACATGAGTGAGTAATGAGAGAGATAATGAATGATAGACTTTAGTGATAGTAGCAATAATACATGATGGGTCCCCACAGTAAAACCATCATAGGAACACCTGCATCCACAACCTCCACTATGGTTGTCTGGTGAGCCTGGGTTTTCTTAACCAACCAAAACTGTTTCACCTAAAACGAGACATATAACGGTGCATCCCTGCCTAAAAAATAACACACATATACAGCCCAAAAAAGTAAAGTAAATGACAGGCAGTTCTACATCACAATAATAACTGAGAATACAGCAACATGCCAGCTGGTTTTGTACCATATCTACCTATACATTGTGTTTGGACTGATAATCTTCCAGTTCTGTCTGATTTGTTTTAGTGCATTTGTTGGTTCTACAAAGAGACCAGGCTGCATAGTCTAAACTAGGCCTGGTTTTAGAAGCCTCCACAAATGTTTCAAATGAGCCCACGTTCTTCCATTAACCACTTCCCCACCGGCCGTTGTATATAAATGGCCGGATGGTGGCAGTGCAGGGTCGGGTGGCTGTTAATAAACAGCCTTCCCGCCCACTGCTTGTGCGCGCTCCCTGGGACTGTGCAGCACCACGATCCAGTGCCTGCTATGTCCTCTGGACACAGTGGAACACCGATTGTCGTATAGGACCTCTGTGTGTCCTGATCACATGCAGAATAGTAAGCAAGATGTGACTTCTGACATCATTGCTTACTACGTGTGAAATCTGTGAATGATCACAGAGGCCACATGGTACAAGGCTATTTACAACTGCCTTGTACCATGTGACAAGCTGTGACCAATCACAGCTCACACAGTATTTCTCAATGGCTGCAAGAATGCAGCCAGAGAAAAGGAGAAATGATTGCTGTTATTGCCTTTATGGGTGTAAAAGCAATCAGTGTACAAAAAAAATCTTCATCCTCCCCCCCCCCCCCCCCCACAAGTAGTACAGTGTCACCATGGTGACACTGTACTGCTAGGGTGACAGTATGTAAAAAAAAAAAATAATAATATAAAAAAATAAAAATTCAAACATATTTTTAAAAAATTATAATTTTTGTTATAAACTAATTTGGGTTATTTTTTTTTACTAAAAAGATAACTGAATACATTTTGGCCAAGATTTATGATGAAATATTATTTATTTGCAAAATCTTATAAGAAAGACACTTTTTTTCAAAATGTTTGGACATTTTCATTTATATAGCAAACAAAATAAAAATCCCAGTGGTGAATAAATATCACCAAATAAAAGCTTTATCTGTCTCAAAAAAATGTGAAAATATTCATATGGGTACAGTGTTGCGTGACGGCACAATTGTCATTCAAAGTGTGATAGGACCTCTACACTGGACAACCAATAGGAAGTGTTCATGTCATGTCATAAAGAGCCCAGAGAAAGAAATCTGAAGAAGAGAGAGATCAGGACAGCAGCATCATGTGACTGCAGGTTTGGATAAGTATAATGATCATTTAGATTTAGTTGTCCTTTGTCATATCATTGATTAGTTAGAGGAAGGAGGGAGGGGATGTGTTAACATCCCAGAAAGTGTCTTTAAAACAGAATTAAACCCACTGATGTTTCTGTTTCCCAAAAGACAGTTCTAGTTAAAAATGTTCAATAAATGTTATTAAGCTGCACAAGGCAATTGTTTTCTGCAGTGTTTTCATTTACACTATGCCTACTAGCACATGTTCAGTGTATACTACATTCAGGGCTTGCCTCTGGTGATCACTGTCACAGTTGCTAATGTTCTTCTTTCAAGTTCTGAAATGCCTGGTGTCGTTGCCGGTTCCTGTGTGCAATGCCATGACAACTGCAGTTCCAAACAGAAGCTAAGATGGTGCTGTCTTTGACTGCAAAAGAATAAGAGGGTTCACTTCTCCTTATTCATAGGTGCTGCAGTAATCAACGATCAAGAGAAAACCTCCTACTCTGAAAAGACCAGATCAGGCATGCATGGACAGGTCTTCATCAACCTTCCTTTTCATTCAATCCAACCAGGCAATGCTGTGCAGCCCCCTAGGGGCTGGGGAAGCCCATAAACGCACTAAGAAAGAGAAAGGGGTGCACAAGCCTTGTACATTACCTCAACGATAGTATTTTGTTAGTAAAATGTAACAGATGTATACTCACAAATGTTAAATTCACAATCATGCCATAACCAACACCGGCTCATGGCCTAGAATACTGCATGAGTCCCACATTCATGAAGATGCTCAAAGAATGGCTAACGCATTTCCAGGGGGGATCCCCTCCTCCTCAGAGCCAATTTGCAATGCTGTAACGCTACCCATTATATATCCTACCATTATCATTATTAGGTGTCACAGGCTCCGTTACAGCATTGCAAATTGACTCTGAGGAAGGAGGGATCCCCCTAGAAATGCACCAGCTATTCTTTTAACATCTTCCTGAATGTGGGACTCATGAAGTATTTAAGGCCCAGGGGCGGACTGACCATTTGGAAACTCGGGCACTGCCCGAGGCCCAGGGTTCAGTAGGGGGCCCCATGAGATGCCCCTGGTACCTCTTTCATAGGCTTTTTTGAGTTTGGGCAAGGACACAGGGGCCCCATGATCTCCTATTGAGGGCCCGGGGTCAGTAGGGGGCCCCATGAGATGCCCCTGGTACCTTTTTCATAGGCTTTTTTGAGTTTGGGCAAGGACACAGGGGCCCCATGATCCCTTATTGCCCAGGGGCCCCATGAGTTGTCAGTCTGCCCCTGTCCAGGGCATGGGCCAGTGTTGGTTATGGCATGCTTGTGAATTTTAGTGTTTGTGAGTATACATCTGCTACATTTTACTAATAAAATACTATTGCTTAGGTAATGCGCAAGGCTTGTGTGTCCCTTTCTTTCTCTTATTTTGTGGTAATCAAGGAATGGCATAACTAGAACAAGGATACCAAATTGGACATGTGCTATGCTATGTCAGAAAAGTAAACTTAAAGTGGTATTCCTGGACAACCCTAACCACTCTTAAAACTGTCCCCTCCCCCCTCCTAACACCTATACTTACTAACCTGTGTAAAAAAACATGCAGTTCTGGTCTGGTCATGTGATCCCACTCCCCTGTGTCAGCCAGCGCCGCACTGCGTGCAGGGAAGAGGAGGGAGCACCTACAACGGATGGGCCATTGAAGCCTATGAGTGATGTCACCACTCTAGGCTTTACCAACCATCGCTGAACATTCTCTCCTCTCCCCTGCAGCTGCTGCTGTCTGACACATAGATCCCATGAACAGAATGGAGCAGGATAAACAAAGGTAAATATACAGATCTTTCTTACACAGATTAGTAATCATAGGTGTTTGGAGATGGGGAGGGAACAGTTTAAAGAGTAGGTAGGGTTATCTCAGGAATTCCACTATAAGAAGTAATCTGTGTCATAGTCTAGACTGCAGGTTTCTGTTTGTGAAATTCGTACCTCCTTGCTGCAGTGGTTCTGCTGGATCTGTAATTCCCTTCACATATGCTGCTGGCTTCTCTGTTTGCCTATGGGGATTGCCTGCTCTACTGAAGATTTATATCCGTTTCCCTTCTATCATTTCCTGGGTCCCCTCCTAGTCTGCTTCCCTATATATAGACATGCTCAGTGCAGCCCTGGTTGCCTGAACAACTTTCCAGTTCTCTGAGCTCCCGTTTGCCCACTTTTGATGTATTCAGTGTCTGACGTCCTGTGTACCAACCCCATCTTTGTCTACAGTCTGCGCTTGCCTGCTGCACACCTTGACCTCAGCTTGTTTCCTGGATTTACTTCTTTGTCCTTTTGTTTGTATTCTGCACACACTGGTGCTTTCTGCATCCTCATCTGGGTGTACCCTGGGGGTTGCAACCTGTTTCCAGCTTGCTGCAAGTCCATCCCCACCTTCAGGGGCTCAGATGAAGAAGCAGGCTGGTTCTTAGATTCCGCACTCTGGGGAACCCTGAGTTGGTGATCTACAAGGCATCCCTATCACAGACACCTGAAAATTGTTTAGCTTTTTCTGGAAATATGTAGATACTGTAAATCCATTGAAAGATTTGTACAGAGGAGGAGGCACTTAGGCTGAAGATCAGAGACTTAAGACTACCTTCCAGTTCAGTCAACAGGATTTAATATCTTCTTTCTCTCGAGGTCTCTGTAGTGGCCCTGCATGTACAGTACATCACAGGGGCGTAGATGGGGGGTGAGTCAGGGGGGTCTGAACCCCCCCAGAGGAGAGTTGCTAACCATCCCTTATAGGGACAGTCTGTACAAAACAATGGGCACAGTTTCAATTCGGCAGCTAGTGCAGTGTGCAGAGTGCAGTTCCGATATAAGCCAAGGTCGGCGCACTGGGAGCCTGTGTCCTGCAGCTGCCTCCCTCTCCTCTTCCCTCCTCCCTTCAGGCTGCTTTAGATTATATTGCTCCTCTCTCTGCCCAGGGGCCCTTGCGATTTTCTCCTCCCAATTTCCTTCACTGTGGCCGTCTCTTTTATTACAGGTGAGGTCCATTATCCCTGCTTCTCACTATCTTAAGCTGTCTTCATTGCTCCCTCTCTCCTTGGCATCCTCCTCTCCACCTCAGCCAATGTCCTGCCCTGCCTCCTTTCATCCTCACACATGTCCATCCATCTCTCTCTCTCTCTCTCTCTCTCTCTCAAATCCTCCCCCCTTTTTTATCCCTATATAGACAAGGATGCCCTAGTTTCACTCCATTTCCTCTCCACCCATCACCCATCTTCTACCCACACCTCCTCTTTTTCCCTCACGTCCTTTGTTCCCAGTCTCACCCCACCCCCCAATTTTTTGCAGGGGTTAAGGAGGCGGACAATTGCTTAGTCATGCAACACTATAACATATGAGATTTCTATCCTTTTTTCACACATATAGAGTTCTTTTGGTGGTATTTAATCACCACCATTTTAATTTTCCTAAATAAAAAAATACCAAAATAAAAAACATTTTTCTTTGTTTCTGTTATACAATTTTGCAAATAAATAATATTTTCATAAATTTAGGTCAAACTGTATTCTGCTACAGAAAATAACCCAAATCAGTGTATATTGTTTACTCTGTAGGAAAGTCCACAAATTATGGTATATATCTGAAAATCGATCAATCCACATGTACTTATAGCCGATCTTATTTCCAGAGGCCAGAATACACCAGGACAGTACAAATATCCCCCAAATGTCAGCACAGTACAAAAACCCCCAAATGTCAGGACAGTGCAATTATCCCCAAATTTCAGGACAGTACAAATACCCCCAAATGTCAGGACAGTACAAATATCCCCCAAATGTCAGCACAGTACAAATACCCCCCAGATGTCAGGATGGTATAAATCCCCCCAAATGTCAGGACAGTACAAATACCCCCCAAATGTCCTTCCCTCCTCCTACCACTCCATCCCCACAGCCGTTTCCTCCTGTGCCTCTACCCCCTCCCTCCTAGATTGTAAGCTCGAAAGAGTAGGGCCCTCTTACCCCTTGTGTGCTGTTTGATGTTACTGTACTGTTTCATGTATTGTCCCCCCCTCTATTGTACAGCGCTGAGCAAACCCTTTGGCGCTATATAAACTCATTAAATAAATAATAAATAAATAAATGTCAGGACAGAACAAATATCCCCCAAATGTATGGACAGTACAAATACCCCCCAAATGTCAGGACAGTACAAATACCCCCCAAATGTCAGGACAGAACAAATACCCCCCAAATGTCAGGACAGTACAAATATCCCCCAAATGTATGGACAGTACAAATACCCCCCAAATGTCAGGACAGAACAAATATCCCCCAAATTTCAGCCAAGTACAAATACCCCCCAGATGTCAGGATGGTATAAATCCCCCAAAATGTCAAGACAGTGCAAATATCCTCCAAATGTCAGGACAGGGCAAATACTCCCCAATGGCCTCTTTTTGGAAAGTAGACAATCTGAGGTAATTAGTAAGAGACACAGCAAGCTTTTTGAAGCTGTAATTTTTTTTGTCACAAATTTTTGGAAAATGAAGACTTTTTTTGAAAAATGTTTTTTTTTCACAATTTGTTTTTTACATACTGTCACCAATTTAGTACAGCATCATCACATAACAGGTGCGGCAGTAATCAGGGATTCTGACTGGTGACAGCATGTAAAAAAAAAATGTAAATTGTTTTTTTCAAATTTTTTTTTTTTTTTTACAATTTATTTTTAACACACTGTGACTAGAGCAATGTTTACATACTGCCACCAGTGTAGTACAGCATCATCACATAACTGGTGTGACAGTAATCAGGGATTCTGACTGGTGACAGCATGTACAAAAAAAAATGTAAATCGTTTTTTTAATTTTTTTTTTTACAATTTTTTTTTTAACACACTGTGACTAGAGAAATAATTGATTCATTCAATGTTTACTATTGTGGCTGCGAGCTGAACTCCCCAGAACAAAAAAATTATCTACAGCTCTGGTACATAAGTACATTCATGTTGTAGTTTTCAGGAAACTAATCATTTGAAAAAGGTGGTGGGACCTTTCCATGAGTACCTATGAGCACAGAGCTGTACAACGTATTTCAGGATCAGTGATAATGCAGCATAGCATCAAATTGTAGATGCCAGTGAGATGTGGAGAACATTCAATTATTTGAATACTACTGCCAAATACATTTCAATGTAGACACGCTTTAAACATATTTTTACATATTTATTTATAGTACTATGGTATACAATTTGAAGCTAAAATCACCATTACAAATAGTGTGATCTCTTTCTGCAAACCTGGCTTTATAATGACAGATTCCAAGAGCTCTTCCCATACAATTTTATACAGTATGAACAGGAACATCAGAAAAGAAGTAAGTCGTATATTTGACTCAGTCACCTCTGACAGCAATTCACTTTGAAGTAAATGTTCTTGGACCTAAATGGTAGAGAAGTCACTTCAAAGAAGTAGACTGCACTAAAGTTCATTTGGTCCCAAATTGAGTAGGAATAGCTACAAATGAGCATGATTTGTTCTATCCATGCTGCACCATTATCTCACAGCAATCAAATAGGTGCAATTGTCAGGAAAGAGAATTCCTGCTGAAATACATATTTCAAGGCACAAACTGTACTTGTGCTGAATAGAGGAATAGAGATGGATACAAGATGAATAGATAGATAGATAGATAGATAGATAGATAGATAGATAGATAGATAGATGGAATGGAAGATAGAAGGAAAGGAGAAGGAAGGGAGAAGGAAAGGAAAAGGAAGGGTGAAAAAAAGGAGAAGGAAAAGAGAAGGAGACGAAAAGGAGAAAGAAGGAAAGGAGAAGAAAGGGAGAAGGAAAGGAAAAGGCAGAGAGAAATAAAGGAAAAGGAAAGGAGAATGAAGGAGGAAGGAAAGGAAAAGGAAAGGAGAAGGAAGGAAGAAGAAAAGGAAAAGGAAGGGAGAGGGAAAGAAGAAGGAAGAAGGAAAGGAGAAGAAAGAAAGAAGAAAAGGAAAAGGAAGGGAGAAGGAAAGAAGAAGGAAGGAAGAAGGAAAGGAGAAGGAAGAAAGAAGAAAAGGAATGGAGAAGGAAAGAGGAAGAAAAGGAGAGAAAAGAAAAAGAAAAGGAAGAGACAAGGAAAAGAAGAGGAAGGAAAAGGAAAAGGAAGGGAGAAGTAAAAGAAAAGGAAAGGAAAGGAAAAGGAAGGGAGAATGAAAGTAAAGGAAAAGGAAGGAGAAGGAAAGGAGAATGAAGGAAGAAGGAGAGAGGAAGGAAGGAAGAAAGGGAGAAAGAAAGGAGAAGAATAGGAGAAGGAAAGGTAAAGGAAAGGTGAAGGAGCAATTTGCCTACATCAGCCAATCAAGTTTTAACTTTGCATAGAAAAAGCTCTTCTATCGCTTCTCAGCCTTTTGGCTAAGATCAAGTGTAGAAAGAGCTCTTCTAGCTGAAAGCAGACCTGAACAGCAATAAAAGACTGCAGCATTGCAACCCTCTGCCATCCACATATCTGAATGAAGCAACAGCACTTAGAGTTGACACTGTGAATGTACCTCCCGAGGTATAGGACAAAGACAAATATCAATACATAAAAACACATATGATTGCTTATAGTGCTATGATTGCTACATAATGTCATTAACTATGTATATTTTGTCCTAGTTTATGTACAAACAAGATCCAAGGCCCTGAGGAAGCGTTGTTTTCCATGAAATGCGTCGGCCATTTAAGACTAGGATTTTTTTGAACAGATATATGGTTACACTCTAAGTGACATTATTCATTTTATTAGTCTTTTATGATGTGTATTTGTGATACAAGTATATGTTAACAATAAAATACTGTTTTTATATATTGATATTTGACTTTGTTCTATACCTCGGGAGGTACATTCACAGTCCCAACTCTACTGTAAGTGTTGTTGTTTCATTTAACTACAGAGGGGTGGTACCTCTAGAGGGAATACTAACCCCATATCCATCATCCACATATGCTTTTTTATTTTCATCCACATATCCTAAAAGCCGACCTTTTAATTTTCTTTTTTATCTTTTTTAGGGGATTTTTGTTCCACCAAACCCCCTGCCTCCATTCTGCCTAGACAAGAATGGTGTAAGCCCTGCTCCAAGATATCCCAAGAGGCATTAGCTTCCATTCAGAGGTTGGAGAGAAAAGGTCCAGATAGTAAATCATCAGAGGGCCAGCTGCAGGAACACATAAAAGACAACTTATCTACCAGAGTGGATAAGAAAAGAAGATGGTGGCCCTCCTCCTGGAGTGTGGGGGAGTATTGGTGGATCAGAACAGGACAATGCTAGATCTTCTGGGTGTTAACTGAGCATAACCTGGCAAAAAATTAGGGGTTTAAAAGCAAAATTACCATGGTTTGGACGGGTGAATTCCTCTTTAAAGACCTGATTGGTGAGTGGGGGAAGTTTAGAACCCCTTGAACTGTGATAGCCATTTGTGTCCACATTGCAGAGGTTTCCCCTTTCTTCCTCTCCAGGAAGTGAGGGTAAAATCTTTATTGGAAACATCCAATCTATATTTAGAGATCTAAACAGATTTACTGTTAGAAACTATGGACACGACTTTTAGACAGTTCTTTATGCAATAAGTTTAAGCAATACCTGGGCAGATAGGGAAAATGGGGAACCTGTTTCTGGAAGATGAGAGGAGAGATGAGGACAGTATAGAGAGTGATTCTGACATCCGGATGACAGGGGTAGTTAATTAGTTTTATGTTGCAGAGATGATAATTGGTTTCATGAGAGAAGGGAAAGAATAAAGCTTTTACCCATCATGTGACAATCATAGCAGATGCAGGTGAAGCAGACGGCTTTGTTCTTGCTGACATTTATATTGATCCAGAATGCCTTTTTGTGAAACAGCCTTTCTCAGCAAGAGACTCTTTTCTGTCATTGTTTCAGTTAAACATCTGAATTAATTGAAGTAACTTCTGAACAGTAACAGTCACCCCATCATTTCTCTCTTCGTGAATATTTTCATGTGATGAAGTTGCCTTGTACTGCATTACCGAGACAAAATGATTTCTGAATTTCTCCTTAAAGGAAAAATTCACTTCCTAGATACCTTCTTGGCATAGCAAAGAGCAAAAAAAAAAGAATTAACTATTGTCATTACATTGCTTTCCACTTCCCACTTCAGGTTCAATCCCAATATACAGGAATTATACTACCACCCCAACACTGTCTGGTGGGTGAAGTGGGGCATCAAGTATCTCACATACGTATCTATTCCTAAATAGAGTCTTTATAAACTTTTGAACCTTGAAGGAAAATCACAATGCTCCTAACAAAATGTTCATTTAAATATCATTTACTGCATCATGCTGTGAAGGCAAAGTTTGGTTCTCTCACAGTAACCCTTTGATAATTTAATTATCCACTAATACAAGGCTACTGGTTTAATGTGCATTCCACTTTACAGCAGAAACTGGGCTTTACGACCCCTAAGAGCCCTGATGTATTCCTCCTAGGTGATCTTGATCCCTTCACCCACAATTCCCTAAATAAATCCAAATTCAGATTGCTGAGTTTTCAGCATGTAAACCAAGCACACACTCCAACAACCAGTATGTTTGTAAATGTGTTTGACAAAGGTCTTCTAAGTTCAAGCTTATATATGGAGAAAGAATGTACAGCTAAATGTAACAAAATTGGGGGTTCTTGGCTAAACCTAACTAACTAAACTAAACTAACAATAAGGGCTATATACATCTCATACTTATTGAGGTGTTATTTAGACAATTTTTTAAATTAATTGCAACACTCTTCATTAACAAAATTTAGGGATTTTGTTCAGCAGGAATATGGGGGAACGCAGTTCTGGCACCTCCAGCACTGAAAGTACAGTATGTAATGCCAAGGGGTTCTGGGGTGTGCTGGAGGGTCTATTCATGCTGGTTGCTGGGGGATCTATTGTCACTGGGGAGGGGTCTTTGTTGCTAGTGGGAAATCTATTTGTGCTAGGGTGATATATTGTTCCTGGTTGCAGGGTATCTCTTTTAAAGATTTACTTTTTATCAATAACAAATTCCATCCAAATTACTTAGCACTAGAAAATGATACTTGGTTCTGAACTCTCTAAAAAGGGTGATACTGTAAGGGGGGGGGGGGTAGGAGGTGGAACTGAGGGATGGTGCTCTGAGGTGGGTAAGGGGAGGAGTGAAGAGGTACCTAGGAAGGGGGGGATATTTGCACCTATTCTGTGAGAAAAAAACCCTAATAATATTGTTTTAAAAGGGAGGGAGAGGGAGATTTCATGTGTTTTTGCAGGATTAATGTAAAGTATGTCTTGTGTTGTTATCCAACAGCCCTCAGGTTGTTTATTATTGCTTAATAAATTAAAGAACTCTAACCAGATACAAAATATTACCTCCTGGCCCAGGAAAGCACTTCTTGATTGGTGGGAGTTCCAGCAAAGCTACAGACCCCTTTGTTGTATTTTCCTACTTTTATTCTCTCCTGACACCTCTATGCAATCCTTTGGCTTCCCACAACCATTCCTCTTTCCCTACCTACCACTGTAAATCTTGTTCCCATCCTCTTCTTTTGTGTCACATTTACGGGATAGTTGAGTCCACCAGGGAGGTGAATGATATCAGAGAGGTTATTGAAAACAGAGAGGTGGTGCTGAATGGCAAAAAACACAAGGAGAGCATGTTTCCGATGCTCTAAAGAGAGCCCAAGACAAGTGCTGTTTCCCATAATTTATTATAAATATATTCATCACCCTGTGAGCAGTGTCCATAGGGGGCATGCTGTCAACCACACTAGCTCAGTATACACACCAAAAACCTGACAAAGAACTATATGCACTTTGTCCCCTGGAGAACCAGAGTAGCTAATGGAAAGTTTGGTAAGACCTCATATTTAATATTTGAAAAGCAAAAATAAACACCCTAAAAAAGTATTCTGCACTTTTGTAAAAGTTGCAGATTCAAACTATTGGTTTATGTGTAAAGTACATTTATTCAGATGGCAACATTCAATGAATGCCATAATTATTCCTAGAAATCTTCAGTTTGGAATAAAGCTTTCTGCCTATGGCTTACATGAATTCTGACCACTAGACCAAGATATTATGCACAGTACTCTTTTTTTCACATGACTGATTTCATACATACTATATACAGTATATCACAATTGTTTTTCTTTACAAAATAGGGGAAAAATAAATGTGTTTCCTCAAGAAAACAAGCAAATGCTATTTATTTAATAAGGTGAAAGGGTCTCTTTAAATATATGGCCAGTGGGTGCAGAGAATACACATTATTCCTCAGGAATTAATTTAAGATAAAAATAGTGAAAAAACATAATAAAATGCTTGAAACCCTTTCTGAACATGAGCAGTATCCATATCCTAAGGTTACAAAGAAAACATGTGAATTCATTTCCATAGTTTAGGTAATAATTATTGACCTACACTGCCTAGAGTGCAATGGTGAAATTTGACTGCAACATAAAGAATCGAGAATGTTCAAGTGAAAAATTGTAGCATGTGATGTAAATGAATGAACTGAATGTTAGGATTTTGGTGCACAGTGACTTAAATGGCATGCTATTCTGCAGGAGAGGAAAGGCAAATGTAGCCAGCACCATCAGTGAGCATGAGCACTGGATTTAGTTAATGCCAATAAAGGGATATGTCAGGAAGCTAGTTCAGCTAATGCTAATTCTTCTGCAGCTAATGCTAATTCCACAGTTAATGTTCATTCTTGTGCAGCTACTACTCATTCTCATGCAGTTAATGCTCGTGCATGTGTACCAGCACTCAGGATAATATCCAGTATGCACTGACACATAGGCACATTTCTGTGCGCTGTTGTGCATTGGTGCGCACGCCCTTGCGCATTGGCGCCAAGCTGCCTAAACTCTGCTGTGTACTTATCGCTGGATGTTCTTCTGCTTCCTATGATCCCTGTTCCTGCGTTCCTGTTTGTACTAACTGATTTTTCTTTGCTGACCCAGCTTGTTCCTGACCTTGCTCTGTGGATTCTGGATTCTGACCTCTGCTTGCCCCTGACTATTCTTTGTCTAATCTCCTGGTACTGACCTCGGCTTGATACTGGACCTCACTCTGACTGCTTCCTTGGAACCAACCTCAGCCTGCCTCCTGACCATGCTGCTGTCTCACTGTGTATAACCCTGGCTCACCTTGACTATGTCACATTCAGGGGTGCTTGGACCAGAGTCGCATGGGAAGCCCTCTTGTCAGCTCAGCCTCCAACCAAGGTACGTGACAGGATAATTTGTACAGAAGATGGTACCTGTGTGTATCCACAATGCCAATGCATTTGGACAAAGTTACCATATATGTACCTGATACCCTCCATAATACCTCAGTGTAAAGCATTAATTTGTGGGTGAAGTAAGACCTGTACCATAACTAAACAGACCTTTTATTGAGAGAGGTGCTTTCTCCTGTTACTCTCCAAATATCTTCTTCTCATGCTATAAAAAAAAGTTCCTTTAAAAGGAGATCCTTAAAGGTTCCCATTCTAAAGCTTGTTTCCTTCTCTCTTTGCTGTTTGGTAAGTCATTCATCTGTAACATGTACAGTATGTAGGATGCTGCATCTTTATTTCAGGTCAGAGACACGCGAGACCCATAAGGGTTAATTTAATCAAACTGGAGAGTTCAAAGTGTAGTGCAGCTCTGCATAGAAACCAATCAGCTTCCAGAAGTCAGTTGGGAGAGCATTGATTTGTATGGAACTGTGATGACAATGATCTCTAGCAGTCTGTTGTAACATGTTCCTAGCCTCTTTCTGTGTCTTGCAGAAAGCTTTTCAGCCATACCTGTAGCTTATCTGCAGTCTCTGATTATCTCCTGTGGTATGTCCACAGACAGACTTCTGTAGTCTTACATATAATAAACATTATGTATGGCCCTTTGGCGATGCCAGGGGCTGCAGTTGAGACCCCCTATACCTGGTAAGCTAGACAGTGAAGTCAGTTTAAAGATGGAAGCCCTAGAAGCCTTGCATCGTATCAATGGCAGTTTTTACATTTCTTTTTGTAAAACTTCACTTTTAAATTAAAGTTTAAAAACATTCCAAAGATGCTTATGTTTTAGTAGATTTGTGGTATCAGTAAGATCTGTGCAGGAAAGTTTTACCTTGAAGAGGTTACCCTAAGAACATATTTTTTTTCTGAACAATCTTTCACAATGTGCACAATTTCAGCCATTGTAATACATTGATTGACATGTACTACATTAAGTATGGTGTGCTTTTGTAAAAGTCGCAAATTCAAACTATTCATTTATATGCAAAGTACATTTGTTCAGATGGAACAGTATTCAAGGAAACCTTCGAAATAGAATAAAGCGTTCTGTCTATGACTTACATGAATGCAAGCACCAAACCAAGGTAATATGCACAGTACTCTGAGCTTTTTTTTCCAGACAACTGATTTTATACATATCACAAACGGTTTTTCACACAAAAAAATATGTTTCCTCAAGAAACCAAGTGAGTGCTATCTATCTAAGAAGGTAACAGGATCTCTTTGCATACCTAGATCATCAGTGGAACACATCCATAATTCCTGAGGAGTCCATTCAATTAGTGAATAAATGTTCATATAGTAAAAGCAAATTACATATGATTGAGACATTTCTGAATGCGAACTGTAGCAGTATAAAATTACAAATTAATTTATTTTCATGGGGTAGAGAATAACTGTTGGATTACAATGCTTACAGTGCAATGGTTAATTCTGGTCACAGTTTACAGAATCAGGAACATACAAGTTAAAAATTTCATATTTTGATGTAAATGAACTGACTACGGTTACGATTTTGGTTTACAGTGACTTCATTTGCCTCAGCTTGGTTCTCTTCTTATTGTTTTTAATTTAAAATGTGATATCACCTCTGGGATGACTCAAGTGTGTAAAGCTGTAATTATCAGCTGTATTCTGTAAACAGTTAAAGCAGATCTTCACCCTCATTTGTACCTTCCCTTCTAGGCACTCCTCCTCCCCTCCACTGTTCAGAAAATGCTTTTTTGGGGGGTTTGTCTTGTTTTATTTACCTTTTTTGTAATTAAAATTCTTCTAGCCTGCCCCCCCCATTCATGTAATTACCCTAGGAAATCAATGTGCATTTTGCCCGCTGCGCATCCCCGGCCATGCACATTATATGTCCCTGGAGGAATTAGCTTTCAATGAGACGAGAGGAAGAGGGCAGGTCTAGTGGTGAATCATTGTCCTTTACGGAGATGGTGGCACGGAACTGACTGTGGGACAGAAGAGGATCTCAGCAGGACACCCCTGGTTCCTCTAGGTGGATGAATATATGTAGCACTAGCCCCTTAGGAGTTGCAAAGAGATTTTGGGTACCCCTATAGTCCTGCACAGTCTTGCAACACGCATCTCCACATAGGCTTGCATCCAGAGTCAGAAATCAGTCCTTGAGCTTTGGTTTTGTTATTTTATTTAAGGGATTTGAACTGGGATAGGGTTAGGGGTGTACAGAGTGCCCAAGGGAACTGATGAGCTGGGGACAACTTCCTGGAACTATTTACAAGCTTCCACTGCAACACAGTCTCTGTTGGAGAGCTAGCCAGCACCTCTTTAATGTACCACCCCAGATGCTAGATTAACTCCTCTTCCTTCACCCAGCAATCTGGAGGTATTCCTGAGCAGGGGATCCAGTGCCTGTTATTTTAAGAAGTGGACAGTTCCAAGTAGGTAGCGCATCTGGTTTCCTACCAGAGTGCTCCTTCCCCAGGGGGTGCAGGGGTACCGACTCAGATCCTCTTCTGTACCGCTGATGGGTTGGTAGCTGCTACCAGGCTTTTTAGCTAGACCGCTCCTTCCCTGCTGTACAGGCGGTCTTCACTCTGGGGGCAAGTGAAGCTCTGAGCTTTACACCTTTCTAGCCCCATTGCTCGTAGGTGAGCTCCTCTCTCCATCTGGGCCTGCTCTCAGGCTCCTGTCTTCAGCCTCACAATTCCTCTCTGTCTTCCACCTGAACTCTCCTTCAGCTGAGCAGGCTCAGAAACTCTTAAAGGTTGTCCCAGCCCCTTTCTAAGCCTCCTGTTGAGGATTGGCCAGGATCCTTCAAGAGTTCAGGCCAGCCACTCCTCAGATCCGCCCACTGCTTCTAGACTTTTTTCCAAAGATCTAGAGCAGGGGAAAGTTCCAGAGGACTGGTCTGCAGAGCCTCCCAGCGCCTGACCCAAATTTTACCTCCTGACTATTACACTCAGGATGCTACTCAGCCCTTCTTTCTAACAATCAGGGCTCTAACTCTCTCCAGCTGACTAGGTAGGTGCTACATATGTTTACTGTGCTGGACCAGCAACCAGATAAGCAGGGGTTTAGAAATACAAAATGGAGGAAGGAGTGTAAAGGTCCTCTTTAAAGGTTTTTGTTGGTTGGACTCTTATTTCTTAAAACCTCAGGATGAGGAAATTTTCTGGAAATGGACAGTACTGGATGAGGCTGTATCATTATCGATTGCCGTCAGTGCTGAGGAACGTATGGGACAAACTGTGTGCTGGTTTGACCAGGCTGGGGGCCTCCCAGTGTGTGCTTGTGCATTGACATGTTCCAAGGTGTACCTCGAGGAGGTCTAAAGTACCTTGTTAGGTTTAGGGTACCATCTTATGTCTGGGCAGGAATGGGTTTAAAAGGGCAAATGTGCCCCCACTACTTAGTTACTGTACACATGGAGGACATGCAACCCAACACATGACATCCCTTTATACAATTGCAACACCATCTTTCCACCACGTTGTACACATATGTTGTTTCCTCAGGCAAGCATATAAAGAAACACAGATATGTTTAACAAGGTAGAAAAAAAATAAATTCATCAATCTCAACCTGTTCTTAATCCATCCAAAACTAATATCTTCTTTGTCAACTAACGTTATTTATCAGAATGGGTTATTGTCTTCTTAAATTGCGAAAACTGTACTACCTTCAACTTTAATACATTTTCAGCACTGTTGTAGAAGTGAACTCCCATGCAAATGCTTCAGAGTAAAAGAGGAGGCAATATTAGCACCTGCACCACTGGTGTGAGCATCTATAATTCCAGGGTTTGGAAGGCATGCTGATCTTGGTAGGGTGGTAAGGTGTTGCTTAGTCACAACCACTAGCTGCATCAGAACATTGTCTATAACATTCCAAGTGTCTAAGCATGCAAGGCTGGTCATACTGGTGAAATGGTAAGATCCAGTATAACAGGATGACAATAGTGGATCAGCTTTAGAGCTTCAGCCTGCGCTGCGCAAATAGTAGAACACTTATGATTCATCCGTACTTTATACATTAACTCTATGATATTCCTAGAATAAAGCCCTCTTAGTTGGTGTACAAATACATGGAAATGTCTGCATTATTGATATTAAATCATTTATCACATACAAAGCTCCTTCTCAATATGAGAGCTCAATGATCTTCTCTCATTTTCTCAGTTTCTAAAAGTCTTCAATTGAAATTTGAAATGAAAAGTAAATGCATAAATCCCTGGCCCTCTTGGTTTATCCGTAATCAATATTCCTCCTGTTGTCTTTCTCCCTAGGAAATCCAGCTCCCAATCAGCTTAACAGACTTTAGGCAAACACAGGCACAGGAGAAGCATGCTTTGCAAGACTAATGGAATACTAATGTCCATAATAACATTGCGTGCAAGAATATGGAGATGCTTGTGGATGTCCCTTTCACAGACCAGTCCACAAGCAATGATAGTATCTGTTATCCAGGTCATAGCCGGGAAATCACTTCACAAATTAATTAGGCTATGAACTCAATTGATGTAGTGCCTGACCTTTTGTCTACATGCCATAATTCCCTCATTGCTGATAGGTGGAATTGAGTTATGACTCGCAGTGAAGTATGTCTCCTGAAGTGTGTAGAAGTATTTAACTTGGATATTCTTATAATTGCTGAGCGTCCAAAGTTCCAAAGCACTGCAAAGCTATAAAGTGTAATCGGTTCCAGCTAAGGATCTCACACTTGGCTGTGTTTGTCTTACCAATTGCTTTTTTGTATTAATCTTTTTAACAAAATCCTGAATAGGGCTACTGGAAGCTCCAGCCACAATATTTTCTTCTTTCAAATTTTTGCTAAAATTTGGAATAGTCTGGACTTCTGTTATGCTCTTATTGTGATCTATGACCCCAAAGGGGAAATCCACCATAACATCTTATTTGATCATCTCAGCAGGCGGTAAGTAAAAAAATCTTAAAAGCGGAGACAGACAACAACTACGGTACTCCTTCTAATAGAAGGTGAGAGTTAGAACCTCTGTCATATTTTATTGTTTTGGGGATTTTTTATACACTTTCTGTGTGGTCAGCAGGAATGGAAAGAAATTAAATTCCCACAGGAAAAATGTCCTTACATAGTGCAACTTCCCTTGCAAAGTGAACAGTCTATTTCCCTTGAGTAAATCAAATGCATAGGGGTTGATTTACTAAAGCTGGAGAGTGAAATATCTGGTGCACCTGTGCATGGTGGTCAATCAGCTTCTAACTTCAGCTTGTTCATTTAAGCTTTGGCAATAAAACATGGAAGCTGATTGGTTTCTATGCAGAGCTGCACCAGATTTTGCACTCTCCAGGTTTCATAAATAAACTCTATAGTGTTCCTCATCTGCTGTTTTGCTCACCTTTTCATCCATTGCTGTGTGTCTCTCTGGATCCCACCCCCTAATGATGCCATATACTCACATCTCACTGTTCTTTATTCTGCCTTTCAATCCTATAAATATACTATTTATATTTTTTTCATAGTTATCTTTTGAGAAAACATATTTTTACCAGCATTTAAAGTATATGCCTGGGAAAAATAATAACATTCAGTACATCTCTGCAATATGTTCACCTTGCCCCATGTTTTACCATTTTGAAAATGCTGCAAATACAGAACAATTCACATTGATATGCCAAAAATCAGTGTGCCTCTAACTTCACACTCCCGCTAAAGTACAATTATTTCAGCAAGAAGTAATGAGCAATTTTTACTTTGATTTCTTAGGCCTCAAGCACACTGAGCATGTGCATGTGCCCAGCTCCCAGCAGGAAAAAAGCAGCTTAAAAATGCACCCCAGGCCAGGTTTAGCAAACAAGTTTAGGCATATTTGGGCATTCTGGCCATTGAGATGAATGAATGCTCAGGCACAAAACACACCTAGCACCCATCATTTAGGCACATTTAGGCGTGTTTAGACATGTTTAGGTGTGTCAAGCATTTTTCTGCTCAAACGCTCCTCTACTGGACATGCAAGTGATGGTTTATTTTTGCAGCCTCTAAATGCTCCTCCTCTAATTTGCCTGTAAACGTTTATGTGTGCATGGCCACACAGGCTAAAAGAGAGAGTCATTTAGAGGCTACATTAAAAAAAGTTAAATGCCCTTAAAAGTGGCGTATTTTATGCCAAGTGCTCATGATGCCTTATATTCAGATGGGTTTATGTGTGGAGAAACCCAAAAGATGCATTTGACAGAAAATGGGCTGGAGTGATACAGATGTAAGGGCACTCTAGGTCAGCTAAAGTGACCTGTCAAGCAACGGTATCACATGTGACAAGGTAGTGCAACCTTTACATATTGTTCATTCATGATGTTCCCAAACTACAGGAAAATGCCTCCACTCACATTGTTCACCTTTTCCAAAAAACATAATAAATACGCATCTTTTTACAGGTAAACAAATGTGCATTTATTTTTTTTTATTGGGAGCCTGGAAAGCATTGCACCCTTGATCAGCAGATCTTGCAGACTCTGTGTGTAAGCTGTCTGCTTGTACCTTGTATGAGTAGTCAGCTACACACTGACAATAAGACTCAATGAACTTCCACAGCACTCTACAGCTCCCTGGTACTTCATTGAGACTACAACAGCCACAAAAGCTGATGGTAGTTGTAGTTTCCCATTTACAGAATACTGAGAATGAGAGACATGGCCAGTCGGGCATCTTTTTTGAACTGTGACAGTGGACACGAGGAGAGGATCCAGTAATTGGGGGGGGGTAGCTGGTCAGCTGCAGCGCTACCCTGTTACATTTTACACCCTGAATACAGGTGTAATATGTAACAATTTTCTAACAATTTAGAAAAGATGAACTTATCCTTTAAACATCTATGTAGATATTCTTTATGTGGTCTGTGATCTCCTGTCCGACAACAGGATTTCACTTATTTAGCTTGCAGGGCATAGGAATCTCCCCTGACAGCTGTTGCCTAAAATACCTGAACAGTGACTGCATCTGATTGACTGTAGTCACTGTTTGGCTAAGAATTTTAAAGTGATTGTAAACCCATATATTTTTTTTCAATAACAAACTTCCCTGCTTTGTGCAACGGCTTTGCACAAATCAGCCCTGATCCTCCTCTTCTGGGGCTGGCACTCCTACCTCCTCCCCCCTGCCGAATGCCCCCATAGCAAGCCATGCCCATGATTAAGCACAAGATCGCATGAAATGCGTTAACAGGTCCTGTATTCATGTCCTGGTGTTTTATGTGTCCTATGGATCAATAAATATACACTACATTCATCAATCCTCCGGTGTGTGGCTGACCCTTCCTCCTGTAAGTCGCTTGCTCTGAAGGCACTTGTGTGGGCTCGCTCCCGAGTCAGCTCTGTGTGCTCCCTCCTCACTGGCTGTGGTTGACAGCAGCGGGAGCCAATAAGGAGGTAGAGAGCTGAGAAAGGTGCTGCTGTCATGCACATGGCTGAATAGAGAACAGCCTCAGGTAAGTATAAAGTGGGCTGGAGGAGAGCTGCACCTATAAGGTTTTTTACCTTAATGCATTCTCTGCATTAGGGTAAAAAACCTCCAGTCTTCAGAACCTCTTTAAGCTGGACTCTTGATTTTCATATCAACATTTGTTGAGTTAGTCAGTGCCTTAAAGGCCACCTGCAGTTCAGGTTTTTGCTGATTCAGCAGGAATGCCAAGTATGGCCACCATTAGGCTACATCTCCCTACTTCCTGAAAACCAGGGACCTATAAGTGGTCTGAACCCCTTACTTTAAATAATAGTGGGTAGCCAAATTATTTGAGCTGGTATGGTTAATTGATTGGCAAGCTGAATGCAGAATTTTACTTGCAATTATATCTGACAGCAATTATCAACATAACGCCAGATGTGAATAAGGAATGTCCATAAAGTACTAGTAACCAGAGAATAGAAGGACTTTTGGCAGCAGCTCAAAAAAAAGTTTGGTGGCATAGGACCTTGTAAATAAAATGCTCAGAGAATACATGGCCATACATCTCCAAACACAACCCATCCCAAACCTAAAAACATCTTTAGAATAGTTGATCATTAAATGCTGGCAGAAGCCAGTTATGTATGCTCAGTCTAATCCTTTGTGTCTGGAGTAGTCCAATCATGTACTCTATATGCATTTTATTCATCTGATTTTGGGAGTACATTTTTATTACTATTTTATCCAATAAAGATATACAGTACTTCACAAACATAGCACATTATATCTTCTTTATATTTACATGTGCTATGAACCTCCGGATCTGTGACATGAGCTGCCCAACCTCAGTGAAACTTTGAAATTGCGGTAATGCAAGTGGAGGCTATGTTGGAGATTGCTAGCATTGGAGATATTGGAGTTTATTTTTTTTTTTAAGATTAATCTAAACTGAACAGAATTCATGTAATTTTATCCTAATATCCTTTGGCCCCACTTCTCCTGTGAGTCACATGAGTGCACTTAGCTCTGCACTCCTGTGACCTGTATTCAAAGTGGGCTAAAGTTTGCTGTTGATTTACATCACTCAGCCGGTGTAGACTCTGGAAGAATCCCTTATTTACTGTTGGAATCCACCAAGATGCCTAACTGACAGCTGGCTTAGCCTCTCATCGTGCTGCTGAGAACCTGAGTCAGCAGCTCCAGCGCCCTGCACAGCCCCGTGCTTCAGTGAGTGCTGGAGGATCAGAGCAGAGAGCCGGAGACTGAAAGTCACCAGCTCTCTGTTCAGTGAAGGCTGAGAACCAAGCAATCAGTGGTCTTTGGTGGCTTGGTTCTCAGTCTTGTAGGCGACGGGGACAGATATAGTATCAGACTGATGCTGCACTCACCTATGTAAGTATGATTGTAGATGTGTGCATTTTGTTTAGTGATTAATTTCAGAGATTCAGATGTATACAAATGTTTCAATGAACATAGTAACGAATATCAACAAATAAAAAAAGAACGGAATAATGAAATTAACACATACATTGGTTCAATCTTTGGATAGCGAATGGATCAGAATTTCGTTCCATTTGCCAATTTAGATGCACAAGACACCAGTCGATATTATCCAATCAGCTCATGCCATTTCACTTGGTGGGTTGGACTAGCGTCTAAAAATGTTGAACCCTTCCGATTCAAATCCGTCTGATTCTATAATATATAAAATATATAGCAATCTTCCAAAAAAACTGCAACATTTTTTTAATTCACCTGGAACAACGCATATATACGAAATGAATGCCAAAGATATGAAATGGATTCCAAATCTGAATCGGTTCAACATAACGAATATGACGAAACAAAATTCTTCACTGAACAGAAACATCTGAAATGAAATGAAATTAAAATTTCCAGCGTGCGTATGTCTATATGATTGTTTGTTTTTTAAAATCACACACTTCTCTTTTAATGAAGACTTAAATTGTGGGCACTGTGCCCAAAAATAAATGCAGTATGAAAAGGACTAGTCATCTGCATCCCAATTACTGACCTATCATGTCTTATTCTGCACCATGTCTCTGAGTGTAGGTGGCCATCTTGGTAGATAAGGAAGGCTTAGCTTCCTTAGACTACCCTCACCTCTTGATGATTGGTGATCTCCTGATTAGAAGAGGAATATTCATGTATTCAGAAAGCAGCAGGAGAGGTTTCGAAATCAGAAATCCACAGAATAGATATAGCAGTGAGATTCTTGAAGGTCTTCAGATACAGCTTTCTCTCCAGCAAGTAGAACAGGGAGCAACACAACAATGACATCAGGAAATCTCACTCTAAATCTTGTGAAAAGGGCAGTCAGAGATAGCAGTGCCTCAGATATTCTCACACTGTAGACATCCAACTATCAGATTCAAAATGCAGGAAGTGCACTACTGTTTCCCAGGAGGAAATCAAGACAAATGTTAGATCTTTAAGATTGCAGCTTAGTCACATAACATTTCTAGATGATATCTATAAATTAGCAAATCCTCACATTTTGAGTTCAAGACCTTTATGACCCTTAAAAATAAACTAAGAGTGTCTCTGTATTTTGTATGCTTAGCCCCTTTAACAAAACATATTAAACAACAGTTTTTTAAATAAAAAACATAAAAAGTTTTAGTGATTACAGTAGCATTACATTTACCTGCAGATGTTATTTGCTTTTAAAAGTACCAAAAGCTTTCCAAAACTCAGCAACATATTTTATCAGCATATGTGCATTCTGTCTATAATCCATCTCAACATAGAACGACGTTAAAGACAGGCAGGAAACCATAGCAGAATCATCTTTTTTTTTCTATCAAACCTTTATGCAAAGATAAATTATTTTTTAACAATACACATTCATAGCAATACACTTTAATGTAAGTCAAAAAAGTACAATATAGAAGGGAAATAAAATAATAAATCAAACACCCTTATTGCAAACAATGTCAAACATACATAACATCTCTCAGTATAAATCTGAAAAGGAATTGTCCATTTCCTCAACCGCGTGATAACGGAACAGTTTCAAACGCCAAAAAAAGCAATAGATTGTCAGGGTTTTTTTTTTTTTTTGTAATGTAGCAAGACAAGGATTCCAGTTTGCTTATGAATGAAACATGAGTATTATAAAAGTGTTCTTAAAATGTGCCTCAAGGGGGAGCCGTTAGTTCTTCTTGCTGAACAGAATACTGATGCTGAGATAAAAAGTCATTCCAAGCCAATGCTTTAAAGTTTAGTGATGCAGAAAATAAATTGGGATATATTTTTTTTTCTTGCGTTATGGTGATACAAGTCATTGTTATATCTATACCTCCATGTTGATCTCATTCCTTGGGGCTTTTGAAATCCACAAAGTAGACTGGGTCGGGCTAGTCTTTGTTCGTTCTTTGCTGTAAACAACAGGGCAGTGATGTTTAAACAAACAAGAAAAGTAGATTAAGAATTATAGACATCAGTATAATTAGAATTATACACTCTTATTGTATAATATTAATATGAGCTGTCAAATCTATTCTATTCCAAATGGATATAGCAAACCAAGATAACTTCTATTATCAGCGGGAGTTTATAACATGTACCCAACCAACATCAGGACCACATACCACTTTGATGGTAAAGCTGGGTGGCCTAAGTCTGACTATTCAAAGGGTTTATGTACTTCTGTAGTCTGGGGAATTCAGTGAAGCATTTACAACACTTTTCTGGATGTAGTTCCCTTTAAAACTACCTGCTTCCAATAAATGCAAGCATTTGCAAGAGTTTTGGTAAGAATAAATACCTACAACAAATCCAGGTAGTAACTACTGGTATTTTAAACACTTGCCCTCCAGAGGATTTACCCCCCTTCCTGACCAGGACATTTTTTGCGATACAGCAGTGCATTACTTTAACTGGAAATTGCACAGTCATACAACGCTGCACCCAAATGAAATGTATGACTTTTTTCTCCACAAATAGAGCTTTCATTCAGTGGTATTTGATCACCTGTGCATTTTTTATTTTTTCCTCTATAAACAAAAAAAGACTGACAATTTTGAAAAAAAAACAATATTTTTGATTTTTGCTATAAACATCCAGTAAAAAAGAAATAAAAAAAAAATTTAATCATAAATTTAAGCCAAGATGTATTCTGCTACATGTCTTTGCTAAAAAATATTCCTATACGTGTAAATTAATTGCTTTATGTGAAAGTTATAATGTCTAAAAATAGTGGCATATATACTGCAGTGGGCATTCTGACACTAACTGCCACTGGCTAACTGCCACTGACATCCCCAGTGACACTAATACAGTGATCAGTGCTAAATAAAAAGCACTGACACTGTACTAATGACACTGGGCAGGAAAGGGTTAACATATGTGGCGATCAAAGGGGTAACTGTGTGCTGTGTGCCATTTTACTATGTGTACTGTGTGCTGTGTGTGTTTTTTACTGTGTAAGAATTCTGGTTTGTATTGCTCTGCTATGCAGAGGAAAACAAAGTAGCATGCTGGAGCTGACAGGGGAGAGATCTGTCTTGTTTACAATTTCTAAGTTGGCCTACAGATGTACACCAGTGCTTAGAGTGGGGGATTTTTTGCTGGAAAGCTGTCATGAATGTGGCAGTTTCCAGCATGAGACTTGTGGTTGCTAGGACACCGGCAGCCTCCAGCTTCCTAGCAACCAATGACCCCTACCAGTTCCTTTTGGCTGCCAGCTGGAAGATTCCTCAGCAGACCACTGAATGTAAACAAAGGGGCCACAAATACTGGCTGATGTCATTACACCAATATGGTAATGAGACACTCTTTATAAGTGCATTCAGTTTATATTTGTTTGCTTCTGAGCTCCTTCACAGGTGAAAGGCATTGTAGGAAATAGAAAAGATGAATTTAAGTGGAGCCATTTAAAAGAGATGTTTGGAATAAAAAAAAAACAGTCATACTCTGTCCCCCACCACTCTTAAGACAGAGAACTGAGTGATCAAACACAGCCAATCACTCTTTTGAGTCTTGAGTGAGCAGGCAGCTCTCTGCTCTCTCCTTCCAGTGCTCACTGGATTGCTGGGCTGTGCCCCTCAGCTAGCCCTTGAGCCTCTCAGTTAACCCTTGAGAGCCTGAGCAAGCTGCCCCCATCCCCTATGTGGGCAGCTTTCTCAGGCTCTTAAGGGCTAGCTGAGAGGCTAATCCAGCTGCAGGTCCAGGCATCTGGGTGGATCCTGAATTTAAAGTCCAGAAACTGGACAGTCTGAGTGACATCAGCCAACAGGTCACAGGAGTGCAAACGAAGTGCAGTCATGTGACCCACAGAAGAAGTAGGGACAAAAGAGCTTTGGCCCTACATCTCCTTTAAAGTAAATGAATTCCAATGATTAAGGAAATTAATTCATTTATTTATTTATTTTATTTCAGGTTCCTATGTAGCACCGTTAATTTACACAACACTTTACATATATATTGTACCTTCACATCAGTCCCTAACTCTGAGCGTACAATCTAAGGACCCTAACTCATATTCATACGTACACATACTATGGCCAGTTTTAGACAGGAGCCAATAAACCTATCAGCATGTCTTTGGAGTGTGAGAGGAAACTGGAGTACCCGAAGGAAACCCACACAGGCACAGGGAGAACATGCAAACTCCAAGCAGGTAGTGCCGTGTTTTGGATTTGAGCCAACAGCCCTTCAAACTATACTGAGCCTATTTTTGCGCCAAAAATGGCCACTCGGTAGTTGGGAACACTAATGCCACCAAATACTAATTGAGCAACCGTAATACAATCAAATTGCTTTTTAAGAAACATAGATGCTGATAGAATATATCCTAACCTAAACCAAATTAACCACAAAAACTATACT
The DNA here is from genome assembly GCF_062004578.1 of Staurois parvus. Taxonomy (NCBI): domain Eukaryota; kingdom Metazoa; phylum Chordata; class Amphibia; order Anura; family Ranidae; genus Staurois; species Staurois parvus. Next base: position 4,695,216 of record NW_028318784.1, read on the forward strand.
ATCACTAGAGCCATCTGATATTTATTTGAATTGATCCCAGACTTGACAATACTGGGTCAAAATTGTAGTGACTAAAGCTAATAACCCATTGCAAAGTCCAGTACCTTGCAGCAACTAATCAGATTTCACTTAAAATGAATCTGTAACTTAACCCCTTTTTGTGGACATCTCCTCTGCTACTTATATTTGCCTTCTCCATGCTCCTCCACTGTCCTATTTACCTCCTGGAGTAAAAAGCCCTGTGTATACTCAGGCCTGTGTATACTCAAGCCTACACAGGGATAAGGACCTACATTTTTTCAAATGACAGTGCTCGGGCCTGGTGAATTATTATTATTATTATTATTATTAATATTATTATTATACAGGATTTATATAGCACCAACAGTTCGCTCAGCGCTTTGCAATATAACGAGAGACAATACAGTAACAATACAGTTCAATACAAGAGGGATAGGAGGGCCACTGAATGGCCACTTTAGGGCAAAGCACTACTTTGTGGTCAGAAAGGGAGACTAGCATGTACCAGATATTTTAGAGGGCATTGAATAGTGATTAGGGAAGCACTGGGAATGTAAGTATCAATAACAGAGGCATCATACTATCAGGTTAACTGGTAAATTTGACCTGCATGTTTAAATTGAACCCAAGGCGGAAATGAAAATACATTTAGTGCATCATGGTACCTCTTATAAAAATAGTTTCATTTAATTTTACATACAGCTGGCATAGTTACTCAAATATATCCCTGAATTAGAGAGGGTATTACAGAGACCCACTCAGAAACCACCGGTACTTTGCCATAGAGTACTCACCTCTCCTGTGGACTCAGTGGTGTATTTAGGTTTTGTGCTGCCCTAGGCAACACAAAAATTGTCTGCCCCCATGGAAACCGACACAACCCCCCTTCCCCTTCCCATGGAGAGAGCCTGACACTGACTAACAACATCCCTGCCCCCACCCAGTAAAGCCTTCCGCTACCCCCCTCCCCCCCAGCGATAGAGAGACACTCATCTTCACAGCTCCAGACATCTCCGGGAACGAGAGCCAAGCTCTACATATATCATCATGTAGCCCGCAGCCTCTCTCAGATCTCATCTGGTTCCCATGCTGCACGTGTCCCTTCTTTCATCCTTTCTCCCATGGGGAGGTTCTGACCCACTGAAAAATGCTACCCTAGGCAAATGCCTTGATTGCCTTATGGTAAATATGCCCCTGTGTGGACCATGTGTTCTACCTCTCTTCCATCTGCAGTCCCGCAGTTTCTTTGACAATTCCAGTTGTGTAGTAGGGATATGGAACCATAATGGGTGGCAAAGGACACAGACATCTGACACTCCCAGAAGTGTCAGATCCCTTATAAGAGCTAATGGTAATCTGCTGCTTGGACATATGCTGACTGGAGGAGATGATAGTGAGCATAGTTGATGACTTTCCAGTGTCCAATTCAAAGGCTAAGGACAGCAAGGTGACACCACAATATTCTTAAGCTCGAATACAGAAAGTGGTGTCATTCTCTTAATGGTGGTGCCTGGCAAAGGTGTATGAACTAAAAAAAGAAGCTGGACAGATTATAAAACTATATCCTACAGCCCAAATCCAAAATTAGAATGACAGTCTTTGGCTGTTTGCCTGGAATTCAGCTCTGAAATTACATTAATGATCTAAACATTGGCAACCTTTTATATGAATATTATTGAGACTTGTTTTGTACAAACCAAACTTTAACCCACCAGTGCCTTTCAATTAGCTGCATGTTTCAGCCTAGAGTGTGCACCTACTCCATTGGCCAATAAGCCCCATACACTTGAGCTGAATATTGGGCGGTATCGTTATTTATTTATTTATCGAGTTTATATAGCGCCAAAGGGTTTGCTCAGCGCTGTACAATAGAGGGGGGGACAATACATGAAACAGAACAGTAACATCAAACAGTACACAAGGGGTAAGAGGGCCCTACTCTTTCGAGCTTACAATCTAGGAGGGAGGGGGTAGAGGCACAGGAGGAAACGGCTGTGGGGGATGGAGTGGTAGGAGGAGGGAAGGGCAGCGGCTGTTAGGTGAGGGTGGGGTAGGCTTCCCTGAAGAGGTGGGTTTTCAGGGAGCACCTGAAGGTGAGGAGGGAAGGTGACAGTCTGATGGATTGGGGTAGTTAGTTCCAGAGGATGGGGGAGGACCTGGAGAAGTCTTGCAGTCGTGCATGGGAGGAGGAGACCAGGGAGCAAGATAGAAGGAGGTCCTGTGAAGAGCGAAGGGTACGGGTAGGGTGGTACCTGGGAATCAGGTCGGTGAGGTAGTTAGGGGCAGTGTTGTGAATGGCCTTATAGGTCAGGGTGAGCAATTTGAATTTAATGCGTTGGGCAATGGGGAGCCAGTGGAGGGAGAGGCAGAGGGGGGTGGCAGAGGTGGAGCGGCTGGTGAGGTGGATGAGTCTGGCCGCTGAGTTCAGGATGGTCTGAAGCGGGGAGAGCCTGCACTGGGGTAGGCCGGTGAGGAGGGAGTTGCAGTAGTCAAGGCGTGAGATAATCAGGGAGTGTACGAGTAGTTTAGTGGTGTCTGGGGTAAGGAAGGAGCGTATCTTGGCGATGTTCCGGAGGTGGAGCCTGCATGTGTTTGTAAGTGATTTGATATGAGGTTGAAAGGAAAGGTTTGAGTCCAGAATGACGCCAAGGACCTTGGCTTGCTGGGCGGGATTGATGGTGGTGTTGTTGGTAGTGATGGAAAGGATGGGGGGCGCGGGCTGGGGGGAAGACGAGAAGCTCGGTTTTGGAGAGGTTGAGCTTGAGGAAATGGAGCGACATCCAGTCAGAGATGTCGTTTAGGAGGTGAGTGATGCGGGCGGAGAATGTGGGGGTGAGGTGAGGGGTGGATAGGTAGATTTGAGTGTCATCAGCGTAGAGGTGGTAATTGAAGCCGTGGGAGTGTATGAGTTTGCCAAGGGAGGAGGTGTAGATGGAGAAGAGAAGGGGTCCAAGGACAGAGCCCTGGGGGACCCCAACAGAGAGGGGGAGGGAAGAGGAGGTGGCATCGTTGTAGGAAACGCTGAAGGAGCGTTGGGATAGATAGGACGAGAACCAAGAGAGAGCGGTGTCTCTGATGCCAAGGGAGAGTAGTTTATTAAGGAGGAGGGGGTGGTCGACTGTGTCAAAGGCCGCGGAGAGGTCTAGGAGGAGAAGGACAGAGTAGTCGCCTTTGGCTTTGGCGGTTAGTAGATCGTTGGTGATTTTGAGGAGGGCAGTTTCGGTGGAGTGTAGGGGACGGAAGCTGGACTGTAGTGGGTCAAGGAGGTTGCTGTCAGTTAGGTGGGCGCTTAGGCGATCGAAGACCAAGCGCTCAAGGAGCTTGGAAGTGAGTGGCAGCAGGGAAATTGGTCTGAGGTTGTTGAGGTCAGTGGGGTCCAGGGAGGGCTTTTTGAGTATGGGGGTGATGTGCGCATGTTTTAGGGGGGAGGGGAAGACGCCAGTAGAGAGGGAGAGATTGAAGATGTGGGTAAGGGAGCGGATGAGGGAAGAGGGGGGTGACCGGAGGAGTTGAGAGGGGATAGGGTACAGGGGGCAGGTAGTGAGGCGGGCTTCTGAGAAGACTCTGGTGACTTCCTCAGTGGTAGTAGGGCTGAAGGAGTGCAGTGATGGGGGGGTTACGGTAGGCAGGGCCTTGGGTGTGGTGGGGGGCAGTGCCGTTGCGAGGTCAGAGGTCGTTCAACAGGAACCAGCCAACATTCAGTCCACGTGTACAGCAGCCAATCTGAGAGAAGCCGGATGAAGGAACATGACTGAAAAATGTGTGCCAATCGGTTTCTGAGTAGCGCTCTCAGCCAATGGCTGAGAGCGCTGACTGGTGTGTTCTGGTGGTGGGGGGCAGTCCCCCTGTCAGAACACAATAGCACAGCGGGGGAGATCGCTGTACTAACACCGCTGGGCAGAAGGAAAAAGACGTACATTTTAGACTGCCTAGCAGGTAGGCATGCATTTCCTACAGACACTAGGCAGTTTAATGAATAACTACAAAAGCTCTGTGGCTTAAGCTGGTCAAGCTGGATTTTCAAACAAATGCTTGTGCGAACATATGTATGAAAATTCTCATCAGCAGATTTGACATTGAAATAACGAATGTTGTTCAAAGGTACTTCAAAAAACATTTTAACGTTCCATTTTGGAGTAAATGAAAAGCACATTTGCTGTTATAAATACATTTGTTAGAGAAAAAAATTCCATCCTGCTCCTTTGAATTTTCTCCTCACTGCGGTTAAAAACAAACATTGATTTGACCCCACTAAGAATTAGAAAATCAAGTGATCGTTGTTAACAAAGAAAATTTTCTAACAAAAATCTATTAGTGTATGACCAACTTTAGTGCTGCAAGCCTGCAACGGGAAGTGTTGCTACTGGCAAGATGTTCAGGTAAGAAACTTTGCAAGAAAGTGTGGCACAATGCTAAACAATTTAAAACATCTATTTAAGGTACACTTTTAAAACGGCTTCTGTAACCTTCAGGAACAACTTAAAGGACACCCTTAAAAAAAATAAATAAAATCACCCCAATTTTACCTTCCCCAATGTCTTCTGGTGAAATGCCCCAATTTTTGTGGCTAGTCCCATAGTCTAATTTACTTAAAGTTGTTATATTTACTTTAGCTTTCCTGAGAAACCCATTGCTTTTCAACAGGTTTCCAAAAACAGAGTGCCCTTTTATGACACATCTAATACTAGAAGCCAATATTGAGGTGAGCTGTGTAGTCAAAAGACAGCCAAAGAGAGTTAACAAGTGCTGCTAGTTATGAATGATATACTCGAGTTCCCAGCCAAACAACCCCGATGACCAATAGCTGGAGATGCAGACGTTTCTTATCTGTCTCTAAAAATAGAAAGCTTCTTACACTTTAAATGCATTGGAAAAGGTTTACCTTTTATGTAACATTTGGAAACAGCAAGTTCCGAAAGCCACCAGTATCAGCAACAGCAAAGGGATGATCGGTATAATGACGTAGATTAAATTTGGCATTATTCCTAGAAAATAACAAACAAGAAAATATGAAAGCTCTATTTTCCAGCCCATTAAGTATTACATTCCACAGATTGGGCCACATATCTAATGCTTTTTTCTTAAACAGAAACAGAATTATATTTATTACAGCTTTTAAGTGTATTGACAATTAATTAATAATCAGCTACTATCACAGTTTTAATTACTGCTTTAGGAAACAGCCTGCTCTGCGAGATTCCTTAAGGCTGACAGACATATTATGGGAATATTTACTGCATGCTGAAGCTCTTATTGGAAAATGTAGTAAGCATTTCACCCACACAATTGAATTTCAGCTGAGCTGTCTAAAAATAACAGAAACAAATCACCTGTTTCTACTGCGGTAACATGAGAAGAGTCATCCGGCCTGTTGGTTGCATAGGTTCTTTCCGTTGTCACAGGGGATCGTGGGTCTGAAAATCACAAATTATAGTAATAATTGCAATTTCTACTACTATTATTATTATATTTTAACTTATTGTGAATAACTAGAATAACTATACACCCTTGGGCCTGGAAATGTGATAGTGGGTCCTGCAATATTTCTTCATTATTAATAACCCCCAAATAATATTCAAATGTCCCAGACAACAAGAACGTACCTCAATATAGTAAGAAATATTTATCTAGCAAATGAACACAATAATATAATTTTTCCATTGGTACAATGCTGAGGAGAATTGGGCAGGAGGGCATTTACCCCCAGGCCAGTACAAATAATATATATTTTACGCAGGTGTCCTTGCGTGGAAGTACTCCACCATTCAGACCTCAATTAGCGTGCAACCTGTGGTCAGTGACAGTTGATGGGTGTTATATAAGTATCTGCTATCTGTTCTTGCCTGCAACCCCAGCATCTGGCAGAGGTAAGTCTTCCATTACAAAAAAAAATATCCTTTAGGTCAACACCTATCCTTCGCTATGACCACTACTCACTGTGGCGCCACCAAAAACTGTGTGGTGCAATTTTGTCCACAAGGAATTGTTTCTGCTATGAAAAGACCAGTCAGTTGTGTTTCCTTCTCAGGCCTAAACTTTTCAGTCCTCTCCTTATGCAATGAGAGGCAGAACAAAAGGTATTCTTAGTTCTGGGTAACTGTTGTGCTCCCAGAGCCTAGGTTACCTCTGTTTACCTAGTGGCTACCCCTTTGTGTTACATTAGGACATCAGTAGTATTTTTCCTTGACTAGTTTGAACTGTACCATTAGTAATATCATCCAACTTGCATTAACCCCATTTGCTCTTCACCTGCAACCAATATCACTATCCAGCAAAAAGGAACAAAGAAATATTAACCTTCATGGCACATAGGGGCACAGGGAGTGATTACCATCTGCAATATATCAGAATTACATAGAAGGATATTCTATGATGTTGGACTCGTATAATTATGTCATTTATTGCAGATGGTAATCACTCCCTGAGCCTCCATTTACCATGAAGGTATATATTTATTTTTTTTCCTTTTGCTGGATAGTTTGAACTTTGAAAAGGAGATGGGCATATGGGGGGTCTGTAGGTCTGGAGTGCCACTTATCAGGTAACACATTTTCTTTGGTAGCATGAGAAATGTGGAGGTAATATCCACCTGGCAGCAGTATGACACACTTCAAATGTCTCTATTGATAGCATGACACCTCTGGCACCTCTTTTTATTTACTGCATATCACATTATGTGACCCTTGAGATAATAGTAGGCTTATGGTAATTCTGCATTTCTGATAAAATGGCTCTTCTAATAGCACAGCACTGATGCTGATTGCAGTAGCATGGCTCATTCCAATTATATCTCCTTAGGCCATAGATAAAAGGGTTCTTACTTTCTAATTTCTGAGCTATAAATCCATTTCTGATTTCAGATGTCTAACGTACCTCAATATGAAACAACACTTATAGTTCTGTCCTTTGATCTGATCAAGGATGTCCTGGATTATTTTGGTTCAGTGCAGCCAATCAACTATACAATGTCCTTAATTTAAAGTATAACTAAAGGTAGGACATTATAAACAAGTGATGCACAAGTCTCATAAAGTAAAAACAACGCTTCTTTACCTTCCCCTTGTGAGCCAAATCCTTCTTTATTTGTGTCTTTAATGTTTCCCCTCCCAGACCCTACAGCTCACGGTGGGGGTTTCAGTAACAAAAGCAACACTCACAATACAGAAAGTTATAGGCAGAACTAGGTGTGGATAGGTACTACTTGACATGTCACAGGTTTGGGAATCTGCAGCGACAATGCTGAAAGTCACACCCCATGCAATGTTGATTCATCCCACTGTATTGTCATCAGGGACAGCCTACATGAGAGGGGCAACTCTGCTCTAAATTCAGAAGAGCAGCATTGTTGTCACACAATCATAGAAAGCTGCATTAGGTGGACCTCACTAATAGGCCCAGTGGATATTTGTGAGTCTTTGCAGGTGGACTAAGAGAAAGTATAAGTGCCAAATGGAGAATTGTAAATAATCATTGAAAAGGGGAAAATAAGTAATATAACTGAGCAAATACAGAATGCATACAGTAAGAGACAGAAAATGTAAGGAGTGATCTAAAGCTTGGTCAATTTGTCTTCAGTGATAAATCTACAGGTCTCCAGCATGCCTAAGGAGCTCTAAGAATTCCCATACATACAGTATCTAAACTTTTCAAAAAGTTGAGTACATGTAGGACGCCAGCACATCCCACTATATAATATGAGTATCCACATTGCATTAGTCTCAAATTCTTCTAAACCTGGACCCTGCACACAAACATTTATGTCTTCCCAAGGTACACATGAACCATGTGAACTTTACAACGTTGTACATGCAGATCAGTTGCTTCAGGTAGGGACCTTTTGGTGCCAAATATCGGGAGGACTAAATTTAGGCACTATAGTTTTCATTGTTGATGCTGTGCATTAAAGCATATCTAAACCTGAAACAAATCTGTAATATATACCATTTCTTAGATGTCCTGGCGGCATTAGATTTATTTTTCAGGCTTTTCTCACACAAAGCATATCTAAACCAAAGGACACACACTTTTAATATATTGCCAGTCCTTAGATATGGAGGATGTATTTGTTTTCTTATTTAATTTTTTTTTGTTTATTTTCACCAAGTAATCTTGCCAGTAACACACTTCTTCTCCTAGGGTGGCTCCTCTAACTACAGAGCAGCAACAGAGACACCCTTGGACAGCAGCAATGTCTAAAGATGGTAATGTTAAATGGATTAGTAGATTCAGATGGACTTTACATAAGTGACTATAAAATTATTCTATCTTCAGCTGACAACATTTTAAGCATTTACAGAAATACCTTTTTTCTTTGAGATAAAGGTTTTAGCTAAATTAATAAAAACTGACTATTGTAAGCACTGTCAGTGTAAAATGGTTTGTCTCAGCCCTCTAACTTCCACTTTTACAGCATGACTTGGTCTGGTATAGGAAGTTGAAAGATAACAGCAGGATAAGTTGGTAAAAAAAAGTTATAGGGCGACTCAGAAAAACAAAACTTGCTTTCTTAAAGTTGTGTAGTGCCTGGACAGCTGCTGCCTAGTCCACAGAACTTCTCTGTATCATAGAAAGGACTAGGCTATTATCACTGCTACCAACCCCTCACTTTCTCTCTTCTTCTTGGGTCACTGCAGGGCTAGAAGAGAGGCTGCAGAGAGAGATAGAGAGGGGACATTGATCGGTGCTGGGCTGTGTAGAGACGGAGAGATGGAGGGAAGCCCAATCCATCACCGAAGAACACAGAGGATGTCTGGTGTACATCTTCTGTACTGGAAGGAACTGAGACTTGAGGGGGAGGGGGGGGGTTGTAGTCCGCAAGCTGACTAAGCCTGTACTTCAGATTAGAACTGAGACTTGAGGGGGAGGGGGGGTTGTAGTCCGCAAGCTTGTACTTCAGATTAGCACTGGAACTATAAATCCCAGCATTACCACAGGCTCTGTGGAGATGAAAAGGGCTGTTCTTAGGCTAGGGGCAGTCTTTAGGAGAACATTGTGGGAAGCAGACACAAAACAGCATGCTGCTATCAGGACATGTTACCAAACATGGTAAAAGGTTGAGTAGCAGACATCTCCTGGTTTCTGGAAATTCCATTTTTGAGTCTGGTGTTGTCATCTGATCATTGGTGGAGGATTCTGACTTTGGAGACAGAGTGGGAAAAGTCAAGTCATTACCCCAGGAGTCAGTGAAAGGTTACTGGACAAACCCTACCACACCCTACCTAAGTAACAGCATTGCTTACTGGGATATCATTTAGACACCTATACTAGGGTTAGGAGGGACTTTATCTTTGAGCACCCCAACGCTGGCTTTGGGCCTGTAGCCAGTAGGGAAGAATTTAATGAAGGCTGCTGGAACATTGTCATAGCTTTGTCCCTTGGACAGGACCTTCCATAGTTTACGGTTTGGGAGTCATTCTCTGCTCTGCTTACTTATTTTCAGTTGTATACTTTATTTTGCCACTGTTTCACATGCCTGTTCAAGTGATTAATGCCATTTCCATTTATTTGGTGATTATCCTATTGTTTATATTGCTGCAATAAATATCCACTCTTCCAAGTGGGCACTGGGAACAGGGAACCTGAAAAAAACAGCAACTCCTTCAAAGGTATATGCTACAGCTGTATCATATATAATATGATTTTACCTTTAGCACTACGGTACTTTAATTTTCAGCTGGTAATCTGCAAATAATACACTTACTGTCCCACTGTATCCATGGAGGGATCCACCTAATCTGTATTTCAAAAATCTCTGTCTTGGTTCATCTCCAGTAGGTGATGGAGATTAAATGTTTACACAAAAAGCTGCATCCAGGTCATCTCACAGAAAGTAACAAGGACATTGCATTTGTGGCCAGATCAATAGATATTTTTTGCACATGCTACACATGTTCTTTTCCTAAAAAGAAATGCATCCAACACATCTAAGCTGCAATATATTTCATTTTGTGCTTGGGTTCAGTTATCCTTTAACACTTCAGAATATTTACTTCCCTTTCTAAGCTATTTTTGCGATATGGCACTGCATTATTTTAATTGACTATTGCATGGTCATGCAACACTGCACCCAAATTAAATTTATATCCTTTTTTTTCCCCACAAATAGAACTTTCTTGTGGTGGTACTTGATTTACTTTTAGCGCTATAAACAAAAAAAGACTAACAATTTAAAAAATATATTTTTTATTTTCTGCTACATGTGTTTCCCCCCCCAAAAAAGGTCTTATTTTTTTAATGTACAGGTGTGGACAGGGGGTACAGAGGTGACCTGCAGGCAGTTGTGGATGAGGGTTACTATAGAGAGGGCCAGCTGATGACAGATGAGCTGCAGTCAGGTGTTGTAGAGGTGAATTGACAGGTGAGTTTCAAACAGGGTGCAGAGATGAGCCACAGCCAGGGTGCAGGGGTGAGTTGCAGACAGGGGATGCAGAAGTGAGCTTCGGGTCCTATCTTCCCACACAGTGCACCAAGCGCACTCACTCACCACTCCGCCTCTTCTTCACTGGCCAGTGATCACCCCTGGGGCATTGGCTTCCATGCATTAGGCTGCAGGATGAGATGCCCTGCCCCACCCCTAAACACACTGCGCCCTCAGATATCTGTTCCTTCCCTGTCCCACAGTGAGTACAGAGGTAGGGGGGTTCTGTGGGAGCGGATAGTGCTGATACTTACAAGAGGGATTGTCACAGAAGCCGCGCTTCTATGTTTATAGGAGACAGTAGATATTGGTGTACACAGGGCCAGTGCCAGAAGTGGTGGAACAGCTGATCACAACTAGGTCTTATTTTCAGGGTAGGTCTTATACTTCAGCAATTCCCAAAAACAGTACTACTGTAGGTCTTATTCTTGGGGTAGGTCTTATTTTCATGGAAACGGTATAAAACATATCCAATAAAAATGTAAAAATCTAATTTCTTTATAAATTTAGGTTAAAATGTATTCTGCTGCATACTTCCTGGAACAAAATACCAATAATTGTATATTGATTAGTTTGCGCAAACGTTATAGCATCTGCAAACTATGGTACATATACTGGATTTTTTTTTTCTTTTTTATACTAGTAATGGCAGCGATCAGCGGGACTGCGATATTGTGGCAGACATTTTTACATTAACTGATACTATGTGGGAACCAGTGACACTAATACAGTGATCAGTGCTACAAGTATACACTAATCACTATACTAATGACACTGGTCTGGAAGGGGTTAATATCTAGGGTGATCAAAGGGTTAAGTGTTTGCCTAGCTATGTGATTGGTGTACACTAGGTGGTGCTTTTACTATGGGAAGTGATGGATTGTGTTCTCAGCTCTCTAGAGACACATGATTAATGAATCCCCCCATTGCAACAGAACTGTATCTACAGTCAGGTCCATAAATATTGGGACATTGACACAATTCTAACATTTTTGGCTCTATACACCACCACAATGGATTTGAAATGAAACGAACAAGATGTGCTTTAACTGCAGACTGTCAGCTTTAATTTGAGGGTATTTACATCTAAATCAGGTGAACGGTGTAGGAATTACAACAGTTTGCATATGTGCCTCCCACTTCTTAAGGGACCAAAAGTAATGGGACAATTGGCTTCTCAGCTGTTCTATGGCCAGGTGTGTGTTATTCCCTCATTATCCCAATTACAATGAGCAGATAAAAGGTCCAGAGTTCATTTCAAGTGTGCTATTTGCATTTGGAATCTGTTGCTGTCAACTCTCAAGATGAGATCCAAAGAGCTGTCACTATCAGTGAAGCAAGCCATCATTAGGCTGAAAAAACAAAACAAACCCATCAGAGAGATAGCAAAAACATTAGGCGTGGCCACAACAACTGTTTGGAACATTCTTAAAAAGAAAGAACGCACCAGTGAGCTCAGCAACACCAAAAGACCCAGAAGACCACATAAAACAACTGTGGTGGATGACCAAAGAATTCTTTCCCTGGTGATGAAAACACCCTTCACAACAGTTGGCCAGATCAAGAACACCAGGAGGTAGGTGTATGTGTGTCAAAGTCAACAATCAAGAGAAGACTTCACCAGAGTGAATACAGAGGGTTCACCACAAGATGTAAACCATTGGTGAGCCTCAAAAACAGGAAGGCCAGATTAGAGTTTGCCAAACGACATCTAAAAAAGCCTTCACAGTTCTGGAACAACATCCTATGGACAGATGAGACCAAGATCAACTTGTACCAGAGTGACGGGAAGAGAAGAGTATGGAGAAGGAAAGGAACTGCTCATGATCCTAAGCATACCACCTCATCAGTGAAGCATGGTGGTGGTAGTGTCATGGCGTGGGCATGTATGGCTGCCAATGGAACTGGTTCTCTTGTATTTATTGTTGATGTGACTGCTGACAAAAGCAGCAGGATGAATTGTGAAGTGTTTCGGGCAATATTATCTGCTCATATTCAGCCAAATGCTTCACAACTCATTGGACGCCGCTTCACAGTGCAGATGGACAATGACCCAAAGCATACTGCAAAAGCAACCAAAGAGTTTTTTAAGAGGAATGTTATGCAATGGCCAAGTCAATCACCTGACCTGAATCCTATTGAGCATGCATTTCACTTGCTGAAGACAAAACTGAAGGGAAAATGGCCCAAGAACAAGCAGGAACTGAAGACAGTTGCAGTAGAGGCCTGGCAGAGCATCACCAGGGATGAGACCCAGCGTCTGGTGATGTCTATGCATTCCAGACTTCAGGCTGTAATTGACTGCAAAGGATTTGCAACCAAGTATTAAAAAGTGAAAGTTTGATTTATGTTTATTATTCTGTCCCATTACTTTTGGTCCCTTAAGAAGTGGGAGGCACATATGCAAACTGTTGTAATTCCTACACCGTTCACCTGATTTGGATGTAAATACCCTCAAATTAAAGCTGACAACCTGCAGTTAAAGCACATCTTGTTTGTTTCATTTCAAATCCATTGTGGTGGTGTATAGAGCCAAAAATGTTAGAATTGTGTCCATGTCCCAATATTTATGGACCTGACTGTATGTAAACTTAGATACAGCTCTGTTCTTCTTGTGGCGGAGATGCAAAACAAATCACGTGATTTTGGACAGGAATGTCACCCTGTAGCAGTAAAACTGCTATAGGGTGGATGTTAAGTGGCTAAGTTGTAGATTTGTTCTGGCATATTAGAATACATGAAAATGTGCTCATATATAGTAATGATTGAAAATTAGATTATGTGCTCCACCTGCTATTTGATTGAGCAGTCTTAAGTCATGGGCATATATTAAAATAATAAATAGTTCCCAAATGTAGTTCATGTACAATGTCGAGTTACCCTTCTGCCAATGTCCATTCAGCAATTAAGTGAAATCTTATTAGGATCCCTAATACTTATTATACGATTCCCCAGTGATGTAATTGATCTACTGCCATAGGCTGTGCTCTAAAAATGATATCTTTATTTTAACAATTTCTTTGATATTAACAACTATGACAAGAAGACCTCTACTTAAATACCCACCACATGAAGCTTAAATGAAAAAACAGTCACGTTAAATAAGCCTGTATGTGGGTGTAGGAGAAGTACATTGGGGGATAAAGATCATGCTATCAGTTAAAGTGAATCATATTCCATCTGTATATCCAGCTAGTTTCTGTTTCCTTCATTCTTTATTTAAGCATCTGTTTGGCCCATACAATTGTTTCAGTATCTTTATTCCCTCAAGGCTAGCTATATAAACTAGTTGTGAAAATCTGTGTTTGAGACATGTCCCTGCTAACATTACGTCAAATCTGGAAATTGGATTACTATAATACAGAAGGGAACATTTGAAAAACATGGATAATTATTCGTTTCTACTTGATTGCCTTTCCATCTTTATTTGCTACCATCAATTTGCCCTTTATTATTGAGTTATCCTCCTTCCTGATGAATCATTGGGTACTTGTCGCCCCCGTTGGAAGGCTTTTTTTAAGTTTCTTACCATAGTCTGGCTCTGCTCTGTCTCCTAATTCTTTTTCTAGGATATTTTCTGTTAAAGAAAAGAAAATAGCCCAAGAGGTGTAGAAATCCATTAGCTGGCTGTAACAAACAGTCATTTATTTTACATCATGCCAAATAAACTGCTACAACACCAAAAAGCTTCAGCTAACCTTGAGCCTATTAGATATAATACATTGAAAAAAGGCATGTTACTGAGTTAAGGGCCCGTTGACATCCCGATGCTTTAGGCACATTTTTATGGCATCTAAAGTGCAAGCAGAGTTCTGTGCCGTTGTTTTGACCTATACGCACTTTTACAATGCAGCTTTAAAGTAGATCTAAACCTTAAAGAGATACAGAATTCTTGAAGCTGTGTTAACAAGGCATGTAGAGGACAAAAGAATAGTCACCAGTATTGCCTGTGGTCTTCCTGCAGCTGATCTTTACCTATTACTGATTTAGGCCCACTTCACATTTCATTCTGCTCGCGATCTCAAAACGATCTGCAAAAATGACAAATCACATCACCAAATACGGCGAGGTTCTGCCGCAAATTTCGCACAATAAACATGCTGCAATCATGGCAAACAGCATTGTGCAAAGCTTGTTGATTAAAAAGGAGCAGGAGCTTACTTTAGGCAACAAGCTTCGCGCAATGTGATTTGCCACGATTGCAGTGCGATTTATCACACAACAATCGCTGCAGAACCCCACTGTGTTTTTGTGCCATTGACAAGGAATGGCATCTGAACAGGCATGGTGTGATTTGTCTTTTTGCAAAGTGTATGAGATCATGGGCAGATACGCTGCGTTTCTGTATGAGACTGCAAACACCCAGATGTGAACATGGCCTCAGCATGCCTTGCTCTGCAAAATGGAGGCGGCCAACAGTAGAGGCAGGGATTTGCACCCTGACATTATAGCCTCCAGCAGGAACAATAGTGAGCAGCACAATAGTGACATCACCAAATCTCATTTCAAATCAAGGAGTAGGGCCCTCCTTTCCCTCTTGTATTGAACTGTATTGTTGCTCTATTGTCTCCCGTTATATTGTAAAGCGCTGAGCAAACTGTTGGCGCTATATAAATTCTGTATAATAATAATAATAAATTCTCTGAGATTACCAGTCGAAAGCAGCAGTACCTTAGATCTCAGTGCAAATATATACTTATGAGGCTATAAACTCAAAAGTGCCTAGGCACCTTCACATACCAGGAAGTGCACAGCTTTTTTTCAGGTGCAGTTTAGAACAAAGGTACATTTTTAGAGAACTGCTTAGGCACAATTAACATGTCTATTTGTTCTCTATAATCTAATCATCACTTTTTGATCTTAGGTTCACTTTAACCAGATGACATTTAGTTTGTGAAAGCACTGAGCATCATAAACGATCATTATTTTTTCTATGTAATACAGTTTTTGTGTTTTTTCCCTTATTTTCATATTAATCACGCCCATCTATAACTTTCATCAGCTCATCTCCCCAAAGTTATAACCTTTTTTACCACTTGCCCCACCCTATTAGATTGTAAGCGCTTATGAGCAAGGCCTTCTTAATCATCTTGTTTTTCTTTTGTATTGTAACTGTACTGTCTACCTTTATATTGTAAAGCCCTTTGCAAACTGTTGGCTCTATATAAATCCTGTATAATAATAATAATAATAATAATAATAATAATAATAATAATAATAATACTGGTGATTTCCTCTAGCCTGCTATAGCCTGTTATATTCAAGTATCAGCAGCACACCATTGCATAATGTGATTGGCATAGCCACTGCTAGTCGCCACCATGATAATAATACAGGAGTACAACTGGAAGACAGTAGTCATCCAATGACAGGAGGTGCCTGAAAAAGACCCTCTATGGCTGGATCACCAAGTTATTCTAATGAAAGCTGCAGATTTCCAAGATTGCACTGCAAAGCATTAATATGTCATAGTAAATATAACTTTTTAATAATTGGGTTTAGATCTTTTTTAAGGAATCCTACTTTTTGCAGGTTACCTTCATATTCCAGAAGGCACATCCTATGCATGAATGATAGATAGCATATATTAAACATTTTAATGCATAAAGCTTCCATTTTCCTGGACACCATGCAGAATATGCAGAAAATGCCTTTTAAAGAGGTATGTTTAAAAAGCATGTGTTCTTAAAAGTGGAAAAGAGACCTTAAGTTGGCTATAGACATTGGACAGCAGTTGGGCATGCAAACACAATCCAGCCACCTGAAACTTTTCTTATTTTTCCAAGAATAATTACATAAATATATATGCTTGCTTCATCTGAGGCTACACCACAGCCTGACAACTTTGATACTAGCTTGATCTTAGAGGGCAGAATTGCTGAAAACAGACTGGTTGCTTTGGGGGTTCCCAATGCAGTCTGTTGACACTCGTAGAGGTATGGACCATTGCAGATAGCAGCACAGTTTATGCTTTTGTAGAGACAACACTCTACAGCCAGCAATTAAACTCAACACTTTAACTGGGGATTCTAACATTCACACAGAGCTTAACAAGGTTCTAACAGTGGATTGAAGAACAAAAGTAACAGTTTGTCTGTTTACATTACTCAAAAATTATATTTGCTGTCCAGAATTCCTTCCAGATGATGGAGTAATCTCAACCTTAAAGGTTTTAGTCCCTCAAGGATTGTATCACTACAATTGACCTGAGTTCTACCTTTATTGAGAATAGGCTAGATTTCAGGCTAAGGTTAATACTGCTGAGACATGAAAGTTGTGCAACTTCCAGTGTGACTTTGCGTTCCAACTTGCTTGCAACTTCTGTGTGACTAGATTAAGGCAATCCTTGTATCTTTTGTGATTTTAACATTGCAGTCTACGGCACAGAAGTGGCACTAAAGATGCAGAAATTACGTGCAGGAACTTCTTTTTGAGTTGCATTGATTCAGAAGGCACCCATTAAATGAATATGTTATGACTTGTCATGCCACTATATGTGTCCTAAGTCGCATCAAGATGATAAGTCCCATCATTGTGAACTGAGGCTCAGCCACAGTTTTTCTGGTAAATTCTCCAGTAACAGGTCAGTGTTTTGGATACCTCTGTCATGTTCATGTAGCTAGCTTCCTGCAGCCTTAAAGGGGACCAGAAATGCACCTTTTTTAAAGTAAAGGCAACAGTAATCCCTGCCTTCACTGTACCACTATCTGGCCTGCTAACAGCTACCCTTAAAGTGGTTCTAAAGGTGCAAGGTTTTTTTATCTTCATGTATTCTATGCATGAAGGTAAAAAACCTTCTGTGTGAACATCCCTCCAATCCAGGGATGTTCTTGACAGCCTCTGCTGTCTCTGCTCTTTCTCCTCATTGGTTGAAACAGCAGTGGGAGCCCATTCAATCACAGTTAGTGAACCAATGAGGAGAGAGTGGGGGGGCAGGGCCGAGCCATGGCTCTATGTGTATTATAGACGCATAGAGCTGCAGCTCAGGGACAAGCATGTAGTGGTACCCCCAGGGCTAACGGCTTTCCCTGGGGACACTGCTTGAGGGAGAGGAGCCAGGAGTGCTGGCGGGGACCCGAAGAGAAGAGAATCTGGGCTGCTCTATGCAAAACCACTGCACAGAGTAGGTAAGAATAGACATGTTTGTTATTTTTTTTTTAAATGAAGCTTTAGTGTCACATCAACATCTATAAACAGAAAAACTCACATGATACTATATCAATCAATTATTTATAATATATCATATATTTAAAGGTTACTCAAGATTTGGTAAAATGTAGACATGCAAACAACAAAGAATTTATTTATACAAGTATCATAAAAGAGTTTTACGATGCAACCATGCTTAGTCTGCCTTCATTTACAAAAATACTATTGTTTTGTTTTTTGTATGTACATGTGTATTTGCACATATAAACAATATTTATGCACTTTTTGATAAAACGCTCTTTTATCCCTGCCCTCCCAGGCAGAACAGTCTTTTTCTGTGTCTGCATCCTGTTGACATTTGACTTATCCACACTAACATTGATTGTAGCAAGAGATACATATGTTGGTTCTTTTGATGTTACTCTTTATTTCTTCACAGACATTAACCAGAAGATATCTTCATTAGGCTGCAGGGTTGTATTTGTACGGTCTTAGCTGAGCTCGAGTGAGGCTGTGTTCCCAGAGATCAAAGGGATACATGAAAGGGTCGTAAGCAGACATTGTCTGTTATCACACATTTGGATCTATGTGACAAATACATCATCAAGTACAGATTTTTATTAAAACGGGCAACAGATATGGAACTGAACCTAATAGGTATCTATGGCAGCAGCTCCTGGAAACAGTCAGTCTTTGAATGGCTGGTTTGACGTGGGGGCTCAGGCTTCACTCTCGGCTCTCCACTGGAGACTCGTATGCTGAAGGCTATAAATCACTCAACAGTTTTTCTCAGAACTATGAAAGAAATAATTCTCTTTTTTTGTAGAGAACCTTTTTATATTAGACAGGAAATGATTGTATTCCACCTACCTGGTGGGTATTTGCATATAAAATTGTGCTTCATGTTGCACCGGTCATCATTCCACTGGTACATGTATGGTCCTCCTATTCCAGGATTAGCAGTCGGCTGGTGGTACATGACCACACACCCTTCACTGCCACATGATGGTTCATCTGCATACCAGTTCCTGTCAAAGCACATAAACAGTTCATTATCCTTGTTTTTAACATTGGACAGACCAATATTCAAAGTGGAATAACCCATACCAGCCAATCAGCAATCATCTGGCATTATGCTGATATCTCTAAATTTACAAAAAGGTGACATCTCATTATTTTTACATAGCACTCCATCTTGTTTTACTGAAAAAAAACTACATATGTATTTTTAACCACTTGGTAACATCAATACACTTTTTTAAGTCACAAGAACAATGCCCATGCAGCAAGAATGTTAACGTAGTAGAAGAGAACTAGGAATGTGCACTTGTGTGCTTTTCTAGTTATCAGAGTGAAAATAACAAATTAGTCTTAGAGTTGTAGTCAAGTTATGCAACACATATTGACCCTATTAAAGTGGCCATAGAAATCTATGCTTCCATGGAATTGGATTTTGAACCTCAAAATGCATACCTAAGATAGAACCCACCCTCAGGAATCAAACTATCCCATTACCTAAATTCACTTTGGTGTAATACTCCAATAAGAGAGTTATTTACTAAAACTGGTGCAGCCCTGCATATAAACCAATCAGCTTCCAGGTTTTATTGTCAAAGATTAATTCAACAAGCTAAAGTTAGAAGCTGATTGGCTACCATGCAGAGCTATACCATTTCCTGAGTGCAGCAGTTTTAGTAAATCTTCCCTCAAAGTGGTTGTAATGCTCAAGGGGTTTTTTTGCCTTCATGCATTCTATGTGCAGCCACCCCTCCCCCCTCAAGCCCCCCTAATACTTACCTGAGCCCCATCGTGATCCAGCAATGTGCACAAAAGCCTGGATTCTCTGGGGCTCTCCCTCGTCATTGGCTGAAACATACATTGGCTCCTGCTGCTTTCAATCACAGCAAGGAAGCTTATAAGAAGAAAGAAGGGGCGGGGTCGAGCCACGGCTCTGTATGTGAATAGACACACAGAACAGTGGCTCTGGAGCAAGCCTGCTTGGGTGCCCCCATAGCAAGCTGCTTGCTGTTGGGGCTCACAGAAGGAGGGAGGGCTTAAGAGTGCCGCCATGGGGCCCAAGAAGAGGAGGATCAGGGGTGCTCTATGCAAAATCAATACACAGAGCAGGTAAGTATAACATGTTTGTTATTTTTAAAAAAGAAATAATCGCCTTTAACCTCTTCACGCCGGCTGTACGCAAATGTGTGGCCTCCTGGAGTCTGGGTCTTGACGCCGATCTCCTGTTTCGATTGGGACCTTTACCGATCATGTGACCGCCGTCATGGTGATTCACGGCAGTCACATGACCTTAAAACCCCACCCCACTTCCTGGCTTCCGAAACCCTTAAAGAGTCGGGAGGTGCTGGTGCCAAGGGGTTAATATTACTTTAAGGCTCCTTTCACACAGCAGGTTCAATCAGGTCTGACTGTCAGTTTTTTTCAGGTGAACCTGATTGGATGGTCCATTTACACCTGCCTACCTCCAGGTCCAATTCGGTCCACTAAAAAAAAAATACAGAAGTGGATCTGTTCTCGTCCATTTCGGTAGATCAGATTGGATCGGAGGGCAGTCAGGTGTAAATGTCAGAGGAGTCCTTTATACCAGGCTACACATAGATCATAGCTGGCCCTGTCCATGTCTGCTCTGCAGATACTGAGCAGACATGGATATTTCATTTGTCTTCTCCACTCAGTGGATCTCCTGCTATTCGGAACAGAGTCTACCCCATTTAAAAGGGGACTATTTTTAATATTTAGCTTAGGCAAACCAATCAAGAGATCATCATATTATAATATTTAAAATATACAAAATTGTTTTTCTGTACAATTTGAAGCTATCACCATGCAGAAGAACAACCATGTTTGCTCATTACATACAAAAGCAGTGTTTCCTGCTTTCCAATACTGCACAATGGTGGTGCTTTACTTTTTCTTCTGACAATACAAGTCTAGGAGTAGGCAGGCTGTTTGGCCGATGTCTTATTTCAAAACCAGTGAAGCAGTTAAGCAGCGCTAGTGTAGTAGCTAATCTAACCTGACACTAGTGACTAATAATCTAATCTACACATTTAATAAAATAACTTAAAAAAAAATGGTTGCGTACCATTGGTGCCAAGGAGTTAAAGTCCACCTTATGCTCCAAAAAGGTGAAAAATAGTTAAGTAGATCTCCACAATCAACTTAAAGAATATGTAAACCCAACATTTCATATTGCTGATGTGTGCCTGCTGTACCATGTACTTGTATGAAAAAGTATCCCGTTTGTGTGAAATCCCTGGTGTTCCGGCCATTCCTCTGCTTTCCTATTAAAAACTGACCACACTAAGCATGAAAGCACAGCATGGTTAGTTCTCTAGCTGTGCTGGGAACTCAGCCTCTTCCATTGTACAGACTTCTGCTGATACACCCCCACTGCACAGCCATTCACTGGGAAGACCAGTCTTCTGCTGTTTACCCTTCCCCAGCTCTCTGAGCCCCTTATGCAACTGAGAACAGATGGTATATGATCACTTAAAAAAAAAAACTGAAAAGAATATCATTAATGGTTTTTATATGTATACACAAATGTTTTCCCTTTCATTTCTATTTTAAACTGTATGGGTTGCTTTACAAGGTGAGTGTTTACATATACTTAATGCAACTCACACATCAATATGTAAGGGCCATTCAGTGCAGTAGTCAGGGCCAACTCTAGAGATGGAGAAGAGGGATGACCTGTGACATCATCAAAGTAATTGGAAGACCCCTGGAAATAAAGTGAATCTATGGCCCAGATTCATTTCTACCTACTCTTTTTAGGCTCCATGCACACTAGCGTTTTACTAGCTATTATCAGCATATATTTTTTCTGCTCCTATAAGATAAATAGTGTTCTCCTATGTGTCCATACAAATTACTTTAGGCTATTAGCTTCAGCGTCTAGGATCAGAAAAAAAATAGTTTTTGTAGAGTTTTTTAGAGCATTTTTCCAGCAGAAAAAAACATTAAATACTCCTAAACACTGCTAAACACTACTAAAACACTCCTAACAGCTTTTTTCTAGCTTCTGAATACTACTAAAATGCTACTAAAAAAAACACTATTACCAGCGTTTATTTTGAGCTTAAAAAAATGCTAGTGCGCATGGAGCCTTAATCTGAATGATTCTGAAGTTTGTAAACCTACTTCACAAAGACCTACATACATTTACTTCCTTGAATTCTGTGACACGTATGCACTAGGTGCTGTGAGTAGGCACTGCTGTGTCGCACATTTTACAGAGCCTGCCTTCTGATCTACAGGAGGTGCTGAGAGGAGGAGTTTCAGGAGGCAGAGCCAGTACAGGAATCACTGTTTGCAGGCAGCAAGATACCATGGGATATGTAGTTCTTAAAAGCTGAAAGTAGTCAACAGAAGCTGCAAAGCATGCAAGGAAACCAAGAAGTTTTGGAATAAGACCAACAGACAGGCAGCACTCACAACATGAAACAAAATTTTTCAAGTAAGCTTATATTGGATTGTCAAAAATAACTATTGTTTGTATCAGGGGCGGACTGACAAATCATGGGGCCCCCGGGCAATAGGAGATCATGGGGCCCCTGTGTCCTTGCCCAAACTTAAAAAAGCCTATGAAAAAGGTACCAGGGGCATCTCATGGGGCCCCCTACTGACCCCGGGCCCTCGGGCAGTGCCCGAGTTTCCAAATGGTCAGTCCTCCCCTGGTTTGTATTGTCATTACAATGCTTTTGTTATAAAATGACAGTGCATGCTGTGACCATAGAACTCCTTTAACCATTTGGTTACATTAGCTTTATGTTCAGTGGAGCTGGGTGGTTTTTTTTAGGTAAATTTAGCTTGTCTTACTGCAACCAGTGTGGCTCTAATCAGTGTGCAAGCCCCTATTCACACTGCATGTGAATTAGAAATTGTGGGACTTCAGTTGAAGTCATGTGATTTCAAAGTCACATGTTAATGTGACTTTGGGTGTGACTTGCAGACATCTGTGCAACTGCATGCACAGATGTCTAAGCAAGTCGCACCCAAAATCAGCAAACGTAGTGCAGGAACTACTTTTCAAAGTAATACAACCAACTAACCCATACATGGACTGAAATTTTTCCGTTCTCTGCTGAACCAACCAACTTTTGATCCAGGTATGGCTGGCTTGAGTTAAAAACAATCTTATCAATGTGTGTTAATGTGTAAAACTCTTTTTTATGTCTATTTTGTTTTATCATCTACATGCATAGGGAACACCTTTTTGATTTTTGTAACTCAATGGTCATCAAAAACAATAGATTCTCTGCAGATGTGATTGATAGACAGAGATCATGTGATCCAGGCTGTTTGATCCAGAACGTAGAATACTGCAGACCAGTAATGTGATTTGGTAACACTGGCATATGACCTGTTAATTTGTACAGTGTGAATTATATTGATAGGTCCACTTGAAAATTCATCGTGAAAATATAAGATTTGTTAACTAGGTTAAAACTTGCAGTATAACATACATCGATTATACAGAAAAATCAATATACACTTTAGAGTAAATTTTATATTGATGTTCATGTTACCATTTAGCAAGCGCATAAAATTAACAATATAATCCTTGAATTTCTTCAGAATTTCTGAGACCAGCTTGATAATAACCTTACAGTAAAATGAAAAATTAAATGTTGTGACATTATACTAAAAATAGAGAGGTGTGTTATGCATTATCTCAGAATGAGTCAACTTAATTGGCTTTTGAGAGTATCCAGAGACATTCATTGAAATTGTTATTCTATTAGCATTTTATAATAAACTGAATTAAGTTATTGCCTTATGCTAAATTCATTTGAAGATTATGGGGATCATTAATAATTATACCTGAACAGTGCAGTGCTACCATCAGCCCACTTGTAAAAGTCTGGACAGGCTCCTGAAGTTGCCATGGATTCCATGTTCCGTGACAGCCCAATCCAAAAGTCCCCGTCTGACTTTCCAGATCCTGAGTTAGTCAGATTTTGCAACATTCTCTCAATCAGTTTTTGTTCAGCTTCACTTTCAATGCTTAAAAGATGGCCTCCTTCTCCACTGCAAACCTGATGAGCATGATGGTAGCCAACTCGTGCAGTTAAGTCTTGAAAGTAAGCAATTTTATAACAAGGATGTTTGTAGTCTGCGTAGCAAATCTTCCGGCCTGTAATAAAAATACACAAATATAAGGATGCAAGAGCTTGGAAAGGATTAAAAGTAATTGCTTTATAATGTCCGTCAAGATGCCGTGAAAATATAAATCCATCAAAGGTTAAAGCTACCAAAATAAATGTTATTTCAATTCTGCATGAACGATAGTTGAATCAGCTAATAGCTTTTGTCAAAGTTTTTGATTTGAGCCGTCACCACCACTGTTGCCATAGAAAAGGGAAGCAAGAACTTACTCCTCTCTAACTTAAAGTAGAAAATTCAGCAGTGGGAACGATATCCCTTATATTGCGTGAATCGGTTAAGCAGAGCGGGGAATTTATAAGCTGCTAATAATGATATGAGGGATATAGCAAAATCACAGAGCAAGTATTATTTCCTTGCAGATGGTAAAGTCACAAGCAAAGATTACAATCACCTATAAAAACGATTTACTAATGGAGCCCTCTAAATGTACTATTTTCTAAGGGAGCCCTGGCTAAATCACTGATCACTAAATACTGGCAAACCAACAAAGACCCTTCAAATAATGAAGAGAAGGAACATGTAAAAAAATTATATTAAATGTAAACATTATAATGGAAATGGAATCCCTGGATTGAACAAGAAACTTGCTTGGTTTTTATCCATGTCCCTTCTTAAGAGATTCACCCGACCTATTCTGTACACTACTCTGTAACATGCTGTACCTACTCCTCCTTCTTACAGTTGTATCCTCTTCAAACTCTCTCTCCTTCACCTCTCTTCTCTACCCCACAACTTTTATATATCACCCTCACTCCTGTCTTCACCTTATTGCTGTACTAATCAACTCCTGCTAATTCTGAACCCACATACTAATCAAACCTCCAGGACACTGGGACCTGTCCCTCCATATAAGTAATACTCCCATATTACCTCTCTCACCCTTCTGCTTCTCCTAACATCTGGAGACATTTCCCCAAATCCTAGGCCGCCATCTTTTTCCCTTGACCAACACAACCGACACACTATCCTCTAACAGC
The DNA here is from genome assembly GCF_062004578.1 of Staurois parvus. NCBI lineage: Eukaryota > Metazoa > Chordata > Amphibia > Anura > Ranidae > Staurois > Staurois parvus. The sequence continues at coordinate 4,719,972 of NW_028318784.1, forward strand.
AGCCGCAATCCACACAATCTGGTTACTATTCTTCTTCCTAGAACCAGCCTCCCAATTTCCTGTGCCCTTTGGAATGTAACAAACTCACCTCTGTCCATGGCCATTTTATCACAAACTCCTTTAACCTACTTGTAATTACGGAAACCTGGCTTCATGAATCTGACTTTCTCTATCCTGGTGCCCTCTCCCATGGTGGTCACCTCTGGACTCACTCTCCCAGGCCTAGTGGGCGGAAAGGAGGTGGAGTTGGAATCCTCCTATTTCCTCAAAGGACTTTTAAGGTCCTTCATTCACCTCCCTCTCTGTCCCTCCCCTCATTTGAAGTTCGCTGTATTCATCTATTCTCTCCAGGTTCCTTAAGAATTGCTGTGATCTATCTGCCTCCTGTATGGGTATCAAGGTTCCTTGATAACTTCTCTGTCTGGCTGCCTTTCTTTATTCCTTCTGAAATTCCCATAATCATTCTTGGTTACTTCAACATCCCTGTTGATCTTAACACTACTGCTACTTCTAAACTTCTGAGCCTAACCACTTCTTTTGACCTAAAACAATGGACACATGCTTCTACTCACTCTAATAGTAACTGCCTCAACCGTATATTCTCCTACCTATGCACTCCTTGCAACCTCACCAACTTTCCCTTTCCTCTCTGATCACTCCCTATTAGCTTCACTTTCTCCTTGGCTTCCTCCTCGTCTTTCAACTACCAAACAGTTACCCATAGAGACCTTTGCTATCTTAACCCTTCTCTTCTTTTTTCATCAACAGATTGTCTCGATGACAAAATCTCAGCCCTGTCCTGCCCCAGCCTGGCCACTTCTGTCTACAACAGTTCACTGTCATCCACCGTGGACACATTGGCCCCCCTCACTACACATAGAATTAGGCCCCGACCGCTGCAGCCCTGGCAAATAGACAATACCAGATGCCTCAAAAAACAAAGCCGTGCTCTTGAGCATTTATAGGTTTAGACTAAGACCCAGCAAGACTTCGACCAATATAAATTTGCCCTTCAAAAATACAACTCCTGTCTCCACACTGCCAAACAAGCAATCCCCGTCAACTCTTTTCTACCTTTAACTCTCTACTTTGTCCTTCTTTACCTCCACCCACTAACTCACTCACTGCCCAGGAGATAGTTAATCACTTCAAAAATAAGATTAATACAATTGGTGATGAGCTCTCCACTGTACAGACATCTCTCTCACCCTACACTCCTTGTCCACCTGCACGATCTATGGTTCTCTTGTTTAACCCAAAGGTTTATAGAGGAAGTTGGTAAACATTTTTCTAAAGCCTACTTAACCACCTGTCCCCTGGACCCTGTTCTCTCGCAAATACTACAATCACTCTCTGGTTCTATTCTTCACTCTTTAACTCATATCTTCAATCTCTCCCCTTCTACTGGCATCTTCCCCAACTCTCTAAAACATGTGCTAGTCACATCCATATTTAAAAAGGCCTCACTGGACCCCACCAATCTTAGCAACCTAAGACCCATCTTCTTACTCTCTTTTTCCACCAAACCCCTTGAAAGTCTAGTCTACAACCGGCTCAGCTGCCACCTTATTGGGAAAAACCTTCTTGATCCCCTTCAGTCTGGATTTCACCCACAACACTCCACAGAAACTGCTCTCCAAAAAATCACAAATGACTTGCTAACCACTAAAACCAATGGTCACTATTCCGTACTCTTACTCTTCGACCTCTCCACTGCTTTTGACACAGTTGACCACCCACTCCTCCTCAAAAAACTCTATTTACTTGGTCTCCATGACTGTACTCTCCGTTGGTTTGAATCTTACCTATCTCACCGCACCTTCACTGTCACTTACAACTCTACTTCCTCCTGCCCTACTCCTCTTACTGTCAGAGTCCCCCAAGGTTCTGTCCTTGGACCTCTCCTATTCTCGATCTACACTTTTTACTTGGGTCAACTGATAGCTTCTAGAGATGAGCGAATTATTCAAAAATTCGATTCGGCTGATTCGCCGAATTTGCAGAATAAATTCGATTCGATGCGAATTTATTCGCTGCGAATTTAACTTATTAAAAGGGTTTCTAGGCTTCAGAGAGCCTTTATATTAGTGCAGAACACTGTACCTTTAATTTAAATGCCCTTGGAGTCTGCTGGGGAAGAGAAATAATACTGTCAGTCAGTATGACATGCAGATGAGTGCCGTCGATCTTAGAATCACCGCACACTTCACTCATTTGGGCAGTCACGGGGCACGACGAAGAAGATGAAGAAGAAGATGAAGAAGAAGAAGAAGATGATGAAGAAGAAGATGAAGAAGAAGATGATGAAGAAGAAGATGAAGATGAAGAAGAAGATGAAGATGAAGAAGAAGATGAAGATGAAGAAGAAGATGATGAAGAAGAAGAAGATGATGAAGAAGAAGAAGATGATGATGAAGAAGAAGATGATGATGAAGAAGAAGATGATGAAGAAGAAGATGATGAAGAAGAAGATGATGAAGAAGAAGATGAAGAAGAAGAAGATGAAGAAGAAGATGATGAAGATGAAGATGAAGAAGAAGAAGAAGAAGAAGATGAAGATGAAGAAGAAGAAGAAGAAGAAGAAGAAGGAAAATAAGAAGAAGAAGAAGGAAAATAATAATAAGAAGAAGGAAAATAAGAAGAAGAAGAAGGAAAATAAGAAGAAGAAGAAGGAAAATAAGAAGAAGGAAAATAAGAAGAAGAAGAAGGAAAATAAGAAGAAGAAGAAGAAGGAAAATAAGAAGAAGAAGAAGAAGAAGAAGAAGGAAAATAAGAAGAAGAAGAAGAAGAAGAAGGAAAATAAGAAGAAGAAGAAGAAGAAGAAGAAGGAAAATAAGAAGAAGAAGAAGAAGAAGAAGGGAAATAAGAAGAAGAAGAAGAAGAAGAAGAAGGAAAATAAGAAGAAGAAGAAGAAGGAAAATAAGAAGAAGAAGGAAAATAAGAAGAAGAAGAAGGAAAATAAGAAGAAGGAAAATAAGAAGAAGAAGAAGAAGAAGAAGAAGAAGGAAAATAAGAAGAAGAAGAAGGAAAATAAGAAGAAGAAGAAGAAGGAAACTAAGAAGAAGAAGAAGAAGAAGAAGGAAAATAAGAAGAAGAAGAAGAAGGAAAATAATAAGAAGAAGAAGAAGAAGAAGGAAAATAAGAAGAAGAAGGAAAATAAGAAGAAGAAGAAGAAGAAGAAGGAAAATAAGAAGAAGAAGAAGAAGAAGAAGAAGAAGAAGAAGGAAAATAAGAAGAAGAAGGAAAATAAGAAGAAGAAGAAGAAGAAGGAAAATAAGAAGAAGAAGAAGAAGGAAAATAAGAAGAAGAAGAAGAATGAAAAGAAGAAGGAGAAGAAGAAGAAGGAGAAGAAGAATGAAAAGATGAAGGAGAAGAAGAATGAAAAGAAGAAGGAGAAGAAGAAGGAGAAGAAGAATGAAAAGAAGAAGGAGAATGAAAAGATGAAGGAGAAGAAGAAGGAGAAGAAGAAGGAAAAGAAGAAGAGGAAGTAGAAGAAGAAGGAAAATAAGAAGAAGAAGAATGAAAATAAGAAGAAGAAGAATGAAAAGAAGAAGGAGAAGAAGAAGAAGGAGAAGAAGAAGGAGAAGAATGAAAAGAAGAAGGAGAAGAAGAATGAAAAGAAGAAGGAGAAGAAGAAGGAGAAGAAGAATGAAAAGAAGAAGGAGAAGAAGAATGAGAAGAAGAAGGAGAAGAAGAATGAAAAGAAGAAGGAGAAGGAGAATGAAAAGAAGAAGGAGAAGAAGAAGGAGAAGAAGAATGAAAATAAGAAGAAGAAGAAGAAGAAGAAGAATGAAAATAAGAAGAAGAAGAAGAATGAAAATAAGAAGAAGAAGAAGAATGAAAATAAGAAGAATTACAGTACAGCAAAAAGTGTATCTGCAGAGAGCTCCGCTATTTCTGACAGTTCTCTGACAGTTCCTTCACATTTACAGCGGTTGAAACATTGTATCTATTTGTTTCCGAATAAAAACATCTGTATCCTAAATGGAAACAAATAGATACAATGTTTCAACCGCTGTAAATGTGAAGGAACTGTCAGAGAACTGTCAGAAATAGCGGAGCTCTCTGCAGGGACACTTTTTGCCGGCTGTAGAAGGGATGAAAATCGGCCGATCGGGAAAAATTTGATTCGTGCATCCGAAGTTTGCTAATTTTCGGATTCGGTGCGAATCAAATTTTTCCTAATATTCGAAACGAATTCCACTTCGCCAAGTTCGATTCGCTCATCTCTAATAGCTTCCCATGGTTTCCAATACCATTTCTATGCTGATGACACACAAATCTCGCTCTCTACTCCTCAGCTCACCTAAATCAGTTTCCTCACGTATTACAGATTTACTAGCAGACATATAAGACTGGATGTCACACCACTTCCTAAAACTCAATCTATCCAAAACTGAGCTCATAATATTTCCTCCCCCACATACCTCTTCCCCTGATTTCTCGGTCAGGATCAATAGCACCACTATCAACCCATCCCTGCATGCCAGGGTGCTAGGGATAACCCTGGTTTCTGAACTATCCTTTCAGTCCCACATCCAGTCCCTGTCCAAATCATGCTGCCTCAACCTCCATAACATCTCCAAAATATGCCATTTTTAACCAATGATACCACAAAGCTCCTAATTCACTCAATGATTATATCTCACCTCAACTATTGCAACTCCCTCCTCATTCGCTTACCTTTACATAGGCTATCCTCCCTCCAGTCCATCATTAATACTGCTGCGAGGCTCATCCACCTTACCAACCATTCAGTGTCTGCTACCCCTCTCTGACAATCCCTCCACTGGCTTCCACTCATACAACAAATAAAACTAAAAATACTGACAACAACTTACAAAGCCATCCACAACTCTGTCCCAAGCTGCATCACCAACCTAGTCTCGAAATATCAACCAAACCGCTCTCTTCGATCCTCCCAAGACCTTCTGCTCTGTAGTTTCCATGTCACCTCCTCCCATGCTCACCTCCAGGACTTCTCCTGAGCTTCTCCCATCCCTGAAAACATTTCACTTTAAAGAAACCTATCCTGCTTCTAATTAGTAAACTACCTTTTATATCCTCCATCAGCTCATCCCCCACAGCTATTACCTTTTGTATCACTCAATCCTTCCTCCTAGATTGTAAGCTTCAACAAGCAGGGTCCTCTGTTTCCTCTTGTACCAAATTGTATTGTAACTGTAATGTCTACCTTCACTTAGTAAAGCGCTTGCGCAAACTGTTGGCGCTATATAAATCCTGTATAATATTAATAACAACAATATTCCAGAAACCCTATTCTATTCAGAGACAGAAAGTGATGTAATCCAAAATTTTGTGTCACTGGAAAAGGCGGAACCTAATAGAGACACTATCCAATAGAACAAATGTCAAAGAGGGGAATTCCACTTAATTTGTAGAGATTTCCTTCTCTCACTTTCTAATTCCTGTCCAAGACAGGAAGTATGTTTAGTTCCACATTAAGCAGAACTAAACCCATTGATTTAACTGATTCCTAAAACAGTTACATTCAAGGCATGCTGTAAATGATACGTCTTACAGTTGCTTTTTGCTCTCAACTAAACTATTAAGCCATTAAATGGCTGGTGTCATAACTCATGATCACATTTGCAGCACCATGGCCAATACAGATCCAACAGAAGCTGTAAAGGATGGGAGAGTTTAATTTCACTTTAATACACTGTAAAAGTACTATTTTCATATTCTATATAGATATATGCATTAATAGGCACACAAATACACTTGCTTATAGACGAATATGAAAGAAACAACCACGGAAAGCAGTTTTTAGATAATTATGGTCCATAAAAGCATAGATTCTTAGATCCTTAGACCCCTTTCACACAGGCAGATCAATCGGGTCTGCCCGTCCGTTTTTCAGGCGAACCTGATCGAACTATCCATTGCCCACTATTGAGCTGCTGATGTAAACAGACATGTGTCTATTTACACTTGCCTGCATCCGATCCACTAAAAACACATGGATGGGGATCCATTCCCCATTCATCTAGAGTATTGGAATACAGTCAGATGTAAATGGACAGGCGGTCTGTTTACATCCAACCACCCATAGAAGAAAGAAGGCTGTATCCGTTCAGGACAAGCAGAGCTGACATAGACTTGTCGTCTGCCCGCTCAGTGGGGATCAGCGAACAAACCCTCTGCTGACCAAGCTGATCTGCTGGCGGAGCCCGCTTGTGTAAAAGAAGCTTTAGAGAAAACTTGGGGACAACATGCTGCATCAAGAAGACCAGACAAGGGTACAAGAACTAGTTAATGATTTGTAGACATGTGCACGACGTAAAATTTTGTTTAGTTTCATATTCATTCATTAAATAAATTATATTGTTTCACTGTATTCGTTATGTTAGAATGGTTAGTTTTCGGAATTCGATTCATATGTACAGATTCATTTCATGTATTTATGTATGTTCCAAATCGATTCGTAATTTCGGAAGTTATTTTGGAAGATTGCCTATATTCATTTTAACGTGTTTTCTATGCGAGATATGAAGTCATCCCTGCTAGTCCAACTCACAAAGAGAAATATAATGAGCTGATTGGACGATATTTTGACTGCACTGATTAAAGTAACAAATGGAATGAAATTAATTTCAGTTTATTTTGTTATGTTATGATTCAGAGATTCTGTTGAATCCACCTCCATCCAACCCAAACATAATAAGTAGGAATCACCATCTTATTTCACTTTTATACCTGTATAATTGTATTTTTTGCAATATGTTTCCATTTCATATATATTATTTCAGATGATTCAAACATTAACAAAAGGCCAAACTATTTGTCATCCAATTGAAACAAATGAATTTGTTGTTTCATTATAATTTATTTTGGATTTGTTGAAATTTCTTAGTGTTGTGATTTAGAAATTCAGATACATCCGAATCTCTGGATAACAATAATTTCATTGGATTTGTAACAAAACAAATTTTACATGTCTAATGATCTGCACATTTATATAAACTAAAATACAATATGATACTTAAAATCTTGGAAACTGTAATCCTCTTGGAGACACATAGCAATGGCAGCTTGAAAATCTATAGCCCACAGTGCAAGACTAATAGACCCTGGTACGGCACCATGCTCAGGGGAACTGTCATATTCAGCGTTTGGGCCATATACCAACCTCAAGGAAAAAGTTGCACGTAGTGGCAATGGATGGACGGCTATGCATTTCTAAGGTAACCTCCTTCTTTATCAGGCCTACCTGGACTCAGTATCAGGACAATTTATGCATCGGGATGTGCTGTGTGCTCACATACGTACAGTATATGGTATGGAACTGTCCAAACTTCTTGACCAGCTTTGTGTTTCCCCCTAGCCATATAGCACATCCTGATATTGCACTTCTTGAGACCTTTAATCTACACTACAGCTGACCAATACAATCTGGTCTAGGAATCACCCCAGCCTATAATTTGACAATGAAGTATCAGCTGCACACTAATAGTATGAAACAAAGAACAAAAAAGTGAGCGCTTCAAAATGGACAAGCAGCTGAAACACACAGGACAACCAAAAATCCCCACATGAATATAAAATATAAAGTGCAGCGCTATAATTGTGACATAAATTAAGAGAAAGGGATATGGATAAAAATAAAGTAAAAAAATGGATCAAAATAAAAGAAAATAAGTCCCAATGTAGAAAAGTCCCAGTAAAGGTGACTTCAGGCGGCCGTACACACTGACCACAGGTGCATGCAATATGGCAGAGATGGAGTTCAGGACGTAGTCATCATGGACACAAGAAGGGTAGATGCAATCCCTGGATCAGTGAAGATCCTCAGACCAAAGCAGCACAGGATCCACTAGACAGCAAGGAAGAAATCACAGCTCCACCTGAGAAAACCACCACTCCTCCACTGCACATCAACGATATCTAGGAGGAGATAAATAGTTGAGATTACTGCCGTCATATCACTGTGTTGTGACCTTTGGTGCTCCTCAGACCTTGGAGGCTTGCATTTAATGTGACGCCACGTCTGCTCCACCCTAAACTCATCTCCAGCAGGTAGGTTGTGGCAGTGCCATTAACTCTTTCCCAGCCGATCCAATGCAGCCCTGAGTTTTCCTGGAAAAACTTTCCAGGAAAACTCAGGGCTGCATTGGATCGGCTGGGAAAGAGTTAATGGCACTGCCACAACCTACCTGCTGGAGATGAGTTTAGGGTGGAGCAGACGTGGCGTCACATTAAATGCAAGCCTCCAAGGTCTGAGGAGCACCAAAGGTCACAACACAGTGATATGACGGCAGTAATCTCAACTATTTATCTCCTCCTAGATATCGTTGATGTGCAGTGGAGGAGTGGTGGTTTTCTCAGGTGGAGCTGTGATTTCTTCCTTGCTGTCTAGTGGATCCTGTGCTGCTTTGGTCTGAGGATCTTCACTGATCCAGGGATTGCATCTACCCTTCTTGTGTCCATGATGACTACGTCCTGAACTCCATCTCTGCCATATTGCATGCACCTGTGGTCAGTGTGTACGGCCGCCTGAAGTCACCTTTACTGGGACTTTTCTACATTGGGACTTATTTTCTTTTATTTTGATCCATTTTTTTACTTTATTTTTATCCATATCCCTTTCTCTTAATTTATGTCACAATTATAGCGCTGCACTTTATATTTTATACACTAATAGTATCATCACTCTACTCTTCTTGTAGGATGCTTTTAGAGTTAAATATGCAGCAGTTTGCTGAACATTGGCAGTATATACTGTCTGGCTGCACAGATATGTCCGGTGGACTAGTAGGCTCAGCAAGCATTCTACATAAGGAAAAATTCCTTTGCCCTTTCCCCCTCTTTTTCGTTGTGTAAATTAGTAAATTAGCCTATTAGTCCACTGGGCATATTTCTGACTCCAAAAGACCATGTCATTTTTGCAGCCAAGCAGTAGAGAGCAAAGTAATGATCTTTTAAGCGTGCAGCTAATACTTCATTATCCAATCATAGGCTGGAGTGAGTCCTAGACCAGATTGTATTGGTCAGCTGTAGTGTACAGCAAGGTCTCAAAACGTGCAACACCAGGCTGTGCTATAATGCTAGGGGGCCGAAATGCTGAAAAGGTGGGCAATACATGTACCATATAAGTGTTTTACCTGTGTATTCAGCTGTTTACCTACAGTTCATCTGTCAAAATGTCTTTACTGCAGTACATTTAAAAATGACCAAGTGGTTGACACTAAAGCTGGGTGCACACAATAAGAAAATCAGAAGAAAAATTCCATATGAGGAATGATTGTTCGATTTTTGTATAGTGTGTGCACAACTTTTAACATCTGATTCAGAGTTTCCAAATAAAAATTTCTAAAGGGACAAACGCCAAAGTTTTCTTGTACTTGAATAGAACTATCAATTTTCTAATAATATGTACTGTTTTTGTATAATAAAAATTGGATACGAAAGGCTGGGCATGATCAGAAACATCAAACAATAATAAATAATCTATGCTACAACATTTCTATGTCAAACAAAAAAAAAACCTTTGTTGTTCAAGATTTTTTGAACAATTACTATCAACCTCAGGTTCAGCTTGCTGTGAAACATTAAAGAAAACCAATAATACAAATAGTAAAGGCTTGTTTGATGCTACACCCCAAATGCAATAAAGGAAGGAGGAGATAGCTGAACTCACTTATAAATTGTACTCTTACTCAAATTAAATAGTTAAACAAAAATGTGATGCACTAACGCCTCAAAATGTGATAACATAAACTTTAAAAACATAAACTTTTAAAAACATAAACTTTAAAAACATAAACTTTAAAAGTGCAAAACGGGAGGTTTTGTCAGTCCACTCCAACATATGTTGTGCTGTCATCCAACAATATCCAACGTGATTGCATTGTAGCCCCACTCCCTGCTCACCTTGAAGCTTTATGTATAAATTATAATAGGCCAAATGCGATTTTAGAAGGACTGTGTAGCCTCCAAATTTCTAATTCATGTAGAGCTCCTTTCACATGCTATATCTTCATTGGACTTTTAGCTCCAAACCCGTGCAGAAAAACTAAAAATATATACCGTAGCGCAGCACCGCTTTCAAAAATTTTTAAATTTTATACACTCAGATATGCACTCACATTAAATGAAAGAAAATGTGCTCCAAAATGCAGTAATCAAATGGTCGCATTTCTCCACCGTGCAGGCTAAACCGTAGTGTTTCTCATCACCAAATAGGTGCACCATACACTTACCTTCTCCCTTGACCTATCAGGTAGGTCATAAACACTTAGGGATACTGAACGACTTCTGCTGGTCCACTGCTAGCCTTTAGTGGCTATTTTCTTGACTCTGGTCCTTTAAGGCAATGGACTCCAGGATATCCAATGGGATTATGTGGTATATGATCAGGAGGGAAAAGAACAGATCATAGTACAACCCCATAAAACATACACCACTTTATTCAAGTAAAAGTAAATTCACAAGGATAATAAAACAGCTAGCATGAACATAGCCATCAACCAAAATGGTTCCTCACGTTGCTCATGCCAATTTGCACAGTACCGGGAGTGAGGTCACCAGGCTCTGCCCGATGCGGTGCGTCACTGATCATGTGACTTCTTCAGGGTAAAACGGATTATCGTTCGCCTGATTTTCTTAAAGTATGTACCTAACTTTATTTTTCCTATTTATAAATGGCAGTGTAGAAATCCCTGCAGGACAGCCAGCACTTCTGTTAATAGTTGTGAACCTAGCCCTCATTGGATAACTCAGTTCACAGACATGATATAGTGAGCCAATCTAAGTGGCTCTGTACTATGTGATCTCTGTGATGACCAATCTTTGATGAGCAAAAAAGACTGGAGGTACTTCTCGTGGCAAATAATCACTTTTTATTTTACATTTATCCACTGCAAGCTACAGAATAAAAACAAATAATTGGTTGTCATTATGGACAATTACTCTATATTTATTCTCTTGTTTTAATAAGTAAACCCGCAGTGTTCCACCACACCAAAGTTACAATATAAAAACAATATTGGCAGTACCTTTCTGAGAGAAAACACAATATCCACTGCACCTTTGATGACATCTTTAATCTGTAGAAAGCCCACTAGTGTACTCATCTCCAGTACATAAAATATTTCTTATATCTATATAATTCTTTGAAATTTGATGTAAATGTGACATACATAATTCATGGGATGCTGTTTTGCTAGATGCTGTTGTGAAGCGCAAGCGGCATGATATCTGTGATTCTCTGATAGTCTGTCTTCTATCTGACAAATATCAAATTCTTTGATACACTTTTTTGAGAGCATAAACCTAAACAACAAGAGATCTTACATTTCACAAATATGCTATACATGCTGAGATTCTACTCAGGATAGTCTATATGGATTTCAGCTACGAGGGATTGCATATAGCAGCTGTCAAAGATAATATATACTTGTGGGGGATTTAATGGCCTGATTTTTAGAACAGCAATGCATTTTGTTCTTGTTATGTTTTCTTTTATGTATGGAGATCAGCAAATAGGTGATAAAATGCATCAAAATGAAACAATTTTATATGGTAATAAGCAGAGGGTTACAATAAGAGAGGGGACATGAGATTACTGCAAACTAAGAATATTAGAGCAAAACATTGGTAGAATTCAACAGCTGAAAACTTAATTTGATTTCTTAGTTTTCTAATTGGTTAGTTGTCCCCAAAACTGACATTTTAGCTTTTTTGAAGATGCTGAAAAGTTAAACCACCTGGCATCTTATATCACTGAGGGAGTACATTAATCTCTACACTTACATTTCGAGTTCTACCACATGCTTTGGCCTTCGTGAGGCTTTCCCTCTCTCCCATTATTTTCATTCTGTAAAATGTAACAAGAGTTGCTGGAACACACAGGTGGATGGGGGCGCCCAAAATCTCAAGGTCATCATCTCTTTTACGGTGCATTATTCACCACAATCTCTGTAGTGTATTGTATGTATTGAAGGTGCTGATGGATGGAACCACAGCAAGCAGCAAGGAATTTAGCATTTAATACACTCAAAAATGTGTCAGATAAGATACTTCCGCAAGTTTTGCTCCTTAAGATCGGCAATGTGAGCACCAAGACAGGTAAGTACTAATTATTTTCTTTGCAAACAGGGCTTTATTTTTTATTTGATTTTTCTTTTAATAGTGACAGCTCTAGCACCATCACTTTTTATGTCCAGGATGAGGGCTCTCTAGACCCCTGGTGCCTAACCTGTGGCATGGGGCCACTTGTGGCCCTTTGGTATATGATGTGCAGCCCTCGGACTTCAGCAGTTTGTAGTAGGAACATTGATTAGTAGCATTGATTACTAGCCTCATGTAACATGTTTCCAGTTTTGCATTGTCTTCTGCAGCATTTCCCCAGCCAAAAGAGTAGCATGCCCACATTCTCTGACCCTCCTTTCCTCTATTTGGTCTGCAGTTTCTGACAGTCCTATCAAGCAATGAACTTTATGTGCAACCCTTTGGTGATGTCAGGGGCTGCATTTGAGGCCCATTTTAGCTCATAAGTTGACAACCACTGCTCTAGACTAAAAACACATTGAAAGAGAATTTAAGAAAAATTGAAAGAAAGAGAATTTAAGAAACTTTGCTGCAAAACAATATTTAAGGTGTAAGGTCAACTTTACAAAAAATGCCCACTATGCTGTCCCATATGGGTACTGAAGCATAGTGTGCTAATCTTTTTGTCCAGCCAGGGCTCCCTTTCTCTACACAGTGAAATCTATATCCACATTTAGAAGATTCTTAATTTCCTCTGCAGACAGAGATGGCTTTGTTACAAGTTATTGCAGCCATTGGGAGCAGCACCCCCTAATGCAATTTTCTGTTCTGGATTATTGTAGGGACTGAGCAGCTTTTGGCACTGTCACTTCCTAGTGCCACTGGAAGGAGCCCTGTTCTGTTCTTTTGGGTCGCACATGTGCACTGTGTACTCTCTTCTGTTGTAGCCACTGAGCTCATCATAGGCAACATTAGAGAGTACACACTGCACATATGCAGCCCAAAAGAACAAGACAGTGGTTCCAAGGGCTGCTTCGTCCTTTCAATAACCCTGGACAGAGCCATCATTGGGTGCTGAGGATTTTAAGAAGCTTTTTCTAAATGTAGTTTTTGACTTCATAGTTTAAACCGAAGGCTGGTAGGAAGGTTTAGTATGCACAAATGAGACAGCATAGTGTGCTTTTTTGTAAAACTGAACTTACAATTTAAACTTTAAAACAGTAATAAAATAACAGTGCTAACTGAAAACAAAAAAAAAAAACCCACAGTGCACTATGATTACTTTAATAGACCACATACAATCGGATTTATTGCAAGCCCACCATGTAAGCCTTTTAAAGCAAAATATAAAACTTCCAACCGGCTTCCTGTTGAGGTAAATTGTATAGAAGGGCAGTGGTCACTTTTTGTCAGACATATCAGGGAGATCATTAACTTTAATTACACTCCCCCTTACTTCTGTGTCTCATAATTATTAACACAAGTGCCATAAAAACCCAACAGTTATGAATTGCTATTATGTTCCCTGGTAATGTGCCAGACTAATGGCTGAGATATAGTATTTCAAATCAAAGATGTTATTAGCGCTAATACACTGCTGGTTACATCGCTCTTTGAGCCATATAGCTTCCGTTATGGTGTTCCATCATTTATAGGTGTCATAGTAAAGTAAGCAAAAGGCTTTTCAGATTGTATAAATGATTTCAGAAAGTCTATGCCACAGTTTACCAATTTAGATTTATATCTTACTAGAGAAAGAGAACCTAGCAAATGGCTTTTAAAACAAAACTGTGATTTGGCCATTCATAGCAAAACAACAAGTTGGCTTTAGGTCTTGTTCACAGGGGAGTACTTGAAGTGGAACTTTTGACCAAAATTTAAAAAAAGGAATTTTAATGCAGAAGAGACATGCTTTGTCTAAGCACAAGCTCAGCGCACTGTCGAAATTCGGCATTGTCAAATCTGACTGAACTCCCGTGCATGCACTGGAGTAATGTCATCCCAATGACAGCATCTGGTGATTGAGACCCAGAAGTCAGCTACCTGAAGAAGTCTGAAGATGTCAGAGGCAGGGCTAAGAGCTCTAGGATGCCCCTTTCGTTGGAGCCAAAATTAGTATAGTTCCGCTTTCGGCTTGCATCGCACCATGAGGCTACAGACTGAAAGATCATTTGTGAGATATATATAAACTACTTGATTTCCTAAGAGTTTAACCTGTTAAGACTGGGGACTGAGATACCTATATCACATATTTGCAATCAGATGGATGCCCTGTCCTTTATCGGGATTATTAAAAGGAATCAATATATGAATATTTCAAGAGAGCCCTTAGATTTATTTTTGTTAAAGCAATTGCATGTACAAAAAAATTATTTCCATAAAAGTCCTCTACTTGCTGCAGTGGGTGTTGCCCTAGGGATTTCCCTTTTCCACTCTTCCTTTCTGCCTCTGCATTGAACCCCTTCTATGTCCATGGAAAGTTGAATGTCTCTATGAGATCTCTATTGTACTTTAGTGAAATTACCTTGCATGCTTCTGATGAAGCGGATTATGTATTCTGAAAAACACGCTGAGCTATGACATCTGTCACAACCACTCAAGGAGTATGATAGTTTGAATATTAGGGGATTTTCTTCTATTTTGTTACCCATTGGGTATTAGATGCATAGTATTGCTCCAAGTAAATGGGTAACAGAAATGTTTTGAAAATGTAGGCCTTCATACAATTTTTGATGCAATGTGGAGAATGATTTTAACTTTGTTTCTTACTTTTTGTTTAAATAAATAAAATTTTAAGAAATGTTTTTGTTGTATATGTGATTCCTCAAAAGTCCTGCTTTCTGTATATAGAAAAAAAATTCTTGAGTATGACAAACAAGGATGTGGCACTGTGAAACAGCCTCTATCTTTTAGTAATTCCGCTTTAAATGCACCCACGTGAGAGCTGCATTTTGCCTGACAGACAGTCCCACTCATGTCTATTGAGATGCAGCAGCTGCACACAGTTGCTGCTCCCAATATGACATCCGTGTAGGTGCGTGTACCAAAACTCACACTGTCTGCATTTGGTGACATGCTCTCGCATATACCCACACCCACACGATGTAAAATTGGAAGCAGTGCTGTGTCTGTACAGCCTCTGCACTCAAATTAACATGAATGGGGCAGATACATAGGATGCCTGTGTATCTCATGCAGGCAAAACACAGGCCTCATATTAATGTAGGCTTAATTATGCTCTTGTGAATGAGGTCTTATTCCCTGTTTCCAGCAGCATATACTTACCTTTCGTTCACTCCCCCACCACTCCATTCATTGCTGGGAGTCAAAAGAAATACCCACTACTTCTGGGTATGGAGGAGCCTGTGAGGCCCTCTTTATGACAGCACTGAGCCATCAGTAAATACACAGAGTCTGAAGTCTTTTTGTTTTACTTCTGGTGGCTGAACAGAGCAGCAGAGGAGTGAATGGAAGGTAAATATATGCATCTACAGAAGTTGGAACAGGTTGCTTTATTCTGAATGGACAAAGCACAAATGTACTTTAAGGTTCAACTCCACACAATACATTTTTGTAAGAGGGGAAGAATATGAAAAGGTTAGGAATTTTTTTGTTGGTTTCTGTGTCATCATTTACACCTCATTCACACTCACACAGGTGCTGAGGTCCATAGTCCGTGAATGGATTGTGTGTTTATGCCAGCCTTTTTCAACCAGGGTGTCTTCAGGTGTCTTCAGGGGTGCCTTGGAAAAATGCCTAAAAATTGGCCACAAATTGCACACAAGCCAAGGAATGGATTAGCCTGTCTTTTAGTGACACAAAGTCATAGGTTTTCATTGCACTACTACAAACTTCTAGCCACCGGTGTCCTAACAACCAATGACATCACAGTTGGTAAGGAGGACGTTTGGTGCATGCACAGTATCCTTGTTTGCCCCTACTCTGTCCTCTCCTTCAGCACTGGGGTCACATTATCTGAGTGAGGGAGAGAAACTGAGGCAGAACAGAAACATTGGAATACTACTCGGTACCAGTGTACAAAAGTGTATTTGCTTTGGAAGAATAAATCACCTCTAATATTGGATGTCATACATGTGTGGATGTTGCTGTGTTATGTAAAACTGTAATTTTAGTTTTTTTTTAAATTTTAGAATGGTGTATAATTTTAAAGGTTACCTTCAATGAAAAAAGGTTGAGAAACATTGGTTTATGCAGCTTGAGCCGCCATACAGTATGAGTTTGGGTTCACTTGCCAGCAACCACCACACTGTGAAATTAGAGTGAGCAACTGTGTTCATGTAGGCCCTGCATCCCCATATACTTACATGGGCTGCCTGCACACAGTACTTGATGGCTCAAGCAGCATAAAACTTGCAGCCCATTAACAGACTATGTGCCTTATGGAATTTTTCTTCCTTTAGTGTTTAGTAGAATGCAAGGGGAAATGTTTCAACTTCCTTTCTTTTTGATGGGTGTCAGACTAAACAGTGTGGGTAAATACCTCAAAAAGAATAGTCTTTGTGGGACTGAGATTGAGCTATGCAGTCACTTTAGCAGCAGTTGTTTTCTTATTCTGGCTCACAACCCTGCGTAACAACTTCAATCGAAGAGGCACCAGCTAAGCGGACCCGAACAATTTGCCCTCTTTGAAGCACAGTATACTCTGACATTACTCCGTATTACTAGCAGCGCATGCAGTGAATGAAGAAAGTGCGGCTTACCACCTGATACCTAGGTGCCTTATCACACAGTGGAAGCAAAAGAATGTTACATCACTTTTAAAATTAAAAATTAGTGAAGCGCTTGTATCACATGAATACAATCATGTATCTCCATATAGTGTAATTATAAATCAAAGTGACCACTATATATAATAAATGTGTGTTGACTCCCTCTAGTGAAAAGAAAAAATAGTGTCAACCAAAATAGCTAAATAACACACATTAGGAAACTAAATATATAGTGCATAAATCAAATATAATGAACAGAATATATATACGTGAAAACAGAATATTGGCCACATACAATGGTGTCTAAATTATACATAAATGATATATGCCATAGGTGAACAAGACAATATCAAAGGTGAAAAAAATATTCCATGCATGTGACTGTGCTTTAAGCTGGAACACACACGTGATCTCCACTTCTAAGTGCAAGTACTCTCCTTCAAATGGCAGCAATGCCTGCTCACCTCCCTTCCTCGACCCACACAGGGCCTCAAAGCAGTTACCACCTCAGTGGTGTATTCCTCTGGCAGACTCCTTATTCCTCCTCCTCTCTTATGCAACTCATAAAAAGACAAGAAAGCCTTCCATAGTGTAGTAAATTTAATAGGCAAAGTTAAAAATTACAAAGTTTTCCACTCACATGCTCCTTTCCATAAAAAAGCGTTTTTCCCAGCCTGTGGGTAGATATGCATGCACCTGGGGGAATCCAATATGGCCACTGTGTCCGGACATACGTCACCAGGAAGTAGACAAACCGACGCGTAGCGTCACGTGCGTCGTGACTTCATTCGCGTCGGTTTGTCTACTTCCTGGTGACGTATGTCCGGACACAGTGGCCATATTGGATTCCCCCAGGTGCATGCATATCTACCCACAGGCTGGGAAAAACGCTTTTTTATGGAAAGGAGCATGTGAGTGGAAAACTTTGTAATTTTTAACTTTGCCTATTAAATTTACTACACTATGGAAGGCTTTCTTGTCTTTTTATGAGTTGCATAAGAGAGGAGGAGGAATAAGGAGTCTGCCAGAGGAATACACCACTGAGGTGGTAACTGCTTTGAGGCCCTGTGTGGGTCGAGGAAGGGAGGTGAGCAGGCATTGCTGCCATTTGAAGGAGAGTACTTGCACTTAGAAGTGGAGATCACGTGTGTGTTCCAGCTTAAAGCACAGTCACATGCATGGAATATTTTTTTCACCTTTGATATTGTCTTGTTCACCTATGGCATATATCATTTATGTATAATTTAGACACCATTGTATGTGGCCAATATTCTGTTTTCACGTATATATATTCTGTTCATTATATTTGATTTATGCACTATATATTTAGTTTCCTAATGTGTGTTATTTAGCTATTTTGGTTGACACTATTTTTTCTTTTCACTAGAGGGAGTCAACACACATTTATTATATATAGTGGTCACTTTGATTTATAATTACACTATATGGAGATACATGATTGTATTCATGTGATACAAGCGCTTCACTAATTTTTAATTTTATTTTGCACTTATTGGTATCAGCTAAGTGACAGCAGCTGTATTTTGTCAATTATTCCCATGAGCACAGGAGGATCCCTTATTATTTAGGTTACATCACTTTTGCTTTCAATGCAAAATGTGTTGTTACTTTCACATCTGCAAATCATAGTGTTTCTATTTTTTGTCTAACTCAATTTCTCACAACTCTCTGGGTTCCTGGACATGCTCAAGGAATATAGATTCCTCAGCTTCCTTCCCTCAGAAGCTCAGAGAGACAATACCTGATGAGCAGAGGTAGCTGGGAAAGTGACCTGCCTCTAGGTAAGAGGCTCTCCACTGTCAGAACTGGTGTGAGGTCATCTGGGCTGCAGCTTACTAGCATGCAACTTCTTCAGAAGACCCAGCTAGTGTTGGGATCCCCTCCCTAACATTTACCAGAGTACTCTAGTTTCTATGAGGGGGTTTGTCCTCTGACCTTGGATCCCTCCAGTTGTTCATCTGTGTTACCAGAACTATCCTGGATGTAACTGTGAGAGATGCTGTTTATGAGAATAATCACAAGCAGCTGTGTTCATGACTTCCATCTAAAACAAGGGTTGTTGTCTTGTCACAAGCGACTGTGTTCTGAACTGTTTTACTGAAGTAGCGATTCTCACCTTGACTTTCTGTTATAGAGTCTTATAGAGACTTGGGGGGAGACGTTTCTAACTTCAGCTTGTTCAATTAAGTGTTGCCAATAAAACCTAGAAGCTGACTGGTCACTATGCACATCTGCACCAGTTTTAGTAAATCTCCCCCTAAGTTACCCTCCCTGACATTCTGTGAAGAACACATCTGTGCAGCTTTCATATAATTGTGTAGCTTTTATTATTTTGCTGTGTATGCATGTTTTGCCACTCTGAACCTGTTTTTCATTATTGATTTTAAACAAGAAGTAAACTGAAACAAATAAAATAATAAAATTGGGCCCCGGACAGTTCAACTCATAATGTGCTAGTATGAAAGACTTACCTGAAAACAAAGCTCTCCAGCAGCGCGCTGTCACTGCTGTAGGCGCCTCTATCTTCACCCGATCTTCCTTCTGGGTTATGTGGTCTTCAGGGGTATGAATAGCTGAGCCACGATGACGTCACTCCCACGCATGCGCAGGAGTCACTCTTTATAGCACAGGGCTCTGAAGGAACAGCATGGGTATGCTGTTCCTACAGAGAGCATGCCCCGGTGAAGTTACCGTCTGCTGACAGATTAAATACTGTATGTGCACATTTAAGAGATATTTACCGTACCTATAGGTAAGCCTTATTATTGGCTTACCTCTAGGTAAAATTAAACCAAAGGAGTTTGCTCCCACTTTAACTTTGCTCCTGTTTGGTAAAGTGCAAGCTAAAGTTACTCCCTCTCTGATCATTTGGACAATTACCTATCCTGCTAAAGCGGTCTCTAGTATTCTCCCATACCAGATTAAGTTACTAATCAGCTGTGTCCTTTTAAACCATGTCTATATTTGGCCAATACCACATTTTGCTAAGATCATCATACCACTTTAACTTTATAATTAATGCTATGTTTATGTATTAGTTGATATCTCTGCAGATGTATGTTTTAATTTTTTAGTATAAATGCATTATGTCATATATGTTTTTTTAATATGTCTCTAAATTAGAAATGATCAAAACTTGGCAAATTCTCTGACAACTTGGCAGAGGAGATTCAAAAATGCGTTTCGCTGAGAAGATACTCAAAATCTACTAAACAGATAGGGGTTTATTTACTAAAGCTGGAGAGTACAAAATCAGGCTCACTTCTGCAAAGTAACCAATCAGCTTCTAACCTCATCTTGTTCAATTAGGCTTTGGCAATAAAACCTGGAAGCTGATTGGTTTCCATGCAGAAGTGAGCCTGATTTTGCACTCTCCAGCTTTAGTAAATAAACCCCATAATGAACTCGTAAGGGGTCCAATGGAGTAAAAAAAAAAACTCAAATAGATCTTTTCTTAGTTGAATTGCTTATTGCAGAGCAAGCCCTTTGGAGAAAGTCCATAGCTAGTGCTCCGCAACCCTCATTATTGACCTCTTATCTGCAGCGTAGACTGGATCCCTTGGGATCTCTCTTTTATCTATTTGGAAAGTGTACAAAGGATTATGTGAAAAGTCCTCAAACCCTGTGATGTCACTTTCATAATTGGGAAGTACCATATCCTGGATGAGAGGTTATGTAATTTGGATGGTTTAGGTGGAGCAGGTGATAGTATACTCATGTTAGTTGTAAGTCATAAGGCTTTGAGATTTTAAAGTATAACTAAATGCAAAACCTTTTTTTTTAGTTTTGGATAGAGTAGAGATGGATTAGAATGCTTGTCAGTTTTTATTGCTGTCTGTGCCCCTGTTGTGGAGATTCACCATTTCTGTTTGTCCCATTTATCATTATCATTTGAAGTGAAAGTAAAAGAAAGTAAAAGAAAATCCCACATTTTGGGTTGTCACCAGAAAAGTAATAGAGGGAAATTCTCTCAATGGGAACATTAGTCCTTGTGAGCTGATGGTCCCAAAAGAATCCCTTAATTTGTAGGGATTTCCTCTCACTTCCTGTTTGTCTATGGGACAGGAAGTAAAGGTAAATCTCTGCAGTGGGACACAGATAGCAAAAAAAATCTGATAGGGGTTATAACCCTCTTTTGCTCTATCCAAAATGCCTATAGTTCCACTTTAAGTCTAGAGCAGTAAGTATAGAATTTAAAAAGCAAAACCTTTTTAATTTTAAATTTGTCAAGTTTTTATTGCTGTCTGTATCCTTTCTAGGGAGAGTTACCCCTCGAGTTGTCTTTTTTGATAATTTTTGCTAAAACAGAAAGTGTGGGGAAATCCTTTTCTTAGCCTAGGTTCATATTTAAGCGTGTTGTGCTGGTGTTTTTGCACAGGCACGCAGCCCATTCATTTGAAATGGCTGTTGTGCCTTACAAAATGCAGGGAAAAGGTCCTTGTACCTTTCCAGAAATCACAACCCACACGGGTTCCCAGTGCAGGTGCGATTTCCAGTGCAGGCGGTGTGCCATTAAAATGATTGGCAACTTCCTGCGTATCCTGCATTTTGTGTGTGGGTAGTTGAAGCTGGGAGATGAAGTGTGGGTCCCGCAGCATCTTCCACTTGCATAAGTGTGAACTGAGCCTTATAGAATTGTCACCAAAACAAGAGGTGAGGGTAAATCTTCCAATGGGGACACCTGTTTCAATGACAACTGTCTAGGGAGGGAATGCCCCTCACTTTGGAGAAATTTCCTATCACTTCCTGTTGCATCTACATGAAAAGAAGTGCAGAAGAAAATGGGGCACAGAGAGCAAGCAATAATCTGACAATGGTTTTAATCTTTCTCTATTCTATGCAAAAAAATTGCTTTACATACACTTTAAAATCAGGGTCATAGCTCGCAGGAGGGCCCAAGTGTGTCAGGATATGCCAATACTTTTGACTGAAGACATATAGCTTAATAGTCTATAAACAAAAATCAAAAAAGCTAGGATTTGTAACTCTACCCACCAGTCTCCCAGCAGAATACACAGTGTATACACTATATTGCTAAAAGTATTGGGACACCTGCCTTTATATGTACATGAACTTTAATGGCATCCCAATCTTCATCCATAGGGTTCAATATTGAGTTGGTCCACCCTTTTGCAGCTATAACAGCTTCAACTCTTCTGGGAAGGCTGTCCACAAGGTTTAGGAGGGTGTCTATGGGAATGTTTGACCATTCTTCCAGAAGCACGTTTGTGAGGTCAGGCACTGATGTCGGACGAGAAGGCCTGGCTCGCAGTCTCTGCTCTAATTCATCTCAAAGGTGTTCTATCATTTTGAGGTCATGACTTTCTGCAGGGCAGTCAAATTCCTCCACCTCACACTTGCTCATCCATGTCTTTATGGAGCTTGCTTTGTGCACTGGTGCACAGTCATATTGGAACGGGAAGGGACCATCCCCAAACTCTTCCCACAAAGTTGGGAGCATGAAATTGTCCAAAATGTCTTGGTTGGCTGATGCCCTAAGTGTCCCCTTCACTGGAACTACGGGGCCAAGCCCAAACTCGGAAAAACAACCCCACACCATAATCCCCCCTCCACCAAAATTTACTCTTGACACAATGCAGTCAGACAAGTACCATTCTCCTGGCAACCACCAAACCCCGACACGTCCATCAGATTTCCAGACAGACAAGCATGATTCATCACTCCAGAGAACATGTCTCCACTGCTCTAGAGTCCAGTGGTGGCGTGCTTTACACCACTGCATCCGACGGTTTACATTGCACTTGGTGATGTAAGGCTTGGATGCAGCTGTTCGGCAAAGGAAACCCATTCCATGAAGCTCTCTACACACTATTGTTGTGCTGATCTGAAGGTCACACAAAGTTTGGAGGTCTTTAGCTATTGACTCTGCAGACAGTTAGCGACTTCTGCGCACTGTGTGCTTCAGCATGCATTGACCCTACTCTGTCATTTTACATGGCCTATCACTTTGTGGCTGAGTTGCTGTTGACCGTGGAATATTTAGTAGCAAGGAAATTTTACGGATGAACTTACAGAAAATATTCCAATAACTCCTTCTCATTGAAATGTACAGCAGACTGATGGCAGTCTCAGCACAAAGTTTAAGCCAATGGCTGTAACCCCACCAGGAAGCACTGTGAAAGCCTTGCTTGATTTGGCCACAAGAGATTATGAGATATTTACTCTGATTAAAGGTATTTGAGTGGACTATCTTCAAATAGTTTTAATATTTCCTGGATGTAAATTAGCAGACCAGAGAGTAACTTGTCCCAGGCATTGCTCTTTAAATCATTTTCATGCAAATGGACATGGCACTCTTACAGAAATGTATTTGTGTTTTAGAAATTCCATCAAGTCAGTTTTACCATTATATGCTAAGGATCATTGTCCATCCCTGCATAAACTGTCTTTACTGTCAGAATTACTTTAACCAATAAACCGAGAAGTGATCTCCAGAGCCTTATCAAATATAAATGGTTTTGTTTCTGGCCAAGCACCAAACCACTATGCAGCCTTGAGAGAAATGCACTTGAAAATTAGATCTGAAAACAATGGAATCCTTCTAACATTTCACAAATCAATTAGAATACCGGAGTTCCATGTGGGCAGCCAATTCACTGCAAATACGATAACTTTATGACTCTTCATAGTTTGTTCCAAAACATGCAGATGTTATTTCACAATGAAAATAATTCACTATTTAAATAACTCCACTAAGTACTTATTACATCTACATTTTCATTGTACTATAACCTCAGTGTAATTTCATCAAAATAATAACTCTTTCTTGGACATTTAAGGGTTTGGTAAAACTGCATGTGCATTTGTTCTGTGTGAATTAACCAGCATTTGCTCATTATTTTTAGTGATTTTCCACATAATGTATAAGATGTGGTTGTTGTGCGAATGGGGCAAATCATATGTTCTTAACGTATTTTCTCTTCTGGCTGAATGTTCTCAGTCTATTGTTTTAGGCTAAATTTGGTCAAATATTGTTAGGCTATTTTCTGTTCTGGTCGCACGATGTTAGGCTGTTTTTTTAGTTCATTTTTGGCTGAATGTTGATGGGCTATTGTTTAAGCTATTTTTGGCTGAATGTTTTTGGCTATTGTTTTAGTCCTGTTGCACACGGGAGCAAAACATGCTGAGTTTTTTTACTGATCTGAAATGAGATGCATTGTTATCTATGGGACATTGTACACAGCTGAGTAAAGATCAGTAATACAGAGGTTGAGTAAAGAGCAGTAAACTAAAGATAGAAAATGTTTAATTTGAGTGCAGTAATGTACTCGCATATTTACTCGTTTACTTGTTTACGTGAGTATAAGTGAGTTAGTTACAATACTGGCAATGAGAAAGAATTTTACTCATCTATACTCGTCTTTACGCTCAATCGCCTATACTCGACTTTACTCAACATTACTCAGGTCTTTACACACAGTTTTTGGCCCCTTTCACATGGGAGTCACAGGTTCCTGAGTAAACATCAGTAAATTATGACGCCCATGTGCAAGGGGCCTTAGACTATTTTCTCTTATGG
The DNA here is from genome assembly GCF_062004578.1 of Staurois parvus. NCBI lineage: Eukaryota > Metazoa > Chordata > Amphibia > Anura > Ranidae > Staurois > Staurois parvus. Next base: position 4,744,275 of record NW_028318784.1, read on the forward strand.
TCAAATGCTCCTGGACTGCTGCTTTAGGCTATTTTGTCCTCTAGTCAGTTATTTTCTTCGAGTCAAATGATGTTAAGCTGTTGTTTTAAGCTATTTATTTTAAATGTTGTTGGGCTGTTGTTTTCAGTGCCGGGACAAGGTCATCTAGAGTCCATAGCGAACATGAAAAATTGCGCCTCCCAAGATGTATGAGTATTATGTGTCAGCAAAAATCCCCTCCTCCCCCCAAAAATGAAGCATTAATCAGCATGCTTACCCCTAAGCATAAATTCCCCCTCCTCCCAGTACAAATCCAACCCCTTAATGAAACTCCCCCTTTCCAGCACAAATCTTTGCCCACTCATCCCCCCAACTCAAAACCTCTTTCTTCCCACATGATTCCAGAACAAATCTCCCCCCCCCAAAAAAAAAAAATGGCAGTACTAGGGTTGTTGATTTAAATCTCAACCATGGCACCACCTGCCTAGAGTTTGCATGTTCTCCCTGTGCTTGCATGGGTTTCCTCCCACCTCCAAAGACATGCTGGTAGGTTAACTGGATCCAGTCTAAATTGGCCCTGGTAGTTGTATGTATGTATTATTGTAAGTTAGGGACTTTAGATTCTACACCCCTTGAGGGTTAGGGACTGATGGGAATGTACTATATATACTGTATATATATATATATATATACAGTGGGGATCAAATGTTTGGGCACCCCAGCTAAAAATTTGTATTAATATGCATAAAGTTACCATCCAAAATTTGCTGAAATTTTATTGAATCCATTTTTCCTTCTACTCGTGAGATGTTCCCTGTGCCACTGGCTCCAACACAACCCCAAAGCATGATTGATCCAACCCCATGCTTAACAGTTGGACAGAGGTTCTTTTCATTAAATTCTGTGCCCCTTCTTCTCCAAACGTACCTTTGCTCATTCCGGCCAAAAAGTTCAATTTTAACCTCATCGGTCTACAGAACTTGTTTCCAAAATGCATCAGGCTTGTCTATATGTTCATTTGCAAAGTTCAAACAATGATTTTTGTGGTGAGGACGTAGAAGAGGTTTTCTTCTGATGATTCTTCCATGAAGACCATATTTGTACAAGTATCTCTTTAGAGTGGAATAGTGTACCACAACTCCAGTGTCTGCCAGATCTTTCTGGAGGGATCGTGCAGTCAAACGTGGGTTCTGAATTGTTTTTCTCACAATCCTGCGAGCTGTTCTGTCTGATATTTTTCTTGGTCTTCCAGATCTTGCTTTAACTTCCACTGTTCCTGATGACTGCCTTTTCTTAATTACATTCCGAACAGAGGATATTGACATCTGAAAACACTTTGCTATCTTCTTATAGCCTTCTCCAGCTTTGTGAGCGTCAACTATTTTCAGTTTCAGTTTTCTAGACAACTGCTTAGAAGAACCCATGGTGCTGATTGTTGGGGCAAGGTCAGATGAGTATGGGCATTTAAAACCTTTGAGATTGACATAACCTGGTCTTCCCAGATGATGATTGAAAACAATCCATGACACTGGCAGGTCTCAGCTTTGCAAAGGGGGCAGTGCATGCTATAAATTCTGCATGGTGCCCAAACTTTTGCAGACGCCATTTTTTTGTTTTCTGTTATTTTGAAAGTGTAAATGATGGAAATAAAATCTAACTTTTGTTGACATATTATAAGAATGTCTAATCTGTAATTTGATGCCTTTTGGAGATTTTTCCATCTTTCCTTGGCTTCTTTATGCACATTAATACAAATTTTGAGCTTGGGTGCCCAAACTTTCAATCCCCACTGTATATATATATATATATATACTGCATAAACTTATGGAGCTATATAAGTACCTGTAATGAATAAATAAAGAGCTTTCATAAGCATGCCAGAGTTGGTGGTGGTGAATGAGCATAGACAACAAATTATTCTGGTTCTGGTTTAGAAGCTGTTTTGCATATTTAGCATCCCTCTAGGGCCTAGTTTATACTAGCATTGCTCTCTGAAGATTGGCTTCCGAAGAACAATCAATGAGGCTTCATTGTCTACTTGAGGCCTTTCCCTGCACATTATCAGACTTGCATGATAAACAGAATGCAGAGGACAGCTGATACACATACAGCAATGCCCTGTTGATTGTATTGGGAAGACCAATCTCCCAGTGTCATCTGCAATACAGAGTTGTCAATGTGACAACTCTGTCCTGCTCTTCCTTAACCTTTGTCTGCAATCTTCATTTGTAGTCATGATTCACAAATGAGTGTTTTGGGTTAATTTTAAGCCTAACAAATTAAATAATTACAAGTTTAACCCCTTCATCCCACTGCATTAAAATGTTTGTGCGAGCAACATGATTTACATTTTTTTAATATAAGGGACAAATCACAGAATAAAATTTCACCATGGTAAGTTATAAGATACTTTAGTTTCCAGATGGAAGAACAGATTTTGATTACCTATACTGTATGTCAATTAAATTCTGGTTAGGTTTATATAGTTAGGACTAAGTAACAATAATCTAACTTCATTGCAACCCCTCCCGCATCTTTGGCTTAGAGCTTTCATTTCTGCGCTGGCCCACCAATATATACAGGGATAAGTCTCTACTGGCTTAGCTCCCTGGACAGGGCTTACTTTGACATCTTCACTATGGATGCTACGGGACCTTTTCCCAGAACTGTACCCTCCCCTCTTCCCCCCCCATAAAACTCCATATTTCTGCAGTTCTAGTACCCCTCTGTCCAAGCATAGTATGGCTTTGGATAACTGGTCCTCTTCTTTCTGGTGCTTGCACAGCAGAACTCATGGACTTCTGTGGGCATTTTACCAATCTGGATGATGTGCAGGCACCAAAAAGAAGTGGCCAGACATAGGTAAACATCATGGTGGATTATGGCTGGAGAGTGTATAAGGACTAGTTAAGCATTGAGTTAGATCAGCCCAGTGTTGAGTGGAGAATTTTGAAAAACGTTTTTTGAAGGCTTTTCCTATAGGGCTCTTAGAATTTTCTAGTTGTCAAGGTGCCCTTACTACAAGTATTCTCCCCTAAAGCTTCCCCTTTTCGGAATCTCTTCTCTATATTGAATGGGCACCTACAAAACTGTGCAACCAACAAACTTTCAGAATTTAAAGAAAACTCTACTGTTAAAACACCCTTCAGCTAAGAATAGTAGGCCCTAATGGGAAAATGATCTTCATGCACTTCCTCAAATGCTTTCAGAAATGGTGATCTGTAGTAACTTTTATTATTATTACAGGTTCTTATATAGCGCAGTCAATTTACGCAGTGCTTTACATATTTATATTGTACATTCACATCAGTACCCGTAAGGAGTTTACAATCTAAGCTCCCTAACTCACATTCATACATATACATACTAGGGCCAATTTAGAGAGGACCCAATTAACCTACTAGCATGTCTTTGGAATGTATGAGGAAACCCATACAGACATAGGGAGAACACACAAACTCCATGCAGGTAGCGTTATGCTTGGGATTTGAACCAACAACCATAGTGCTGCTAAGTGGAAGTACTAACCACCTAGCCACCGTGCTGCCCAATAATGTAAAACTCTGTATGAAAAGTTTACTGTATATCTCACATTTTGAGACTGCTTTAGCTGACATGTTTTAAATAAATAATACTGAACATGAAAATTATAATGGAGCATACATTATCCAAATATTTTTTAATATCTTACATAATTTTCTCTGGATCCGTTTTTTTTTTTGTATGCGACTGACAGTGACAGTTAAGAATTAAATACACAAATGCAAACATATTGGGTAAACATGTACATTTCTAAAATAATGCTTACTCCAGTTGTAAATGGGGTTGGATTCCCTTTAATATCATCATCCAGCGTTTTTTCATTGAGTCTAATCCTATAACAGTAATGGTCCTGCTTGTATCCCTCATCATTAGCTACCGATATGTCACTGTAATTCAGCTTTAGATGTCATAAGCATCTTAGTATATGAAGTTAATTACATTAAATTCATAGCCTAATGACAGCAGCATAAATTATCATTTCAGAACAAGTTATATTGCATTTCCTTTGTATGTGTTAGTGCATCATTATCATTATTTTCTGTTTATTACAGGAAATACAAAATTATTGTTTGCAGAATGAATAATATTGATGACCAGTAAAAAGTAGATCTAAAAAAAAACCAAAAAGATATCAATCCCAAAGATGATCTAATCAATTTACCTTTAAGCTGATCCTTATATGTAAAAAAATAAATGTTCTGGTGACCCATCAAGGCAGTAGATGATGCCGAAATTTATGCTCAAACTGGTAGATTTATAATCATCAATTACACTTGAGTTGGTTAATTAAGCTCATTACAGTGACAAATTGACATAATTTTTCATGATGTTTATATACTGTACCTATTTTTATACATAACGCATCTCATCATGATCATTGATGCATCCTTTGACTAGTGTTGTCCCTGAAATTGGATGACATTAGGTTGTGACTAAAGTTCATGAATTTGGATGTCTCAGGCTGAATCAGAATTTAAGTAATATTTTGGCAGTTTAGATCCCCAAAAGGCTTTGGGAGGAAATGGACCAAAGGCTGCTCCAAAGGCTGTGTCTGCCTTATGTCTGCATCTGCTAATTTCCAGGACACCGTTAGCTTGACTGCTAGGGTGCCATCCTTCTATCATATTATCCCTGGCACTTTTTATGGCCCCATAATCACAGGCAGGGCTGCCATGAGCTTCCCAAACCATTCTACACAATTTTGTACAAATTGTTGTTCTGCATTGCAAACTTTTTTGGAGCCTGGTTTATATTCCCATTGACCTCCAGGGGAATTCTAGTTTGGAAATTCCACATTTTTAAAGTTAGGGGATTTTTAAAAACCTTTGGCCAAACCACAACAGATGACTCATCTCGACCTATGACAATTACCTTGTAATTTTATGATTTTACCAACACCTTTAGGCCTGGTGCAGTTTGAGCCCATTCATCATACCACATTGCACCAAAGTAGTGCAGGCACCTTTTTCGGATCTGCACTGCAACCAAATTGCATGGTCATTTTGTACCATGTGATCGGGGACAGGCAAACTGCACTGCATTTGTGATCCATTTGGTGTGTCATAAACTTTGGATTGACACCTGCAGCAGATTACAAACACAGTGTGACTGCAATGTAGTATGGAGATCACTGTGCTTCCTGCACTGCATACATGTGAACCTAGTAAGCTTCACAAAAGTATTGAAGGAGAAAAAAAATCACCCACTTCTAAAACTTAACTGGAACTATAACTCTTGAAACAAACCACCTCCAGTGGGGCCTTCAGTGGGTTAGAGGGAAAATGAGCAGGATTTACGTAACCTTCAAACATAACCCTCTAATCCCTTATCCTAAAGCCTAACAATAACGTAACTCTTAGCCTTTAAAATTGCCTAAACTATAAGATCATTGCTTGCCTTATGTAGCCAACAGTTCTCAAAAAGCATGGGCTCCGAATAATTTTGGAGTTTTCTGTGCTTTTTAATCCACTTACAAAACAAGTTCTGTGGGAAGAATGCTCTGCACATCTCTGTGCCTCCAATCAGTATAGCATAATGGCAGGCTATGACTGGAGATAGGTAAGCACATAAATGCTAGATGCTCATGACCAGCCTTATGCATATTTCAGTGAACCTTACTCTTCTTATAAACTTTTTATTTTCAGTTATCGCCAAGTACAAAGATCTACATTAAAATCAACTAACCCCTTTGAGAACCATAAGTCAAGGCATTTAATGTGGTGGATAACAATGGTTAATTGTCATTTTTTTATTCTTCTGCACAGCCATGACTTGGTTTTATTAGCGTCTCCAATACTGCATAAGTCCTTCAGCAGAGTGTGAGCGCATTTTTTTAAACTACAAATGTTGGTGTGTCAAGGTCTTGATTGCTGAAATATTTTGTCATGAACTGTAACACGCTGTGCCTTATAAGAAAAGCAGTGCTGGGACAAAGTTATCCAGTGCCCAGGGCAAAGATGGCAAACTGCTTTTACCGCCTTCTGTCTGCCCATGTGAACGAGCCCTAATGCCTTGTTTACACTTGCTGTTGAGGGTGGTAAAAACAGACATTTTTTAGCACAGTGGTGTTGGATTTTAAGAGTTAAAACAGGCAGTATAAAGACAACATAACACTTCCTCACTGCCCTATGCCCTATGAAAACTGTTTTACAATTTGTTGCTCTTCCGAGGGCTACAGCATGTATAAACAAGCCATAAGGCAAATAGGAATCTAAAGGAATATTTGGGGTTTCTGAAGAGGAAAGGGGGGTCTATGGTTAATTCCCCCCTTCTAATCTTTGTGTTATCATAGTGCTGACATCTAATCCATCTTCCAATCTTGGGTCATGTTATATGTCACATGATAGAGCGAGACAGGAAGAAATCAAGTCTGTCCTCATTCCCCACATCAGGCTCCTCCTGAAGAAAGCAGAATCCTCCTACCAGTGGCTATTGGGCCCCTGTGCCTCCTGACAGGAGTGATGCTGAAGCCACTCCTGTTAGTGAGAACAGGAGAAGCAGAGGCACAGTAGAAACTCTCAGTGTGCTCCTCTCCCCTCCCTCCACGCATTAGGCACTTATGTCTTCCTATTGTTGCGTTATTTCCCTTCAAATAAAATTTGGTATGATGTCCATATTTTTTTTCGCATTAAACATTGAGATATGCAGATTAGCCACCAGTGGTTCAGTGTAATTACTCTACAGTATGTCTCTTTAGTGAAATAAGATATCAACCACATACAGTGCATTAGTTTCAATAGGCTGAATAACTCATGAGCTGGAGCTGTAAAACAGATTCATCATTTAGCTCTATAAAGGAGGAAGCAGAGCCTCCCATGTATTTAAACTAAATGAAAACCCCCAAAGCTGAATTCATGACTGAGCATTTTGTAGTTTGAAGCTCCAAGATGCTCAACAAGCAAAATTCAATTTGTTTCAATGGCCCCTGTTCACATCAGAGCAATGTGTCACCTGTAGCAAAATTTCTGGAACTCAGTACAGTACAAAGTTTCTTTTCAGGCAGATTGGTCAGTTTTGGCCCCATAGCCTTCAATATAAACGCGGCCAAATAGCAGCTCTAAGCCAGTCAGCCAAGCTGGCTCAAACAAGCTATTTACATTGCTAAGAGATGCAGCCACTGTCAGCGCTGTATAAAATGTATTTAACATAAGCTACATTTAGGAATTCTGGGACTGGTATGCTGGCTTCTTGTCTGCTGCCAGAACAAAAACAAATCAAGTTGAGCACTGCTCAACCATTCACAGGAAGCCTTGTTTTTTAATCATTGAATACAAGACTTCCTCTAATGGGCTGAGGTGAAAGTCACATTATGTACAAAATAAATTGAAAATAATTAAAATAAATTGAAAAAAAACAAAACAAAAGGAAACTTGGTGATCTAGGATGGCTCATTGGTAAAAACAGCCAAAATTGTTAAAATCTTAATTTATGCAAAACAACATAAAAAACTATCAAAGAGTAGAAAGACCATGGAGTATTTTCAAATGTGGTCATTGTGAGTATTGTGAATTTATACAAGTCTCTAGCAATACGATGAAGATAGATTCTTATAGTTTTACCCCTAAACACTTTGTGTACTGTGAGACTGTTGGCATAGTCTATCTGCTATCCTGCGGTTGCAATGCCTTTTACGTAGGAAAGACGAGAAGGAAATTCTGGCAACACATAAAAGACCACATGTCTGACATCAAGGGGGCCAATTTGGAAAGCCCCGTCAGATGACATTTTCAAGTAGACACAATTGTCAACTAGAGTCACTACATTTCATGGCTTTGGGCAGAATACATCCCCATTATTTCTAAGAGTGGCAGCCACATACATCCCCATCATTTCAAGTGTGGTGGCCATCTTGACCGCATGTTTTGTTCATGGCTGATTTATTCAGCTTACAATGTGACTTGTGTGTGTTGTCCCCCTCCCCCTTGGGGGGGGGTTTGGCATTCTATTTGGGTCAAGCTTGTCTGGTAGTTACCAGTGGGGAGGGGTCCTCCTCACTGCCTATATGCTTTTTACCTCTGTGTCTTGGGGAGGGGGGATGGTGCTGCCATTGTCTACGGGGGTGATCCCTGGAAGACCCAGGGACATATATAGGGGAGTTACTTTGATAAAGGTTAGTAAGCGCAATCTGAAACAGGAGAATGGTCATGTGGTGGTGTACCAAAGAGAGGTATGTCATCTTAACAGGTACAGATTTTTTGTTGGATTTAGTTTTTGATTCATTGCAAATAAATACTATAGAGCATGGTGATTCTGTTTTATGTTTTTTACTTGTTACATCCCACAAGACACACCAGTGCTGAATATTGCCATATCTGTGACCACGATTGGCCTACAGATGTTTTGAATTTAGCCGTGAAAAGGCTTTACCTCCAGGTGCACACTACTACCTTATCCCTCAGGGTTAGTTTAGTGTTTTTTCTTCTTACCATCTTTCTTTCTTCCTTTCCTTCCTCTCTCTCTCTCTGTTTCCTTTTTCCCCTACCCCCTTTTCCCCTTTTTTCTGAATTTTAGAGTTACAATAAGGCTTTCCAAGAAATATGCCATATACTAATCCTGAAGAAGCGGCTTGTGACCGCAAAATGCATTGACTATGTAATATGATCATGTAATATGTTACAATGGGACACAAATAAGTGAAAAGAATGTTTCCCTGCTATATGATGTACACAGAATTTTGTCTTTTTTACTCTTTTGATAGTTTGTGTTATGCTGTTTTGAATAAATGAAGAATTTTTGGTTGTTTTCATTCCCAGTAAGCCATCCTAAATCACCCAGTTTCCTTTTTTCTTTTTTCAGTAAGTCATGATATTATCCACCCATTTCTCCACCTCAACCAATCAGATGAAGCCTTGTATTCATTATTAAAAATACAAGGCTTCCTGTAAATGTCTGAAAAGCACTCAGCTGGATTTTTTTTGTGGCAGCAGATGGGAAGTCCTCAAAACACAGTGTATGTATGTATATGATACAGTTTATAGAGCGCTGACAGCAGCCACATTTATTAGTAAAGAAAATAGTTTATTTGGGTCTGCCTGGTCCAAACGAGCTATTTAAAATAGGACTAAACCTGGGTCAGGCTTTATTGTGCTCTACAACAATGGGAAATTTATCGGATGTATATATACAAAGAAACCTAAAAAACTGAAAAAACATTTTTTTTGTAAGTTTTTTTATTTCTTTTGATTATTTTTTCATTGCAATGGAACTTTTTGATGAAGGGATATTTGATAGAATTTGTAACATGTTTGCATAACAAATGATATTGTTGTATCCTTCTGTTGGTCACTGTGGTCCTGCCAGCAAACATGAAATAATTCTACACCTGCCAGCTCCTGGAGTTTATTCTATGATACTGAATGTGCTTCAGGTGGTGATGAATCTCTGCTTGCGCCTGTCAAGCTCATATCAATGCACAGAAGAGTGTTGAAGGGGAGCAATGTTCATGCATAATGAAATCTCATGCAGTATGAATGAGGAATAAATTGGTAAAGCCTGATGAAAATGGGTAGCAGAGGGGGTGGAAAATGTTTCCCTATGCTATTGCCTAATATCATCAGATACATGTTTTTGTGTTAACTGCATGCATACTTAGTAATGTGTGGTAATGTGTAAATGTAACACAGATATTTAATACCTCTCAAACAAATTACAGTACTTCCCCTGCTTTTTATCATCATAGAATGGAACCATCTTTGCTCAAACATCATCCAGGGTATCTGCTAGAGATGTGCACGACAAAAAAATTGTTTTCATTTCAAATTAATTTGTTAAGTAAATCATTTAGTTTTTCGTCATATTCGTTATGTTAGAATGATTCATTTTCGGAATTTGTTTTGTATATTCGGATTCGTTTGTTGTACTGAAATGATTTGTAATTTCGGAAGTTATTTCGGAAGATTGGCTATATTCAATTTAACATGTTATTTCGGGAGATTACTTATGCACTCTGAGTCATCCCTGCTAGTCCAACCCACAAAGAGAAATATAATGAACTGTTTGGACGATATTGACTGGAGTAACGAATGAAACAAAATTAATTTTTGATTGGGTTATGATTCAGAGATTCTGATGAATCCAACTACATCCAATATTTATTGCAGTATGTTTCCATTTCATATGTAGTGCATTTTTTTATAATAACGAAAAATGTGAATACAAAATGAACATGAAATGGATCCGAAAAAAAAAATGGAATGAAATTATTTTCATTAATTTGTTCTGTTATGATTCTAAGATTCTAATTAGCTGATTGGATGATATTGACTGGAATAATGAATGGAACAAAATTAATTTCGGATTATATTATGATTTAGAGATTCTGATGGATCCACCTCCATTCAAGCAAAACAAAATAAGTAGGAATGATCATCTTAAATCACTTTCATACCTTACTGTATTGATTGCAATATGCTTCTATATCATGTAGTGCATTTTATTATAATAAAGAAAAATGTTAATGCAAAATAAAAATTAAATGGATTCAAATCAATTCGGATCATTCCATGTTGTTACGTTGTTCTGGATGCTTCCAGCATTACCAAAAGGCCCAAAGTATTGCATCGTTTCATTCAAATGAAACAAAAGAATAGGAATGAATTTGTTGTTTTCGTTATAATTTTGGATTTGATGAAATTCATCACTTTTTTGATTCAAAGATTCAGACACTTTTGAATCTCTGAATAAGAAAAATGTCATCCAAATTTCAATTTGTAACAAAAGAAATCGCACATGTCTAGCATCTACTTTCTGAACTGAGATGTCAGTGATGACACAGTCCTATAAATCCTAGTGCCTAAGCAGTTCTTGGCCCTGTTTACCAAATTTCTGATGCAGATCAGCCCCTGTTGCTGCCTCTCATTTCATGACCAGCTACAAAGTTACATTGTTGCAGTCTAATCACTGTATGAAAAGAGACTGAGGCAAGGGTTCCTCCTGCTTGCAGTAGCATGATGTCATTATCTCAGCCTTGGTAAATCACTTGATTGAAGTCCAAGAACTACTTTTTAATTATCAAAGGTACAGCTTTTTTTGGAAAATATAAATTGTTTCAGTTATGTATTATATTTCAGCAAGAAAACACAGCAGTAGTCTGTTTCCACTATTGATGCACTTTTCTCTGTGGTGGGTAAATGATGGAAGGACCAATCCATTCAAAAGTAATTGATTTTAGGTCTAAGAAAAGCCTAGGGGGCTGACTAAACAGATGAGTTTTTACATCTAGGATATTGTATCAGTAAGATCTCCCAGCTATAATGCATGACTCTGCTGCTGGCCCCGTTGGAGTTTTGGGGATTCCCCTCTTCCTTTCTGTGCTCTAGTGCTTTATTTTGCATTTCTAATAATATGAAATTGTAGCATCCTCCTACATAGATGCTAAGTTTAGATAGTTAAGATTTAGTATGTGTTTTGATAGGTAAATTTAGCTATCACACTGTAGCCAGTGTGATTATAATTGTTGTTAGGTAACAACAATCGTGTAAACAGTGTTGCTGTGTACTGCTACTTAGGTCTGCTAGGTATGTTCAGCTGCTGCCAGACCGATAGTACCCTCTGCATCCAGAAAGCTTGAGAAGCTTCTGGATAACAGCTGTGGAGTTATTCAGATGGCAGCATGAATATTGATACAGCCCTGGCCTATCCCAGAGAGAGAGAGAGGTTCTGAAGGTATGCTGGGTAACTGTAACTGTATGTTATGCAGATGGCAGTATGAATATTGATACAGCCTGTCCTGGCCTATCCCAGAGAGAGAGGCTCTGAAGGCATGCTGGGTAACTGTATATATTCAGTTAGCACACTGAGTTCTGGGTCTTTCCTGTATGGGATTGTTCCAGCCTGGAGAGGTCATGCTTCCCTCCCAGGCAATGCTGCTGGATCTACTGCCATAGGCCTCAGGTGGGAAACCTGGGGGCCCGAATGCTGAGACCTGAGCTCTGCTAAAGGTGACTGAGGGGCCTTCTACTGAATATATGGTCTGGCATCACAGAGGAAGGCAACCAGCTGTTCTTGGACCTTGTGAGTACAGACAACCCTAAAGGATCTTAGAGACTGTAGGTCTTGTTAAAGGGGACATCAGCTGGTATTCCGAAGAGCTTTGGCCACTTAATCTCCTACCAAAAGGGACTCTGCTCTAGTTTGCTACTACTACTACTGCTAACTTAAAGCTGAAGTCTACTGTTTGTTTCAAGCACAGAGTCTGTCACAGCTTATCGGAAAGAATACCTATACTCAACTGTATATAGTTATTGTTTTTGGAGTATTTAATCTAATTCCCTCAACCCTATCTAGGTTCTCCAAAAATAAAGACAACCAAAACATCATCTCTAGACTGGTCACTGATGAAATGTATGAATAAGCCTATGTACCTGGTTGCAGGGCAAAGCTTTTGGGAAAGACCTGGACAGTATTCCTGCAGCTCCTATGGGAAGCGCTACAAAATAAACAAAAAAATCCAACAAGGATGGTGGAAGCCCCTCATAATGGCCACAGCAGGTTCACAAACCCAATAAGTCAAGAACGAGGATCGCATAAATAGAATTACTAGACGATATAGGCATCAACATCTCCCAAAACTGAAATATCAATTTTGGGCAGATTATCTCTTTAAAAACACAAATGTAAGTCCTTGTTTTTCAGTGCTTTAAAAAAACAGTTTTCCCAGTTCATGCTATGTATCTCCCCAGTATAGTCCTCATATTATTTGTCAACCTAGGCCAGCAGTTGTGGCTTTTAATTTGCCTGGCTGTGCAGTACTATGCATATACAGGCTTTTCTTCATAGGCCTTAATAGGGCACAGTGGCTAAGTGGTTAGCACTTCTGACTGGCAGTACTAGGGTCGCTGGTTTGAATCCCAACCCCGGCACCAGCTGCCTGGAGTTTTCATATTCTCCCTGTGCCTGCGTGGGTTTCTTCCGGGTTCTCCAGTTTCCTCCCACACTCCAAAGACAGGCTGGTAGGTTAATTGGCTCCTGTCTAAATTGGCCCTAGTATGTGTATGTATGAATGTGAGTTAGGGACCTTAGATTTTACGCCCCTTGAGAGTTAGGGACTGATGTGAAAGTACAATATATATGTAAAGAGCTGCGTAAATTGACGGCGCTATATAAGTACCTGAAATAAATCAAAATAAATAAATAGAGAAGCAGTCTATATGCTAGATTGAAGAAAAATAACTTCTGTGTTAGGGCCTATAGACAAAAGGTTACACATGTGTCTTCATGGCTCAGAGGAGGATACAGAGCCACTGTGCCCTGTATAGACAGTGCCTTCTGGTCTAGGTCATCTGCTGACTACTGTTTAGTGCAATGGGAATGTAAATAGCGTGATAGAAGTGGGGAAGGTCAAATCTAACCCAAGGACTAAACTTTATATTTTGCAGCTTACCGGCTCTTAGCTGTGGTGGTCGCATTCATTTCTTTTTTTCAGGATTGTTTCTTCCTTTATTTGTATCAAGTGATCCTGCCAGTAATAGATTTTCTGTCTGAGGGTGATAATGCTCACTCACTGTACTGTATCTATGTAGGAACTACATTGTCACCACATGAAGGACTACAGAACTCCTCCCTATCTCAATATCTTCATAAAATGGATGGTGTGTGTTCTGTATTCCACAGAGAGAACTCAGAATAATGGTAACTGTGAACAGTCAGCAGAGATAGAGAGCACAACATGTTATCAATTCACAAGAATTCTGACATGATCAACTGTTATGTTGCACTTATCTAACTGATATAGCAAAACTGATGAATCGATAGTTCAGTTTTTTAAGGTTTATCCTAAGCTCTGGTTACTGTTTGTTTTCGTCTGCTGCAGCCAGTTGTCATTAGTGCATCTGGAAATAGTAGGAGAGCTAAATTAATTAGAGTTATGAATATGTATCTCTCTCTAGCCAACCACTAGGTGGTTTATGGCCAGCAGTATGTGCTGGGAGAGGGTATAAAGGAAAGAGTATTCAAGAAGTGACCTTGAGAAGCCAGTTCTCCCTTGGGCTTCCTGCTAAGTGGAGGGATGTGTTTCGCTGTTAAATCTTCTTAGGCCTGCTGCCTGAGAGGGTGACCAAGTGGCTGTGCAAAGGCCTGAACTTGAGGCATAGTTTGTGTGACCTGGGGATTGAGGAGCCAAGAAGGAACCCCAGATGTATGGTGGGGGGAGGCTTGGATTGGAAGCTTAGACCTCAATGGAGTGTGGTGTCATCTTCCCAGGGTGTTGGCAGCTGAATTAATAAATACCTTAGAGTCAAAGTTTATGGTTGCCGAGTGCCAGGTCGGTTTAAAGGTTCTCCATCTGTGATGACTGTAAATACTTGTGTTCCCCTTTTTTTGGAGTCTGCTAGTCCATGGGGGTCTGTGCCCTTATCCTATCTCTCCAGATTATTGAGTGAGAATTAATAAACTTTTTTTATAGCCCATCTGTATGCATTGCTACACTATTGCTGAAGATTACACCCTCAGATAAAATGCTAGCCCACCCTGTCCCTGGGGGTCCCATTAGTCTTTGGGGGTTGGGAGAGTGTTACATTTAACAGACCAAAAAAAAGTGAATAAGATAAATTCAGTGTTATAATTTTCTTTAAGTATTGCTGTTTTTGTCCAGCTTCTTACCTGTTAGAAAGTAAAATGCTCAATAAAAAAAAAGAATAAAAAGAGCCAAATGTAACCAAATGGGGCTTCTCAAAAACTGCTGGACTGATTAAGAATCTGGACACTAAGGGCCCACTAAGGTACACTGTCTTTAAAAAAAAAAACACTGCTAGAGGAGTTTAGCATTTTGCCTGTAGAAGCTACTAATGTAATCCTATGTGTCCATGCACATTAAGTTATTTAGAGGCATATTTTAAGCTCAGCGTTTAGAGGCAGGAAAAAACCCCCGTCTGTTTTGCATTTTTTAGAGCTGTAGAAAATAACGCAAAATCGCTCCTAAAGGCTAGCATAAAAAAAGCTCAAACTTTCTTTGCCAAAAGCACTGGCAATTTTTTAATCCAATATGCAGGAACCATAAAAGGACTGTAATCATTATATTGACACATAGTAGTATTAGAAAACGAAGGATGGATTGTAGCGCTCCTTCCACGCCCCCAACTATGTGTGGCATGATAAATTACTGTGCAAAAAATTATCGGTTTTACTGCTACTTTTTCCTTATACTGGCTTTTCCAAGCACATCCATTAATTTTAGAGGTAGTTAAATAATACTACTTTTATAGAGTTCCATACAGCAGACCGAAATAAGGGACACCTAAGGGCAGTGTTGCCAACTGTCAGTATTTTTACTGGCAGCCAGTAAAAAAGGGCACTTTTCTCCTGCCAGTAGATGCCAGTGACAGGAAAGAGTTGCCAGTTAAAATATGGTTGTGACACTTGGCAATTGCAGTTCCAGTCCAGAGCCAGCTGAGACCATCTGAGCGTCTGGTACAGTGTGTTCAGACGGTGCTGGTTGAGGGGGGGGGGTTTGGCGGAGGTGGTACCTGAGCATATCGTGTGATATCATGGTCCAAGGGAGCCAAGTTGGAGCTTTGTGTGCAGGACGGGAGAAAGGCAAATCTGGAGTAGGACTGTCAGTGCTGTTTGCACAGGAGTCCTGAAGGGACCACTTGGCATGGAGAGAGACTGTCACCATGACTCAGGAGGGTACATGTCATCTCGGTGAGGTGTCATCATCATTGGTGCTGCTGCACACTGCTGTCACTGCCCATTTTAATTTCTTGCCCTTCTCTTCCTGTCCTGTCCCTGAGCTACTTACCTACTATATTGAAAATAAAAGAAGAAAATATGTTTTAATATCTAACTTAAATCACATTGCTAATTGCAGATTGTACTTGTTTGTAGCCTAAATACTAAGATTTGCACTTAAAACTGATTTTTTTTCTCTTTTGGAAATAATAGTAAAAAATTGGCTGTGCCAGTAAAATTTGGGTGCCATGTTAGTGAATTTCAATCTGGTAGATTAGCAACACTGACAGGGACAGAGGGATGATCTCTTTAAATTAGGGACATTTGGGAGCTATGTTGAACCTGATGGCTGAAATAAAGTACCTTCCTCTATGCATATATTGTAGCAAATATCAGAGACTAAGAACTGAGTAATATGAGGTTGGACACCATGAAACAAAAGGCAGACATGTACATAGCATTCATATTATAATATTATTTGGGATCTGCTTGTTTTGCCTTTTCTCCTTTAAGATCAGCTGGTACAGCAAACAAATTCTGAACCGTACGTTGTAGAGCTATACATAAATCTGAGTGATGATGAGATGACGTTAGACAGATAGATGCTTCTGGTGTTGGGTTAAAGCCGCTGAGCTTAGCACTTTTTTTCTGCCAATTATTGGTAATATAGCTAGAACAGACATAAGCTTCTGTATTTTTGCAAATGAGGTAGTGTATTTGTCGCCAAATTTCTCTATCTGGGAATAGATCTTAAATGTGTTATATGACAAAATGCTTCCCAGCCAAGAGCCTGAGTCATGGCAGTTTTACAGTAGCTTTTAAGTGGAAAAATGTACAGATAGCTGGCGTCTCTTCCATACTGTATATTAAACATTGATCTTTTAAAATGGATTCTGCACTGTAATTTAGCTGCTTTTCCAATTACTCCCTTTTTATTTCATCTGGCCTTTTCAGATCCTTTTCTTGTGTTTTACTAGCTCTCATTAAATGCATCCTCTTTGTGTTTACTTTTTTTTCCTAATGAACTTTATGACTCAGCTTGATTGTGACAGAGTGCTTGCCGAAGGCAACTGAGTACAAAGCAATGGTCGCTTATCATGCGCCACTAAAGTTGGGGGGGCTATAAAATAAATGACTCGAGCTGGTACCATGGCTTCTCGAGGTGAGGTTGAACATTACCTTATGAAATTTAATGGGTAACACTACATTAATATAGGATTGAGCACAGCTGTGACTAATCACCTCAAAAGGAAGTTAATGGAGGTTGCTGAAAAGGATTTACATAAATGGAAATCCAAAACGTGTTGCAGGAAGTAATGAAGTTAGATTAAAAATCAGATAAGAGGCAATTTAAGTAAAAAAAAAAATTACACATAAGGGTATTAACACATACAAAGAACAAAACTATATCAAGGTTGTATTGGAACTCCTGTCCCTGGGAAACTGGGAGATAGAGAAACTACTTGTTCAGCTTTGGAGGTAGTTCCAATGCTAGGCTACCTGTATTGATGGTTCCTTCGCACAACAAAGTGAAGTGTACATGGAATGCTTAATGTCCACTGGGATAGAACCGTATTCCCAGTGCCAGGTTATCAAATAGGCAAAATAGACACCGGCCTATGAGCCCCACACTGTTTAAAGGCCCTGCAACAATGGATTAAAATAATATTGATTTGTACCTGAAAGAGAATACAATGAAACATTCTTGTTTACAAAAAAAAGAAAAAACTTCAACTCAAAGAAACGAAAACTTTACATTAAAGACTCTATAGAAAAAATACTGTATTAGTGTAATGTACCCAAGAACAACAAGTACATAAACCATAGATATTAGGTTTACATTAAAGTTTGTCTACTAAAAGCTCATCTTCTTTCAGCTGTCAATTTGTAAAAAATGTTGGTTCACCTACATACTGTATGTGTAATGTACAGTAGTAATGGTCAGCTCCATCTAGTAGCCGATGTGCACACTACTTAGTTCAATGTTAGCCCACTAGAAAGCGTGCATGAGAAACCTCCAGGAACCTGCAAGGGGGCCCCAAGGTTAGGACTGCCTAGAGGCCTGCACAGAGTTTACTTCAGCATTGCGTATTCTTAATTTTTACTATAGCAGTGAACAGAGAAAACTCTTCCACTGACAGAACAATGCAATCCACCCTAGCAGCTTGGTTACTGCCCTTGGAGGGTTTTCCTATCTCCTTGCTATGTTTAAGACAACACTTCCACTATGAGTAGTTACCATGTAGCTAGGCTATTTCAATAAAGGATTATTAACCCCCAACCCCACCACCATTACTGCACCACCAAAGAAAAAACGCACCCAATGTTTTTATCTTAAAAATAAAAACTACACATTCATTTTCCCTGCAGTATTGGAGCCAGTCTGAGGACATTGGAGCTTCCCCATTTTCTTGGCGGAAATTCCTTCTGGACTGATCAGCACTCACATAATCAAGTGTGAGCAACACATAGTGCTTAAGTACTGTGAAGCCCAGCATGTGTGATGATGCAACCTAGGCAAATGGACATGTAGGTTTTAGGGACCCAGATGGTAGGCATCCTGGAGGGAAGACATGGTATACCCAGCAGTTGCAATTGCAAGAATTGTATTGTCAAAAATGTTCCAACATACAGTAACAAAGTCTATGCAGCGGCAATAACGTTCGCAGAAAGTGAACTAGCACTGGAAAGGTTCCACTTTTAGAAACTCTGACAACAGTCCCTATGCTTTTCCTCCTTCCCTGGAACCTCTCCCTAATGCTAAGCACACTCTCCCTATTCGTCAGAATCCTCCTGTCCCTGACCTAACCGCATGCAAAATGTGCCTGTCAGGGAACGAGAAGATCGCCACGACGCATGAATCTGCACATGCGTAGGATTCCGACAAGACATAGAGGCAGGCGGGCACTAGGACCCAGGCGCGCCTGTGACCAATGACAGTGCTGGCAGGCACTAGGACCCAGGCGCGCCTGTCAGTGCCGGGCGGGCTATTTAAACCAGCTCTTGCAATGCTCACATTGCCGTATGGTCTTATTCCTGTGTTTCTGTTCCTAGTACCTGAGATTGCCTTTGTTGCCGAACCTGCCTGACCCGGATTATCGTGATTCTCTCCTGCCCTGATCCCTGGCTTGTCTGACCATTCTTCTGTTTTCTCCTGTTTACCTGACCTCCTGTTGCTGAACCTGGCCTGTGACCCGTTTATCCTTTTGCCTGCTGATCTGTACCGTGTGCCTCTGCTGTTACCGACCTAGCCTGTCTGACTACATTAAACGCTACCTCTTCACATCTGGCTCTCACTTGTTACCTACCACTGGCAAATCCACCTCTACCACAGCTGGTTGAACTCGGGGGTCGCGACCTGGTCTCAGGCTGCTTCAAGTCCATCCCCACCAGCAGGGGCTCTGGTGAAACAGCAGACTGGGGCTTAGATTCCGCACCCTGAGGGATTCCGGCCTGTGGGTCGCTAGAGGCTACTGCCAGTCGGTCCTTAACAGAACCATACTGCCATGACTGAGCTGGGAAGAGGTCCCTCATCTTGGGATGAGATATGCCAGCACGTGGCGGCACTCACCCAAGCTGTCAAAACACTCCAAGAAAGCTACACCCACCTGGAGGGACGTATTCAGACCCTAACCACGCCAGCAACCACACCATCAGCTCCAGTTGATCCTCCTCCGGCCAGGGGCCACACAGAACCTTCCGCTTGAGCAGTGTTCGCCATGCCTCCGCCAGAACCTCAAATACCAACACCCGAGCGGTTCAGTGGGGATCGAGGTAAGTTCAGGGCCTTCCAGAATTCCTGTCTGTTGTACTTTGACCTACAGCCACTGAGTTTTTCGTCAGAATCTGTAAAGGTGGGATTCATTATATCCTTACTGCAGGGGGAACCCCAAGGCTGGGCCCACTGCCTGCTGGAGAGTCGCCATTTGCATCTGGACTCAGTTTCCTCATTTTTCAGAGCATTGGCAAAATTATACGATGACCCGCAACAAGCTGCTTCAGCTGAAGCAGTGCTACATACCTTGCAGCAGGGTTGCCGGACAGCAGAGGACTATGCCTCAGAATTCAGGCGCTGGAGCGGGGACACCCAGTGGAATGACGCAGCTTTGCGTCACCAATGCCGCCTAGGCCTATCTGAACCTCTAAAAGATGAGCTAGCCAGAGTAGGGGTACCTGACTCCTTGGAAGGATTGATAACTCTGGCAATTCAGGTTGACCGCAGGCTTCAGGAAAGGAGGTTTGAAAGATCCAGTCAAGGGTTAAAACCCACATGGATGCTACCACGGGTTCTGACCATTCCAAACTTCCCTACCAGTACTCGGAATCTGGAACCAGCAGAGGGAGCCGAACCAATGCAGCTTGGGTTGATGCGGCCTTCCCTAACATCTGAAGAGTGCCAGAGACGCCGGGTAAACAACCTTTGCCTATACTGTGGAGCAGCAGGCCATGTGGTACGCTCCTGCCCGGAGAAGTTAAGTAAGTGCTCTTCTCCTACTTTTTCTATGAATCCTGCTTGTGTAGATAAACCCTCTCACTTAGCCATACCAATCTCATTTCAACTCCCCGGAAGAACCGTACAGGTGACGGCCATTATTGACTCAGGGGCCTATAGTTGTTTTGTTGACCTCAATTTTGCAGCGCAACAGCAGATTCCCTTACTGACCAAGGAGCATGGCTTGAACATCCTCTTGGCTGATGGGACTCAAGTTAAGTCTGGGTTGGTAGATCGGGAGACCCCTCCTATATGCACTATAATGGCTGGTCATCATCAAGAACTCCTCCGCTTGGACGCCATTGTGTCCCCACTATTCTCAGTTATTTTGGGGCTTCCTTGGCTACGTGCACGCGACCCCCAAATTAACTGGAGGACTGGGTCAATTCAGTTTAATTCACCCTATTGCCAGGAACATTGCTACCCCAGGTCACCACTAGACACCCAGACTTTGCTTTGTATAAACACAGACACTGAGCTAGCACAAACGGTTCCTACAGCATACCACCACTACCTTGACGTTTTTAGTCCATGGGGAGCAGACATCCTTCCCCCGCACAGGGAGTATGACTGTCCAATTGACCTTCTCCCGGGATCTGAAATTCCCTTCGGCCGAATCTTCCCCTTGTCTGAACGGGAGTTGGGGGCCTTAAAGGAATATATTGATGAAAGCCTTCGAAAGGGATTTATCCGTCCGTCCACGTCACCGGCAGGGGCCGGAATCTTGTTCGTGGAGAAAAAGGAAAAATCCCTGAGGCCCTGTATTGACTATAGGGATCTAAATAAGATTACAGTTAAAAACCGTTATCCTCTGCCCTTAGTCCCTGAGTTATTTCAGAGGTTGAAATCAGCCTCTATTTTCACTAAGCTGGATCTCAGGGGTGCATATAACCTGGTCCGTATACGTGAGGGGGATGAGTGGAAGACCGCTTTTCGCACACAATTCGGGCACATCGAATATTTAGTCTTGCCCTTCGGGCTATGTAACGCACCGGCCACATTTCAACACTTTGTGAATGACATATTCAAAGATTTCCTGGACATCTTTGTGATAGTTTATTTAGATGATATCCTGATTTTTTCATCATCTCTGGAGGCACATCGAGGTCACGTCAGGAGCGTGTTGGAACGACTTTGCCAGCACGGGCTCTACGCCAAAGCGGAAAAGTGTAGTTTTGAGCAGCACAGCATCCCATTTCTGGGGTTAATTATTTCCTCCACTGGAATTGCTATGGACCCTCAAAAAATCTTGGCCATCCTGGAATGGCCGGTACCCACAGATAAGAAAGGGGTTCAGCAATTTATCGGCTTTGCCAATTTTTATAGGAAGTTCATTAAGAATTTCTCAGGTCTGGTATCTCCTATCACCCAACTCACAAAGATGGGAGTACGCTTTCAGTGGACACCAGAGGCACAGGCCACCTTTGAATCACTAAAGAAGCTGTTCACGACAGCTCCCATCTTAAGTCACCCTGATGCGTCCCTACCTTATATATTGGAAGTAGATGCGTCAGAAAACGCAGTGGGGGCCATCCTGTCACAAAGAAAGTGTGTAAAAGAACCAATGCATCCGGTGGCCTTTTTCTCCAGGAAGCTTACCGCGTCAGAGAATAATTATGACATCGGCGATCCGGAATTGGCCATTAAAACAGCACTAGAAGAATGGAGATACCTATTGGAGGGAGCCTTGCATCCCATTCTGGTCTACACAGACCATAAAAATTTGGAATATCTGAGGACAGCTAAACGCCTCAGACCGCGTCAAGCCAGGTAAGCGTTATTCTTTTCGAGGTTCAGCTTCCACATTACGTATCGACCAGGGTCCAAGAATACAAAACCTGACGCGCTCTCGCGTATGTATGAGGACCCCAAAGAAATGCCCAAACCAGATACCATCCTGCCAGCAGGTAATTTCCTATTGCTACAATCAGAGCTCCTGTCTAAATTACAGGCTGCGTCCCTGGAGCCCCCCAACTTACCTGGAGTTCCAATACAGAGTAGGGAGGGTCTCTTATGGAAAGGGAAACAGATCATGGTACCGGAAGGAGCTTGGACCTTGGTCCTGGGCTACTGCCACGACCATCTGTTGGCGGGCCATTTCGGAGTACACAAGACCCTAGAGTTGGTGCAACGCACATTTTGGTGGCCAAGTATGGCCAAAGACTGTGAGGCCTATGTAAGAACCTGTGCAGTCTGCAACAGGAATAAGCCCTCCAGGAACAAGGCTTGGGGCCTGTTACATCCTTTACTGGTGCCAGACAGACCATGGAGCATGATCTTCATGGACTTCATAGTAGAACTACCACCGTCGCAGAATCATACTGCAATTTTCGTGGTGGTGGATCGCCTTTCAAAAATGGCCTACTTCCTTCCACCGAAAAGTACCTCGTCTGCTTCCGAAACAGCACAAGTTTTCATCAGGGAAATAGTGAGACTGCATGGTGTACCCAAAAATATAGTCTCAGATCGGGGTGTTCAATTCACTTCCAAATTCTGGAAAGCGCTATGCGAAAGTCTGGAAGTGAAATTGTCCTTTTCCTCAGCCTATCACCCGCAAACGAATGGGCAGACTGAGCGGACCAATCAAACGCTGGAACAATATCTCAGATGCTACACCTCATTCCTACAGGACGACTGGTTGCCACTCTTGCCCCTGGCAGAGTTTGCCTACAACAATGCAAATCACTCTGCCACCAGGCAGTCCCCATTCTTTGCCAATTATGGTTTCCACCCCACCTTCTTGCCAGACCTGATCCCAGAAATACCAGTTCCTGCAGCTCAAGAGTCCTTAAATTTCTTCGCGTCCAACAACAAACTGTTACAGGAGGCAATGGCAAAGGCTCAGGAAGATAGCAAAAGGGCCTTTGATAAAAGAAGAAGGGGGGAATTGGTCGTGCACCCAGGGGATCAAGTATGGTTAGCAACTACCAACCGAAAGATGGCATGCCCATCGAGGAAATTGGCACCCAAGTTCGTGGGCCCATTTCAGGTGAAGCGTCAAATTAACGAAGTGGCTTTTGAATTAGCTCTGCCTGAGTCTTTCAAAATACATCCAGTGTTTCATGTATCCCTGCTAAAACCTGCCACTCCAGATCCGTTCCTGGACCGTAGATCAAAGCCACCAGTGGCCCTAGACGTTCAGGGAGAGGAGGAATTTGAAGTAGAAGCAATTCTAAACTGCAGGAAGAGAGGGGGTCAGACACAGTACCTTATAAAATGGAAAGGTTATGGGCCAGAAGAAAATTTGTGGGAACCAGTCCGAAATGTCCTCGCTCCCAGGCTAATTCAAAAAATTTTTCGGAACCATCCACAAAAGAGGAGTCAGTTGGGCATCTGGAGGCTGCCCATAAGGGGGGGGCAATGTCAGGGAATGAGAAGATCGCCACGACGCATGAATCTGCACATGCGTAGGATTCCGACAAGACATAGAGGCAGACAGGCACTAGGACCCAGGCGCGCCTGTGACCAATGACAGTGCTGGCAGGCACTAGGACCCAGGCACGCCTGTCAGTGCCGGGCGGGCTATTTAAACCAGCTCTTGCAATGCTCACATTGCCTTATGGTCTTATTCCTGTGTTCCTGTTCCTAGTACCTGAGATTGCCTTTGTTGCCGAACCTGCCTGACCCGGATTATCATGATTCTCTCCTGCCCTGATCCCTGGCTTATCTGACCATTCTTCTGCTTTCTCCTGTTTACCTGACCTCCTGTTGCTGAACCTGGCCTGTGACCCGTTTATCCTTTTGCCTGCTGATCTGTACCGTGTGCCTCTGCTGTTACCGACCTGGCCTGTCTTACTACGTTACACGCTACCTCTTCACATCTGGCTCTCACTTGTTACCTACCACTGGCAAATCCACCTCTACCACAGCTGGTTGAACTCGGGGGTCGCGACCTGGTCTCAGACTGCTTCAAGTCCATCCCCACCATCAGGGGCTCTGGTGAAACAGCAGACTGGGGCTTAGATTCCGCGCCCTGAGGGATTCCGGCCTGTGGGTCGCTAGAGGCTACCGCCAGTCGGTCCTTAACAGTGCCCAACAGCTGAGACAGTGACAAGTACTACCCTGACTAAACATGTCCACTGGGGTCATCCAAGGTTGCAGCATCCAATCAGACAGCTGCTACCCTGATGAAAAGTATGGAGCATTCGGAGGAACAAAGTGAAACAGCACCATCTATACCTTGGAGGCTGCACTGCACCTGCCTACAGGCAAAATGTTGTCAGTGTCATTCTACCCAAAGAGGACTGGTGGCACTGGACCGAAGAGAAAGCTGTATCGAAGAGAAGGTAAGTAAAGTTTGGAAACTGTTTTTAATACAAGAGGGAGACTGAAAAATAAAAAAATCGATTTAGGTACTCTACCTGAAAATTAAATTGGAACTAAACCAATTGGTTTAACTCTTTCAACTCACATTCAGCTAGCGGGTTTATTGAAAAAAAAAAATGATTCGATTTCCCCATCCACACACTTGAGGTTGATGAAGGAATCCTCCCCACTGAACCTTTGTATTCTGAGAGCAGGGAGAATTCCCCACCATCAGAATACACCAATCAGTTGTCGGCTATAGGGAAGCTATGTTGAGGGAACATCTGTCAGGGCAGTTGTACAGAAGGTTGTATGGTAATTTGACTTCTGTACAACCTCCCTGCCCATACATGGATCATATTTTGGTCAGTTCCTGCTAAGGCCGAATTTTGATACACATATGGCCAGCATAAATTTCAAGTCATCAAGAGGCTGGTATAATAAGTAATCACATGTTAAGTACCCTGGCAACTTCAGATCAAGCCCAGTACAAATGTATAGAAAGTTGGCTAGTTCAGCTGGAACCAGGCTACTTTCAATAAAAGGTTACAACTGCCTGTTCAATGACTAACTTCTGTCAAAAGGTCTTACTGGAAAACTTGAATTCGATCAGCTTTTCCAGCACTAGAAGCTTCTTCGTTCCCTTCACCCTGTACCTCACTGATAGGAATGACTGCAATGTAACTCCTGTCAGCAAGACCTTTTTTTACCCAGATGTCTGCCATACTCCATACTGCCACCTCAGGCACTGGCTCTGTGCTCACCACTTTCACTTGATGTAAACACAGAATCCAGCAGAGGAAGCTCCTCTCCTGGCCTCACTCAGAGTACTCCCATGAGAGTACATGCATCCAGGCAAATGGTCTTCCTGTACTGAGGATTGCGTAAGTAGCTGGTGGGGTTGGGGGAACAGCTATGTACTGGGAGGGAATGGAAGAAGAGCTTAGTAGTGGGGGGGGAGGTCTGTACTAGGGAACATGGGGAAGACCTTTGTAGCTGTAGAAATTCTGAAGGACCCTCTGCACACTGGTATATACCCTTTCAAGCAAACTATGCAATAAATAGGGATATTTAGTTCACACATATTGCAATACATGCTTAAGCTGGCCAACTGCGTCAAAGTAATCCCTCTATGGCCAGTCCTACCCTGCCCTGCCTACGCAAGTGCTACTGTGGACACAATGCTAGCATAGGGGAAAAGACACAATGGGGAGAGCTACAAGGTTCAGGTCTGACCTTTGTAGCTGGACACGTGCAGGGGCACTTTGATAGCCATGTGTACCATTACCATGGGTGCAATGTGCTCCCAGTTAAAGAGGGGAACAATAGTAGTCTAGCTGATGCAGAGGAAATTAGGGAAGTATAGTAATTGAGCCATACACCAGTTGGGTGCTTTTTGTAGTCTGTTGCATGCCTGATGTTTTGCTTGCCTTACCTTGAACCTGACAGCTATGACTAAGTAGCTCACCTATAAATAGGATTTCTTACAAGCCTGGAGTTGAGGATAGAAAGGTTTTTTAATCCTCTCTGAGCAGGCCTAGACTAGAGTATTACTGAGAGATTGTAGAAGACTATAACTAGCTGATTAAAACAAACACCACAACCTGGTCAGAAAGAATAGGCAGCCTGTTCTGAAAGACTGTCAGTTCATTTGTTCTGATATCCAGTTTGTAACATACAGGTCTATGCCCTGTAGACAATACCCCTTTCCAAAGAGATCCATTAATAAGTGAATGATGGATTGTCTGACCAACAAATTGACACCACACAGTTATTAAGTCTTATTTGTAAGACAGCCGAAGCTACAGTATGTTCCTATTAAGAGCAAAATACATGTGATCTTTGTACAGAGATATAAGTGGCATTTACAGAAATAGCTGCTGATGCCTGCAACAAGGAGAGTTTAAGTATTTATTTTGGAGTCCATCTTGTCTCCCACCCTACCAAAATACTTCCTGTCATCCTTTAAAATACAATTAAACCCTAGGCAAAATGTTTTTGCCTAGAGTTTAATATTGTTTACAGAACAATGGTCACTGAAAGCTACTTACACATACATATTTGTGTGAGCACGCTAATTCCAGACTTGGTGCTAGATAGCCTATTTAATGCAGTTCTTCACTTTAAAAGTCAGTATCTACAAAATCTGTAGTTGCTGAATTTTCATAAAAGGACATTTACCTGTCCAGAGATACAGTGTGTTTTCATCAGAACCAGCTCTTCACCAGTTTAGGAGTTCCCTGTGCTGCCATATTTAGTGTGGAAAGCCGACTGTGACAGCTTGTGACTTCACAGCCAGCTTCCTACTGCTCAAGCAGTGTTGCACTTTAGAATTGTCCCACATCACAGGTCCCAGAAGGCTGCAAGCAAAAAGAAGGGGCTGAACTTCCTGTCAAGGAAGGTACTAGGTACTCGCTCCCCCCAGAAAAATGATATGCTAAATGTGGTAAAGGAGTGGGGGAGAAAGACTTAAAATGGAAATTCCCCTTTTGGGTAAAGTTCCGCTTTAAGGAGCAGAGCTGAAACAGGCAGTTGTTGGATGGTCTTCAGCTGTTATTCTGCAATTTGAAGCTGAACCTGTTTCTGAGATCTGCTTTCTGTTGCTGACCTAGTGTGTCTGTGGACTTGTCTCTGTTCTGCCTTCCTGCTATTGATGTCGGCTAGTTCCTTACCACATCTTATTTCTGCTGATTACCAGTAACACCTTAGCTAGTTCCTGACCACAGCTTGTTCATTCTGATTCCCAGCATGAACTTGGCTAGGCCCAGTCCTTGGTTTATCTTTGCTGCCTTTCCAGTGTGATCTCAGCCTGTCTCCTGATCATGACTCTGCCATCTACCTATGCCTGCTGTCTGACTTCTAGATTGCTGACAATCGCCTGCCCCAGTCTATTCTCTCAGCCTGATTTTCCTTGCCGAGAGTACTGTCAGTTTTTACAAGAACATTGCATTTAAGTCTTCCTGTCGAAGGTAGCTTCTATGTACCACACAAAGTATGCCAATATACCTCATTGATTGGTGGGCATGGTAAACCTTTAAAGACATTTCCATCTTTGTGGCTTCATTCACCTATCATTTCAGAGCCACTAAGAAAGTTGCTTCTGGAGGACTTACCTCTACCAGATGCATTCATCCAAGCAGTGGCTCTGAACAGGGAACAAATAGCTATGATTTTGGTCTAAATGGTGAAGGGCCACCAGCCCAACATATCAGTACTGGCTTGGGGGCAGATTTCCCCCTGCCCACCAGCCAATTATTGTCCTAGTTTACATGCATTTTAAAACTATTAATGGCACCTGCAGCCATTAAGCAGCAATTATATTATTTCTTTTTAAAGTGTTCTGGGGTTGGTGTTTCCTGTCTGTGAGTGGGCCATCCTGAAAGATAATTGATGAAAATATATTTAAAATTGCATGATAAATATACAGTGTATGTTCATGTTGCCATAGAATATCTCTAAAAACTTTATATTGGTGGACTTATCCCTATTTGAACTTGATGCAGTTACATTTGAGTCTTGCGTGTAAGAAGGGTCTTACAGGAAAATGCTTGTGCTGCCTATAGCAACTAATAAGATTCCAGCTGATGGCTTTGAAGTACAGTATATGTCAGTAAATGTTCAAAATCCTCTCCTTTCAGACATTCAGACATTTTTTTAAACAATCTGGCAGGGGAAAACCAAAGAACGAGACAGTATTTCTGGGAAATCATATATATTAAATGCCATTCAAAGCCAACCAAGAATTCAATAAGAAGAAAAAGCACATACTCATCCCTGTCAAACGTGCAAGGTGATTTATACATCATAAAGTAATTTATTCATAGTGATCATCCATGAAATCAAGACATGCTCCATTCACATTACTCAAAGCCATTTGACAGAAGCTATTTCTGTCAAACTGACAAAAATGCTTAGTACCTTGTGTAGAAAACAGTGTTGTTCAGTTGTCATCGTTGTGTAGTTCGTGTCCTTTTGTACAGTTGCTTGTTTCACGTTATACATAATAATTCAACAAGCAGTATGTATGGGCTTCTCTAAACACATTGAGGTGTGTTTGATGCCCACAGTCTCCATTTTAGCCAATCGTCATTCATTAAATGTATTCCTTGCAATGCATCAGAATAAAAACGTGTTAAGAAAAATGATGTACCTGATAAATGTATATGCATGCCTAACCATGGTAGGGTTTCCGTGTCTTGATAACTGATTTGTGTGCATATACAGTTGCAAGAAAAAGTATGTGAACCCCTTGGGATTACGTGGAGTTTTGCATGAATTGGGCATAAAATGTGCTCTGAACATCATCTAAATCACAACAATAGAACACAGTCTGCTGAACATAATACTACACAAACATTAGATGTTGCCATGGTTTAATTGCACATAACATGTAAACATTCACAGTGCAGGGAGGAAAAAGTATGTGAGGCCCTAGCTTAATGACTTCTCCCAGAGCTAATTGGAGCCAGGAGTGAGCCAACCTTGACTCCAATCAGTGTGATGATATTGGATGTGTTGCTGACAGCTGTCCTGCCCTTAAAAAACACACACCTGTTTTGGGTTTACTGGTTTCAAGAAGCACTGTCTGATGTGAACCATGCCTCGCAGAAAAGAGCTCTCAGAAGACCTACGATAAAGAACTGTTGACTTGCATGAAGCTGGAAAGGGTTACAAAAGTATCTCCAAAAGCCTTGATGTTCATGTGTCCACGGTAAGACAGACTGTCTACAAATGGAGAAAGTTTAGCACTGTTGCTACTCTCCCTAGGCGTGGTCGTCCTTTAAAAATGAATGCAAAAGCACAGTGCAGAATGCTGCATAAGGTAAAGAAGAATCCCAGAGTGTCAGCTAAAGACCTACAGAAATCTCTGGCACATGCTAACATTTTTGTTGACAAATCTACAATAAGAAAAACATTAAACAAGAATGGAGTACATGGGAGGACACCACAGAGGAAGCCATTGCTGTCCAAAAAGAATATTGCAGAACGTTTGAAGTTTGCAAAAGAGCACCTGGATGTTTCACAGCACTACTGGCAAAATATACTGTGGACAGATGAAACCAAGACTGAGTTGTTTGGGAAGAACACACAACACTATGTGTGGAGAAAAAAAGGCACAGCACACCAACATCAAAACCTCATCCCCACTGTGAAACATGGCGGAGGGAGCATCATGGTTTGGGGCTGCTTTGCTGCCTCAGGGCCTGGACGGATTGTTGTCATTGATGGGAAAATGAATTCCAGAGTTTATCAAGACATTTTGCAGGAAAACGTACGACCATCTGTCCGCCAACTGAAGCTCCGCAGAGGATGGGTGATGCAACAGGACAATGACCCAAAGCATACAAGTAATTCAACAAAACAATGGCTGCAACAGCACAGAATACGCCTTCTGGAATGGCCCAGTCAGAGTCCTGACCTCAACCCGATTAAAATGCTGTGGCATGACCTTAAGAGAGCGATTCACACCAGACATCCCAAGAATATTGCTACACTGAAACAGTTTTGTGAAGAGGAGTGGTCCAAAATTACTCCAGATCGTTGTGCAGGTCTGATCTGCAACTACAGGAAATGTTTGGTTGAGGTTATTGCTGCCAAAGGAGGGTCAACCAGTTATTAAGTCCAAAGGTTCACATACTTTATCCTCCCTGCACTGTGAGTGTTTACATGTTATGTGCAATTAAACCATGACAACATCTAATGTTTGTGTAGTATTATGTTCAGCAGACTGTGTTCTTCTATTGTTGTGACTTAAATGACGTTCAGAACACATTTTATGCCCAATTCATGCAAAACTCCACGTAATCCAAAGGGGTTCACATACTTTTTCTTGCAACTGTACATAAAAACAAAAAAACAAAAAAAAAATAGGGATTTTAAACATTTCTTTTGCTTTTCAACATTTTCAACACAGAGGAACCTTTAACCACTTGCCCTCCTGAGGATTTACCCCCCTTAATGACCAGGCCTCTTTTTGCTACTCGGCGCTGCACTAATTCAACTGATAATTGCGCGGTCATGCAATGCTGCTTCCAAACAAAATTTACGTCCTTTTTTTCACACAAATAGAGCTTTCTTTTGGTGGTATTTGATCACCTGTGCGCTTTTTATTTTTCACACTATAAACAAAAAAATACCAAACTTTTTGAAGAAAAACATAATTTTTTACTTTCAGCTATAAAAAATATATAGTAACTCAAAGTTAGTTATAAATTTAGGCCAAAATGTATTCTGCTACATGTTTTTGGTAAAAAAATCCCAATAAGTGTATATTGATTGCTTTGTGTAAAAGTTATAGCGTCTACAAACTATGGTATAGATACTGCAATTTACGTAATTTTTTTGCTATACAGCGCTGCACTAGTTTAACGGACAAATGCGCGGTCATGCAATATGGTACATAAATGAAATTTATGTCCTTTTTTCACACAAATAGAGCTTTCTTTCGATGATATTTGATCGCCTGTGTGGTTTTTATTTTTTGCGCTATAAAAAAAAAGGCTGACAATTTTGAGAAAAAAAAACAATTTTGGACTTTTTGCTATAAAACATGTCCAGTAAAAAAAATGTAAAAATCAAAT
Organism: Staurois parvus; assembly: GCF_062004578.1. Lineage (NCBI taxonomy): Eukaryota > Metazoa > Chordata > Amphibia > Anura > Ranidae > Staurois > Staurois parvus. The sequence continues at coordinate 4,775,340 of NW_028318784.1, forward strand.
TTCATCATAAATAAAAAAAAAACCCAATACGTGTAAATTAATTGGTTTACGTGAAAGTTATAGCATTTACAAATGGCTGGAAAGATACTGGGATTTTTAATTTATTTTTATACTAATAATTGCGGTAATCAGCGACTTATGGCGGCGATCAGTGACTTATGGCAGCGATCAGTGACTTATGGCAGGACTGCGGGACTACGGCGGACATTCTGACACTGGGGGGGACTGACTTGGGGTCACTGACATCCCCAGTGACACCAATACAGTGATCAGTGCAAAAAAAAACCACTGACATTGTACTAATGGCACTGGGGAGGAAGGTGTTAATTTTTTTATTCACTGAAAGGGTTAACTGTGTGAGGGGAGTGTTTTACTAGGGGGCGGGATTGTGTACACGGGACATGCTGATCGGGAGAGATAAACTCTTCTCTCCTGATCAGCGTGTCAGGAGCTGTCAGGGAACTGACAGAAAGCAGAGCTACTGCAGCCCTGCTCTCTGTCAGTGATTGCCGCTAATCGGCGGGACACGGCCGGTAATGACCGGGTGTGACCTGGCGACTGACACCCGTGGCCAGGATCGGTGGTGCAGGTAGGGCGGTGGCGCGCCTCGTGCGCACCCCCTACCTCTTTTGCAATCGCACGTTTTAAAACATGCTTTTGCCCAGCCGTGCCGACATGCCGCCATATTTCTACAGTGGCTGGTCAGCAAGTGGTTAAAATAACTTTCCAGTGTCAGGGAACCCCTGCTAAAAATGTCTACTACTCATTATTGTGATGGACAGTGGGAATAATGCTCCCTACACCTGTGATCATTGGGAAGAATTACTGCCTTACAGATAGCTGAAAAAGTCAATGGTGTCAGTGGGAACATATCTGAGAGGCAGACATTGCTCATTGCTCCAGGAACCCCTAGTAAAATCTAGAGGGACCCTATGGTTCCTTGGAACCCTGGTTGAGAAACCCTGTTCTAGAATGTCCTGCGGTGCCTTTTTTATGACATAACACTGGAAAGACTGATCTCCAGTCCAGCAGCTCAATTTAAGTCAGGATATTCCAGGAGTCAAGAGGTTCTTGCGCTGTTATTCTAAAGATGGAGGTGACTGAAGCAATAAGTGTCCAATCCTTTCCTGTTTCTGTCAACTAATGTGAAAATAGGTTAAACTGTGTCCACAGCCAAAACTTTTCTATTTTTGCATAGATTGAGAAAGGGCTACCTCTGTCAGCTTCTGACAAAACTAATGAGTGTCCTAAAGTAGAACTATAGGAAAAACTTTTTATTCATTTTGAATAGCGTGTTCCATTTGGGAAATTTAATTTTCATTCCTGTTCTCTCTTATAAGCAAAACAGGAAGTGAAATGAAATCCCTTCAAATTAAGGGAATCTCTTGGGGCCCCCAGGTCACCAAAACTAGTGTCCCTATTGGAAGATTTAACTTCTATTACCTTTCTGGGGACAACCCAAAAATTGGAGTTTTCTTTTACCTTAATTTTCAATGATAATGGTAAACAGAACAAATAGAGGGGGTAAATCTCCCTAATGGGGGCACAGACAACAATACAAATCTAACAAGGTTTCTAATCCCTCTCCACTCTGTTCAAAACTAACAAAAATGTGTTGCTTTTAGTTATACTTTACTACTGTCATTATGGGTACTATAGTGAACAGTATCAGAATATAAACAAATTTGCACCTGCAGTAGAAAACTAAGGCAATCACCACATCCAAGGAGTTGTAAGATGAGCTTCGAATTTGGGTTGACTTCAATCTGAGCTGTTCACTGTTTGACAAACATTACCAATCATGCACTTTCTGGCCTCTGAACTGCAACCAGGTGGTATGGAAGGACCAATTGTGACAGTTTTCCATTGTGCCAGCCCCCCTCTAAAAAAGTCAGGGTTCCTTTGTTCATTATGTGTTGCAAAAGATATAGAGCAGTTAAGGAAAGATCAGAGAAGGCAAGGAAAGTTAGGTGTCCATCTCTGTGCTCAGTGCTAATTGCTAAAAAAATACTGTCAACCTCTCTGTGTTTACATGCGGTTGCGGATATGCTCACAGAGTTTATTTGGAAGTGATACAAATTACAGATAGATTTTTCAGAGTTTTGTCAGGGACAGTTACATGCTGGCGATCATTGCACAAAATGTCCATATTTATATTCAAACAGAGTGTGTTTTGTACTCTAATATAGCACATTTAGTAGAAAATGCAGAATAGTTTTTCTGGCTGACATATCTTTCTGTGTGTGACACAAAAAAATGGGAGGGTATGGAAGCTGCTTCTTTTCTTTCATGTTTTCTTTTTTTTCCTTTCAGTTATATTTAAAGAAAGAGGCATGGGGTATGATTTTTAGTTCAATTGTTTAACCACTTCTATACCAGCCTGAAATACCCATTCATTACCAGGCCATTTTTCAGTCTTCAGCGCTGTGATAGTTTGATTAACAATTACTCCATCATGCAAAAATGTAGCCATAAGATGTTTATATAAAAACATTTTAGACAGATTGAGCTTTCTTTTGGTGGTACAGTATTTAAAAACTGTTGTGTCACGGAGTGCCAGGGCCTCTCCCATCCCCCGCCATATCCCTCAACCCCTCCCTTTCCCCTTGCACAATCCGATGACATTGTAGCTTCCATGGACAGGGCTGGGCTGGCCGTTGCTGATGCAACCTAGCCGCATACCACATGGTTTTCAAAAGACTCGCACAGGAAGCAGCCCTCCTATCTTTGTTCCTGTCCATGCTGCTGGAATCATCTTGCTCCCAGAAAGATGCTGGGAGACTCGGGTGAGGGGGACTGCGCCTCCCCAGCCATCCCCCCTGTGCACTCTGCAGACCCCCAAAAGGTCAGGACTGTAGCCCTCTGCAATACCCCAGGGTTGGGAGTCTCCACAGCTCTGCATGAGCCTTCTCCTCAAAGGTCAGACCCCACAGCTCAGACCCTGCAAGTCTGTAAGCCTGTCTACTGAGCACCCTTGCACCCTGTCTGCTGCTGAGTGCCCTGGGAGCTGCTGCTGAGGGACCCTGCACACTATCCGTGACTGCGTGTCCCTGGAGTCTGTCTGCTGCCGAGTGCCCTGGGAGCTGCTACTTAGGGACCCTGCACACTGTCCATGGCTGCGTGTCCCTGGAGGCTGTCTGCTGCTGAGTGCCCTGGGAGCTGCTGCTGAGGGACCCTGCACACTGCCCATGGCCGCGGGTCCCTGGAAGCCGTCCGCTGCTGAGTTCCCAGGGAGCTGCTGCTGTCTGCTGATCGCTGGTTGTCCCTGGAACGCCGACCGCTGGTCATCCCTGTCTGGAGCCACCTGCCGCTGAGGGTCTACAAGCTGCTTACCGTGAGTGTCCTGAACTGTCCCTGTTGTACGCATTGACCACCTGTGTCCTGAACTGTCCCTGTTGTGCGCACTGACCATCTGTGTCCTTAACTGTCCCTGTTGTGCACACTGACCACCTGTGTCCTGAACTGTCCCCGCTGTGTGCACCGACCACCCATTGTCTGAACTGTCCCTGTTGTGTGCACTGACCACCTGTGTCCTGAACTGTGCCTGCTGTGTGCACCGACCACTCGTGTTCTGAACTGCCCCCCTGTGTGCACTGACCACCTGTGTCCTCAACTGTCCCTGTTGTGCGCACAGACCACCTGGGTTATGCACTGCCCTACTACACGCCTAGTCTACCCTTACTTGAACCACTCCATAGCGTGCCCGGAGTATAGCTACCTGTGAGTCCCCGTGAACCCAATGTCCCTAGAAAGCTGGGTGGGAGCTGTGCTGAGGCCAGACTCCACAGCTAGAGTCCCGTTGAGTCCCCGAGACCCCTGCCCAGGGGTAGGTTGCCGCCTGTTGCCCAAGGTCCCTGCCCAGTGGTAGGTTGCCGCCTGTTGCCCGAGACCCCTGCCCAGGGGTAGATTGCTGCCTGTTGCCCAAGGCCCCTGCCAAGTGGTAGGTTACCACCTGTTGCCCAAGACCCCTGCCCGGGGGTAGATTGCCGCCTGTTGCCCGAGGTCCCTGCCCAGTGGTAGGTTGCCTCCTGTTGCTCGAGACCCCTGCCCAGGGGTAGATTGCTGCCTGTTGCCCGAGGCCCCTGCCCAGGGGTAGATTGACGCCTGTTGCCCGAGTCTCCATTCCGCTGTCCAGTCACGGAGGGAGCTCGGCTGAGGCCCCAAGCCTAGGAGGGAGATTGCCTGCCTGTCGCCGAAGACCCCCCGTGCCTGGAATCGTTCCTGGTTTGCGCACACATCACCCTCCCTGCCATTTCCCCATTGAGTGTCTGTCATTTTGTTGCTTCAATAAAGCTTTGTGTGTTCCCCATCTTCTCCGTGTGCTCTGTCCTGCCTACGCTTCTGTTACATGTTGTATTTTTTATTTTTACTATAAAGGAAGAAAAATTAAAAAAAAAAAAAATACACTCTACTGTAGATTTTTGAAAAACTAAAATATATGGCAGTTATCTTTCCAATAAAAATGCAGTTTAGCAAAAAGCTTCAAGACAGTTTATGAATTCACTACAATGTGCATTTCCTTTTTCTGTGAAATAATATAGTTTTTGATTAAAAGTTGCCTGGTTGCTTTCTTTTTACTCACCCGACTCAGCCAGAGACTGGTCAACCAGTGCTACATTATGGGGCTTATTTACTAAAGCTGGAGAGTCCAAAATCAGACTCCCTTCTGCATAGAAACCAATCAGCTTCTAACCTCAGCTTGTTCAATGAAGCTTTGGCAATGAAACCTGGAAGCTGATTGGTTTATATGCAGAAGGGAGTCTGATTTTGGACTCTCCAGCTTTAGTAAATAAACCCCTATGTGTCTGCACCATACTTAATGTGAAATCATCATGCAACTGAAGTATTTAGCGATGTGGACACCCAAATATGAACCTTCAGACTCAGGACCTAGCATTTCAGTTGACCATGACTATTAGTTTTAGCTGCAATGGGGGGAATACTCAAGCAGCAAATTTTTAATATGCAGCTTTCATTGGAAGACAGAAGGTGGAAGTGCACTGGAACCCAGGCAGCCACTATACAGAAAGGTAAAGATACAGCTTCAGCCCAAGCTTCTCTTGACTACGTAGTCAGTAGGAGTTCAGGCTGAAGCTGTATCTTTACCTTTCTGTATAGTGGATGGGTTCTAGTGTGTGGCTTCTGCTAGCCTGAATGAGCTTGTTTGAACGTCGGCACCCGATTTGTGCTTTGGACTGCAAGAGGAGGCTTTGCATTCCTTTGAGTGGTTCCTCAAGTTCTTTGTATATACTGTAGATGCAGCTTTCATTAATATAATAATGGTGGTTTTACTATGAAATTCCTTTTTCATGTACATGCTGTTGCTGGTACCTTGCAGGTGACAAAAGAACTTGGTAGTTGTTTATGAAACACAGTGTTTTAGCAAACCAAATTTCATTCTTTTACGGTAGATTTAGAGGCACATCTAAATCTACCCCTCCTCTGAAGCATTGTCCACATTTGGATCGTGCATCAGAGGCAATTGACAGGTAGTGATCAGGCAGTGTGATGCCCGTTTTAACCACATTTTTGCAAACACGCTACAACTACACGTATTGAACATGGCTGTGAGGCATTTGCAGAGCTTATCCATTCACCTGAATGTGCAATGTTTGATGGGCATGTAAGCAAGATTTTGCCTAGGGCACAAAGCGAAGCATTGCAACTACAGAATTTGAACACCTCTATCCACAGTCCATTGCAGCAAAAAGGAGAGCTATGACTCAACTGCTCGTTTTTATGGCCCCTCTATCCGTGCATCTAAACTTAGTCTTAGGGTTTAGGTCTATATTAATATGATCGCTCACAAGCAAAATACCACAATAAATTAAAAAATCATAGCAAAATGGTGATAAAATGTTTTGAATATGCTCATTAAAGCTAAGGCAAAAATGCTAATTTAGGTCTTTTTATTATTTCAAGCACTGCAAGTGGGAACAGGCCATGAGGGATGAATGCTGAGTAAAGACTTGTCGAAAATCATTAAAGACAACACATGAGTGATGAGTGAAAATTGACAAGTGAGGATTGATGCATCACTCTATGCATTGTGACATGTCACTGATCAAACACATTTACTTTGATGAATGATTATGTCTAGCTTTGATGAATGGTAATATTCACTAGGTCTGTAATATTTTGCAATGATGTATACTGATGCTCAGAAATGGACAATACATTCGGAATAATTACAGAATCAGTCAGAATTATTATCTCAAAGTTTAAAACAACTAATGGGGAGTTCTGTCAGCTTGAATTTCCAAGCCTTCAATCTTGCCCCAGCCATTAGAATATAATGCCACTCTCTTTGTTGGAATTTCTATTTATTTTTAATATGGAAACTGAAAAAGTCACTGATACCCCAAAGCAGAAGAGAACATGACAATTACAAGGTGGACAGTGACAATGCCAGTAATATCAGCTTGTGACTTCACTGCCAGAAACCTCTAAAGAAGCCATTGGACGCCTCAACCCACCAGACTCAACCTACAAATGAAAAAACACTTTTGGGTGGACTTACTGTTCTAAATGTTTCTTCTCCCTAGGCTTCATGCACACAGGACTTTTTTCACACCTTAAAGAATAGACCTAAAGTCGCATTTTGCATGCGCATTTCATTCATGCAAGTTTATCCGTATTTGTGCCATTAATGCATTATATTGGTCATATTCATTTACGTGATCTGGCATTTCCAGTTAGGGGGTGCACACGCCACAGGCAACCCAGCTGTGCTGTGATTAGACACAGCACAAGCCAATCAGCGGATGCTGGCCAATGGATGACCACTGGCACCCGCTGATCAGAGAGGAGAAAGCCAGAACAGAGCTATGCCTATGTAAACAAGGCAAAGCTCTGTCCTGTTAAGGCAGATGTGCTGGACTTTGTTTCCCTGCAGAGCAGGGAATAAAATCCTGCACATCCCTTAGTGAAGCACCTAAAAGTACATACAAAAACTCTGGTTAGACACACATTTAATTCTTTTATCATCCTAGATGTTTAACCCCTTCCCAGCCAGTGTCATTAGTACAGTGTCAGTGCATATTTTTAGCACTGATCACTGTATTAGTGTCACTGGTTCCACAAATTGTTAGTGTCAGTTAGTGTTAGATTATTATTATTCTTATTATACAGGATGTATATAGCGCCAACAGTTTGCGCAGCGCTTTACAATATAAGGGAGACAGTACAATTACAGTACATTTCAGTACAGAAGGAATAGGAGGGCCCTGCTCGTGGAGCTTACAATCTAAAGAAAGGGGGAGGTGATACAAAAGGTGATAGCTGCGCGGGATGATCTGGTGGAGGTGATTCAAGTACAGTTCTTAGGTGGAGGTGGGGTAGGCTTCCCTAAAGAAGTGAGTTTTCAAAGATCGCCTTAAGGCAGACAGGGTGGGGGCTGACCGGACATGCTGTGGTAGGGAGTTCCAGAGGATGGGAGAGGCTCTGGAGAAGTCCTGGAGGCGAGCGTGGGAGGAGGTGATGGGGGAGCTAGAGAGGAGGATATCATGGGAGGAGCGGAGTGGGCGATTTGAGTGGTATCTGTGGATGAGGTTGGTGAGGTAGCTAGGGGCAGTGTTGTGGATGGCTTTGTAAGCTGTGGTTAGTATTTTGAATTTTATACATTGGGTTAGTGGAAGCCAGTGGAGGGATTGGCAGAGAGGGGCAGCAGTCGCTGATCGGTTGGTAAGGTGTATGAGTCAACAGCAGCATTCATATCCCGCAATATTGCAATCCCGCTATAAGTCGCTGATTGCCATCATTACTAATATTAGAAACATTAAAAAAATAAAATTCCAGTATATATACCATAGTTGTAGACACTATAACATTCATGTAAACCGATCAATATATGCCTATTGGAATTTGGGGATTTTTAAACCAAAAATATGAAGTAGAATATATATTGGCCTAAATTTATGAAGAAATTGTTGGGGGTTTTTTTGGTTATTTTATAAAGCAGAATGTAAAAAATTGTTTGTTTTTCCAAATTTTCGGTCTTTTTTTGTATAGCACCAAAAATTAAAAAACTCAGAGGTGATCAAATACCACCAATCAAAAGCTCTATTTGTGGAAAAAAATTATATGAATTTAATTTGTATACAGTGTTGCATGACTGCACATGACAGTTAGTCCTCATGCACACTTGACGTTTTTACAGTTGCTGGTTTTGGTTCTTGATATTTTTTTCTACAGCTATTGAACCCCCCAGCATGTTATCCTATGTGTCTATGTGCACACATAGACTATAATCAACATTTTTTGGCTGGAAAAAAACCCCAGAACTAGTGAGTTTCTAGAGGAGTTTTTTAGCTGGAAAAACGCCCTAACGCTGAAAAACGCAGCGAAACACGGTAAAATGCCCCAAACCGGCATCTCTGGTGTTTTTTCGACCAAAAAAATAAATTTGTTGATTAAAAAAATGCTAAATAATGCAAACGTGGAAAAACGCAGGAAAACGCTGCATTATCAAAACGTCCCCCCAGTGAGAATGAGAACTTAAAGTAATACAGTGCCAAAAAGCAAAAAATGTCCTGAATATGAAGGTAGGTAAATCCTCTGGAGGTCAAGTGATTAACCTACCTGCTACATTTGAGTTGAGGCATGGGACAGATACAACCAAAAGGAACATTCACAAATAGTCCTCATGCACACTGGACATTTTTACAGCAGGGGCGGACTGACCATTTGGAAACTCGGGGGCCTGGGGTCAGTAGGGGGCCCCATGAGATGCCCCTGGTACCTTTTTCATAGGCTTTTTTGAGTTTGGGCAAGGACACAGGGGCTCCATGATCCCCTATTGCCCGGGGGCCTCATGAGTTGTCAGTCCACCCCTGTTTTACAGCTGCTGTTTTTGGCTTTTGGTGTTTTTTTCTACAGCCAGTAAACTCCCCAGCATGTTATCCTATGCGTCCATGCACACATAGACTGTACTCAACGTTTTCTGTCAGGGGTGTTTTTTGGCTGGAAAAAAACCCAGGACTAGTTGGTTTCTAGAGGAGTTTTTAGCTGTAAAAACGCTCTAATGCAGTAAAACGCGGCAAACCAGCATTTTTGGACTTTTCTTGAGAAAAAAAACGCTGCCCCGTGTGCATGGAGCCATATAGAAAGAAGATGAAGGCTGTATGTCTAGATGCCTCTGGAAATAAACCAAGAAACCCAGTACTGAAAAGAAAAACCTTACACACAGCTCTGCCCCAGAGAGAGCATATTTAAATGTCACATGTTTGAAGGACAGATACATTTCATATCTGAAATGTCTTATATTCCTTATTTATTTCTTTTCACTTTTTACAGTCTTTGCATATTAAAGTACTCAGCTTCTTTTGATTGCTAAAGAACTGCCAGCCAAAACAGAGAAATTAAAGTCTAATATATTATGACTACCTAAGTCCGTGGGCAGGAATCTAACATAAATCAGTGTGTAAAATGCATGCAAGCATTTTCTCTGTCAGAAACTGGCAGTCTTGCCAGCTTCACCCATTATTATTACTATTTCCACCACTTCCAATATTTCACTTGACCAGAAACTGCAAATCATTCCTCGGCTGCATACAAAGCTTTTTACCTACCCAAAAAGTAAACAGCATACTTTACCTGGGGAGTCCTAGCTTAATTTATTAAAGAGGTTTTGAGGTTGACCATAAACCATATCACAGATGATGCTGTGTCAATTTCTTGGACATATACAACACTAACATACACTATATTGCCAAAGTTTGTGAACACCTGATCATCACACCAATATGAGCTTATTGACCATCCAATTAAAACTACGGCCATAATTATTAAGTTTCATAACCCCCCCCCGGAGCTGTAACAACCTCCACTCAAAAGATTTTGGAGCGGGTCTGTGGGAATCTGTGCCCATTCAGCAAAAAAAAGTAAAGTATTTGTGAGGTCAGATGCTAACGTTGTATGAGAAGACCTGTCTTGCAATCAATGTTCTGATTCATCCCCAAGGTGTTCAATACTTTTGGCCATATATTCTGCACATGTTTACATGGGATCTTGAACCAGTGGAGCTTACAATTACCTCACTCATACAAGAACACTCTCCAGGGCTTCACCTATGTCAAGAAAGGAACTGATTTTAATCACTTGATCCTATAGGCACAAAACCTCCATTACCCAAAAGTGTTCTGTCTCAACTATAACCTTTTGCACTGACATCTCTTCATTGATCTTAATCTTTCCAGACATTATCCACTTGCCCTCCTGAGGATTTACCCCCCTTAATGACCAGGCCTCTTTTTGCTACTCGGCGCTGCACTAATTCAACTGATAATTGCGCGGTCATGCAATGCTGCACCCAAACGAAATTTATGTCCTTTATTTCACACAAATAGAGCTTTCTTTCGGTGGTATTTGATCACGCTATAAACAAAAAAAGACCAAACATTTTGAAGAAAAACAATATTTTTTACTTTCAGCTATAAAAAATATAAAGTAAACTCAAAGTTAGTTATAAATTTAGGCCAAAATGTATTCTGCTACATGTTTTTGGTAAAAAAAATCCCAATAAGTGTATATTGATTGCTTTGTGTGAAAGTTATAGCGTCTACAAACTATGGTATAGATACTGCAATTTACGCCATTTTTTTGCTATACAGCACTGCGCTAGTTTAACGGACAATTGCGAGGTCATGCAAGATGGTACATAAATGAAATTTACCTCCTTTTTTCACACAAATAGAGCTTTCTTTTGGTGGTATTTGATTGCCTGTGCGGTTTTTATTTTTTGCACTATAAAAAAAAAGGCTGACAATTTTGAGAAAAAAAACAATATTTTGGACTTTTTGCTGTAAAACACTTCCAGTAAAAAAAAATTAAAAATCAAATTTCGTCATAAATTTCGGCCAAAATGCATGCGTTTTTGCTAAAAAAAAAACCCAATACGTGTAAATTAATTGGTTTACGTGAAAGTTACAGCATTTACAATTGGCAGGAAAGATACTGGGATTTTAAATTTTTTTTATACTAATAATGGCAGCAATCAGCAACTTATGGCGGCGATCAGTGACTTATGGCGGCGATCAGCGACTTATGGCAGGACTGCGGGACTGTGGCAGACATTCTGACACTGGGGGGGGAACTGACTTGGGGTCACTGACATCCCCAGTGACACCAATACAGTGATCAGTGCAAAAAAAAAACACTGACACTGTACTAATGGCACTGGGGAGGAAGGGGTTAACTTTTTCATTTACTGAAAGGGTTAACTGTGTGAGGGGGTGTGTACTGCACGGGACAGGCTGATCGAGAGAGATAAACTCTTCTCTCCGGCTCAGCATGTCAGGAGCTGACAGGGAACTGACAGAAAGCAGAGCTACTGCAGCCCTGCTCTCTGTCAGTGATTGCTGCTAATCGGCGGGACACAGCCGGTAACGACCAGCTGTGACCCGGCGACTGACAACTGCGGCCGTGATCGGCAGGACAGTGGTTTTGCCCAGCCGTGCCACCCTGCCAACGTATTTCTATAGTGGCTGGGCGGCATGTGGTTATGCTACCAAGCTGAATTAGCAGACTGCAGCATTCAGTGTACAGCCAGATGTGCCCCTTCCCCACATGTGAACTCTACTTCAAGGGCACCATCCTCTCCTGGCACTGCTCTATCCTAGGCTGGATACAGAGAGGCAGAGTGCAGTTTGTATCACTCCGGCAGTGCAGGCCCCCACTTCACTGCTCTGGGAACTGTGGATCAGCAATCACAGGGCATGATCTACCAATCATCTGGCTGTGACTGACTGGTAGATCATGACTGATGGGTTGCCAAAACACAATCTAAAGATTTACCCAATTAGCAGATAAAAGTAAGGGAGCAAGGAATATAACAAATGCACACAATACCAAGCTGTAGTGCCACCATGCTATCATGCTATCATGAGGTGTCACTAAGTGCATCATTCTCAATAACAATGCAGTACAATCTAATACAACAGCAGTAAACACAAAAAAACTCAACATGAGATACGTTAATAAACATAGCTGGCTGGTCCTAGGGACATGAAAGATGCAAAAACAAATGATAACAATGTGAGATGGGGAAACAGCTCTCATTGTTTGAATACTGCTTGTGTGGAGTAAATTAAATGTTTTCACTGACAAGCTGCAGTTTAGCAAAAAGATGTCACTGTTTTTCTAACACAGCCTCAGACTGCATAGATATTTCTATATTCATGAAGAGGTGGAGTGTTCACACAGAGTTGAGGGAACAGGAAGAGGAGAGAGAGCAGCCATGTTTAGAGGATGGTGAATGCAGGGGCCGTGTGAGCTGAGAATCTGATGACATCCAGGTGTGAGAGCATCTCTCCGTAACCAGAGCTGCAGCTAAGTGAAGCTGATGAGATTGCTGCCAGGAAGCTGATGAGATTGCTGCCAGGAATGCTTATGAGATTGCTGCCAGGAATGCTGATGAGAGCAGAGGAACTTAACAACATATACGGGGAGACCGCATGCTTGTTGGAGAGACATTTGTTCTGTTCATAGTCACCAGCGGATGCAAAGCAGAGCCGGGTCGGTAAGATCGTGCACACACCTCATTTCAGTGTTGGAGCCTTGAGACTGAGTCCAGGCCTATAGTTAGTTAGTTAGGGTCTCTGTTTGTGTCAGACCACAAGTGTTGTTACTGATTATTGGAAGGACTCCACAACTTAAAGTGACATTTCACATTGGAGAGCTGATAACATCCCACAAACTCAAGCCAGACTGGCGTTTTGCTCAGAAGGAATACTCAGGCACGTACTACAGGACCAGTTATGGGAGGGGGAATACTGTAGATTTGTGTAAGATTGTAAGCTGTTGTGCTGCACCGCAGACTAGCCCATGCCGTACACCCATACACTGATTCCTGCTCTTTTAGGGTAATAACGGGTAAGATGTGGCAGCTTAGTTGTGCCCACCAGTAGGTAAATCACTACAACTTCTACCTTCATCCATCAGGAGGCGCCGTGCTGTGCAGCACAAGGGTCTCAGCCTTTGGGCTGGGTGTATGTAAATTTATTGTATGTTCTCAGCATTTGTGGTTGTGTTTATTTGCCACATCTAAGTAAAATTCTGTTGTGGCAAAAGCTGGTGTTGTGGTTGCTTTCCTCGTTCGTGACTTCACTGTATCCTGGGGAGCCCACCCCGGTACACGGCTTACAACAATTTAGCATAATTTGGTTGTTTTTAGAAGGCTTAGATGATTCTTTTGAAGAAGCCATCTAATCAGAGAGACCAGAGCATGTCAAACCTCAGTTGATTGAAGTTATTATTCAAAGATAAACAAAATACGTCCAAGTTGTCCAATTGAATAAATACTGGAAACATATACCGATCCATAGGAGAAGGTTGAGGTTCCAGGTGAATCTTAGATACTGTATACTGAGTTACATGGGCACCAGGAGGTGTCAGTCCATGAAGACACTGGGATGTCCAACAGCCCATGAAGACATCATGTCACTTCTACAACAGTAGCAAGGCTTGCAAGATCCCTTATGGGTGGTTATAGGATAGTCTGTCTAGTTGGTTGAAGGGACTTCCTGACAAGTATGGAAGATTCTGTTTCCAGTTTCTGAGGAAAGGGAAATTTCTGCACAACGACAGTTGGGGATGAGTCTGATGAGCTTTTTAGGCCTTTTGCTGTTAGCAGGCGTTTTGACTTGATGCGTGAGCTCTTGTTTGTATCAGCTTTGATCTTGATGGACAAATCTGTAAATAAGTCACAGTTTGACTTCTTTGTAGGATAATTTTATTGGAGTGCACATTATCTGAGGCTTGGGGTTTTTATGGATGGCAGGTTGCAATAATTACGCATCCTAGATAAGTCTTTATGGCTTTAGAATCACTGGTTCAGACATTATGCTGTTGATGTACCTTGTGTATGCTTAGGATGTCTCTTCCCAGCAGGAGTGTCAGGAAACTAATGCAGCTAATGCTATTCTTCTGCAGCTCATGCTAATTCTTTAGCAGCTCATGAGAATTCTTTTTCAGCTAATGTGAATTCTCGTGCAGCTAATGTAAATTCTCGTTCAGCTAATGCTCATTCCAATGCAGCTGATGTTTGTGCACATGTACCAGTACACACACAAGCCCAAGCTAATACCCAGCATGCATTGACATGTAGGTGCATTTCTATGTGCATCGGCGTGCACATCTTCCCAAACCTGTGCTTCTTGGAGCCTTGTACCTCTGTCACCACATTCAGGGGTGCTTGGACCAGAGCTGCAAGGGCAGCCCTCTTGTCAACTTGGCCTTCAACCAAGGTACGTGACAGGCACGCTGAGAGTTTCTACTGTGCCTCTGCTTCTCCTGTTCTCACTAACATGAGTGACTGCAGCATCACTCCTGACAGTAGGTGCAGGGGCCCGATAGCAACTGGTAGGAGGACTCTGCTCTTTACAGTAGGAGCCTGATATGGGGAATGAGGACAGACTGGCTTTCTTCCTGTCTTCCATATAAAATGACCCGAGATTGGAAAATGGATTAGAGTTTAGCACTATGATAACAGAGATTTTGAGGGGGGAATTAGCCATAGACCCTCCTCCCCTTTTCTCTTCAGAAACTCATGCTAATTCTTTTGCTGCTCATGAGAATTCTTCTTCAGCTAATGCTCATTCCCATGCAGCTAATGTTCGTGCACATGTACCAGTACAGAGACAAGCCCAGGCTAATATTCAGGGTGCACTGACGCATAGGCACATTTCTTCCCGCATTGGCGCCAAGCTGCCTATTTGAAGGAGACTCTGCTGCGTACTAACTGCTGGATGTTCTTCAGCTTCCTGTGACCCATCTTCCTGTGTTCCTGTTTCTACTGACTGATCTTCCATTGTAAACCTGGCTTGCTCCTGACCTTGCTCTGTGAAGTCTGGATTCTGACCTTGGTTTGCCTTAGACTACTCTCTGCCTGATCTCCTGGTGCTGACCTCGGCTTGCCTATGACTATTCTCTGCCTGATCTCCTGGTGCTGACCTCGGCTTGCTACTGGACCTCGCTCTGCATGCTAACCTGGTACCGACCCCAGCTTGCCTCCTGACCACGCTGTTGTCTCACTGTGTATGACCCTGGCTCACCTTGACTACATCCATGACCATGGCAGTCACCTTCTATCACCCATGTTTCTTTGAGCCATGTACCTCTTTCACCACATTCAGGAGTGCTCAGACCAGAGCCACAAGGGAGGCCCTCTCGTCAACTTAGCTTGCAACCAAGGTACATGGCAAAGAGTATAATTTTGGCATTATAGTCAACTGGTGAGATGCAGTCAGCTAAATGGCTTATATCAAGTTGAGAAAGTATCTCTTTTGGTGTAGGGTTTTTCTCTTTATCAGTAGGTGCTTGATTGCACTCAATGAGTATAGGAAGCAGAATCCACTCGATTCATTCAAAATGCACAATAATGAAACCATAAGAACAAGCTGACCTTCCCAAAATTTTCACTAAGCCAACACAGGTATGCAGTGTATAGGACAAAAC
Organism: Staurois parvus; assembly: GCF_062004578.1. Lineage (NCBI taxonomy): Eukaryota > Metazoa > Chordata > Amphibia > Anura > Ranidae > Staurois > Staurois parvus. Next base: position 4,790,793 of record NW_028318784.1, read on the forward strand.
ATTTCCCTCTACGTTGGACAAATCATAGACTACTGGAGTTTAGATTGCCTTGTATAAAGGACATATTATTGCACCAAATTAAGTTTTTCCCCAAATTCCTTGACAATGTAACTAACTGCTTTTCAGTGTGATCGTCGAAAGTGACTGTTCATACTTTTGTAAAATTGTATATAAAATTTGGTTGTGTAAGGGCTCATGCACAGGCATAGAAAGTTACTGACAATTTTGTGGCAGAAAGCTGACATTCTGCATATAAAGTGATCTATAGTGCATCTCAGCACATATTGACATCCATGTGTATGTACTGTATATAGAGTTCTGATGCTTATTAAGTAGACAATTATTCATTCAGAATGACTGAATACCCAGGTAATTCTGCACCACAACTGCCACTGCCTATACTTTATGTTTATGTCTGTTCTCTGGCTCTGAATGAGCCCTTCACTAGACAGTGGCGGTTGTGCAGGCACAAAAACACCTCAGCCTTCAGTTATTCTGAATAAATCTTGGTGACTTAGATTCTGTAGTGGTTTTACACCAGGTGTAGGGATGAACTAAACTTACCTGGGTTCAAGGCAGGTTCAACTGACTTTACTGAAGTTCTGGTGTCAAATCCGAATCCCACTGACATCAATGGTAGTCAATGTTAACAAGTAATGGCCATTTTCTGGGCTACTAGGCAAGGGGCTTTCAAACAAATGGCATGGGGCCTAGGCACTGCCCTAGCAAACATGTACCAAAGCAAAAACAATTTAAAAAATGATTTTGGGGAGTAGCAATTTTAATATTGCTTTAATTGAAACAATACAATAACATGTCTAGAGTTAGCCCTTTACCCGTGAAGTGGCACACCTGTACAATGTATGATGTGTCAGTGGTAGTAAAAAATATATACTGTATATAGCACCCCTGTGGTCAGCAGGAGGAGGAATTGTGCTCCTATTGTTGGTGTCAGTGAGCAGAATAGTGCCCTATTATTGGTGTCAGTGAAGGGAATAGTGCTACGTTTTTGGTGTCAGTGGGTGGAATAGAGCCCTATCATTGATGGCAGAGCGAAAAATAGTTCCCCATCACTAGTGTCATTAGGAGGAATAATGTCTCATCATTGGTGTCAGTGGAAGGAATAGTGCCTCATCATTTGTGTTGGTGGAAGGAATAGTGCCCTATAATTTGTGTCAGTATAAAAAAATAATGTCCCATCATTGGAGCCATTGGAAGGAATAGTGCCTCATCATTGGTATCACGGGAAGGAATAGTGGTCCATCACCGGTGTTAGTGGGAAGAATAGTGCCCCATTGTGGGTTACAGTGGGAGCAATAGTGCCCCATCATTGATTTTGGAGGAAGATGTGATGCCCCATCACTGGTGTCAGTGGGAGGAATAATAACCAATTGTTGGTATCAGAATGAGGAATTATGCCCCACTGCTGGTATCTGTGGGTGGGAGGGGGAATAGTGCCTCATATGAGAGGGAGGAATAATGCCCCAAGAGCATTAAACATTGTGGCCCCCTGGTAAAGCACCATGTTGATGAGGACAAAAGCCTCTTCCTCTTGACACTGGCCTGATGATTGTGGGGGACTGTGGGTAAGGTGCTCAATGGAATCTGGAAACCCTTTTTAACCCCTTTGTGTCGACATCACAAATATGCGGCCTCACAGAACTGGGCTTTTTTTCCGTGGGGCGGAATATTTGCATACCTGTCTTTCTGCTGAAAGCCCGCCGTACAGTGCTTTCCCAGCACAGAGACCAGGGTTTCACTGAGAGCCCCGGGTTCCATTCTAATGATCGGGACCTGGGAATCCTGATTCCAGGTCACATGATTGCTGTGATAGCCTCTGACTGGCTATCACATTGATTAGTCACTGTATAGCCCGCCCCCCTTGTTTTTTTTCTTCCTCCATGACTGGAGGAGAGAGATACATTGTATCTCTCTAACTCCTGGCATAAAGAGAAAAAATGTTTGTTAAAAATAAATCAATAAATAAATATTTAAAAATAAAAGAAAAAGTAAAGAAAAAATACCTAGATCAAGGTTTGATCTAGTTCAGTGCCAGGGTAAGTGTTTGGGTCAAAGGTCAGGATTTATGTATTTTTTTAATTGGTATCAGTGTCAGTTAGTGTCAGTGTGTTTTTGGTAAAAAAAAAAACAAAATACGCACTATTGTTTCTGGGCTGTACTACGGGTACAAAAAACAAATAACATACACATATATGGTATCGCTGCAATTGTCAAGAGCTGGAAAATTTATTTTGGGTTGTTTTTTGCTGGTAGGTTATGGTAGTAACAAAAAACACACGGCTAAATTAAAAAATATATTTTTTAATAAATAATGAAAAAAAATCAGGAGATATCCATTACCATTTACCACCAAATGAAAGCCCAATTTGTCCTGAAAAAAAACACGGTATAATTCACCTGGATGTACAAAGTAGTTCTGGTGATATGTATGGTTTTACTAACATGTGTCAACGTTGCAAATTTGTGCTTAGGCATTAAGATTTGTTTTACCCTTAGGCGTGAAGGGGTTAACATAAGAGGCGTCCCAAAAGCCACCCCCTGCATGTGAGTAAGGGATACATAGTCTATACCAGGGGTCCTCAAACTACGACCCGTGGGCCGCTTGCCGGGTGTTTTGTAGTATTTGTCACCCCCCTGTGTACTTTCACTTTCATTCCACCAGCACCACCGCGCTTGACTGGCTCTGCCTCTCCCTCCCTCAGCTCCCTCACCTGCCCCTCGGCTCCGCCTCGGCTCCACCCCCAGTGATATTCCTGTGTGCTGGGGATGTAGATCCGGGCAGCGTGGCGAGTAAATGATAGAGGGGTGGTGTCTGTGATCTCTGGAGGGGCTGCCTGCAGTTCTCCCGCGCTGGGCAGTGACAGACAGCCGAGGAGAAGGACACTGATCAGACTGCATTGATGGACACTGGTGAGGCTGCATTAATGGACACTGATCAGACTGCATTGATGGGCATTGGTGAGGCTGCATTGATGGACACTGATCAGACTGCATCGATGGGCACTGGTGAGGCTGCATTAATGGACACTGATCAGACTGCATCGATGGGCACTGGTGAGGCTGCATTAATGGACACTGATCAGACTGCATTGATGGGCACTGGTGAGGCTGCATTGATGGGCACTGATCAGACTGCATTGATGTGCACTGTTGAGGCTGCATTGATGGACACTGATCAGACTGCATTGGTGTGCACTGTTAAGGCTGCATTGATGGGCACTGATCAGACTGCATTGATGGGCACTGGTTAGGCTGCATTGATGGGCACTGATCAGACTGCATTGATGGGCACTGGTGAGGCTGCATTGGATGGGCACTGATCAGACTGCATTGATGGGCACTGGTGAGGCTGCATTGGATGGGCACTGATCAGACTGCATTGATGGGCACTGGCGAGGTTGCATTGATGGGCACTGATCAGACTGCATTGATGGGCACTGGTGAGGCTGCATTGTTGGGCACTAATGAGGCTGCATTGATGGGCACTGGTGAGGCTGCATTGATGGGCACTGATCAGACTGCATTGATGGGCACTGGTGAGGCTGCATTGATGGGCACTGATCAGACTGCATTGATGGGCACTGATTGGGCACTGGTGAGGCTGCATTGTTGGGCACTGGTGAGGCTGCATTGATGGGCACTGATCAGACTGCATTGATGGGCACTGGTGAGGCTGGATTGATGGGCACTGGTGAGGCTGCATTGATGGGCACTGATCAGACTGCATTGATGGGCCTATATATAGTCCGGATATAGTCCGGCCCTCGAACGGTCTGAGGGACAGTGAACTGGCCCCGTTTAAAAAGTTTGAGGACCCCTGGTCTATACTGTCTATGCTACTATGCTCCATCTAGTGGCCAAATTAAGTATTTCCATTTTATATCAATGAAAGACATTCAACCAGCACAGGAAATAGCCTAATAGCATTCATTTTTTTAATGAATTCACACAGAACAAATGTAAAGGCACTTTCACTGGGTAACTTGCTATGTTTTGCCTCTTTGAAAATTCTGAAAGTGGACAAAATACCAATTTATCCAGTTGATCCTGCCAGAAATCCATCAAGCTTCTAAATTCTGTACTGTAAACTGAGAAACACATTTCAACTAGTGTTCATACCCCTGCCCAATTATCTTCTGTGTACAGCAGAACAGCACCCCTTATGTTATGGAAATTAAAAGAAGGGAGAGGTGTGCTGTAGTATTAACACACTTCCCGTCTTAGGGTGACAGCCCTGCTCCTCCCCAGTGCAGTGGGTGTGTGTTGTCACCCCAGGATAGGAAGTGTGTCATGGTTAGGATCACTATGTGAAAAAAAAAGCAAAAAAGCACTGAAATAAAAGAAAGCTAATGCATACCCCTCATCTAAGGGTTGATAAGCTGAAATACCATATATTCAAATGTTCATCATTTTGGATACACCTTAATTTTCATGGGAGTTCTTTAAACCAAACAAAAAAAATCTATTCCTGTACAATAATACTGAATGTGTTTTCTAAACTTCTCTCTCCATCTACAAGGTGTGTGTACCACTGCTTACAATTTTGTAACTGGCAAGTAAAAAAATAATCTGCAGCAGTTCATATAAAACCCTGCTGTATAAAAAAAATGAAAACAGAATGCAGTAAACAGCAGTCATTAAGGTATAATGGCTATGATTAATACACTGGTTGTTAAATGGTGGGTAACAAGATTAGCTTGCATCTTTCCTGCCCAATATATACTTAAAGTAATTGCATCTCTACAAAGTGCATTATCATCACTTCTCGTTCTTTATGATGTCATGGCACAGCACTGCAGCAGAGCTAGAGGAACACAGAGCATTTACATTACTAGCTTAGGGCTGTCTTTGGGAGACACCAAAAACTGTTTATCTACAAATACTCGATTTATGTCCTTTATATATTATTGAGAAGGCAAACAGATGCAATTTGTACAGTGCTTGGAGGAAAGTTGTAGCTTTGGAGCCAAGTGTGTAGTTTCTTCTATTAAACTAAGTTGAAAGTACTGGCGAACCTAAGCTATGCTGCAATAGATCCATGCCAGGATATTTAGAAAGGGGCACAGGCCCTGGTCTACCGAAGCAAAATTGTAAGAGGTGGTGTCCTTCTTTTCTCATATTACATTTTGTTTTCTTGTGTTAATATAAGGTATACGTATGTGTATACTGTTAAAGAAAAATCTTGTCAGCTTAAGCTGCTGACGTGTTGTAAAAAGGTTCAGTGCTGTCCCATTAACTGGATTAATCTGTGGCTTAGGGACATACAATCTTCTTGTTTCATCATGGTGTTGCTTTTTTTATAAGAATAGGGAAAAATAAATATTTCCTTTCTTGTAACTAAGTTCCACTGTTACCAATGAGCAGGTTCCTACCTTTGCAGTTATGTCATCTTTGCATACTTGTTTCTAGTAGGGCTGCCACCGCAACCCTTTGAGCACTAATTCACATTACACTTCTGTCCCACATTTTGGTGCAATTCCTGTGCAATTCAGTATGATGCCATTTTCAGCCAATTCATTTGAATGGCTGAAATAGCATTGGATTGCACCAAAGTAGTGCATGCATTACTTTTAAAAAAACATTGCAACCGAATCGCATGGTACTGCGGTACTATGATATCTGCTGCAGACATACACACTGCATTTGTGATCTGCATTTGGGGTGTTTTTAGGAATCTATCGACACCCTCAGCAGGTGGCACGCCCAGTACATTAGAAATGCAGTGCAGCAAACCCTCATGGAATGTGGGTTTCCAACACTATGCTCCACTTTGAATGAGTCCTGAAACCAAATACATATGAATAGGGGAATCAGCCATACTGTAGCATGCATAGGCACCATTTGGTGAATTCATGCCATCTAAACAATGGAAATCATGTCTGTAATTGGGAAACAAATGGGCAATTGGAACAGCATGAGAAAAACAAATTAGCAGTTGTGACAATGCATGGGCAATATGTGGTGATTAAATGGTTAATTGTGGAAATAAATGTTAAACAAATGGTCAATTATTACAATACATGCACAACAATGTGACAGTATGTGGTCAACAGATGGCCATTCATCACAACAGATGGACAACAAATAGGCAATGATGATAATATGTGGGCAACAAATAGGCGATGATGATAACATGTGGGCAGCAAATGAATAATGTTGTCAATACACAGACATTAAAATACTGGTGGAATACCTGAAACCTGGGCTGCCTACCACCAACCACCCTACAATCATTTCAAGCAATCCACCAGCATGTTGAAGTTTTCATCTTCTGCTGGCAACACATGTCCTCTCAGTTATAAGGATAGGTCTGGAAATGGAGAGCAAGCACAGCCATGACCTCTTCCCAGATCTTTTCCTCTTTAGCATTAGTGCCCTGTGCCAGCCCATTGCATAACTGAGAGAGTAGTAATGTTGACATTTTGGTCCCAGGGAAGCTGGTATATTGGAGGGCATTTTTTGGTAGCCCCAAGACCCAATATTCATGTTGATTTTCTAGAGTATCTAGGCTAATGTCAAAAGGCTCCCAGTCTTGCACATTCTTTGTGGCTAAATAAATATAAGGTGAATCATCAACTTAATCAGCTATTGAATATGTGTAATTCAAATGTGTTATTTTAAAGACATTTTCCAGAAATCAGCATGTTATACATAGTTACATTGGTCCAGCTTGGACCAATGTAATAATATATATACCATACCACTGAAAACTGGAAATCACTGAAATAGACATTGTTAATTCAGTGATCTCCAGTTCCTTTTGGGTCCCATACTGAGCAGACATCCTGACGCATTGTAAAAACAGCAGGTTGGTCACTCAGCACAGGAGCCATTTAGAGAATGCTTTGCTGTTTCTGAATGAATGCAAAGCATCCTCTAATTGGGCAAGGCAGAGAGTGTGACATCACCACTCTGCCTCTCCTCCCCATCCAAGCAGATTTCAATGGTTTGCATTCATTAAAAAAATGCAAAGCATTCTCTGATTGGCTCCCATGCCTAGCAGTCGACCTCTTGTTTTCATATTGCAGGAGAGCAGCCACTTGGCACAGCACCGGGAAGATATCCACATTCCAGTGACATTTGACAGGTATGTCATATGCATAGGTAAATTGATCCAAGCTAGACCAATATAAATATGTATAATATGTTGATGTCCGGATTTATTCTTTGAAGACATGAGGTTGGAATCTTAATTCCATGTTCAGTGCAGCCAGTAAAGAAGAGAGGCAGCCAGCTCACGCAACATCTGCTCACTCTAGCAACACCAGCAGGATACAAGATCCACATGCCCCTATGGATATCCAATGAATATGAATATTTCCATATGTAATCAATACACCATAAAAGTGTAAAATCCTTGGTTTATTGCATCTTTAAAACAGAACACCAGGAATTATCTATATTACATACTTTGGTTGGCACAAAGTAAGTATATACTGTATATATCATACCTGATGAGGGAAGCTCACAATCACTGTAGTAATCTGTGGCATCCAAAAACTAACATAAACCTTTTGAACCATTAGCTAACCTCTGTACATGTGTTACATGTATTAAAATGTATGGTGTAGATATATAGGATTGATTAAACCAACAATTACGCTGAATCTGCAGCTGCTGGAGCGCATTGGGAGGACACAGTGTTGAAGGGGCAATCCCACTGACCATTTTAGGTAAAACTTTACTGAAATGTGACCAGTGACATTTCATTAATCTGTCATCACACAGCGGTGTTGGGATGTGAAGGTTTTTGCAGTATCCCACTGCACTGACAAAAGTAGTGCATGCAATACTTTTTATCAGTGCACACCATCACAATGTAGTGGTGTACATTGACACCACAGTAAAAAATGCTAATTGCCTTGTCTTTGTGTTGGGCCCCCAGTGGGCAATGCTGTCCCACTCATCCTAATGCAAATTGTGTGAATAGGCTCTGAAAGGCCCATTCACACTTGTCCGAACAGTGGAGCAGTTTAGTGTGTAGGAAGACATCTGTTTTGAGCTGCACTGACATGTGGTAGGAAGCAGTGTGTTTTGCCATCCAGTGAGGTGCGATATTATGCAGACATGCAGGACCTCTGGGCTGTGTTGTAATGAAAACGAGACACATAGACACATATGAGCCATAGCAGTGACAACTGTGGAAAAACACCAGTCAGTGCTCTAGTGTGAATGGGCCCTAAAGTGGACTTGAATTCAAAAAGTAAAGGTTGGTTATCTTTTAAGGAATATTTAGAAATTTTATTTGTGCCAACACCATAGATCTATCTTTTGCCTTCAGTCTTTCACAAAAAAAAAACGACATTAATGAAAAACTGAAGGCAATCCTTTTCGTTTTGGACAGTGAAAGGAAGGTTATAACCCCTGTAAAAGCCGGTTCACATATATGCAGATTAGTTACATTTTGAACTGCATCCAATCCACATTACATGTGAAAAAACATTGCTTCCTATGGTGCCTGTACTCCTTGGCTTGAGCTTTACTTTTTCTCTTTATTGGCTGACCTTTGGGGCTCTGCATTGTCGGCCATAACTGCGCCCCCATATCTGGCCCTCTGGATGGCAACTAGCCTTGTGGAAACGTAGAGGAGGCCTGCCCTTTATGATTGGAGGGTTTATCGCTGCAGGGTGCATATTTCTTTATTTCAGGTACTTATATAGCGCCGTCCTTTTACGCAGCACTTTACATATATATATTGTACATTCACATCAGTCCCTAACCCTCAAGGGGCATACAATCTAAGGTCCCTAACTCACATTCATACATACACATACTAGGGCCAATTTAGACAGGAGCCAATTAACCTACCAGCCTGTCTTTGGAGTGTGTGAGGAAACCGGAGTACCCGGAGGAAACCCACGCAGGCACAGGGAGAACATGCAAACTCCAGGCAGGTGGTGCTGTAATTGGGAATCAAACCTATGACCCTAGTACTGCCAGGTGGAAGTGTTAACCATTTAGCCACTGTGCTGCCCATATTAATATTATATGTAAGTCCTATTATATTGTTGTATAACCCTCTCTGTGTCTACATGTTGTAATTTGGTATATTCAGCATATGTATATCTTTTCTAGATTTTACCACTAAGCCCCTCAAGAAGTGATTGTTGTTGGGAAACATGTTGGGCCATTCTTCCAGTGACTTAATGTCTCTCACTCCCCAAAAGGACCTTCTGGTGGTTACTGTATGCTTTATCACTAGTTTTGTTCATTCAATATGGCGGGTTGAGGAACATTGTCTGTGGGGACATTGTACAATGATCTGTTTTAATTTAAATATGTTTTTTCATGACTTATTGTCAAAATAAAGTACAAGTGATTTTACTAATATGTGTATAGAGTTTCTGTGCCTCTAAAGTTCATTTGCACTTCTTTCCCCTTTCCCCTTTTTTCCCCTCCTTTTTTTCCTGTTCAAATATGTCCGGTGCATTGATGGCACAGATTCTGTGCAGATTTGGTGTGGTTTGAAAAAGAGTCATGTATGATTTCTGAGCAGTGCCTTCAGGTTCAGACGCGGATTACAGGCTATTGACTTCTATGGTAATCATTTGTAAACCGCATATGTGAGAACAGGATAAGATCCTGAGCTTTTCCTATCCCAAACCTGATGTAAACTTGACATGAACCGCTGAACTACTGTATCATTTAGCTGTGAAATCTGAGCTTCAATCTGCACCACACATGTGTGAATCACCTCTAAGGGTTTTTTTGGGGGGGAGATATTGGGGAGATTTCCCCCCACTTCCTATCCAATAATAATTTAGAGAATATCCCTCCAAAGTGAGGGAAATCCCTGGTAGTCACCAGGGTCACTAGAACGAGTGTCCCAATCGGAAGTTTATCCTTCTATTCCTGTTCTGGTGACCACTCAGAGGGGTTGATTTACTAAAGATAAATAGACTTGCAAATAGAGTCGTGGAGAGAAGGAGAGAAAGGACCGCGCAGGTGAGAACATCACTGGACTCCGGGACAGGTAAGTGTGTGTTTATTAAAAGTCAGCAGCTACAATTTTTGTAGCTGCTGATTTTTAATAAACATAAAAACAGCTGGAACTCCACTTTAAGGCCAACAGTAGAACATCATGTTAACAGGAAAGGATTGCCGCTTCTCCTGACCAGCCAAGGTGAATAAACGATAAGGAGCAGCCTCAGCCTACATGTCTCCAGCAAACCATACAAACAGAAAATGCATTAGGGTGTGTGGTTTGGTGGAGACATGTAGGCTGAGGCTGATGCTTATCGTCTATTCACCTGGGCTGGTCAGGATTAGCAGTGATCTTTTCCTCTTTACATTTACTAGCCCTCTGGATTAAATGTACAAAATAAGAAAAAAGAGACTTATGCGCTGCCAAAAAACAACCTGCAAAGATGGGCTGCTGCCTACAACAAGATGTGTTCCCACATAAAAATGACCAGAAAGGAAACAATATAGTGTGATGCTGCTAATAAGTATGTAAAACTCAAACACTAGAGAAAATAAATCAAAAACAAAACATGTGTAATACAAAATTGTAATACAATTATGTTGATTATGGTTCATATGAACAGGAAGCTCATCTGAATTTGTTTATTCACTAGATGGTGTTACACTATTTTATGGGGAGGATTCATACATGGGTTGGATGGTCAGCCGGGTGTTTGCTGATATATATTTTTGTATTGTTTTATCTGATTTATTTTCTCTAGTGTTTGAGATTTATATACTTTTTAGTAGCTCCACACTATATTTTTTCTTTTCTCTCCCTCTGGATTGGTATCAGGACAAGCCTGCACCTCATGCTCTAGAACACAGGCATATGCTTCACCTCTACTTTGAGCAGCATCAAAAACAATGTAACAGGTTGCAGTAAGGTAGGGGTTGCCAGGCTACAGTATGAAGGCTGCGCACAGCCTGCTACACGATATTATCCATCCTCAACAACTGTCCATGAAAATACCCTGGCTGGCCTGCAGTGGATGTGTAAATCTGTGTAACATATTACAGGGACCACTGCATCCTCTGCCAGCCATTCTTAACCCTCACACAGAGCCCTGTGCAAATCCCCTCTCCCTCATGGTTGGTTTCTAGTATTGTCATCCCACCCTCAGCATTTGCAGAGGACAGGACTTCCTCCATTCAGACATCTTCAGCCTCCAGGATTCCATCCTGTTGCTGTGTTGCCTGAAAGGTAAGGGGGAACTCTGCTGGCACACATGGATGTAAGATGGATGCTACTGGGCACACATAAATATAGGGGGCACTCTGCTGGGCACACAGATATAAAGAAGCAATCTGCTGGGCACTTCTGGATGTAAGAGGGGACTCGTATTGGCACTCCTAAATGTAATGCTGAAATTTCTTCAGCCTGCAAATATTTGAAAAATATACAATGTGGTCCTTGTACTTATAAGTTTAGAAACCCCTTGCTGTAAAGGTAAACTATATAGACCTTAGCTAACAAGCATTATGTATAAATCACAACTCCACAGACGTTTCATAGAAAATGACCAACGGTATAGGGCTCTACAGTGTGCCTTTACTAACCAACTGCATTCTACCTTAAAGGAAACCTGTACTGAGAGGATTATGAAGCTTTCTATTGTTACCCTCTTTCTGCTAGTTTCTTGGTTGTCTTTGGATTCAGTAAATTAAATCACTGACCCAGAACAAGCATGCAGCAAGTGAAATCAGAATTAGATTAGAACTCCATATCTGCTTACCTGTCCTGGGTCACTGTCTCAGAAGAGGGTCAACATAAAAATCATCTCCTCATAAAGAGACCAGAAATGGCAGTACTCCTATTTCTTACTTAATAGGTTTCCCTTATTGAATAGATCTTGAATGTCCTAGAAAAGTATTTTTTATTTGTGAACACGTAGCACCCCCTTGCTGTGGGTTGTCAAACCAGTTCCCATGCCGAACTAAACGAAAATCACTTTGAATTTTCATCAATTGATGAAAACTATGACAAAAATCAATTCCAATTTTTGTCAGTGAACGAAAACTGAACGAAAATTTTAGGGAGGGACGTCTCTTGTGAAAAAAACAGAAACCTGGTTTTACTTATAAAGACATTATATACAGTAACAGATAAATCTGTGTCTGTGTAGTTTGTTCAAACTTAAAACCAATAACATTTGCTCCAGGAGTATGCAATAAGTTTGGAAATTCTAGAGAAATGCATAAATGCATTACAATTTAACTAAACCCATTAGAATTTAGTCGACTAAAATGTACTGGAGATTTTAGTCGACTAAAATATGACTAAAACTAAAACAATTCAGGTGAATAAAATATGACTAAAACTAAAATGGCATTTTAATCTGTGAGGGATATTTTCTGCCTTGTTGATTACTGCTTGTTGGACTCTTGCCTTGTTATGGATTGCTTTATGAAATTTTCTGCTAAATCAGGTATGACTACCTCCAGTGCACTTAGAGGAATCTGTACAGGAATGTGTGTGAAGATGTCATTTGATAACTGTGTTACCCTGAACTACTTTAGTAAAGCTTCTTTTGTCGTTCATCTACTTTGCCTGGTCTGAAGTCTCTCAAGGGGTACATGCATGGTGTATCAAAGAACAGGGCTTCCTTCAGGGGACCATAGACTAGAGAAGATACAGTACAGAGAAATCATCATGAAAGGTGCTATCTAGTGTAGGCTATATGGCCATTGCAAGGGAAAAGTGAGTATGTATTTGCTAACCGTAACTTACCAGCCAGGGAACTGGTGACAAGCAAGGGTGACAGCCACTCTATTAGTGAAGGGATGTTATGCTTGGCCCCTTCACTACCAACCGGCTCCCCACATACTGGGACTGAACTTGGAGTCATGGGAGAGAGATGTAGCAAGGCCTCAGGAGGAAAACAAGTATGTAGCTACCATAAAAGTTTGTTACCTGTATCCAGCAGCAACAGTTGGACATGTCACTGGAAGTGAGGTGACAGGAATTGCTACATTGGTGTACACTCTGCACAGCACCGGCTCAGAATGCTGCACACCTAGGGGAAGTGGCGTTCTCTAACAATAGCTGTGTCCAGAGTGCTTAGTGTTAACAGTGTGAGGAGTCTGGCCACGGGATACAAAAGAGTTAACTGTGCAAGTTTCTGCTTGCTTCTGAATTGGGAGACCTGCCTTTATGTTGATTTCACATGACCGCAGCCCCTTACCTATGGCTTAGGCATTAGGGAGTGCATTTCTTCAGTGTCCCCACAAGGGCGCCTTAAGCCCCGCACACACCTAGAGTACCCACATCATACCCATCATGAATAGCAGTTAGAGAGAATGTTTGAACTGAGATGTAGAGTCACAGTTACAGAAAATTAAAAAGAAAATGAAGGCCTGCAGTTATATGCACTCTGGTTTCCTGCCAAAAAATAGGTTCAGTGCAGGGGCGGACTGACCAGAACTCGGGCGCTGCCTGAGGGCCCGGGGTCAGTATGGGGCCCCATGAAATGCCCCTGGTACCTTTTATAGGCTTTTTTTGAGTTTGGGCAAGGACACAGGGGCCCCATGATCCCCTATTGCCCAGAGGCCCCATGAGTTGTCAGTCCGCCCCTTGGTTCAGTGAATGTTGGTGGTGCTGCTTACATGTTAAGTACTCACACAAAACAATTGTCTCTACTAGAGATGAGCGAATTTCTCAAAAATTCGATTCGGCTGATTCGGCGAATTTCAGTATGAAATTCGATTCGATGCAAATTAATTCGCTACGAATTTAACTTATTAAAAGGGTTTCTAGGCTTCAGAGAGCCTTTAAATTAGTGCAGAACACTGTACCTTTAATTTAAATGCCCTTGGAGATGAAAACAAATGGAAACAAATAGATACAATGTTTCAACCGCTGTATGGAGTGAGTGTCCCAGAACTGTCAGAAATAGTCTATTTCTGACAGTTCTATGACATTCCCTCCATACAGCGGTTTCAACCGCTGTATGGAGTGAATGTCCCAGAACTGTCATAAATAGTCTATTTCTGACAGTTATGGGACATTCACTCCATACAGCGGTTGAAACATTGTATCTATTTTTTTCCATAAATGACATTCTGCAGATACACTTTTTGCCGGCTTGGAATTATTCTTATTTTCATCCTACTTCTTCTTCTTCTTCATCCTCTTCTTCTTCTTATGAGGATGAGGATGAAGAAGAAGAAGATGAAGAAGAAGTAGGATGAAAATAAGATTAATTCCAAGCTGGCAAAAAGTGTATCTGCAGCGCTCCTCTAAGTGTATTTGCAGAATGTCATTTATGGAAAAAAATAGATACAATGTTTCAACCGCTGTATGGAGTGAATGTCCCAGAACTGTCAGAAATAGTCTATTTCTGACAGTTATGGGACATTCACTCCATACAGCGGTTTCAACCGCTGTATGGAGGGAATGTCATAGAACTGTCAGAAATAGACTATTTATGACAGTTCTGGGACATTCCTTCCATACAGCGGTTGAAACATTGTATCTATTTGTTTCCATAAATGGATCCATCTTCTTCTGAGGATGAGGATGAGGATGAAGAAGAAGAAGAAGAAGAAGAAGTAGGATGAAAATAAGAATAATTCCAAGCCGGCAAAAAGTGTATGTGCAGAGTTCCTCTATTTCTGACAGTTCTCTGACAGCTTCTTCGCATGTACAGCGGTTGAAACATCTGTATCCTAAATGGAAACTAATAGATACAAATTGTATCTATTAGTTTCCATTTAGGATACAGATGTTTCAACCGCTGTACATGCGAAGAAGCTGTCAGAGAACTGTTAGAAATAGAGGAACTCTGCACATACACTTTTTGCCGGCTTGGAATTATTCTTATTTTCATCCTACTTCTTCTTCTTCTTCATCCTCATCCTCTTCTTCTGAGGATGAGGATGAGGATGAAGAAGAAGAAGAAGAAGAAGAAGTAGGATGAAAATAAGAATAATTCCAAGCCGGCAAAAAGTGTATGTGCAGAGTTCCTCTATTTCTGACAGTTCTCTGACAGCTTCTTCACATGTACAGCGGTTGAAACATCTGTATCCTAAATGGAAACTAATAGATACAATGTTTCAACCGCTAAACATGTGTTCCTTCTGTCAGAGAACTGTCAGAAATAGCGGAGCTCACTGCAGGGACACTTTTGCCGGCTGATCAGGAAATATTCGATTCGGGCACCCGAAGTAGGCAAAATTTCGGATTCGACGCGAATCGTATATTTCCTGAAATTCGACTCGAATTCCGGTTCGCCTGGTTCGATTCGCTCATCTCTAGTCTCTACTTTTGGAATGAGGACCCAATTGTCTCCTTATGGACTCTGAGCTTGACATTGGGATTTCTCTCATGTAGACTTAGCTGTAAGCCTAACAACCTGTGTGGGCAGGTCCAACCACACCCAAGGAGCCCAAATGGCTTACACCAGGACCTGTCTAAAGGTTGGTACACATGGGCCGAATATCAACCAGTATTGGCCAGTTCAACAAAAAAACAGCTGACATTTGGCCCGTGTACAGCAGCCTGTCTGACAAATGCAGGTATTTATCGAATGGGTATGCTGGAAAACCAGCAACTGATCAGCACTTGCAGCCGGAAATTGGAATTGATTTTTGTCATAGTTGACCTCAATTGACAAAAATTTGAATTGATTTTCATTAAGTTTTCGTCAGTGAGAACATGCCACTGACAAAAATTATGACCAAAATATTTTTGTCAACTAAATTAAGACTGCCTGTCAGAACATAATAGATCAGCAGCGGGGGATCGCCACACTAACATCACTTAGTATGGTGACTTCTCTGGGTTTTTTTTTTTTTTCGTTCAGCAGGGTTGAATGAAAAAAACTCTGAGTGTACCCTGCATTCCACACAGGGCTGGCTAAGACATAGCACACAGGCCACAGACTGTCCACAGTCCAAGCAAAACTGCGCTGTTGTCACACACACAGACACTTCTTGCATCAGGCCTGATGTCTCCCACATGGTTACAGAATGGAGCTACTATCTTAATCTCTAAAACCAGTCCTTAGCCTGATCACGTGTTCACTGAACTGCTCCATTGGGATTCTAAGTCCCATAATAATTTTCTATGTTCCCTGTTTATCCCATAATGCTGAGTTGAAATGGGTTGAAGTGCATTTCTTAAAGCTGATTTTTAGGTATGGCTTTTTTGTATAGTTCCAGATTTGGACCAAGGTAGGTATGCATGTGCCATACCTGGCCAATCCCTTTGGAAGATGGAAATCACTGTAGTAGGAACTGCTACTACAGTGACCACCGCTAGCTTCCCAGTCCCTTGCAAGATCATTCATTTTTCTCAAGGAATGCATGGCATTCACTGATTAGAGAAGGTGGAGATTGTAACATCACTGCCTGCCACTCTACTTCTGCTACCTTTAATCAAAGAACACTTTGCAAAATGCAACGTGTTCTCTCCATGGTAAGCAAGTGACCTTCTGTGATCTGGGACCAAAAAGCCAGCTGTGATCACTTTAGGAGCAGTGCCTTAAACAGTGATTCCCAACTATTGCAGGCATCAGCCATGGCACATACATTTTTACATTGGTCCAAGCTGGATCAATGCAACTATGCAGAAAACGCCATACCTGGAATTCAGCTTTCAAAATGCAGACACTTTCTCTCTACAATATGTGCCCTTGCATTGAGCTCAATGGAGTTAGTAGGAACAAGCCCCTACATTGTTCCTTATTAAAAAAAAGTTTCTATCAATAATGCAAATTAGCTTATAGGTACACATAAATAGATTATGCTGAACAATACAATGGCTATGTGGCTAGCCCTGATGACTGCAGTCTTAGTGTTCTGGGTTCAATTCTCACTAAAGAAATTGGGTAAGAAAAGGGGCCATAGGAGTTCTAGCCAAATCCTGCTCGAGTGAAGGAAGGGGATCAGGAAGGTTCCTTCTCCTCCTTTACTACCCTGCAGTGAACTCAAAATTAGGCAAAATGTTCCATGCAGAGAAGTACTGTACATACCAGATCATATAAGATGTTCTCACATTTTTTTCCATCTTCTGTCTGTCCTCTTTCTGTCTTTTCTCCCTCAGTTAAAAAAAAAATACTGGTATGTTAGTCTACCTGTAGTATGGTCATTAGACTCTGAGCTTCATCAAGAAAACCTCTCATAATTGGTCAATCACCACTTTCTGAAAATGCTAGTTCTCCGACTGCCTCTAGCTCCATTACTTTCTGAGTCCCTGGCCTGGAACTAGTGCACAGATAAAGACTTATTGAAGCCATGGACAGCCAGAAACCTACAATTTTCAGAAGTCTATCCCTCATAGCATGTTAGCTTTAAGGGACCAAGATTTGGATATGTTTTATAAAGGTGCTGTGATAAAAAGCGTCAGCCTCACCTAAAAGATTCAATTTTAAGATATAATTTTATGCAACAATTGAGAACGAGAACAGAGGTACATGAAACACCAGTTTGATGTTCATACTAATATGGATTTTTAAATGTAGGTAAGATAAATGTTATAGAATTGGATAAAGTACCACCTGATGCTCTTTTCTCCAAAGACAAAGGATCGGGGACAGTAAATCATGACCATGAAGAGCCAGAAATATGGCTCAAAGGTCACCTGTGTACCCAAACCCTATTTCTTCTCTAATGTGACTCCAATTTTAGGCTTCACTACATGACACATGATCACTGGCAAAATAAAAGCTTATACCTGTCAAATCAAAGCTCATAAAAAAGGAGAATACTAAATTTGATTAGTTGGTACAGCTTACACATCAACTAAATGACTAATGCCTGTACACCTTCGGCAATTAGTTAAGTGCAAACAGCAATATAGCAATCCAGCTGTCAATCAGCTTTAATGAATTTAGAGTTGTCAAAGTAAAGAAAGCTTTTCATGGGCAAATTCGTTTTTTGTGCATTGTTCTTTGTTCCTTAAATGAAGACCCAACAGCATGACATGATTGAATCCTAATTGCTGTGCTTCCCTGAATTATTTGGCAGTGGCTTACTACAGATCTGCAGAATGGACACTTTGGTGAGTAACCTCAGGCACTTCAGCCACTTCATTTAAAGCTATGGCCAGCCGATCGTTACAGTACCTCACTCTTACCTCTCCATTATGCACAGAGCTCTGTGGACTTGCCAAACTTATTTTAAAATTGGAACTGACATAACCTGACAGTTTTGCTGTACTCTGCAGTTTATTAATTAGGCAGCTGTTTAAGTCATGGAGCTTATGAAATTGACTTTTTGCTCTGTTCTTTAAATTATTTTTAATTCAAAACAGGAGAAAACATCATTTAGAATGCAAATGGTTAATTTTATTGGCTGAACATAATTTTTGCCAGAAATGTTGCACCATACAACTTGTACAATAATTGTGGATAAATTATATTTAGAGTTGTGCTGATGATTTGAGTTTACTAAAGAAGTTGAGAATCTTCACTCAAAAATTGTGTGCATATTCTCTTCCGTTATCCAGCCATGTGAAATGGATATACACATGATTAGTATTTTTTTCACATGATTGGATAATTGAAGTGAATATTCACTCAATTGTTTGAGTGAGGATTCTCAACTTTGTTAGCAGATCATCCTGTCTATACAGCTGCCATGTCAACCTTACATGCTAATATCTACTAAAAATTAAACAAAAATCCCATCATGCTCTAGCCAGCTCTAGCATATGACCATAAGATGTGTAGTTCTCCAACAGCTTGAAAGACATACCTGCCACAGACAGAAATCTATATTGGCTAGATTTACCCTGAGCTGTGACTGATTGGCCACCTAAATGATGGTGGCTGCATAGTTCTGAGGTCAAAGCCACTTGGCAGAGCCAGCTGCATGAAGCCAATTTTCTTTTTAGCTGAATTCTGACCACCACTGTAATGGGGAGCATTCTTCAAAATAACCACCAACATAAGGGGCATTTTTCTCACTGACCCCCAATGATTTGGTTTTAGCAAGGGTTCCCCAGAACCTGAAAATTATTTCAAAGGTTCCTTTGGGGTAAAATGGTTGGGAAAGACTATTTTAGAAGGTATATACTCCAGCGCTGGCCACTTTATCCTTCTTTTACTGTATCTGAGCACGTGCTTAGCAGGCTTTGAATCAACTGATCATTATATTAGGTCAGTGGATCACTAAGTACTAAAGCGAGGATAAGGATGACAGCCTTGTAGTTGGAGGACCTATAAAAAGAAATCAGTAAAGGAAGCTCCCGTGTTTATGTCCTGGCAGATTTCCTCTAAACTGCTGAGTAGATTTAAAGTTTCCATCAAAACCTTTCCACTGCAAGTAAAATTTTAGGAAGAACATTTTGTAAAATTACATTCAAATTTTTGATTACATTTGAGGTTTAATTGCTTTTAATATCTACACATTTACATACGACACAATACATGTATATTCATTTAGTCAAGCCTTTCTCAACCTTTTTAACACAGAGGAACCCTTGAAATAACTTTCAGACCTTGGGGAACCTCTGCCAATAAATACTATATCCACAGCTCAAGTTATATTAGTGAGGTGGACAGTGGGAAGAATATCCCTTATGTTAGTGATCAATAGGAAGGATGCCCCCTTTATAGACAGCTAAAAAGATATAAGGTGTCAGTGGAAACTTATCTAAGGCAGAAATGACTGATTGCTCAAGGAACATCTAGCAAACTCCCAAGGAACCCTAGAGTTCCACAGAACCCTGAATGAAAAAACTGATCTAACCTATCCCTATAGAGCCCAATTTTGGTTACCACTTTCACTTAGAAACAGTTTGTAGTTTTTGTCTGTATGTGCTACCAAAAGGTCTGGACTCCAGTCTGGTCAGATAATCTTTTGGAGGTTCCCAGACTCTCAGATATGCAGTACATTTAGTTAAGAAGCACATCTTTTGGGATGTAGAAGAATAGCAAAACTGATTTTTACAACCAAAGACAGGAATAAGTGAAAACCCTTCATCAGACAAGTCACACATCATCTTTCATTATTCTACATTTTCTAAACTAATAAATGAAGACATCTGATTGGTTGTTATAAAACAGTGTTCTTTGTACATTGTTACCCAAACAGCTATAATTGCCTCAGCGCCATGGCACACTAGTACAGGCTAACTCTATTAGAATATGTAACAAAATAGCTTACAGTCAGCTAAGATCCTCTGAAGTTTGACTTAATTCAGCTTTGAAAAGTTCCCTAAGTCCCCATGCCTTATCCTGACCTGCCAAAGCTGCAAACACATTTTTAAGTCTATTTCCACATCTGGAACGTAAAATAGCCAGATGATGAATGTGCCTGTCAAAATCTACTTAGGGTCATACTTACAAATCACTGATGAAGTAAAAGGGGGATTTACTAAAGCTGGAGCACTCAGAATCTGGTGCAGCTGAGCATGGTAGCCAATCAGCTTCTAACTCTAGCTTGTTAATTAAGCTTTGGCAATAAAACCTGGGAGCGGATTGATTTCTATGCACCAGATCTTGCACTCTCCAGTTATAGTAAATAACCCCTAAAGCATGAGTAAATAAAAGACAGGTAGCAGGACAGCTGTCAGTGTAGCCAGTACATTACCAGGGATAGTGATTCAGACAGGAGTTATGAGGAAAGAGGGGGGCATCATTGCAAGGAATTAATTTTTAACTTGGATTTGTCCATTCCTACCTCAAGGCCCACAGCTGTCTAATGGGCTGCTACGGCTACTGTTACACAACTAAATCTGCTATAAATTAGAATTGGTCATTTTTTTTACTGCTGTCAAAATTATAACAGTGCAACACAGTTGTCCTTGATCGACAGAGTTAAAATGAACTATTTTCAGCTATATAAAGTGCAGTTACCAATCAGAGCAACCAATCAGATTTTTTTTCACTAGACAGCTGTTTAAACCTGTGTCCTGATTGGCTGTTAGAGGTATCTGCACATCAATGTACAATGTACTGTTAATAAAGTATATAAACAGCAATTAATGCATAAAATCAACACAGATTTAAGAAACAAAAACAAGTATTTAATTTAAATTGTGGGAAATGTAAAATATAAGAATTAAGATTTGCAAAGTTCAGTTACTGCATTACCATGTGAGGTTGTAGATCAGGTACTTTAATAAATATCACAGTGCCTCTTACTATCTTTGGCACATTATTGCAGGGGTACTTATCTTTTAATATACAGCAATGACATTACCAGATTTTACTTCCCAAACCCTAACATACTTTCAAATGTCAATTTAATTAAGATGTGCATTGCTTGCAGCTTTGGAGGACAGTGCTTTACAAAAAAAACCCCAGTAATTTAATTGCATTGTTCAGACAGTATAAACAGTCTAGAAAATTTATACCGATACAGTGTACAAAAGGTGCCATAGGCACTTAATAAAGATGAGATATGATACAATTGATCAATGACCACAATCACCCATCCCCCAACATGAACAATCAATAGAAAGGATCCTACTAATCCAATTTTTAAGTATCAAAGCAACTGTCTTGCTCAGCAGCCACATGGGTTAAGTCAATGCAGCCCCGCCACCGTACAAAGTTTCCTGATCCAAAGTTTGCATGCAGCACTTACCACTCACGACACGTGTGTCTGAACTGCCATGCCCCCAGAGGCTGGCACCAAGCAGCATCAGGAATGCGTTTGAATACAGAATTGGATACATGATGATTACAGACTCCAGAATACTATTAATACAATAATAATATTATATATCTCACAGGAACAAAAAAAAACTGTAAGAAATAGGCAGTTATCAATCCCTGTGCTCCTGAATCCTAGTTCTGGTACAAGTGACAGTCTGATGTGTCATGTCTCTGTGTTGCTCCTCTTTGCTGTTAATGTTCAGTTGCTGTAGTAAGTCATGATGAGCACAGCCAGCTCTCTCTTAATGAGCAATGCCTCGGAGTGCCTCAAGTATTGTGCTGTAACCAGCTCCATCCCATTGCTATTGATTTCTGTCCGTTTCATTCTGTAGCAGCCAATCCCAGGGCTTCTGGTTTATGTAACAGACCAGTAACAGGTCACTGCAAACTCCAGACTTGGCAAGAAGAGGCACGGTGTCAGAAGTGTATTCTTTTATTCTTTGCAGATCTGAATTTCCTACTGTATTACATAAAAAAAAAAATCACGGTATATGATAAAGCACTTTTCCTTAAAGTGTATCTGAACCCAAGAACAAAAAAATGTACAGTATACATTGCAACCAATCAATTCTTAATACTGTTCAGACCATGCAGGTCAGATGGAGTGCACATGCGATTCCGCACAGCATGTGTAGGGCAGTCCATTCATTTCAATAGGCTTCCTTAAGTGCAAAAAAAGTTCCTGACCCTTTTACAAAATCACAGAGCATGTGCAAAAACATGTGCAGTAGCATATGCTTGAGGGTGCCATTAGAACTTAATGGCACCGCAGAATGTTTCTGTGCATGTTCCCTGACACATGCAAATGTGAACATAAGCTAAATGTGGTGACTGCATTAGTTTTCTTCTTTTTTATGCTTTTTTCTTTATAGCCACCTGGATATTCTGCCAGTCTGAAGACTACAGAACACCTTCCTCAAGTTATACAGATAGGAATGGGGGAGGTGGTCTGTAGTCCTGAGCCACTTGCCCTAGAGTGACAACACTCACTCACTGTACTGTATGAAGAAGCAGTGTTGTCACTCTAGGGCAAATGTTTCAGGACTATAGAACTCATTCCCCCAATTGCTATCTGTATAGCATGGGGGAGGTGTTCTGTAGTCTTCAGACATAATTGGGAGCAATGATAAATGGTAACAGCACAGCACAAGAAGTTATCAGTTCACAAGGTTTCTGGCAGGATCAACAGGTATGATTTTGAACCTCAAAACAGGAATTAAACAGATATGAGAAACACTTTCAGTGGTACATTTAACAGACCAAAGGGAAGGTTTATTGTTAGGGTTTACATATCCTCTAAAAAAAACCTGTCAGAAGAGAAATACAGAGACTTCCACTGCTAACCACCTTTTGCAAATGCTAGTTGCCTGGCAGTAATACTGAATCTCTTGCAGAACTCTTGTATACTAGTGTTAGGTCTGTGATTCAGAAAGGTTAGGCTCAGCATGGCTGTCAGGCAACTAGCATTTTCAAAAGCAGGTCAGCAAATGCAATCTCTTTGTAATTCTCTCCCAGCGTGTTTCTGTTAGACTGAATCTGTACTTTGCACAGACAGTTCACTTGATGGCAAACATTAAAGCCCCACTCTAGGCTGAAACTGTTTTTAGGACTAGCTCTCCCTCCCACTTACCTCGAACCAATCCTGTTGAGCTTTTTCCCCCTTATCTTGTGAAGCCAGATATGCTCACTTAAGGGGAAAAATACACTTTGATTAATTTTAGTGCACACAGACACAATATAGTACCCACTTTTTGGTACAATGTAAAAGATGATGTTACGCCGAGTAAACAGATACCTAACATGTCAAGATTTAAAACTGTTCACGCTCGTGGAATGGCAACAAACTATGATACTTAAAAACCCCCATAGGTGATGCTTTAAACATTTTTACAGGTTCCCAGTTTAGAGTTCCAAGCACTAGCACTAGAATTATTGCCCTTGCTTAAACATTTGTGGTGATGTCTCACATGTGTGGTATGATCACCGCTTATATAGGTGCGC
Organism: Staurois parvus; assembly: GCF_062004578.1. Lineage (NCBI taxonomy): Eukaryota > Metazoa > Chordata > Amphibia > Anura > Ranidae > Staurois > Staurois parvus. Next base: position 4,814,384 of record NW_028318784.1, read on the forward strand.
GCGACTCACGCATGCATTTGACTTTGGGCACAAGCACGGAGGGATGTGGGCGCTTTAAAAAAAATTTTATTATTATTATTCTTTGCTTTATTTTTTTTCTGCACTGTCTCTTTAAACTTTTTTTGGGATCACATTTATTGCTGTCACAAGGAATGTAAACATCCCTTTTGACAACAATCAACAGTGACAGGTCCTCTTTACTGAGACATTTGGGGTCTATTAGACCCTAGATGTCTCCTCTGACCTTAACTGCATTAGATCAGACCAAGATCAGTCTGATCCCAAGCTTGTACAAGCTAGCAATAGCTTGTAAACAAAACAGTGATACTGGAAGTGACTTATACAGGTCGCTTCTGGTTTGTAATACTATAGAGGTGATCAGAGACGATCAGGTCTCTGATAGTGGTGGGCTCGATGTTTGAGTCAAATGTAAGTTCGACTTGAACATTGGCCGTTCGTCTGTTCTCAGAACTCCCAAACAGTAAGGACGTTCGGCAGGCTGTTCTCCCGCTGGGTGACCCACAAAGCACCACAGGACAGGTGCAATGCTTTGGCCAATCACAGCACAATGCACTGTGAGAGCCATGATTGGCCAAAGTTATGGTGACTTTTGCCAGTCATGGCTCACAGCTAAGTCCACGCCCCACACTATACAGTGTAAGTCTGCTTACACAGCAGCCTTGTGTAATGTGTTGCTGGAGTTTAATGGAGTTAGTGGTGTGTTAGGAGTGTAGTGTACTGCAGTGTTGTGAAGAGTGGTGTAGTGGTGTCAGTGACGTGTCAGTGTGTTTTACAGAACTTCTGCATCACTGCTGTTCCCATTTTTTTTTTTTCTTTGTAAATTTTTTTTTCAGTATTATTTTTTTTTTCTTGAAGCATCAGGTTCTGTTGCTGCATCATTAGTATTCCACACTTCCTGTGTCACGGGTGTTCCTATTTTCCCCTTTTATTTGCTTTTTTTTTTTTTGCCGCAGCAGCAACAGAAAAATATTTAGGGCAAAATTGCTGTGCCTCATTCTGCTCCGTAGGTGTTACTTCTTCTGCGTCAGCAGTGGTTCACTTTTTTTTTCTTTTCTTTCTTAATTTTTTTTTATAATTTTATATTTTTTTTTTCTTTCTTAATTTTTTTTTATAATTTTATATATATATTTTTTTCGCTGCAGCAGCAAAATTGCTGTCCCCCTTCTACATCTCAGGTGTTCCTCCTTCTGCATAAGCTGTGCTTCCCCTTTTTATTTTGGCGTTCTGTTTTTTTTTTTCCGGCAGCAGCAAAAAATGTTCTCCATAATTGCTGTTGCTTCTGAGTCGCAGGTGTTCTTACTTCTGCATCACCAGAGTTTTTTTTTTTTGTCTTGGGGGGGGGGGTGGCTTTCTTAACTTTTTTACATTTATTTAATTTTTTTTGCAGAAGAAGCAGTACAAAATAATTGTTGTACCCCCTATTTTTTTTATTTAAAAAAACAATAATTAAACGGTTTATAGTGCACCGAGCACAAACGTATTGCACCCAATTGCCCATCTAACACTCTAAAATAAAAAGTTATAAAAGTGCCCAATATGTCCAAAAGGCCAACAAGGAGATGCAGATGCTCACAGGCAGGTATAAGTGGGCAAACAGCCTCTGTGTCTACAGGGAAAAGTGGTTGTGGACATGGTGCATCCTCTGCAGGCAGGGCACATTTGTCCTTTTCAACTGGTGCTTGTCCTCCTCATCCTCTATCAATCAGGCTCATACTAGTTTGCCTTTCACTGCAGCTGCCAAAGCAGCCTATTCCACAGGCTCCTTGTCCACAGCTATTCCTTCTGTAGCCCCACCATCACGCACAGAGGACTCAGCTGATCTATTCGAACAGTGTCAGTCCCATGCTACTGGAGGATGTGCTTGAGTGATGTGAGACTAGAGAGAGGGAGTGCCAATGACCGACAAGAAATTGGTAGTCAGAGGAGGGAGGGGATGATGAGGTCACTGACTGTACTTTGGGTGCCTGAGAGAACAGAGGAGGAAAGTGAGGAGGAAGCACAACTCCAAGAAGGCAGGATGTCCTCCAGGGGCAGGCATAAGGGCAGCCGGGGTATTGTATCACACAACAAAGCTCCTCAAGTGCCGGACGCTGCTGACTTCCCACTTACTTCCAAAAGTTTGATGGTGTGGGCTTTTTTTAACACGTGTATCAAATGGCAGCATTGCTGTTTGCAGTCTCTGTCTGAAGTGGATCAAGCGTGGCCAAAACACTAGCCGCTTGGGCACCACATGCTTGACAAGACATATGATGACCTGTCATACAGCCCATTGGCAACAGCACCTGAAAGACCCACATCATAAAAAAACTGCAGACTTCTCCTTGCTCCTCATCTGGGATCTCTACTCCTACTATACCTCAATTCTTCTCAACAGCCTCCGCTGAGAGGGATGATGGTATAGCAATGGGTGCTACAGGTCCTTGCACTCAATCTGCTAGCAGAACACCACCTGTTGATTTCACCAGGCAAAGTTTGCTACTGTTGCTGAACCATAAAAAAAATACTGTCCCTCCCATCCACATGTTCAGTGTCTAAATGCTAGCTTGGCCAAATCGCTAGAGTTACAACTGCTGCCTTTCCATCTGATGGACTCTGCCCCCTTCTGTGAATTTGCAGACAATGCTGTACCACAGTGGCAGGTTCCAAAAATACATTTCTTTTCATGTAAGGCTGTTCCAGCTCTGTACCATCATGTGGAAGGCAATGTTTTGGCCTCGTTGGACAGGGTGGTCAGCAGCGAGGTTCACATTACTGCTGGCACGTGGTCTAGCAGGCATGCCAGGGAGGTTACATTTCCTTCACGGCGCACTGGGTGACTCTGTTGGTACTTGGGAAGGATGTAGGACAGGGTTCAGTGGTGGAGCTTGTTCTACCACCACGCCTCCAAAAAGCTGGAGGTGATTCTGCCACATCTGTCTGCTCCACTCCCTCCTCTTCCTCTATGGCTTCTTCTGCTGAATTGTCCTCTGAACCATCAGTGCTCCGTAAGCGTTCAAGGGGTTACATAAGTAGTCAGGCTAAAAGAGGTGATTCAGCTAGCCTGTCTAGGGGACAGGAGTCACACCAGGGTAGACATTCTGTCAGCTCTGCAGGGGAAGGCTCAGAGGTGGTTGATGCCATGGCAGCTTGAGCCAGGAATGGTTGTATGCGACAATGGCACCAACCTTCTCTCCGCCCTCCAACAGGGACACTTGATACATGTTCCATGCTTGGCACATGTCCTGAGTCTGGTGGTGCAGCATTTCTTAAACAGGTACCCAGGCTTACAAGGTCTTCTGAGGAATGCCAGAAAAATCTGTGGCCATTTTCGGTGGTCATACACGGCCAGTGTTCAGCTTGTTGACATTCAAAGGGAATTCAACCACCAACCGCCTCATTTGTGACATGCCCACCAGGTGGAACTCAACATTGGCAATGCAGCAGGAGCTGCACATGCAGCAGAGGGCCATCAATGAGTACCTGTGTGAGTATGGCACAAGGATAGGCTCAGGGAAGCTTGGCTTCTTTTCACTATGCCAGTGGCTGCTGATAAGGGATGCATGCACTGTCCTGTCACCATTTGAGGAGGCCACAAGTATTGTGTGCCGCCACAATGCTTGCATTAGTAATACTATCCCTCTAGTCTTCCTGCTGGAGCACATGCTGCATGGAATCATGGAGAGGACACTTGAGGCAGAACAGTGGGAGGAAGAGGAGGACTTCCTTTCCTCTCAAGCCCCCCTTTATGCAGATACCATTCCTTTGGGGCCGCATAACACACAGGAGGAGGAGGAAGAGGAGGAGAATTGTGGCAGCATGGAAGTAGAGGATGACATTTGGTAGTCTTTAAGGGATGGTTTTCAGTCCCCAGAAACCCCAAGAGTAGAACGTGGCTGGGAAGAGGTAGTTCCTAACAGTGTCATCTTCAGTGACACAGAGGACTCAGAATCTCATTCCTTCTCAAACTTATGCTGCGTGGGCTCCCTGATTCTGCAAAGACTATGAAAGGACCTGAGGATTTGTGGTATCAAGGAGGGGGATCATTACTGGTTGGCAAACCTTCTTTTTTTTTAAATTTAAATATTTATTGATTTTCAAATAAATCAATTATATAAACTTACTCTTTTAAAAACATTGACACAATTACAGTACATTTATCATATCACCTTTTCTACCCCCCCCCCCACCCTCCTATCTACCACCCTCCCCAACCAACCCCCCCCCCCCCCCCGCTCTGCATTTTCCTGTTCCTTTCTGGGGATCCACATCCTCCAAAGAGAAGAGAAAGGTATACTCCTATAATTTTATAATATTCACCCATACATTCTATATTTAACTTTGACTTTTTGAATTTTTAAATTCCTCCCACTTGTTCCATCCTATATAATATCTCTCCATCTTATCTTCATTCATATTTTAAAGTTCCTCCATCTTACATATTTGATCCACCCTATCAACCCAGTCCTCTATTTTCGGCACCTCCTGTCTCCTCCAGAACTTGGGTATCAAGCCCTTTGCTGCATTCAAATAATACAATACACCAGATTTTTTATACTTTTTGACAGAGCTCAGTGCTATGAAAAAGTCAAGTCTATGGATCTAATATAATGTCAACCTCTGTAATTTTCCAGATCAAGTACACTATTTTCTCCCAGTACTGCTGTATTTTAGGACACTCCCACCATATGTGATACATAGTGCCTCTACCTCCACATCCCCGCCAACACAAAGGTGAATTATTTCCACTCAATCTGTGTGCCACACTTGGTGTAATATACCATCTTGCCAAACATTTGTAGTTCATTTCTACCTCCCGCATGTTTATATTTTCATGAATTAATCTATACATTTTCTTCTGTTTTTCCACATCTATTATTACACCTATATCCCTTTCCCATTTTTCTATATATGGTGGCCTTATATCTGTGCTTATTTCAGTGAGAATCTTATATATTTTAGAAATTCCATGTATCCAATAACCTTTCAAAAGGGTTCCAATCCTTTCTATTTCTTAAGGGTTTTGGAAGCTTCCCTACAAAGTGTTTCAATTGGAAATAATGCCACACGTCCATTCTCGTGAAAACTTCTCCCTTTTTCTTTTCCAAATCCTTGAATGAACCCATTTCCTCCCCCACCATTATATCCCTCAATTGTGCGTCTTCCTTCTTAATCCACTTCCCTGTGATTCCCTCTTTACCCGGGGGAAAAAACTCTGTAGACCCTAATGGCATTAACAGTGAATTAAATTCCCATCCCTTCTGTCTGTGCAATACATCCCAAACTCTTAAAACATTTAAAGCGAACCAACTTGTGCTATCTGCTAATCCTCGGTGTTGTGTGGGGACAACCAAAAATTCTCGCCATTATTACCGAGTTATGGTATCTTTTAAAATCTGGTACTCCCAGTCCAGCTTTCTCTTTATTTCTACATAAAATTTCATAACCTATTTTTGGTTTTTTATTCCTCCAAATATATCTTGTTATGGTTTTTTAATTATTTTAAAATATAGTTCTGGAAGTTTAATTGGTATCATTTGAAATTTATATAAGATTTTTGGAACAATCACCAATTTATCAGATTTATACGACCTATCCATGACGAGGTTCCCCCTCTTAATTTTCTTAGTTCATCCTTAATCTCATTTAACAAGGGAATATAGTTTAATTTATATAAGTTCTTGTAGGAGGCAGTTAATTTTATTCCTAAATATCTTAATTCTTTTTCTCTCCAGACGAAGGGAAATTTCTCTTGTATGTTATTTTACTCTCTATTTGGAAGGTTTATATTTAAGATCTCTGTTTTTGTTGTATTAATTTTTAAGTTTGATATCTCCCCGTACTCTTTCAGTGACTTCATTAAGTTTGGTAATGTTATCCTAGGGTTCCCTACATAAAACAACATATCATCCGCATAAGCTGCCACCTTATGCTCTGTATCTCCTATCCGTATTCCCCTTATATCCATATTATTCCTTATTGTAGACAATAGAGATTCTAATGACAAAACATATAATAGTGGGGACAGAGGGCATCCCTGTCTTGTTCCATTTAGCATTCCAAAATACTCTGATAAATCCCCATTAACCATGATTGCTGCCGAGGGTACACTGTATAACTTCCTTATTCATTCTCTCATTCTAACTCCCAGCCCCAATGCTTCCAGTGTATCCATCATATATCCCCAATCTACCCTATAAAATGCCTTTTTGGCATCGATCGAGAGCACCACTGCAGGGGTTTTCTCTTGTCTACTGTTATGAATGAGGAACAAGGATCTCAAACCGTTTTCTCCACCCTCTCTCCCTGGAACAAAGCCCACTTGATCTATGTGTATCCATTCAGGCATTAGGTCTTTCAACCTATTTGCTAGAACTTTTGCGTATAATTTAGTATCTGTGTTCAGTAAAGAAATCTGTCTATAGCTTGAACATTGAGTGACATCCTTTCCTTCTTTATGAATGAGAACTACATGGTTGGCAACCCTTCTTGATCCACGTTACAAGGGTAAAGTTTCAGAGCTCATCCTGCCTTCGCAGAGGGAGCAGAGGATGAAATATCTTGAGGATGCCTTGAAAAACAATTTGTGTAGCTACTTTTCAAACACTGCGAGGTTACTATTTCCTGGACAATTGTTTCTGAGGCTTCGTTTGGCCAAAGGAAAATCCATACAGAAGGCGGTCGGCTATTAGGTTTAAGCACCCATTGGCAGCTTCTGCATCATATGGCGCAGGATTATCTAGGGGCAAGAGCAGACTTGGAGACCTTTCCAACTGAGGATCCACTTTGTTATTGGGTCATGAGGATGGATCACTGGCCAGAACTTGTTCAATATGCAATCAAGCTACCGTCCTGAATCCAGCGCGCTTTCCTAACAGACATTCAGTGCTGCTGGAGTTTTTATTGAAGTACCGGTACACCTTGGTATTAAATACCCTATACGAGTCTCCCACCTCCCCTTTCCTCATCCTAAATGTGTAAAGCATATAGTATGTTTCTTTTAAGGCCCATGTGCATCTGTGCATCACAGTAACACATGTGTCAATGCAACAAACATATATATTAGGGAGTAGCAGTTCCATTTATTGTCAATGGCACTCCAACATAAAAAAAACACCTCCCAACAACAAAGCATCACTGCCCTTTAAGGGGTTCAGAATGCCTGAAGGCAGAGGTGGGCAATCCAATCATGTGACCACTGCAATTGTCACAGTGGTCACAAGTTTGAAAAGCTCCCAATTGCAAGTAGCCATCAGGAGCCTTCTGGAAGTCACCGGTAACTGCACCGGAAGTGTGCAGGGTGTGCACTCTCAGCATAGAAATGTTTACATTAGGTACGTTTAAATGCAGCCTCTTGGCATTAAAACCCACCCCCTAAGAGGCCGCATATATGCTTACGGCCGGTGGGAACAGGTTAAAATACACACAGCACTGGCCATTCCCTTGTCCTCAGCAGAATCTTGGTTGGGAGCTTAAAGAAGTGTGTGCCCCTGTTACTGTGCAGTGTTTTGCAGTATCCCATGCCCTGTCCTTCTCCTGTTTAAAGTTCTTTAAGCAATGCATTTCAAAAAGACATCCCCTAGACTGTGTTATTGGAGCTGGTGTGCATGGACTGGTGCTTGTGGTGGTGGGCAGCATGTGTACTATTAGAGAAGAACCAGGTATTACTATCTGCCCCTTCGGGGGTAGCGCTACATGTTCAAGGGACAGTACTTACATTTATAAGTACTATAAATATTATTGTTCGTGATGGGCTGAACACCTCCATGTTAAGGGATCCCCTTAAACTACCTGCAAATTTGCACATCTGTACAATGTATAGAACCTGCTGCAGCAGAACTGACATTGTGAAAGGACAACCCTTACCGTTCGTGTGTTTGCCATCTTACGTTTAACTCGAACATTAAGGCCATCACTAATTATTGTTATTATTTATTGATATCCTTATCATTTAAAAAATGGTTGTGATTACTACTGCTTCTGACATAATTACAAGGAAATCCATAGAAGGACAAACTGTGCCATTACACAACACACAAGATGTCCCCATGTGAGCAATAGATGCTTGCTCTCCCCTTCCTTCCTTCCTCCCTCATCTTTAGTCTCCTTATAGTAAAGTGCTCTGTAGTTAGTAGCAATAAAAATAAGATTATTTTTGCTTATTGTGAAATATGGTTCTAGGAGTTCATTGATGGACACATAAGCTCACCTAGGTAACACTGCCAACTACAGGAGGTTTGGACATTGGCAAGCAGGATAATGTAGGCCTGCCCCCTTATAGCACAGTTTTGAGGAAAAGCAGTACCAAGATTAAGAGCAAAAAACACAGGGGGGTTAGACATATGTCTCTCAATGGATTCCAAGAAATATATTGTACAGAAAGTACAAAAATCTTATTTTCTTTCCCATTGCTAAGGGACACAAAAATTCAGATACAGTGGGGACATTCAAAGCAATCCAACTGATGGGTGGATAACACCCACTGATAGGTCCACAAGAAGAGATGGGGAACTGTCTGTAGCTGAGAACCACCTGAAGGACCAATGCCCAAATCTGAACCAGATGAAGTAAAGACCCCTGCATGACAGGGGAATCTGTCATTTATCAATGGGAGGCTAAATAGGATCAACTCAAGCTGCTCAAGACCAGGACAGAAGTGATCACCACCATAGAAGAATGACTTCACCTAAAAGGAACACCGAGCCTGAACAAGCGAGAGGTGAAACCACAACCTCACGAAAACAGATGGAACAACATAACTACCCAATTAAGGAGGAAACTGATCCACAACATGATTTGGTCAACATAAAAAATACTGGGAAAAGCCCCAGTGAGATTACATCCCCAGAGGGAACCGTGGACAAAACCAGATCCACATGAAAAGATCAGCCAGTATACATGGGAAGGTACAAGCCTTGCACTTTCAACCCTAATAATTCAGGGAAGGAAATTTTCCCAACCAGACAGCCAATCTGGCCAAACAAGATATCCAAAATATGTTAGAATCAGCACAGAGCAATATCCCATATGAATTAAAGTTATCCCTGAAACCACATGACACTTCTTCAGTAGTAGGCAGAAATGAAACAATATACACCAACCCCATACCTGTGAAAAGGGCACAGAACAAAAAGGGGTAGACAATTAAACATCCACTTTAACACCTAGGGATGTCTCTGGGGCCTGGAAAAACTCTGAAGGACCTAGCCAATCCTGAGCAAAGAACATGGATCTATGGATCTCCAAACTAGGGATGAACTTTCAGTTTGGTCTTAGCTCATAGGTTGGTCAGAAACTTTGTTAGTTCAGAAGCTCTGCTTGTTTGTCAGAAAGCTGGATATTTAACTCATTCAGAACAACAACAGAGGATTCTAAGGAGAAAAGGAATGAGACTCCATATGGAATACAACCCCAAAACCCAAGTACCTGTTTGCTTAAGGACAAGGAGTCCAAGAATGTAGTGGAAGCAAGGAGACAAAGAAAGGTGCATTGCCTTAGTGAGGAACAGCTGCAGAAAGGGCCAGGAACTAATAAGTCTGTGGACTAAAAGGAGTGTTCTCATCACTCAAATGCCAAAGAGACAACTAACCAATCAGTACCTCATTAGTTGAAGTGAAGATGCATCTTTATGCAGAAGGCTTAAATATTTTAAATAGTGAGTTTAGTGGAAATGTCTTTGCAGCTGTAGGAACCCTAAAAGACCCAACGTATGGAACAGCAGGCTGATCCTCCAGGTGCAGTGAAGAAAACATGCATCAATACGGTCTGAAACAAACCCCAGTAAATCTGAGGCAATTGCAGGAGACTCAAAAACAGTTTCTTTAGAGACAAACTGTTGACACTCAGAATCTTAGTCAGAGGTGGTGACACAGACCAAAGCCTGGCCTGATCTAAGGCATCTGGAGGACTAGTGAGAGACTCTGCATGAAAAGGTTCTGGAATGTGTTAGATCTTTTTTAGGCTGGGTGCCCAAATAACTAAATACATTGAGCTAAAAGATCTTAACTAAGGGTCACCTGGTACATCTGGGTAATTTTTTCAGGCTTCCTTAGGTCTAAAATAATTCTCACCTAATCTCAGGTCTAAGTTATATTGCTTCTAAGGTGAGCATCCCCCTTCTATTTCAATATTTTTTTTAAGGAAGTTTTTGTTTTAATAATACCACAAGCTCAAGATATGCCCACGCCGGGGCAGAGCAGAACAATAACATACATAAACAGATACAAGTCAGCAGGATGTATTAGCCAAATAACGGAATGTCCAATGACATCAAGGAGGGACGGCAAAAAGCCGAACCAAATAGTAGCAGCAGCAATTCATCATATTACCGGAAAAAAAAAAACTGATAGAAAAAAGGAAAAAGAAAATATAAAAACATAGAAAGAAGAGCATCCCCCTTATGCACACTCTTTCCCCTTCCCTCCCCTCTTTTTCCTTCTCTCATTATTTTTTTGATTTTCTTTTATTCTCTACCTTTCACTGTTCCCTGCATCTTTCATCCTTTTTTTTCCCATTACTGTAACAGCTGTGAAAAGGAATGATGCCTAGCACAGTAATTACTGATCTTCTCAGTGCTTTCAGTCCACTACACACTCCAAGACCCACAAAAGGATCTCGGCAACAAACCAATTGGAGGTCCTTGCAGGCCTCCTTTCTCACCTTTACTGCGTGCATGATAATTGTGTCATATTCAGGTTGCTTCTGCCTTTAGCTAATGCCATGAAATTCTCTTCATGTTGACAAGCACTTTTTTTCCATTGACTGATTGTCCTCACCTACTGTATTGAGAATGTTACTCAAATCTGCCTTGACTGTTTTCTGTCTGTATCAATTTTGGAAAAGAATAAAGCCTTATTCTTAAAAAAAAAAAAAATAATTATTGAGTGGACATGAAGTTCCCTGTAAACATGGGGGAAGACTGGGCCTCACACAGTAGAGCTGAGGAAGACTGATGATAACAACATCTTATAACAAAAGGGGTTTCAGATTACAGGCAATGGGTCTTTCTGAGGATACTTAATAAATGAGGGGAGTATGGGTTGAGGGGACTGTCCTCTTTTCCTCTCTTTTTGTGATATTGGGCAAACACTGGTGCCTTTTTTGGCAGATTCCTATACAGCACAGATGAGTGAATCTACAGTTACTGTGTTTTGACAGCCTGAATCTGATTGAATTCAGCTGCTGTTTGTCAAAAAGATTCAGCTAATTTCTTCAACAAAAGTTGATTGAATGATCTGGCAGGGCCACCCACTGAGCTGGTTTCAGCTGGTTCCTCTAGTGTATAGCCAACTTCAGCGAAGACATGTTGCTTCCATATCTTGACTGCCTTAATTAGCCAGCATGGGATGATTTGACTCATTCATTCTGACAGTATCTGTGCCAAGAATGTACCCTGAGTTGCACATGCACAACTCAATGTACATTCTAAATATGACTTCTACAGGCAGATGACGTTATTGCATTGAAGTAGAGACATTGCATGTCTCTTCTGCAATAAAGAGCTTGCCGGCTCATACGTTTTTATGCTAGACTTTAATTGTACATTAATTTATTTAAAAAAAAATGAATAGTAAAATACAAAGGGCATTAAGGTCAAACTGGGACTTTTAATTTTGCAGGTAAAAAAAGGGATGCTAGCGTGGTGGTTCTACATGTATTGGTAAGTGGCAATTATGTCCTATTACTGTTAGGCGGAGCACATGTCACAGGTCAGTCCAGAAACCATTAATCAAGATGTCAGACAACAGTGTTAGTGCAAATAAAGGCATAGAACCTGCGATTATCTACAGAAGACTTCAAGCACAGTGATGAGACGCTCAGCCTCAGCAAGACATTTTAATGGTGTAAAATGTTTCAAAGATGGCCATACATCCCTCAGTGACACTCCTGGTCTTGGTGGTTCCCAGCCCACAGCAGTCATTTCTGAGAATATTCTGCAAGTGGAATACCTGATCCTAGATAATCGACATATAACATGTCGTGAAATTGCACAAGAGACAAATCTTTCTGCGATCAGTATTTCACCTCTGTTGACGAAGTGAAGCAGGCTGTCCTAGGATGGTTCAGGTGTACTGACAAATCTTTCTATGCCGAAGCTTTGAAGGCATTAGTTAAACAATGGGATTAGTGTATAAATGTATCATGGGTGCATGTTGAAAAATAAATGCAATTTTCACTCCTTGAAATTTGTTCTTTTATTATATACTGTAAACTCAAAAGTCCCAGTTTGACTTGAGCACCCCTCGTATATGGTTACATATACATCTTAGAGTTCTAAAGTGTTACCACAATGATATTCAATTAAAAATGTTTTCATATAACATATGCTGTAATTTGGGAAAGCCATCAAAACTATAACAGCATTTTACTGTTGTTCCACGTTTTGGAGTGATAACAGCATTTCTGTGATCTTCTCTCTTTAATTGCATCCAATTTCATACTCAAGGGTCATTAAAAGTTAAGATTTTTAGTGAACACCCACATTTTCCCTATGGATATGTGCAGGTGTCATTGGCTTGATGGCCAGTCTGTTGTATGGAACTGATAAAATTCTGGCACAAATTTACTGTTTAGGAGATACAGTTGGATAACATTAGATTGTTGTAAAGATCAAGTCCGTGTACAGTAAAAGTGTCCATTTACCTTAAATGAATGGTTTTCTTATTATTCTCAACACATTTCTGTTAAAAGCAACAGATGAAAGGTTTTGGAAATAACTGATGTGAAAGTATTACTTCTACCTATGGAGCCTTGCTGTTTGAATGTTCCCCTCTCTGCTTGATGTGCTGTTGACTTCAGAATAAAATGGGTATGTTTAGCCACTAAAAAAGATTTTATGCTGCAAGGGCTATGATAAAATCCTCAAATTTAAGAGTTCTCAAAGACTTCTTTATCATAAGAACCTTGAAACAAGAACTGGTTTTAGCAGGCATCATGCGTAGATGTTTCTTTTCTAAAAGAGTTATTTTTATTTTGCTTTGAATTGAACATGTGTTTGCTTCAGCACCCAGATAGGTGATTTTCAAAAACTGAAATTTATCCTAAATATACTGTATATCCAAGACAACTGATAGGAAATATCTATTAAAGCATTATTTTGAGATAAAGGGCCCCTACAAAGGTCCCCTAACGGAAGAGCAAATTGTTGATTGGTCCTACTTCATGCTGTCCCAGGGGGTCCCCCATGTATATTTTGTTGTACCCTGAGGGGTTCTCATATTTCTGGTTACCAAGCAATGCATTCATTTGAAGGTTATAGTAGATCATTCTCTTTCTTCTATTGCTGTACACCTACTACTTGTCTTTAAAGACAATTTTGCGGTATTTGCATAACATGATTGACTCACTCTTATTTGAATTTGTACAGTAACGTTGGAGTGTTGGAGTTAGCAAAAATCAAGAACAATAAAATGTATTTTATTTTAGTGGAACAGATAAGAGACCTATTAATGAAAGAAATAATATTTTTCTAACCTATATAACTATGATATATTTATGTTTCCAGAAGGAAAGAATGGAAGAAGATCTCAAAACCTTATGTCAAGAAGATAACCTCTTATTAGATCCTGATGAAATATTATGTCACAAAATAAAAATAATAGCAATATTAAATTAAATGTAATCTGGTAAAGACATCAGAATAGGTGATGTACGTTTACCAATAAAGCTGGCAGTTTAAAAAGATAAGCAAAGGATATTGAAGTCAAATTGAGCTGTCAAGCTTTGAGATGTTAGAGATGTGGTAAATAAAAGAAACTGGTCATACTTACTGATGTAGAACACCAAATTCGGAAGCAAAATTAAACAGTGAGTAGACCTTTATATGGTCCCTGTTTTAGTCTAGGATGTTGATAACAAAATTCCCAAAACACTTTGGGCTCATCGCACAACATACAAAGTGCTTCACTTGATCCTGTATCTGGCCATATGCTGAGTGAATTTTGAATTGATCACTGGGTGGCCCTGTTGGTACCACTCCACCTTTAGGGGCCGGGTGGAAAATTGTTGGCCGAACAGCACCTGCATCTGATCAAAGTAGCCACAGGGGGAGATTCATTCATCTGTGCTGTTTAGCCTACAGGGTGTATGGTCAGCATAAGCAAACTACTTTAACTACTTGCCTACCGTGCACTATTACCCCCTTCATGCCCGGGCCAATTTTCAGCTTTCAGCGCTGTCGCACTTTAAATGACAATTGCGCAGTCATGCATCACTGTACCCATGTGAAATTTTTATCATTTTCTGCACACAAATAGAGCTTTATTTTGGTGGTATTTGAGATGTTTTTAGAAGGCAGTGGGTGGGGGTGAAGAGAGGCTGATCTGCATACTCGGGGGACTCTTACCAATCCCCAAGCAGGAGGCTTTGCATGGGGTCAGGGCAGCCCTTAAGTAAGGGAGAGCTTGACCAGGAAGTGGTCAGTGTCGAGTGGAACATGGTGTGAGAAGGCTGAAGTGTGAAGCCTGGGTGGGGACCCAGGGAGGGGCCTACCTACAGGTGGGAGCTGGGAAGGAGGATCTCTCAGCCTCAAACATCCCCTGAGAGAGGACAGCCTGGGAAGCAGGGAAGGAGCCAGCCCAGTGTAAGGCCTGAAGGCAGCCACCAACCCTCAAGGTTACAGGAGAAGACTGAGTGAGTAATCCTGTACCCCTTGGGTAAGATAAGCAAAGAGGACAGTCAGGTGCAAATCCAATTAGCTCCTCATTTGGGGCTGCTTTGCTAAAGTGGCAGCTTATGAGTCCCCTTGCTCAGGGATTCCCTCAGGCAACTGGGTAAAGAGGAGGATTCATCTGGGGTATGACGAGGTACGCCAGAAGGGCTAGAAAGCTCTTCAGAGGACAGACTTTCATTTTCTTTATCCACATCTGTACATAGTTGCTTAGGAGTTTTTTCTCAAGTTTCTAAATTTCCTTGGGCATACATCCTTCAACCCCATCCAATTTCAATACTCCTTAATAAAACTACAAAAAATGGCTCAAGGACTGTTTACTGTCTCTAGTGTGCAAGTGTGGAAGAAAATGTGTGTTGCCTGGCTGTGCAAGGACTATAGGGGGACTTAAAAAACTCAGCGACTTCTAAGGGGGTAGACATCTAAAAGCCCTGAGAGTGTTACTAGGAGTCACCATTTTGGAAGTGATATCAGCAGCCCCAACAAACTCAGATCTGTCACTTGTGACACTCTATGGCATGGGTGTCAAACTGGCGGCCCTCCAGCTGTTGCCAAACTACAAGTCCCATGAGGCATTGCAAGATTGACAGTTACAAGCATGACTCCCAAAGGCAGAGGCATGATGGAACTTGTAGTTTCCCAACAGCTGGAGGGCCGCCAGTTTGACGCCCCTGCTCTATGGTGTTCCTCTTCTCATCATCCACTTATGTAGGTAGGCGAAGGATAGGAGGAGGAGACTGCAGCAAAGAAAGCAATTAAACACTCCCATAAGAGGAGAGGACTATGATAACATGGAAGAGGGGGCTATCATTTCCTGTAAAGTAAAATTTTCGAGCAATTTCAAAGACACACTACAAGTGAATAAAAAATATTTATAGAATGGAAAAATGCTGCAGGTAAACAGGAAGCTTTTTGGGCAACACAGTTCAGCCACATTTCGGGTGTATCAGCACCTAGATGCCTAGACATGCATGCCCAGCATGTCCCCTGAGTCTCTGTTTCAGGAACTCTGGTTGAACTAAAGTGTTACTAAAGTTAGGACTCTGCATTTACTATATCTGGTCTCCCACAGTACACAGACCATGGAAATGCAATTATTTTAGTTAATACAAACTGCTAAATACCTTTTCTCATCAGCAGTTGGTACAGTCTTGTTACTTCTCAGTGTTGAGCAGAGCACTGGTTAAAGCTTATAGGAGGAGTTTTCATTTTGCTCTAGGAGGATGCAGAACCTCTGACCTCTGTATGGACTGCTCTGACTGGCACGGTGCTGATCACATGCACTCTCCCAGGAAAAAAAAAATCTCTAGCAATACACACCTAAATGAGCATGTGCAGAATGACTCCACACAATATGTCTTATCGGGAGATAAGGGAGGGAGGGGGCATTGGAAGAAGGGGAGGGTCAGAGAAGTCAGGATCAAACAGCATTTTTACACAATGCAAAGTATTAACCTGTTAGGTTCCACAGTGTGTATAACAAGCATGCTTTACTACATATAGAGACTGATTTTACTCTTGTGAGTTTAGTAAAATTTGAAGTCACTTAAGAGCCAAAGCATCTGTCCTTAATTAGAGTCCTTCATTGTGTTTCCTGTTCTGAGTTCTACAGCACCATTTTCTGGCCAAAACTGGCTCTCCCAGTGTCAATTATTATATCTTCACTATGACAACTACTGCTCCTCTCACAGCACATAATCCTAAATTATGTAAATTTACTATTACTGATTGAAATTCCAAAAATAATTAGTGGCTGCAGATATTGTAACTTTAAAGGGATTTTTTGTTAAAAATAAGTTAAGGAAGAAGAGCTCTGTAGATCAGATATAGGAGCATATAATTTAAAAAATGACACACAAGTGGTAGGAACCGAAACCTAGAGCTCTGATCTTCCTGTATTGTCCATTAGTCCTTCAATGCCATAATACTGTCAGGTGCGTGTAAACTCTCCTGTTCTATGCTAGCTGCTGGTCTCATTGCAGCATCCTGGTTTTGGCTGTAATACATTTTCCCGGTCTATCTGTCCACCTGCAAGGTGATTGATGTTGCCAGTCTCTGGGGGGAGACCAATCCTGACTTGAGCCAGCAAAGCTTGCAGTTTCATGCTTGTGATATCGCATTTGTAGCATGTGTTCCAAGCTCCTTGTTTGGCTGCCCTGATCTGCTAGTTTGGATTCCCTCATTGACAACCTCAGATTTAATATTGACGACTCTCTGAGCTCTGCCTGCCTTTTGACTTCAAATTTGACCCTGACTATTCTGAACCTTGCCTGCCTTTTACCTGGATTGTCATTGAATCACCCTGCCTGTCTGGCAACCGCAAGAACCTGTTTGCTGTACTCAGTTCACACCTATCCTGGTGTGGTAGCCAGGCACTATAGCATTGTCCTGTGGGCAACCGAGTATCGGTAGGCCTGCTTGCCTTATGGGAAAGGAGGCTGCTAAAGGTGAAGAACATAGAAGCTAGCTATAGTGTCTGACCACCTGCGTTAAGAGTAAATGTTACAAATATTTAAAGAACTTTAGAATATCTCAATATCTCTTTCTCAGATCCTTCTGCAGTGCGTAAAATCTGAGAAGTCATATTGGCTTTGTGAAACAGGCAAAACGTTCGGTGGCATTTTAACTGGGGGCTCTTTTATTATTAAAACCTTTTAATTAATCAGTTGCACTCAAATGCAATAAGCATTTGCAAACAAGAGTGACAAACTCTACTTTCAAATAGAAATATAAAGAAAGTATTTGTAGGCTGTATACAGACTCAGGATAAAGGATATTAACTGAGTGCAGACCAACAATTTCACGTATATCTACAGCCACAACTTATTTTTAGGTTTTGGATAGTTAGGGAATGACTAAAACCCTGTAAACGCCTCCGTCTCTCCTCAGTCCCTGTCCTAACGAAACAACAGAAAATAAAAGAAAATGCCTTCAAAATAAGCAGAATTCCCTTCTTAGAGCTTGTTCACACCAACAGCTTTGAGTTGTATTGTCCAACACAGCAGTGGTGTATTTAGGTTTTGTGCTGCCCTATGGAACAGAAAAAGTGTGTGTGTGTGTGTGTGTGTGTGTGTGTGTGTGTGTGTGTGTGTGTGTGTGTGTGTGTGTGTGTGTGTGTGTGTGTGTGTGTGTGTGTGTGTGTGTGTGTGTGTGTGTGTGTGTGTGTGTGTGTGTGTGTGTGTGTGTGTGTGTGTGTGTGTGTGTGTGTGTGTGTGTGTGTATGATTCTCTCTCTCTCCCCCCTCTCTTTGTCTCTCTTGTTTCCCTCTCTTTCTTCCCTCTCTCTCCCCTCTCTCTTCCCTCTCTCTCTGTCTCTGTTCCCTCTCTATTTCCCCCCTCTCTCTCCCCCTCTCTCTCCCCCCTCTCCCCTCTCTCTTCCCCCCCCCCTCTCTCTCTCTTCCTCCCTCTCTCTCTCTCTAGTCCCTCTCTCTCTTCCTTCTCTCTTCCCTCCCTCTCTCTTCCCACTCTGTCTCTCTTCCCTCTCTGTCTCTTCTCTCTGTCCCTCTCTCTTCCTTCTCTCTTCCCTCCCTCTCACTTTTCTCTCTCTCTTCTCTCTTCCCTCTCTCTCTCTCAGATTGTATGGGACTGTATACACACAGTATGATTACCCCCTCCCCCTCCTCAAAGGGCTGCTGATCTCCGGGCAGCAGGAAATGTGCGCAGGAGGTGGTAATCATGCTGTGTGTGTGTGTGTGTGCAGTCCCATATGATCTATCAGTGTATCATGTGCTGGATGAATGACAGGAGGGAGAAGACAGAGAAGACAACACAGATCACCTCCTCCAGGCTCTCTTCCCCCCTGTCTCTCTTCCCTCTCTCCCCCTCTCTCTCTCTTCCCTCTCCCCCCCTCTCTCTCTCTCTTCCCTCTCTCTCTCTCTTCCCTCTCCCGCTCTCTTCCCCCTCTCTCCCCCCTCTCTCCTTTCCCCCCCTCTCTCTCCTCTCTCTCTCCCTTCCCTCTATCTTCCCTTTCTGTCTCTCTCTTCCCTCTCTGTCTCTCTCTTCTCTCCCCTCTCTCTTTTCTCTCTCCTCCCTATTCTCTTCTCTCTCTCCCCTCTCTCTCCTCTCTCTCTCCCCTCTCTCTCAGATCGTATGGGACTGTATACACACACACACAGTATGATGACTGTGTGTGTGTGCAGTCCCATATGATCTATCAGTGTATCATGTGCTGGATGAGTGACAGAAGGGAGGGAGAGGGGGAGAAACCTCAAACTGGCTTTCAGCTGCTGGAGGGAGAGACACACAGTGCATCTTTCTACAACTGCTCTCCCCCACCTCACCGATCCTCCTGCTGTCTGGGCCCCCTACAGGAATACCAGTGGCACCCCTCTGATGGTGGCCATGCATGGCTCTGTCCGCCGCTGCTCACCAGGTCCCTTCTTCTGGACGGGGCGGTGCCTCCCCCAAAAAAATTGCCGCTCTAGGCAGACGCCTTTTTTGCCTCACAGTAGATACGCCCCTGCAACACAGTCCTAACACAAAAGTAAGACAATTAGCCTTATGTCCTGAGTCTTTAGTTCAAACTAATGCACTGTGTTGGTGTGCAATGAAAAAAGTAAGACATGATACATTTTTGCACGATGCAGCAAAAATGGAATATATTTGAATATATTATAATGGACTGCAGCGCATAAGAATTTTATAGAGTTGGGAATGAAGCAATCACTGCAATGCATTTTACCAACAACAGTGCCCATTCACAATGTACATTAGAGTGCACATTACCACATGCTGTTTGGTGTGAATGAGCCTTTAGGCTTGGTTCACACTTACCTGTATGTGTGTATAAGCAAGTGCCAGCCATTCTGGGACATTTACAGATGAGGCTATGGTTAATCCTTTTTCCCCCTAGTGCCCTGTACTGGGACTGCTATATCATTTCCTGTTAACAGAGTGGATTCAGTTTTTCTGACAGCAGAATCTTGGGACCTGTAGTCCTATAGCCAATACATCCTATATTCCTGAGTGCTGATTGAACTACAATTATCAGAGAGAGCTGAGGAATAAGGAGGATTGTGGGAAAGCAGATATATTCTACAGCAAAGGACTGGCTTGCTCTCCTGGCACAGAATTCAGAGCTGAACAGAGGGGGACTGACGTTCTCCTCCAAAGACAGATTGCTGCTCTACTGCTGTGGGGCTCTGCACATCAGTTCAGCACAGCAGTGACACCAATCACCACACTGGGATCGCACACCATCTCTGCATTGGGACTATCATTGTCTGATCTGACTAACGCAGACTTATCTGCTCATCGCACTGACAGGCCATCATGCGTTAACTTCACACATCCATGCAAACAGCCAAGAGCCTGAGCAAGAACTCTGTTCCTGGGAGGCCATGCTGTCCATAGGATTGGTGAATGGGCAGATGCCCAACCTCATTCTGTCATCACTCTAGAGACACTGAATTCAGACACCTTTACACCTCAGTACCTGAAGATCTTTGCTTTGAGCAGTACCACGGTCTATCTGTTTAACTTCATCGAAGTACCAGTGTTCACTAATGTTTATGGGCTCCACCATTGCTAGCAGAAGACAACAGATACCATCATAACAGGAACTTTAAACATCACAGGACTCAAGTTGCTCTCCAGTTAAAGGGACCTTTTTTCTTTTAAGGCTATTGCTATTCAAGCTGCAGGACATATATATATATATATATATACGTATATATATATATATATATATTTACATAATTTTATGCATTCCCCATTGTAGTGCTGGTGGTCTAGAGGGAGCTGATAAGTCAACAAGTCTTTTCTTCTCCCTCTTGCTGCTGGTGTTGCAATTAAATGATTGAAGCTTGCTTGCAGCACCATACATTTTGGTTCGTGCAAAAATACATGCATTAGCAGACTCTTGAAGATGCTATTAAGAATTACCGCTGCTCAACTGGTAAAGGCAGTGCATTTCTGTGTGTGTCAGAAAAGTGTGTGATTTTGCACACATTTCCAACTCACAATAGAACAGGTGTCCACATTAGAAGATTTCCCCACTAGTTTTGTTCTGGTGACAACTGTGGCAACTGTAACATTTGGGATTTTTGTATTCATCATCCTGGTGACAATGGTCACTACTGTAGGACAAATCAAAAGGGTGCATCTCCTGAGCAGGGACAAAGGCCAATAGAAGCCTGACAGAGGTTCTAACCCTTAATAACTTGATCCAAAACTGAGAAAAAAAAGTGTATCTATGTTTTAGGCTGTCATTAGCAGAGTTGCAATAACATAACCTGATTGCAGTCTGCAACAAAAACATGTGGCAGGGAAGTCCAGACTCTGCATACTGGACACTAGAAATGTGTTTGTGGTCTGTTAAGAATGTTTTTATGATTTGTGATGTTATTACATTCATCTGTTAATGTTTTCTACTTTTCTGTGTAAATCCGAATTGCAAAGCCTTCATTTGTCTAAACAAATTTACAATTCATGGTTCCATCATATCATAAAATAATAAGACAGGTATAAAATGATGTGGAAAGAAAATAACACATGATCAAACTAGCTTGTCATACGCTGCTTGGTCTGTATGTAATTGAATATATTTATACTGTACAATGTTAGAATATCAATTTACTATAATAGTACATTGATTATTGTTTTAAAAAAAATTGTTTACTTGCTGGTATATATTTATCAATGTTAGAGCTGAACTCCAGCCTTAACTTCAGTTATGTACAATTCTACAAGCTCCTCTACTGTACTGAAATGACTTACTCTCATTTCACAGCACACTCGTGAGATTCTCACAGTGTGCATTAGAAACTCCAATAAGTTACTTACAGCCAGCCTCAATTCTTGGTTTGGAGATGTTTAGCTTTCTTGAGCATTTTCTTTTCCAACCTAACTATCCATGTCCTGGCTCTTTCCTTGCTTGGATATTAGTTATTTTAATCAATCAGACTCAGAATTATATGTGAGCATTACCTAGGGCAGGGTTTCTCAATCAGGGTTCCTCCAGGTGTCATTAGGGGTTCCTTGAGCAATGATCAATCTCTATCTCTGAGATAAGTTCCCACTGACACCGTTGATCTTTTTAGCTATCTTTAAGGGGGTAATTCTTCCCACTGATCATCACACTAATGTATCATGAGTTGTAGATATAGTCAATTTTAGCAGGGGTTCCCTGAGTCCAGAAAGTTATTTCAAGAGTTCCTCTGTGTTGAAAAGGTCGAGGAAGGTGTCGACCTAGGATGATCTGCATCCAAATTCAGCTGTCTGGGAACACCCACTCCTACAGACTGACATCCACCCATATAGAAAAAAGAAAAAGCCTAGTGCATTACCATCAATTTATTGGAGTGTTTCAGGGGTGCACCCCTTTCTCAGAGCTGAAACTTAATAAAACGTTGTTTTAGCTCTTAAGAAGGGGGTGCGCCCCCAAAACACATCAGCTTGCCAGCTCAGTGGGGTGCATGTTGGTACACGATTCCCATATACTGTGCCATCTTATGGTTTTATACATCATTATACGCCTTTTTATCTTCAACGTTTGTGAGTCTCCATTTGGCATTTGTGTTGTTTTGATGAAGAATAAATCACTGGTATTGCAGTAGGTGGTTGTTCCCTCCTGTGTGTTCTTTTTGTAGTTGTCACATGATTCCCCTATCTGAGGAGGGCTGCATCAGCTATGCATCTCTGGTGGAGTTCATTGTGCATCATTTCTGGTCCACCTTTGCAGCGGTGGTACTCTGAGCGCTGGGAGTGACAGTGTTTAGTATCTACCCATATAGGTATTTTGATATTTGCATAACTCCCTCCAAGGGTTAGGACTAGGAAGGCAAAATATAAGCAGATTAAAACTCAGCATTAAAGTGTTACTAAACCCACAACAGTAAAAACCAGTCTGTATCTGCAGTAAAGCATGCTTGTTATACTCACTGTGGGCTATAAAGGGTTAATCCACATTGTGTAAAAAAGCTGTTTGATCCTGTATTCTTTGATCCTCCCTTTATTCTACTGTCCCCAATCCATCTGCTGATAGTACAGAGCTCTAGTAGTCACTCGGCACATGCTCAGTTTGGTGTGTATTGCTAGAGAGGTTTTTCTTTTTCCTTTGGGAGGGTACATGTGTTCAGTACAGGGCCAATCAACACTGTCCAGCCAGAGGGTCAGGGGTTATGCAGCCTCATAGAACATTCAGATAAATAATTGAATAGAAACAAATGCACATGATCAGAAGCAGAGAACGACCCAGAAGAAGGTGGCAATGAACATAGAAATCCTACACAAGAAAGAATTTTAGTCTTTGTCTCTCAAGAATTTTCATAGAAGTTAATACCATTGTCCGTTACATCATGATACACACCTTCGTTGAAAATCAGATGCTAGTTTGTTCGATTTTCTCATAGTGTTTACCCCACTTAAGAGAGGTGGGCACATGCTCACTGTTCTTCTCTTTCCTGACCAGCCAGGCTGCATGTCTCAATAAGGGTCTGCAAAAATGTTTTGTCTTTAGTACTGCTTTATTTTAAATACGACATTGAATACTAGGGTAGATTTAGATGTGTGTCTAAATCCATTGCTTCTCTGAGATCCCTGTGCAGAGTGCTTTTGACAGGGGTTGAGGAGACAATATGATGCCTCCTCACCGCCTGGTTTAAACCCATTTTTGCCAACAAATATGCGGTGATTCCCTATTTGCTTGAATGGGTTATGTTTGGTGGACTTGCCATCCACCAATCATGACATGATGGATAGTTCTTGCCACAGCTATAAAGCGAAGCATTGTAACTGTGTCTTGTAACCCCCCAATCTCTGCCATTTGTAATTATTATTATACAGGATTTATATAACACCAACAGTTTGTGCTGCACTTTACAATGTGAGGGCAAACCGTACAGTTACAGTACAATTGAATACAGGAGAAATCAGAATGCCCTGCTCATTAGAGCTTACAGTATAAAATTGCAGCTTAATCAGAAGCTCAACGGTACATTTTTACTGCCCCTTCATTTTTACTGATTAACTTTATGTGACTATGCCAAATTAAATTTGTGAATACAAAACACAGGTTTTAAATATAGGCTCATTTATTCACAGAACAACTGCCTGCAAAATTCTTTGATCCATTCCGAAGTGAACATCTTCATTTACAAGCCAATTTTTTTTTCAGTGTTTTTGGAGCTTTTTAGGTCATCAAACCTTTGGTATGCAATAATTTATTTGGAGACTTACTCTGGCTGTAATTGTTCATAGGTATATTTTCCTGTGTCTGGCTTTACCCATAAATCAAGAACCCTTATGCTTTCTGCTGTGCCGTCTTGTACTGTGAATTCAATCCATTTCCCTAGCTTCTCCTCTTATGTTGTATTTTTATTTCCACTCAACTGCCAAATGCTTGAATTTAATCGTAACAATGATTCAAGCAGACCACTAAATGCTTCACTTTCCTCTGTCTGTTCATTTGTTTTACATGATGGTAAACAAATATCAGAGATTTAATAGAGACAATATTACAGCAAGATAGAGCGCTTACATTGCTGCAGGTATTGATTAAGGCGGGTTCGCTCAAAGGCCTTCATAAAATGTCTCTTAGTAATCATACCATTGTTTTTTCTTTCTGCCAAATGTTTCTTGTCAGACAGTGATATATCATTTTTAACCATTTCAGCTATGGAAGAATTTACCCCCATTATGACCAGGCCATTTCTTGCAGTACTGTACCCACATGAAATTTATATCATTTTTTTTTACACAAATAGAGCTTTATTTTGGTGGTATTTGATCACCACTGGGTTTTTTATTTTTTAATATATAAATAGATAAAAACTGCACATTTTGAAAACAAATACTTTTTACTTTCTGCGATATAATATATTCAGTTTGCTACTTGTCTTTGGTAAAAAAAAATCACAATAGGTGTATATTGATTGGTTTCCATGAAAGTTATAGCTTCTACAAATGATGGTATATATATACTGGAATTTTGTTTGTTCTTTTACTAGTAATGGTGGCGGTTAGCGACTTATAGTGAGACTGTGATAGTGCGGTGGGCAATCTGACACTAACTGATGCTGGGTGGGAACTGTCTAACTGCCAGTGACATCTCCAGTGACACTACTACAGTTATCAATGATAATACTATACACTGTGACTATACTAATGACACTGGCTTGGAAGGGGTTAACATCTAGGGGAAATCAAAGGGTTAACTGTGTGGCTAACAATGTTTACTGTGTGTACTGTGTGCTGTTTTTACTAAGCAATGTGACGGATTTTACTCCCTGTAAATAAAAAAAAGCACACATCGCTGCTGTCTGTTATTTGCTCAGCTGATCAGTGGGTTATGGCCATAAATTGTTGGCCAGGCCCCACTGATTGACTTGTGCTTTAGTGAAAGAGAGCACAGCCGGGGTGGTGGGCACATGCGCCCCCTACCTGGAAGTACTGGATCACACGCACATACATGCGCAGCAGGGCAGCTGTGGCACAGTATATCTGCAGTAGGCGGTCGCCAAGCAGTTAATTATACATTCTCATCATGCCTTTACTTGAACTGACCATAACTGTTCAAGGCTAAAAATGAATAAATAAATGATGGGAGAAAGCTTGTTCAGCCGTTTCGTAGTATTAGTAATATAAATAGCTGGTAATGTTACATCTTCTTATATTTATTTAGTTTGAGCTGTTTGGTTGCTCTTTGAACAGAGTGTACAGTACTGTAGGATTAATGGTTCTCTAAAGGCATAAAAGATGCAAGGTAAAGTATAACAATAAACCTTATTTGCTCCCTTTAGACTGTTAAAGTGGTTGTAAACCCAGTGAAGTGACTGACCTCAGGTGATACACAGAGATTAAACAAATCCTTCTGCAAAGTTGTACCTGTATATCAGCAGCCTTCTCTTCTCTACATGTGTTCAAAGTCCAGAATTTTTAAAGCTTGTATGACAGTTCAGAAAATCGGAGTAGAGAGAAAAAAATTACACTTTGAAGAGTTCAGTGAGGAGCAGGGGCTGACTGACCATTTGGAAACTCAGGCACTGCCCGAGGGCCTGGGGTCAGTAGGGGGCCCCATGAGATGCCCCGGTACCTTTTTCATAGGCTTTTTTGAGTTTGGGCAAACTTTTGATCCCCTTTTGCCCGGGGGCCCCATGAGTTGTCAGTCCGTCCCTGGTGTGGAGAGCTCTGAAAGCTGATTGGAGGGAAGGGACACACCCCACTGTGACGATCGTGGCGTCAGACCCCAGCCCTTCTCACCAAACTCGTGACCAAAGGACTAGCCAATCTAAAACCGCGCTGTCACGTGCGTGACAATGCCACGACCAGCTGCACCCTGCACAAAGATTTTCCAGCTAATGGACCACAATCTGTGTACTTGCAGCCTGGGAGCGATTGTTACTGGGTCAGGTTAATTACGCAATTAACCCTTCACACTGCTACCACCTCCTTTTTGTACAGAGAAAGAGGAAACGTGGCAATATTAGCAATAACACTATGATGAATAATCGTTTGTATACACAATGTCACCACAGATGTATGCAGACGTTTAAAAACACACAGTAGCACTCTTCAGAGACAGGGGTTCTTAGTTTGCATTAAAGAGCTTTAGAAACAGTTCAACACTTCCAGAAAGTAAGATTTATTACTATATAAATATAATGTGAAAATGATATAAATATAATGTGAAAACAGAAAACACCCTTTCACCTACACTGATTCCAAATTGGAAAAAACTTTCAACCCCCTGAAAGCTTAAACTCAAATCAATAGATCCAAACAGGAATCTACCCTCTTTCAATAAATAATCCAGCTATATGTGCAACAACAAAATTTTCCCCATATAATTTCTACAAAATCATAAAGTCCAGTGTCTCTGTGATTTAAATCCAATAATATAAAGTCCAATAATATAAAGTCAATAATATAAAGTCCAGTGTCTCAGACACTGGACTTTATATTATTGGATTTAAATCACAGAGACACTGGACTTTATGATTTTGTAGAAATTATATGGGGAAAATTTTGTTGTTGCACATATAGCTGGATTATTTATTTAAGATTTATTACTAAAAGGTCAAAAGGGTGCAATAAAAATATTTACAGAAAAAGATGTAGCCAATATATATATATATATATATATATATATATATATATACAGAGAGCAATGACACAGCAAAGAGATAACAGAAATACATTTAGGGAGGTAAACTACTTGCCAAATGTCCTGGTTTAAGCAGATCAAGTTTCCTGATCCAAAAGGGTGCCTTATCTCCCAAAGTTAGTTCCGATGTTAAAAGGGAAAATCTTCAACTTAGCTCAACTCAGCCTAGCTTGCTTCAAGCATAACAGCCTTTTGCTAGGAACTCAGCAGGGTGTCTCCTTAAAGCAGAGAACCAATCGCCTCATTTGGGGAGGGGTGTTGTAGGCGGGAAGCTCAGGGTATGACCAAATCCCTCACAAGTTATACTATGGTCAATAACGTTTCCTGGGTACATGTAACATTCTATCCACGGGTAGATTAATACGCAGAATCATCTGCTGAACGTTTAGATATGAAATATGACATACCTGCTGGGACATTTAAGGAGAAATCATTTTCTGCTCTCCTGTAGCTGTCAGCTAGGGGGTGTAATATATCACACGATTTGTATTAAAGTGACCGATCTGAATATATGCCTGGTTTTTATGTTAGTCTTTCATATTCCAAGATATGTAATCATAGGGGAAAGTGGATGCTGAATGTGGTGTCTGGTTCACTGTTTATCTGGAATGTTATTGAAGCTCAGCAAGGGACTGGTTTATGGTTTTACGATCCTTTTCCAAGCAGAGTCTCGCACACATATGGAGGCCAGGCTAATTGGGGTATATAGCCAGGAGCTCCCCCACTGGGCCTTGATGCCTTTTTGAACTCAGCATCCAGGGACCACGTGTCACTCAACAGAGAGGGAGGGAGGATGAGGGAAGAGGGAGATACAAGATGGAGTTTTTGGAGCAAAATGGATGACCGCGTCCATCTCTGTTTGCACGATTGCTTAACCTGCCATACAGCACACAGGTACAGAGCTGAGGTTATCAATCTGCTGGAGAACCCTACCTGACACCTTTTTTCTCTTGGTGTCAGGAAAACTTGTCAGAAGTGATTCATGCTGATAGCAGAGGAATGAAGCTGCAGACAGAGATGACACTTTGTGCTATGGACAAAGACAAGTACACACTATAGAAGGATATGCTGTGTTCATATATCATATATGATATTTACAACCAATTTAAATATACTTCTGAAAGCTTTTCGTTGTGTAAGTCCTAAAAATTAGGAAAAAAAATGCCTCTTGAGCCAGTCAAAAATCTAGTGTGCTACTAACTTCCTGTGTTCTCTCTCTGCAATGTTGGGGAGAGGAGGAAAGAGATAGATGTTCTGGAATCCTAACACTCTTCCTGTATTAGGGTGACAATGTTGTTGTCCCACAGATACAGTACAGTGGATAAGCATTGTCATCCTAGGACAGAAAGTGTGTTACTGGCAGAATCATCATATGAAAAAAGAAAAGGACATCCAAGGACTGGCAAGCCGCAATATGATACATTTTTGTTTTTGGATTTAGATATGTTTTAATGCTAGTCATGGAGAGAGTATGAGACCGCAAAAGAATATAAATCATAGCTTAAACGATTGAGTAGAGTGCAGCTCAAGGGGAGACTACAGTGGCTGTGTGGCAATTTTATTTATTTTTTTAGAACTTTGTTTATATCTTTAAAACCGATCATTTATATCTGTTTTATATATACAGTTGCAAGAAAAAGTATGTGAACCCTTTGGGATTACGTGGAGTTTTGCATGAATTGGGCATAAAATGTGCTCTGAACGTCATCTAAGTCACAACAATAGAAGAACACAGTCTGCTGAACATAATACTACACAAACATTAGATGTTGCCATGGTTTCATTGCACATAACATGTAAACATTCACAGTGCAGGGAGGAAAAAGTATGTGAACCTTTGGACTTAATAACTGATTGACCCTCCTTTGGCAGCAATAACCTCAACCAAACGTTTCCTGTAGTTGCAGATCAGACCTGCACAACGATCTGGAGTAATTTTGGACCACTCCTCTTCACAAAACTGTTTCAGTGTAGCAATATTCTTGGGATGTCTGGTGTGAATCGCTCTCTTAAGGTCATGCCACAGCATTTCAATGGGGTTGAGGTCAGGACTCTGACTGGGCCACTCCAGAAGGCGTATTCTGTGCTGTTGCAGCCATTGTTTTGTTGAATGACTTGTATGCTTTGGGTCATTGTCCTGTTGCATCACCCATCCTCTGCGGAGCTTCAGATGGCGGACAGATGGTCGTACGTTTTCCTGCAAAATGTCTTGATAAACTCTGGAATTCAATTTCCCATCAATGACAACAATCCGTCCAGGCCCTGAGGCAGCAATGCAGCCCCAAACCATGATGCTCCCTCCGCCATGTTTCACAGTGGGGATGAGGTTTTGATGTTGGTGTGCTGGGCCTTTTTTTCTCCACACATAGTGTTGTGTGTTCTTCCCAAACAACTCAATCTTGGTTTCATCTGTCCACAGTATATTCTGCCAGTAGTGCTGTGGAACATCCAGGTGCTCTTTTGCAAACTTCAAACGTGCTGCAAAATTCTTTTTGGACAGCAATGGCTTCCCCCGTGGTGTCCTCCCATGTACTCCATTCTTGTTTCATGTTTTCCTTATTGTAGATGTGTCAACAAAAATGTTAGCATGTGCCAGAGATTTCTGTAGGTCTTTAGCTGACACTCTGGGATTCTTCTTTACCTCATGCAGCATTCTGCGCTGTGCTCTTGCAGTCATTTTTACAGGACGACCACGCCTAGGGAGAGTAGCAACAGTGCTAAACTTTCTCCATTTGTAGACAGTCTGTCTTACCGTGGACACATGAACATCAAGGCTCAAGGAGATACTTTTGTAACCCTTTCCAGCTTCATACAAGTCAACAATTCTTGATCGTAGGTCTTCTGAGAGCTCTTTTCTGCGAGGCATGGTTCACATCAGACAGTGCTTCTTGAAACCAGTAAACCCAAAACAGGTGTGTGTTTTTTAAGGGCAGGACAGCTGTCAGCAACACATCCAATGTCATCACACTGATTGGAGTCAAGGTTGGCTCACTCCTGGCTCCAATTAGCTCTGGGAGAAGTCATTAAGCTAGGGCCTCACATACTTTTTCCTCCCTGCACTGTGAATGTTTACATGTTATGTGCAATTAAACCATGGCAACATCTAATGTTTGTGTAGTATTATGTTCAGCAGACTGTGTTCTTCTATTGTTGTGACTTAGATGACGTTCAGAGCACATTTTATGCCCAATTCATGCAAAACTCCACATAATCCCAAGGGGTTCACATACTTTTTCTTGCAACTGTACTTTATTTATTTACAAATAAACATTTATTGTATGACAAAAGAGTCCCAGAACACTGTGTTATCTAAAGAGAGAACCTAGCAGAAGCTGCCTGTCTAGAGGCTCATTGTGTTTCAAACCTTGAACAGAGCTATCCAATAAAGGACAAATTACTCCTTTGACTCATTTACTTGTACTGTGTGTGAGATTTCATCTTTAGCTATTGAGCTTTGTAATTAAAAGGCTGTTTACACAGGTGCTAAGGTGGCAGAAGAGATCAATCTGAAAAGTAGTTTACAGCTGTACTTGTTGGCTAAAATAAATCTAAATATATTTACAACTAGAACTAGAAATATATTTAAAAATTCATTATTACCCAAATATATTTTTTGATTTTTTTTTTTTAGTCCTGAAAATAAAAAAGAACATACATACAAATTCACTATACATTGACTTTAAAGAGACCCTGTCACCACCTAAATACAGCAAACATTAATGATGTAGAAGTCTATGGATAGAACCTCATCACACAGCGAGGAGCAAGGCATGTGACACTCTCACTAGTGTCAGATGCTAAAGTGTCTTCATCTATCATCATTCGTATCTGTTAAATACAGCCATGAACAGCAGTATAGTCAGCGAGACCAGGAAGCATTAAGAGACTTTTTTCTGTACAGCTTTTTTCTCTAACTTTGAAGTTAGTAGTACTGACCTGCCTCCTTCTTGAGCCATTCTTCCAGTTTTTGACCTCTGTTCTACCTGAATCAAAGATCAACTCTGCCATTTAAAAAACATGTAGTCATTACCTGGCCTCTTTTTCCTCATTTGTGCTTATCCATTGAAAAAAAGCCCTCCCTCCCAAGAGCTCACCAAATTTAGAAACAAGATCCTCCTGAAAGGCACTGGTGAAGCTGCTCCAGGCATCCAGGGAATGACTGGGCCCACCGCTGGATTTAGTGAACAGGAGAGGCAGCAACAATGACTGCAGAGCCTGGGTGATGATGTAACCAATAGGGTTACTATGGGGCAACCATTGTTGGTTGTCCCTTCTCTACATTAAAGCCGGCACTGGAAGCTGGTCATGTGACCGGACCAGAGTGGCTTCAGAATAGGTAAGTATAGATATCTTTCCTTTAACCGGGTAGATAGAATTGGCTTAGAATAGGGGTGGGAATAGATTTATGCTTAGTTAGGTTATGGCTGGAATACCACTTTAAGTGTGAACGGGTCCTAAACGTTTCAGCAGCTTTTGTAGCAGACTTATACTGGCCTCTTTATTATGTTTAATAGTGAGTTGGATGAGACCATTACATTAGCCTTAACAAAACTGATGTACTGCTGAAAACCTTAACTAACATTTCCTTTCATTACAATCATCAATCAATTGTTCCAAGACGTTTCAGTCAACACTCCATCTTGTTCCTAATTTAACAAAAAAAAGATGAGTACCATACCAAATTATTGTCTAAATGTGATTAAATTGGAACATACTGTTATAGCCAGAGGGATATACAGCACTTTGTAATTTATGAGCTGTACAATCTGAAATATAATTATAGTCCGTCACTAATTTCAAGAGATTAAACCCCTAAAATAAGAACAGAGACTGCAGTAAATGATTTGTATCTGCAAAAGCTGAAATCTTTTTTCGTTATCTTCTGTAAATTTGGGAAAGCGGTGTGATTCCGATAGAGAATACATTAAAGAAAATTAATAAATGTAGAACGTATTAGATTATCTGGAAACTTTTTTTTTGTCTAAGTTGATGAGTAGAGTAGAGTAATTGGCACACTAACACAGAGCTTTTAACTGTAAGTGTCTGGTAGTAGCCTGACTCTGCATAGATGAGACTGAATATCATTAGCTTCTGACAGATGATCAATGACCTGCGTGAAATTAGTAAGTGGCCCTCTTCCAAATTTACTAAACTAGTTATCGTGGCAGGCAAGGAACCGCAGTTTAATCACTATTAAAGTCCAGAAATGTTAGCATAGGTACTGGGATTATAACTAGGCTTGCAGCATCCAAATGCATAATAGCATCATATTGGCATGTGAGCTTTTTGCCTAGAAAAGATAAGTCAGAACTCAAACTCCCTAGACCAGAAAATACATGGTGGTTGAGTAGGTTTCTACAATGTGCTTTCATGTGAGTGCACAGTATGCATGCAAGGCTATTCATCAGCTAAAGTCTGCAGGTAGCTTAAAGCCCAACTCAGGGCTCCATACTACCAAAACTGATCCTCTTCCACCCAGTGTGGCCCCTAAAGGTTATATTTTTTCTTTTTTTGTTTTAAGGGCCAGTTCACACCAGATGCAGTCTGTTACTTTTTTTCTGCATCAAAAATGCATGCACAGTGTTTTCCATGTATTTCAATGGCCCTAGTTCATACCAGTGCAGTCAGTTCCAGTGCAGAAAAAAAAAAGTAGGACATTTTTTCTGCACAGAACTGTACTGGAACACAACAAAACGTATCAAAAATGCATGGGAATGGAGTTTGGTGTGAAATGTAAGCAAAAACACACTCCGGACACATTTGGTGTGAACTGGTCCTAATAGTTAAATTTCCTGAATTCTTCAGGATGGTCCTTGCATCTACAATATCCTCTTTTTCTTCTCCTTTTCTTGAGGCTGGATGGTCCGCACTGATGCAGAGACATGATGACGTCAGTGCCACTCTGCACCAGTATAGTCCATGGGTGGTGATGTTCTTTTAGGGGGAGGACCATGACATCAAGAATTCTCAGTCTTCCAGAATGAGTGAAGCTGAGTGACATTCAACCTGGAAGACTGAAGACAGTTGTGGAACAGAAGTGGTACAGTGGGAAGTTATAACACCTGCAGACCTTTAAAGATAATAAAAATGTAGGTTTAAGTTGTAACCTAAAAGATAACAGTACTTTTAGCAGAGTTCTCTACTAACTAGCTCCCTCCCAGCTTCCCCCCAAAATGCTGCAGTTAGCTGTCTTTGGTCCACATAGACCTTCATTATACAACCAGCTTAGAATTACACAACTTCCTCAAGAAAACTCTCCCAGTTGGACTGCACATTACTACTAATAATGACAATTTCTCCATAAAAAATGAATGGAGACTGTAAATGCACATCCATCCTGTGTTGTAAAAAAGGCTGTGTGCCTCCCAGGAAGAGTTGTAGATTTGGGTGGGATGATTTGAGTGAGGGGATGCACAACAGATATCAGTCATCCTTTAAAGCCTAAAGAATTAAATACACAGTTGAAATACAGAATAAAAAGTATTTTAATTACCAAATAATTCACGTTTTACATAGTCATTCCTGAGATTAACGCAGACAGCACAGTCAAGTTGGTGACCCTTTTGCCTCCAGGCTGATTGGGCACAAAATGAGCAGCAACAGACAGATAAAAAGATGAGACCAGGGGCGGACTGACCATTTGGAAATTCGGGCACTGCCCGAGGGCCCGGGGTCAGTACAGGGCCACATAAGATACCCCTGGTACCTTTTTCATAGGCTTTTTTGAGCTTGGGCAAGGACACAGAGGACCCATGATCCCCTATTGCCCGGGGGCCCCATGAGTTGTAGGTCCGCCCCTGGATGAGACCATCCTTCAGCTTATTCAGCTCTCTTTCTACATGTCTTTCTCTGTCTACATGCTTGTTGTGCACTGTGTTTTGGTACAGCTTGTGGGTAGGTGCAGCATGGTGAGGAGGCAGTGAGTCCAGTTGAGATAACAAAACTTGTTTTGATGAAATGACCCAAATTTACAAACAGCCCAGCAGGAAGGCACCTAGCTGGGAACAATCACAATTTTGTGCAGACTTGTGGATTGAATAAATTCTGATGCACTGACAGTATCTCTTTCTGAGCGTGGAATGCAGCCTGGCCGGTCTGAGCTCAATGGGGAGGATTCAGATGTATGTTAGTGTGTCCCTAGCCTGTCCCTACTCATCCGAAACCTTTCCCTCTCACTGTTCACTCTACATGACAGATAGATAGATGAACTATCCCTATGCTATCAACTCACCAAAAAGCATGTCAAAGCTTGGTGGCAGGCACTTAAAAAGGCTCAGCTAACCAAAGGTGATCACTAGGGTCACCTGGATGCAGCATGGCCAACCATAACGCTGCCTAGGAGACCAAGGAAACCATAGAGAAACCGGATTCTCTTGACTTCCTCTCCAGCTGCAGCTGAGTGCCACCGAGTGCTATCCACAGTGGAGAACAGAGACTGCACCTGCCTACAGGTTGCCTGTACTACACCAGGGGCACATGTCACAGGTTGACAATTCAGGAGCACAGCTGGAAAACAGCGACAGAGTACTGTTATCCACCAACAGAAAGTGCCTTGACAAGTTCACTTATGGAAGGATCACCAGGTAATTTTTCAATGTTGAAATTTTGAGTTTGAAATTTTGAATGTAATTTTTGAAATTAGATGAGATGTGATTGGATCTGAGATGTATTGATTAGGTTTAGCTCTACTTTATGATAAGATGTGGACAAGTTTGCTGACATTTTCACAGCTACAGTTTTTCCTGGGTAATCTTAGCAGTTTAACAACCTTTTCTGAAGTTGCTCTTTAAAGTGATATCATAGAAGATTTATGAGTAATACTCTCTTAATACTAGATCTTTTCCTTCATTTGTATACCCCATTAAAGCACCTGCTGTGTGAACATGAAGCACAAAAGATCTGTGTTTAACAATCCATATCCACCATCAGTCAGTAGAGTATAATGAGATGACATGGAGTTTAGGTCTGGTGTTAACCAGCAATAATTGTTTCTTTAGGTACAAGAAATTCCATGAGGAGCCTTTTTTTCTTCCAAAACTAATCATAACACCATAACACATTACATAATAACACAAGACCATTTATGAAACAGTACCCACTGTTTAATACCAATATATTTTAATTAAGCTATACAGAGCATGAGAAAATTAAGTATATTAAGGGTAATTATTTTCATGTATAGGGTTTGTCTGGGAATATAAAAATTGAATAATAATTATATTGCAGATTATATACAAACAGAGCAGTAATTACAATAGTGTTGGCTTTATTTCATTACCAGATAACAGTTCATGCTGCAGACTCATATATTAGGTGGCCCTCCCTTAGCTGTTCGGACTCCGTGGGCAAACAAGATGATTGAATGTAAGGTCATAACAAGCCACAGTTACTCAGGAAAAGGCTCTATTCTGGTACAGCCTTATCAACAATAATCAGCTTTCTTCAATACTACAGCAGAAAAAACAATAATCATTTGCCAAGTTAGCCAGAGCAACCAGATTTTTCTTCTCACTAGATTAGAGAAGTCGAAGCAATTAAAGAGCATGTTCTGTTTGGATAAATATAGTTATAACTTTTATATAACTAACTTTTTTTTCCAAATGGCATCTCCAGCATGGCCATTAACATCCCCAGACACAATGCCCTGTGCTATGGTAATTTATGTTCTGGTTGTAATGGTACCCCAAGGGAGCTGCCAATAGATTTGGGTCCTCTGCTCTTTCCTTCGGAGTTCCACTCCTGCTGATACCACCAAAATACCTTGGTCAGGGAGATCTCCCCGCAGTCACACAGGTAAGATACACACTAGCTGTAATAAACAATGACCAGGTTGTATAGGCAGCAATAAAATGAAAAAGCAATGCAACCATTTAAAGGTTAACTGAAAGACACAGTGAATCAACACAGTGACAGTACAGTCAAATACCCTTTAAGGTGTGGCCGCCTATGCTCGCAGGACCAAAGGCATAAACAATCGCCTTCTGACTGGGAGATTGTCCCATTCCCCAAATGAGACATATATAAATAGCAAGGGATCAAACTGGCCAGCTCATTTGTAAGTCCTCAGTCTGGAGAGTCTAGGTTTTGGGCCTGAAGAAAATCTGTTAGACCTCCTGCACACCAGTTCTGTTCAATGGCTAGATCCTGAGTATAACACAATCTGAAGGTTGATTCTTCTGCTAGCTTAGTTGGGGCCCTTGGTGTGCAATGCAAAGTGCTGTCTCTATAAGATGTGGAATGAACAGGATGGTTCCCTTCAAGAGAGAACATTTTTGGCACAGTTTTCTTTAAGATATTAAGTTGTTGGCACAGATCACTTTAAGCTATAGAGTTGTTAGCCAGAGTCACTTGAGGTGTTAGAATTGTGGGCGTGATTCACTTTAAAAGGTGAGCTTTAACTTAAGCAGCAGAAGCACTCTATTTAAAAGGCCTGAAGCTGATGCAGCTACTGGGAAAACATTCTGCCCAGCAGGGAGCAAAGGGTTAACTCAGTACATCAACCTGTGGGCAGGGACCACGATGGCAGACAAAAAAATGGCAGCTTGCAGATAAAAGGGCAATGGTAAATTAGCCTCTAATAAAAGGCCAGTGTTGAAGAATGATTATAACCTGGACAAGTATGGCTGGCAACAAGAACTAAATGTAGCTGGTAGCAATGATGCTTGGGTCAGTGAACCTATCACCCGGTCTTTCTGTGACAATCGAGAGAAGCGACAGTTGTCTTGCAGTGGGAGACACCCATCAACTGAGGATGTGGCTATGGTGGCCGCCACTCACTCACTCCTGCAGCTGACAGGTCTTCCCAGAACAGCCCTCCATTCATGGTGTCCAGTTTAACAGTCTCCTTTTCAGCTTCCCCAGCTATACTGTTGGCTCCAGTTAAATCTGCTCTGGGCTGGAGCAGGCTCGGCACAAACTCTCACACACTCCTTCAACTTGCAACGTTTTTCTCGAACTCCCCCTGTGTCTGCCCAAGCATTTTCTTTTATATCCTCCTGCCTTTAACTTCAACTTTACTGTGTGGAAAGTTCTGATTTCAGCCTACAACTCCCAGAAGCCTCTACCTGTAATTAGGCTATAGCAAGTAAAAGTGCTGAATGCTGCCATCTTGAGAATAAATAAAATGTTGCATTCTCAGTAACACTGCATAGTAGGAATGTCCATCTGAGTTAATTTCTAGTTCTCAGACCCCACTGTCAAGTGAGAGCTCCAGACCTCTATGAGTAATCAGGAATGAATCAGTGTGATTCCAGATGGCCTGTTTTCATAATCACCAAAACAGCTGTGACATTCTTGAATTCCTCCTGAAAACCGCAGTGCACTTGCTGTGCATTAAGCCTTGTAACTGTATATCTACAATCTGAGATCACCTAAGTCACTGTGTCTCTGGCTGTTATTCTCAGGGGAGTTGGAGTGAGATTTAGTGATGGCATTACTGTTCTGATCATGGTTCTACTTGCTGGAGAGGAAGCTGTACCTGAGAACTTTCAGTACAAGAATCTCCCTGCTTATGTTCTTTTCATTCTGCAGATCTGTATTTTTGCATCTCTGCTGCTGCAGGGAGCCTATAGGCAACACTGGTCAATAATCATTTTGGCTATGTTTGGTTGTTTGGGAACAGCTACCAGTACTCAGATTCTCTTTAGCACTTTGTTCCTTTCTAGCATTCTCATGTGAGTGATATTTTACTTTACTGGGTAATAAAATGGGACTTGTTGCCAATGTTTGTATTATGGAAGGAATCTGAAGGCTGGTATCTTTTTCCCAGATGACATAACAACTTACTCCTTGTACTGTTTTACTAAATAGGCCTAAATATTTGAAGTTTAAGTGATATCTTTTAATGGCAAACTTGAAATATGAAAGATGCAAGCTTTTGAGATAACTCAGATCCCTTTGTCAACCTTTCTACATTTCTCAATGTGAAATGATGAAGGGATCTAAGCTATCCCAAAAGCTTGCATTGTTAATAACTCTAGTTAGCCAACAAAGGGTATCACTAAAACTTCAAACTTTCTGCATAAATCAATCACTGACATAGTACAACACTCTACACCAATAAATATGCCTTTAAAAATTTGCAGGATTGACAGATTTCCAGCATAAAACTTAAGGTGATTGTAAATATTATTTTTTAACCACTAGCCTACAGGGCACTTATACTCCCTTCCTGCCCAGGCCAATTTCCAGCTTTCAGCGCTGTTGCATTTTGAATGACAATTGCATGGTCATGCAACACTGTACCCATATGAAATTTTTATCATTTTTTTGTGACAGATAGAGCTTTCTTTTGGTGGTATTTAATCCCCTCTGGGTTTTTTATTTTTTTTTAAATAAGCCAAAAACCACTGAAAATGTTGAAAAAAAAAAAGTTTTTTCTTAGTTTTTAATATAAAATTTTGTAAATAAGTGATTTTTCTCCTTCATTATTGTGCGCTAATGAGGCTGTAGTGATGGGCAATGATAGGCTGCACTGATGGACACTGATAGGTGGCACTGATGAGGAGGCACTGGTAGGTGGCACTGATGGGCACTGAAAGGCATCACTGATGGGCACTGAAAGGCAGCACTCATATATGGCACTGATAGGCAGCACTGATAGGCGGCACTGACTGGCACTGATAGGCAGCACTGACTGGCACTGTTTGGTGGCACTGACTCGCACTGTTAGGCGGCACTGATAGGCAGCACTGATGGGCACTGATTGGCGGCACTGATGCACACTGATAGGCGACACTGACTGGCACTGATAGGTGGCACTGATTGGCAGCACTGATAGGTGCCACTGACTGGCATTGATAGCTGGCACGGAATGGCACTGATGGGTGACACTGAAAGGCAGCTCAGATGGGCACTGATATGTGGCATTGATGTGCACTGGTAGGCACTGATGTGGCAGTGATGGGCACTGGCAGGTGGCATGGATGAGCACTGACAGCTGGCACTGATGGACACTGACAGGTAGCACTGCTGGGGATACACAGATCATCAGGGCACACTGATTATCAGTGCCCTGATGATCAGTGTACATGTCCCCTCTGAGGGATGCCAATTACCGGCTCTCCTCTCCTCTCGAGCTTTCAGCATGACAGCATGGTGATTTGGAACCACCAGCAAATTCGCAGTGATTCTGTTCGCGATTCCAAATCACGGAAAAATGCACAACACACACTTGGGTGCCATTACTTCTAATGGCACTCCAAATGTGGTGCAACTTTGCAACTATTGTCTTGCGACAGAATTGTGCCACAAAAAGCACTTTTAAAAAATCATGCAAAGCTTATAGCCCAAAAAGGAGCAGAAGCTTCCTTTGGGTGACAAACATGCACTGGGCAGCCCATTTAAGTGAACGAAAACAAGTGTAAATCACACTTTAAAAATCGCAAGCAGGAACTCTCGTTTACACTATGTGATATTTGAACAGGGCCCAAAAGCGGCATTCTTGTAGAAGAATGAGGGGCTGAGATATATTTGTCCTATAGAAAAACTTTAGGAACCATTCATATATGCAAGAAAAAATTGTCCATAGACAAACTGTACCTTTCTCTCCAGATCCAGAGGAGCAATGCAGCAGATTTAATCTGCAGTGATTACTTAACACATTTTCTATGTTTAAATTTTGCTATGTTTTATACAATCCTAAATATTTTTTCATAACCCTTTTTTACTATAGTACTTCCATTATAGATGGCATGCAGTGTGATACTATGACTTGCTAAAACAGAATTCAACACAGTCATCCAAAGTTGTGTGCTCAGGTCACAGTGCAACCGTATATTTAGCACTTTTACTATAAAAAGAGAATTATTGAGAAGAGCATGTTCCTTTCTATCTTTATTTACATAAAGTGTATCTTTCCTGGCATTGCCCCCTGGCTTCACAACCTCTCTTTGATTTTAAGGAGATTAAAGTAGGTAAATGGCAATACAGTAAGGTGCAGTAGGTCACTTCTCACACATTGTTCATTCAAATTGCTGATTCTCAGCTCTTTATTTGCTGGCAAGGAGACAATTTCAAACAAAATGCTGGAACTGTGAAAATGTTAAATTAAACATGAGAAAGAATTTTGTATTTAAAGAAGTGAAAGCCTTTAGGACAAGCTTTCCTGCAAACAGCACAATGATGGAGTATTTAATATTTTTAATCACTTAAAAGAAATGTATAGACCATTTCAATATTTTTTTAAATATGTGTTTGCAGCACCTCTGTCACTTCCTAAAGCGTGGGATCACCAGGGACTGTCGGGGTGGGGGGAGGCTAGTCTTTCACCTTAGGGCCTAGTCCTTAGTAATAGGGGAACAATGAGCACAGGTGGGCTTCAGTCACTTTTAGCAACAAACAAAAAATGAGGAAATAAATTGAAATTGACCACATAATCGCTTGTTAAGTCACTTTTAGGTGCAACAAATTGTGTTTATTGACTCTCACTCAGCACTCCTGGAAGAGAGTGTTAGGGCATGGGACACCCATGGATTATGTAGACTACAGGTAAGGAACAAAAAGTATTTACAGTCCTCACAGATGGCTTTTAAGCCAACCCAACATTCAGTGGAATCAGCTCCTCACTGCAAGACAGTTGTTGGTTCAGCTACAGATTCCTTGGGGAAAGGTCCTCACACTTCAGTTAAGGACACAGCTTCACCCAGCCTCTCAGAATTCAGACAGAAGTTCACCTGGTCACCTTTCTAGGGCAGCAGGCTCAGGGGGATCATACACACCTTTCCCATAGACAGGAGGCCCAAGGGTAGACTGGATTCCCAAGGTCACTCCTGAGTATTCTCTGTCCCAGTCTGCATAAGTGTGGCTAAGCTATGGACATTAAAATGTTTAAATATTTTTAACAAGCAGCAAAAAAGCTTTAAAGCAAACCCTCACTGACCTATGTAGTAACAGGCACTATAGAACAAGTCATCTTCAAACGTTATTAGGGAAGCAATGAGGCAGTTCAAGTCTGCTCTCAGCATTATGCTCACCCCTTTTCCCATGCAACTGCTCTATATATAGTTTAGGCCCTTTTCACACAGGTGCCCTGCATTTTGTCTCAGCAGAGGATTTTAGACTGATCCCCTGCCAAGTCAGATCAGAAACAAATGTCTCATATGTGACATCTGTGTCTGTTCCGATTTTTATTCCATCTTGTGACAAAGGGACCCAGGCAATACCTAAGGGTATCTGAATGCAGCACTACCCTCTTAAGGGCTGTTGAGGTTTTGGGTCCCCCTAAGCTCTGCACAGACAGGCAACACGTATTTTCCACGCTTTCATCTAAAGTCGGTAAACAATCCATGAGCTTAGTTTTTGTTGGTATATTAGGGGTTAACAACTTGGATGGAGTCTAGGGGTATATCGGATACCCAATGGAACTGAACAACTTCTAGGACAAACTTCTTAGGCAAAATGGCAAAAATCCAGGAAACAGCACAAAATGGATCCTAGGCTCTCTAC
This sequence comes from Staurois parvus, assembly GCF_062004578.1. NCBI lineage: Eukaryota > Metazoa > Chordata > Amphibia > Anura > Ranidae > Staurois > Staurois parvus. Next base: position 4,855,596 of record NW_028318784.1, read on the forward strand.
TCTTTCAGGAGTGGCACTTCTGTTCTTACAGATTAGCACACAGTCTTTGCAAGGAGCACTTGTTCCCTTTAAATGAACCTGCTCAGACCTGGCTGTCTTGACAGTATCCCAGGGCAATTGATTCTGAGACACACAAAGAATATAGTCCCAGGGAGAACTAGTTAGGTATTGTACCTGACTGCCCTTTCCCTTTTTGGCCTGGGGGGGGGTGTAAGTATTTACACTGTCCTGTTCCTGTAACTTTTAGGTTGAAGCTGTTTTCAGGCCTTATGCTGGGCTACCTCCTTCCCTGCTGGCAGGCTGTTTCTCCCCAGTAGACTATGGGACAGTGGAGGTCCTTCTGTCCAGCTTCAGCCTGTAGGAAGACCCCCCTCTTCTGGGGACCCCTCCCAGACTCCACACCAGCAGCACTTCTTCACACCACCTTCAACCCGACGTCTCTGCTTACCAGGCTCTCTCATATTTTGGACTGGTTTAGCCACCATACCAGACCTCCTGCCTGGGAATTGACCAGATTCCACTAAGAATGCAGATCAGCCCCTCCTCGCCACCGCCAACTGCTTCTAGATACAAGTTTATAGAGCAGGTTGAGGTATCAGAGAACTGACCTACAGAGCCTTTCAGCCTTAACCTGAAGTACCCTCGCTGACTCACTCCCAGGCTGACTCATACCCAGGCAACTACCCTAGAAGGCGTTACATCAATGTAAGCAGATGTGAGTCTGTCTATATCTGCCAACATCTGGCCAGGTCAGGAAAAGTAGAAACATGTTCTGTTTGGTCCATTGAACCTGAACAGACCCAGATGTGGGCAGATATAGGCAAGCAGATTTCCGGTCATATCCCGCCACCCATAGGAAAATATTGCAGTCCATTTTAGATCCGTGTAATCACAGGTAAAAAATGCACAGAAAGGGGCTGAACTGTATGGCTGGAAGGCTGAGCGGTGTGAGCTACGTTGCTGAAATAAAAATTAAAGTGTTTTATATTGAATATTTGTAGGACAAATTGCTCCACAATGCTTGCAGCTACAGTGGTCAGTGAGAGCTTGTTTTAACCACTTCACCTTCGGAAGATTTATCCCCCTCCCAAACCAGGCTATTTTTTGTAATACAGCACTGTGTTATTTTAACTGATAATTGTGCAGTCATGCAATGCTGTACATAAACAAAACTATATTTCTTATTTTTTTTTCCAACAAATAGAGCTTTCTTTTGGTGGTATTTGATCACCTCTAGGTTTTTTATTTTTTGCGCTATAACCAAAAAAAGACTGAAAATTTTGAAAACAGAAACAATTTTTTACTTTCTGCTATAAAACATATTCGATAAAAATTTGAAAAATCAAATTGCTTCAAAAATTTAGGCCAATCTGTATTCTGCTACATATGTTTAGTAAAAAAAATCCCAATAATTACTGTATATATTGATTGGCTTGTGCAAAAGTTATAGCGTCTACAAACGTTTTTTTAATGCTAGTAATGGCGGCGATCAGCAACTTATAGCGGGACTGCAATGTTGTGGTGGACAGTCGGATACTAACTGACACTAAATGGCACTTTGTGGGAACCAGTGACACTAATAGTGATCAGTGCCAAAAATATGCACTGATACTGTACTAATGGCACTGGCTGGGAAGGGGTTAAACATCTACCGTGATGAAGGGATTAACTGTGTGCCTAGCTATGTGTAATGTTTACTGTGTGTGCTGTTTTCACTAGGTAATGTACTGGATTCTATTCCCTGCTTCCAGGAAAAGAGAATCCAGCACATTGCCGCTGATGGAACACAAGTCTACCTTATTTACATAGGCAGAGCTGTGTTCTGTCAGTTTCCTAGCTGGTCGACAGCTGCCAGCGCTCATCCAATGGCCGGTACCCTCTGACCAGTTTATGCTGTGACCAATCACAGCAGAAGTGGCGCGCCGGTGTCGCACACGCACACCCGTGCCCAGGAAGTGCAGAATCATGTTTATATACGTGATTATGCACAGCGTGGCTGCCCTGTAGCAATATATCTGCTAAAGGACGTTGGCAAATGGTTAAAGCTTATTTAATGCTCATACATGATACAACAAGAGTATTCCAATGCTACAGGCACTTTGAAATGCAGCAAGTTTTATTAGTATACAGCAGTCATCTCTAAAGTGCCTTGATGTATTTTGCACATCTGTACATAAGGTCCAAAAGCTGAGCTCCAAGGCTGCATGGGAGAGCTAAATTGTTGGGTTCCTCCATGTGGCAACAGGTGAAATTATTTGACTTAAAGTATAAATAAAGGCAAAACCTTTTTTTTTTAGCTATAGATAGAGTGGAGAAGGATTAAAACACCTGTCAGATTTTAATGCTGCATGTGTCCCAATTAGGGAGATTATTTCTCTCTGCATGTCATGTTTACCGTTACCATCAAAATTGAAAGTAAATTAAAACCCCACATTTTGGGTTGTCCCCATCAGAGTAATAGAGGAGATATCGTCCATTGAGGACACTAGCTCAGGTAACCCTAGTGATAACCAGGGATTCCCTCACTTTGAAGGGATTTTCCATACGTTTCATTTCCTATTTTGGCTATGGGACAGGAAGTGAAGGGAAATCTCAACAATGGGACACATATGACAAAATAAACCTAACAGGGGTTATAACCCTTTCTTATGCTTTCCAAAATGCAAAAACTGTTTTGCCTTATTTCTCTTTAAATGTCCATAGCCTTGTTACAATTCTACCTCAGGGTAAACACTTTAAATACAACTCTGGTTCCAATTGCAGTTTCTTGCATACCTCCCATATGATCACTAATTTCTACGCAAGCCACTTATTAAGGGGGATCATGGGTCCACAAAAAAAAAAAAACAGAGTATGTGTAGTGTAGTCCCATTACTACAATACTGAATAGGATACTTTATTACACAGTACTAATGATAATTTTAATTCAGTCAGTATAAAAATTAATAGAAGACTTGAGTATCAAGTTATCTGCATTTGAAATGTATTTTTTAATTGTAAGCTGAAACTGTGCCCATGCTATTAGTGGCCAGTTCCCAGCAGGTGCAATTAACATTTTCCTCCAGAGTTATTTTGTGAATGTAGAAAGGGATCACTGTTATACTGAACAGCATGGTCTTATATTGCATTTATAATACAGCAGAGGCTTCATTGCCTGCTAGGGACCCATAACTGTATCTCTTAATCTTCCCAAAGTGCATCCAAACTCAAAAAGCAGAGTCAGGACATTCGGAACATTTTTTATGCTTTTTGTCGAGTTTTGTTCTTGATGTCTACAATCCCTCAGCCCCTCCATTCTTCACTACTAGAGATGCGAATTATTCAAAAATTCGATTCGGCTGATTCGCCGAATTTGCGGGAGAAATTCGATTCGATGCAAATTTATTCGCCGCGAATTTAACTTATTAAAAGGGTTTCTAGGCTTCAGAGAGCCTTTATATTAGTGCAGAACACTGTACCTTTAATTTAAATGCCCTTGGAGTCTGCTGGGGAAGAGAAATAATACTGTCAATCAGTATGACATGCAGATGAGTGCCGTCGATCTTAGAATCACCGCACACTTCACTCATTTGGGCAGTCACGGGGCACGACGAAGAAGAAGAAGAAGAAGAAGAAGAAGAATGAAAAGAAGAATGAAAAGAAGAAGAAGAAGAATGAAAAGAAGAAGAAGAAGAATGAAAAGAAGAATGAAAAGAAGAAGAAGAAGAATGAAAAGAAGAAGAAGAAGAATGAAAAGAAGAAGAATGAAAAGAAGAATGAGAAGAAGAATGAAAAGAAGAATGAAAAGAAGAATGAGAAGAATGAAAAGAAGAATGAGAAGAATGAAAAGAAGAATGAAAATAAGAAGAAGAAGAATGAAAAGAAGAATGAAAAGAAGAAGAAGAAGAATGAAAAGAAGAAGAAGAAGAATGAAAAGAAGAATGAAAAGAAGAAGAAGAAGAAGAATGAAAAGAAGAAGAAGAATGAAAAGAAGAATGAAAAGAAGAAGAAGAATGAAAAGAAGAAGAAGAATGAAAAGAAGAAGAAGAAGAATGAAAAGAAGAATGAGAAGAAGAATTAAAAGAAGAATGAGAAGAATGAAAAGAAGAATGAAAAGAAGAAGAAGAAGAATGAAAAGAAGAATGAAAATAAGAAGAAGAAGAATGAAAAGAAGAATGAAAAGAAGAAGAAGAAGAATGAAAAGAAGAAGAAGAAGAATGAAAAGAAGAATGAAAAGAAGAAGAAGAAGAATGAAAAGAAGAAGAAGAATGAAAAGAAGAATGAAAAGAAGAAGAAGAATGAAAAGAAGAAGAAGAATGAAAAGAAGAAGAAGAAGAATGAAAAGAAGAATGAGAAGAAGAATTAAAAGAAGAATGAGAAGAATGAAAAGAAGAATGAAAAGAAGAAGAAGAAGAATGAAAAGAAGAAGAAGAAGAATGAAAAGAAGAATGAAAAGAAGAAGAATGAAAAGAAGAAGAAGAAGAATGAAAAGAAGAAGCAGAAGAATGAAAAGAAGAATGAAAAGAAGAAGAAGAATGAAAAGAAGAAGAATAAGAATGAAAAGAAGAATGAAAAGAAGAAGAAGAAGAATGAAAAGAAGAAGAAGAAGAAGAATGAAAAGAAGAATGAAAAGAAGAAGAAGAAGAATGAAAAGAAGAAGAAGAATGAATGAAAAGAAGAATGAAAAGAAGAAGAAGAATGAAAAGAAGAAGAAGAAAAAAGAAAAGAAGAAGAAGAAGAATGAAAAGAAGAATGAAAAGAAGAAGAAGAATGAAAAGAAGAAGAAGAAGAATGAAAAGAAGAATGAAAAGAAGAAGAAGAAGAATGAAAAGAAGAAGAAGAAGAATGAAAAGAAGAAGAATGAAAAGAAGAAGAAGAAGAATGAAAAGAAGAAGAAGAAGAATGAAAAGAAGAATGAAAAGAAGAATGAAAAGAAGAAGAAGAATGAAAAGAAGAAGAAGAATGAAAAGAAGAAGAATTCCAGTACAGCAAAAAGTGTATCTGCAGAGAGCTCCGCTATTTCTGACAGTTCTCTGACAGTTCCTTCACATTTACAGCGGTTGAAACATTGTATCTATTTATTTCCGAATAAAAACATCTGTATCCTAAATGGAAACAAATAGATACAATGTTTCAACCGCTGTAAATGAACTGTCAGAACTGTCAGAAATAGCGGAGCTCTCTGCAGTGACACTTTTCCGGCTGATCGGGGAAAATTCGATTCGTGCACCCGAAGTTTGCTAAAATTCGGATTCAATGCGAATCGAATTTTTCCTGATATTCAAAACGAATTCCACTTCGCCAAGTTCGATTCGCTCATCTCTATTCACTACCAATAAGTGGTCTTAAACAAACAGGTACATTATATGACCAAATGTTTGTGGACACCTGACCATTACACTTCCAGTATCCTACAAAACGTGACTAGCCTAGATAGCAACTCACACTGTACAAGTGAATTGAAAGCTGCTACCTACTGAAATATCCCCTAATGCTAACTTCAGATTTCATCCTTCTTTAAAGAAATGTGAAAAAGGCTGTGGGGAGCGAGCGGCTCTACCTCCTTGCTGGGTCCCACTTCCCGACCCACCCAGTGACCCTCATTAGGTGCTGACTCACCGGAGTCTGGACGAGGTGGAAGGTGAACCCGGAGAGCCGGAGATGGGAGCTGGTCTGAGGCTGCAGTGTCACGCCGGATCCCCCGGCGAGGTATGAGTGGGAGATCCGTGCGGTTGAGAGGAGAGGAGACGCTGCGGGATCACGTGACCTGCCGCAGAGCATTACTGGGGGAACGAGGAAACCGGCCGGCTTCCTGATGTGACACGGAGCCGCAGGTCTATTGCTGCAAGCTCCCCCTGGCTGGCTGTCCGATCCTGGGTCAGGGAGACCCATGAACGCAAAGAGACCCATCCTGCTTCCTTGGGACGAATCCAAAAGAAAAACAGCATCGGAAACCCAGAGGAATCCCCCCCCCAGGACTGAGCAGCAGGGAAGGCCCTCCACATAAGCCTGGAGCCACGAGCCTGGAGCCACCTCCTGAGAAGGGAAGGGTGAGTGAGTGCTGCTGGGGGCTTACTGTGTTGTGGATCCTTGAGTGACACAGGAGTCCAAGGGGTGAAAGAGGGGAGGGGAGGATTCCCAGGGGTTGGAAGAGAATAAGAGAGGAGGCCTAGGGGTCCCAGGAGAGTAAAAACACATAGGAAAAACAGCAAGCCTGTCTGGTCCATAAAACATAAAGAAGCGGTAAAATCCCATCGTGAGAATATGAAGAATAAAGGTTCCAAGGGAGCAGGGTTCAAAGGGTCCCAAACAGGAACAATAAAGAAATTTACATCATATGGAAATATTACGCCAGAAAGGGCCCAAGTCGCAAGCGCAAAAGGGGAAATGGACACTAGCTTAGGAAACAGTCCTAGATTATCATTGGGCATGAATAGCAGTTGTAGCCAACAAATAGTGGATGGCTCGGGAAAAAAAGAATCTGATGGTGAACTACAAGTACCAAATAAGAATGAGATGATAGAAATGTTTCAAAATTTGGAAAAAACGATACAATATGAAATGACAGCTATCCGAAATGATTTGGGACACCTGCTAACAAGAATGGAAGAATCAGAGGAGAAAGTTAAAATCCAGGCCCAAAACATAGATAATCTAAGGAAAAAAATAAACCAATTGGAAAACTCCCAGAAAAAATTGATCTATAGGATGGAAGCTCAAGAAAATAAAGAAAGAAGGTGTAATCTTAGAGTACGAGGAATCCCAGAGACTGCAAAAGGGGAAACGCTATATGAACTAGTTAAAAAAATTCTGAACTCCATAAGAGACAGACCTGATACAGATGTGATCGAGTTGGACGGAGTGTTCAGAATAGGAAAGGAAGGAGATCCCTGAGACCCCTGCTGGAGCAAATGAGAAAACAGAATGTGCAGTATAGATGGGGTACCTCAGCATCTCTAATTGGCTGGAAAAACGGGGTCACAGCTTATTTGAGATTCCCGGAGGAACTAAGGGACTTTTGTGATAGACTGGACTTGCAAAGAATGGAGATAGCTGGGTGGGAAGAAGAAGATAAAGGAGATACAGAGAATACAAGAAAAGAGGACTGGCAGCGGGTCAGGGGTAGGGGGAGGGAGGCTTCGGGGTTGGGGAGGGAAGGGAGAGAGAATTAAGTAGAAAATATATATTTTTTTTTTCTCTCTCTCTCGCCCCTGGTCTCTCCCCCCTGGAAGTTGAGGTTCTCCAGGAAGCTTCGGTTAAGGGAGAGAAGTAAAGATTCTTTCTGAGTCTAGCTGGTAGAGAGAGGGGATCTGGGGGGGTCGGAGGAGAGGGGAGCCGTACATGGGCGGAGCTTACGCCCTAAATTTTAAATCAAAAGGTGGAAACAGATCCACAAATGATTTGTAGGCAGTCTATAAGCCTAAAAATGGGTAGGGGAAAAAGAAGAGAAGGAGGGGAGTGGGAGTGGGAGATGGGGGGTGGGCGGGAGGGACCAGAGGGAGGGGAGGTTGGGTTGATATGCTGCAAGATAGTAGGGGGGCCTAATAGGAGGAGACGAATCAGAAGAGAGATAGACAGAATCAAGAAGGATGGAAGAAATACAGTTTATAACATATAATGTGAATGGGTTGAACTGTCCTGGGAAAAGATTTAAGTTGTTTAAAGAGTTACATCACAGGGCTACGTCAGTAGTATTTTTACAGGAGACACATTTTGAGATAGAATCAAATGTTAAACTAAAATCCAAATATTATCCAACATGGTATTACGCTGACTCTCCAATTAAAAGAGCAAAGGGGGTGGCAATAGGATTGGCAAGGAATATGTGATTTGAGTTGGAAGATAGAAGGACTGACCCGGAGGGGAGATTCCTGTTCTTGAAGGGTAAATTACAGGGAATTGAGTGTACACTAGCCAATATATATTGCCCCAACAAGAAACCGGAGATCTTTTTGAAGGGTTTGCTGAAAAAATTGATAGAGTTTAAAAAAGGGCATTTGATAATAGCAGGAGATTTAAACCTTTGTATGGACCCAAAAAAGGATGCAACCTCCCTTATGCAGAGAGAGGGGGGTAGGTCTCTGAGAGCCTTGAAGAAGGCGATCCACGAGTACCAACTGGTGGATACTTGGAGAATGATGCATATGAAAGACAGAGACTATACCTTCTTCTCTAATGCACATGAGATATACTCGAGACTGGATTACATTCTAATAGATCACCAACTCATTGAAATGCTGGTTAAAATAGAAATAGAGACAAGAACTTTCTCGGATCATGCCCCTGTCATAATGAAAATAGGATGGGGAAAAAGGTGGACGGGAGGCTTAGGATAAAGGTTAAATGAGGCTCTTCTCTTGGATGAGGAAATCGTGCAGAAGATCAGGGAAGAGATCAAGGTATATTTCAAGGAGAATGAGACAGAGGAAGTATCGACAGCTACAGTATGGGAAAGTCATAAGGTATATATAAGAGGAATCTTGATTGCGATGGGAGCAAGGAAGAAAAAAGAAAGAAGAGAAAGGGTTAGTGGACTCTTAAAGGAAATCCTGGATTTGGAGCAGATACATAAGAAGAAAATAACAATAGAAACAAGACAGAAGTTAATGGATAAAAAAGACGAATTAGAGAGATTGATGGAAGAGGAGAGGAGAAGAGTATATAATAAAGTATTAAGTGAAAGATATAGATGGGGAGATAGACCAGGAAAATACTTAATGAGAGCTCTGAATAAAAAGAAAAACAGGAATTATATAGAAAAGATAAAAAGCCCCAAGGGGGAGTTGGTTCACTCAACTAAAGAAATCATTAAAGTATTTACGGAGTGTTATAGAAAGTTGTATAACATCAGTCACCAAGGGTCACCAAAAGAAATTAGAGAAGGTATTAACGAAAAAAGGAAGATATATTTAAAAAATGCGGGATTTCCAAAGCTCAGTGAAACACAATTGAACTCCTTGGATGCGGAAATTTCCCAGGAAGAAATAGAAGCAGCATTAAGAAGTACAGGGGGAGGGAAAAGCCCAGGCCCGGATGGTTATACAGTTAAGTACTATAAAAAATTTGGTGAAGTATTGTTACCAAAGTTGAGGAAATATATGAATGACCTGGGAGGTGGGATGGAGGGGAGGAGGGAATCCCTTCAGGCCCATGTCGTTCTCATTCACAAGGAGGGAAAAGATCCTTCTCAGTGCTCTAGCTACAGACCAATTTCATTATTAAACACTGATACCAAGTTGTACGCAAAGGTCCTAGCAAACAGGCTGAAAGATCTAATGCCCGAATGGATCCATGGAGACCAGGTGGGCTTTGTCCCGGGGAGAGAGGGTAGAGACAATGGGTTGAGAACTTTGATGCTTATCCAGAAAAGTAGAAAAGGGAAAGCCCCGGTGGTGCTCTTGTCAATTGATGCCGAAAAGGCGTTTGATAGAGTGGACTGGGGCTTTATGATGGACAACTTGGAGGTGTTGGGGATTGGAGAGAGAATGCGTGAGTGGATAGGTAAATTATATAGGGAGCCCACCGCAATCATCACGGTAAATGGGGAGAGGTCGGAATCCATTGGGATGTCCAATGGAACAAGACAGGGATGCCCACTGTCCCCCTTGCTGTATGTTTTGACATTGGAACCCCTGCTATCAATAATAAGGAATAGTGGAGCGATAAAGGGAATACAGATAGAAAATATAGAACATAAAGTAGCGGCCTTTGCGGACGACTTATTGTTTTATGTAGGCAATCCCCGAATAACACTACCAAGTATAATGAAGATCCTGAAGGAATATGGTGAACTATCAAATCTAAAAATTAATCCAACAAAAACAGAGATCCTGAACATTAATATATCAAAGAGTGAAAAAGAAAAGCTACAAAAAGAATTCCCCTTTATGTGGAGAGAAAAAGATATAAAATACCTAGGAATAAAACTTTCTACCTCATATAAACAACTGTATAGACTAAACTATATTTCTCTGATAAATGAGACTAAGGACGAACTAAAAAGATTAGAAGGAGGAAACCCATCATGGTTAGGACGTATAAACCTAATTAAAATGGTAATTATACCTAAAATACTCTATAGATTTCAAATGATCCCAATCAAACTCCCAGAGGTGTTTTTTAAGATAATGAGAAGAATGTTAACAAGATATATATGGAAGAATAAAAAACCAAGAATATCATATGAAACACTAAGTAGGACTAAAGAGAAAGGGGGGATGGGACTACCTGATGTCAAGAGATATTACAAAGCTGTAATTTTAGCAAGAATTTATGATTGGACTTTTAACTATAAGGGGAAAAGTTGGGTAAAAATAGAAAATGAACTGAGTGGGATTAATTTGAGTAACATGATATGGGTTCCAGCACATTATAGAAGAATTAAAGAAAGCACAAGTACTTATACTTTAAATGTTTTAAGGATATGGGATAATTTACATAAACACATGAAATGGGAATTCAACTCTATATTAATGCCTCTTGCAAACACGGAGTTCTTCCCTCCAGGAAAAGATGAGATATCAGGGAGATGGTTTAAAAAGGAAGATATCCAATTGAGAGACGTATTGGTAGAGGGGGAATTGAGAACATTTAAAGACTTAAAAGAGAGGGGAGGAGATATGTTTACTAAAATAGATGAGTGGAAATATCATCAATTAAAATGTTTTATTGGAACTCTCCCAAAACCCTTGAGATTAAAAAAGGAGTGGAATATGTTTGAAAGGCTATTAGAAACACGTCGAGATGGGAAACACGGTGTCACAAAAATGTATAGAATTCTCACAGAATTAGACACAGACACAAAATTAATTTTTATAACAAATTGGGAAAGAGATATGGAGGTGGAGATAGATGAGGATCAACAGAATAAGATATTTAGATTAGTTCACGAGAGTATTAGTATGAGAGACGTTGAGATTAATTATAAGTGTTTGACACGATGGCATATTACACCGAGCACTGAGCACAGGATGAGGGGGGAGAATTCAAAAATGTGTTGGAGAGGATGTGGGGAGGAGGGCACGGTGTTTCATATTTGGTGGCAATGTCCAAAAATTCAGGTTTTCTGGAAGACAATAGTCAAATTAATAGAAATAATAACTGGAAATGACATAGGATTAGACCCAACCATGTGTCTCCTACATAATGTTGAGAGACAACAGTAAATAAATACAAAGAATCAGGAGTATGGTACTATTTAAGTGCTGCAAAAGGGTTGATTCCCAAGTTTTGGTGGAAGACAGAGGTGCCGACGGAGGAGGATTGGATCAATAGGGTAAACCAGATTAGTAGAATGGAAAAATCTTATTATACTCAGGAAGACAGGTTGAAATTATACCAATCGCAATGGGAAAAATGGGAAAAATCAGGATTGAAAGAGAAATATAGAAAACTCTAAACTAGGAAGTTACTTAAAGTTATTGGGCCTTGAGAGATTGGAGACCTTGCAGAGGGGAGGAAGGGGGGAAGGGGGGAAAAGGTGGGTTGGGAGGGAAGGGAAAGAAAAGAGGTAAATAGAAGGGACAAAGTAGAAATGTATGGATTATTTATATGTATTATGTCTCTTCTTATGGAATATTATGTAATAACATGAAAAATTAATAAATATTTAAATTAAAAAAAAAAAAAAAGGAAAAAATAAAAAAAAATAAAAATAAAGAAATGTGAAAAATAAAACCTGCTTATTCTCAACTAGACTATGCATTATATGGCCATCATTATATGGATACATGGCCATCGCACCTACAATATATGGTTAAAGGTAGTGTATGGACAACTCTCCAAATTATTGAGTTCAGATGTTTCCAGCAAAGGGTGCTGGTAGTACTACAGCATGCAGTACATTCATAAACATAGGCACAATTAGACTGTCCATACAGACACCATGCCCTCAGTGCAGCTGAGTTCTCTCCTGCTTCTGCAGCTGTCACGCAGACAGTGCAGCGGCTAAGAATTTTTTAGGTTAGGTGGCAGAGCCTGATAGCTTTTCACAAACACTAATTCCCCATTATGTGTGCTGCTCTTGTGATCGACTGCAAGCAGTGGGTGGATCTATAGCCAATAGACAGCCTGTTACTGGCTATACATTTTGCCCACTTTCTGCTGTCAATCACAAGGAGAGAGCAAAACTGATGGTGAACTAGTGTCCCCATCAAGCCCCGTCTAGCACTGGTTACTAGGAGGTTATCAACTGTGAAGCCGACAACATCCTTAACAACTAGTGAAATGAGGGAAGGGGAGGGAAGGACTTAATGGCAGCAAATTTTCCAACTGCTACATAGCGTACAGAGACAGGCACTCTGCCCATCTTTGTAAGCAAGTTTAGAGTTGGTCTTATTTACATCCACTAACATGTCTTTAATTATAATTAGTGAAGACAATGGACAAGGGGGATGGGAGTTGGTGAAGCTTTGCCATGCAATCAAGGGAAGTCAAGCTCCAGTAACTTTCCTAAGCCTGATCATAACTGGTTCTATTTAAAAACCTCCCTACTGGACAATAATTGTGGAATTGTTTTTCCATGTTTAACATCATACTGGATGAGAACATTGTGGGATAATTTTTAGAGTGTTTAAAGTGCCATTGACAGCCAATGACGTAGCGTAGAGGGTCTTAAAGTGCCACTGACAACCAATAATTGTAGGATTGTTTTGGGGGCTTTAAAGTGTTTTGGATTTATCCATGACATATTGACATTGCACATAAAATACTTTCAGTGCAATGCAATTTCAATGTCCAGGGAACTTTTTTCCATTAATTACAGAAGACTTAAATTTTTTGCAAAATGCGTCTACTACTAAGGGCTTCATCACTTGTTGCTATGCTATCTTACTTTCCTCCTACTTGCAAGATTATCCTTTCAAGCTATAGAGAGTTGAGAAGGTATTGTAGGTGTTGTGGATGAGGACCAATGGGAGAGTGCCCTGAAAGTCATTCAACTAAACTCCCTAAACATCTTGCAACGACTTTCCCAATTATATATTATACTGCATATCCATTTTACCCCTCTTAAGTTACATAAAATAGGTCTTTTGGAGACTCCTATCTGTAGTAAATGTTGTAGAGACCATAGCAATCTCATACATATGCTATGGTGCTACCCAAAGCTGCAGAGATATTGGGCCAAAGTTCATCAATATATTACTAGATCCCAAACCTTGCCTATTAGGTATCCTAGAAAGAAATTAGCTATCGGATCATACTAGAGTAGTTATTTCAGAAGCCTTGTTCCAAGCTGAGAAACTTTTATTGCAATATTGGCAGTCTGAGAAACCACCAACCCATCAGGAGTAGGGAATACTCTGCATTTTGAACTGTTTTTTTTTCAACATAGAGGGTTCCATGCTAAATTTGAAAATTTAAGATGGAGTTGGCTGGCTACTCCTGGTTTGTCACCAATAGACCTAATATTAGACCAAATCTTGTGAAGTACCTAACATATTCTTAATACTTGCTATTGGCAGTCACTGTGTGTTATTTTAAGGTGTATGTGTTTAGATGGTACTGATTGTATGACTTTCCTTGGTTATCATTTTGCAACCTGAGATGTATTTATTTATAATTATTGCTGTTTACAAGGATTTTTCTGTTATCACCCAGTTGTTGTAACTCTGAAATTCTATAATTAATCTTTAAGCTGGCCATACAGTACATGGATCGAAATTCGTCTGGTTCAGATGGGCATCCTGGTTGTAAAAAAGCCTATCTATTTATTGACTTCTGTACAATCACTCTGTTGGATTTTATCTGACTGATCAGTGCCACCAGCAACACCTATCATTGTGTTGTGATGGCTGAGAAGGCTCCCCACAATTAAAATACAATAGCTCAGTGGGAGAGATTCCCCTAACCAACATGAATGTGTGGATGGGGGAATCGGCACTTTTTTTTTTTCTTTGATTAGCCAGACTTCAGTCCTCTAGCCGAGGATACCCAGCTGAATTCTTTGTGTCATTCAATGCATACATAGCGGGCATTATGGGACCTGATGCCTCAAGAGCAGTTGATTCTGATGAGCACCATTTTATAATTGTTTTATTTGAGTTGCTACATTAAGAAAATGTTAAAAGACATGTATTGCATCTTTTAACCTTTTCTGCACTTAGACAGCACATCTTTTTCTGTTTTTTTAATTTATAATGTATGGCCTGACTTCATAAACTTTACCTGATTAAAAAAAAAGACTTCAATACAAACATGTTTCTTCATTTCCAAAAAAGTAGCAGAAATAAGATCACCTTGAGGTGTCCAATAAGGGGTTATTTTGGGGGTGTTTGTACTGTCCTGGCATTTATTTAAATATGTTTTATAACAGAAGTAGGGACATTTTTTTTTATCACACTTTTGTCATTTTTCCCTTATGTAGTAAAGAAAAAAGTGGTTATTAGATACCATCAAAAGAAAGCTGTATCTGTCTAGAAAAATGATATAAATTTGGGTACAGTGTTGCATGACCAAATAAGTGTCAATCAAACTATCACAGCACTGAAAACTGAAACATGGCCTGGGCAGAAAGCTGGTGTAACATGCTGATATTGAGGCAGTTAATCATTTACTAAACACATTTCAAATCTGGTTCAGATTATTGTGGGAAAACAGACAAAATGATATTTACATTTTAATATTCAAGCCAGTCTTGAAGAACTAATTTCCGTACTCTCTCTATTAAATCATTTTTGCTGTTTAAAAATAACTCCTCCACTTAAAGTTAATAGCATGTGTAAAAAAAAGGGAGGTGGTGCACAGTTTCATTTTTGTCATTTATACTTGCTGATCATCATACCGCATTCAGACAAACACTATCCATCACACATATTACAATAAACCTGTGTGAAAAGTATGGGAGACAAAATGCTTCCGTAATTACAAATTTAAAATGCACCTGTTTCCTCCAGTCTAAATTTAACCCAAATGGAACATAAAAGGAAAAAGGTTAATTTTTCAAGACAGCACAACAGAAGGGAAACAATTAGTAAAGCAAAACAACTACCTCATTTTAAATGTCACTGACAAATTTTCCTTGACAGGCCAATTCATGTTGTCAGTACATTTAATTACCAAACCGAGGTTTGTTCTTGGTGTAGCCAAGGAGAGGGCTTGCTTCTGCGGGATTAGAAAGACGACAATTATGGGGGATGGATAATTGAAAGGAGTCTGGAAAGAGAATTCTGCATTTCATGTAAGTGTACTTCAGTCAGACATGGGAAGGAATATATTCAAAGTGCTTGTAAAGGCTCCAGGTTTTTACCTTCACGCATTATATGCGTGGAGATAAAAAACCTTCTGTGTGCCCCCCCAGCCCCCCTAATATTTATCTGAGCTCCATCGCGATCCAGCGATGTGTATGACAGCCTCAGCTCTCTGGGGACTCTTCCACCTCATTGGCTGAGACAGCAGCAGGACCCATTGGCTTCCTCTGCTGGCAATCACAACCAGTGAGCCAAAGAGGAGAAGGAGGGAGTGGGGCAGAGTTATGACTCTGTGTGTGTGCTTGGACACACAGGGCAGTGACTCGGGAGTTAGCCTGCATGGGTGCCCCCATAGCAAGCTGCTTGCTGTGGGGACACTCAGCAGGAGGGAAGGGCCTGGAGCACCAGTGAGGGACCCAAGAAGAGAAGGATCGGGTCTGCTCTGTGCAAAACCACTGCACAGAGCAGGTGATTATGACATTTTGTTATTTTGTTTTAGTTTGCCTTTAACATAACTTCAAAGCTGACCTCTAGGCAAATAGATTAATACACAGATATATTTATACATACATATAAAGGAACATTCTGTTCTGAGATTTACACAGGTCTGCTATTCAGCACAACTCAGTTTAGCAGGTCAAAAGACCTAATTGAGGAAAGAAAAAACAGAGGGCGCACAGGCCTAGTACATTACCATAAAAAATGTTTAATAAAAAATAAAGTATGTGTTGTACTCACAAACGACAATATAGTCAAGGCACATCATAAAGAACAGCTGGGTCAACACCACGCTGAGTAACAGTCCGCAATAGGGAGTGTAGACATCAAATAGGCTGACGTGTTTCGAGGACTTGCATCTTCCTCAGAGCCGCGTTTCGAGAACTTGCCTCTTCCTCAGAGCCTCAGGCTCTGAGGAAGAGGTAAGTCCTCGAAACGCATCAGCCTATTGGATGTCTATACTCCCTATTACGGACTGTTACTCAGCGTGGTGCTGACCCAGCTGTTCTTTATGATGTGCCTTGACTATATTGTCGTTTGTGAGTACAACACATACTTTATTTTTTATTAAACATTTTTTATGGTAATGCACTAGGCCTGTGCGCCCTGTTTTTTCTTTCCTCATTTAGTATATTTGGATTTCCCCGGTCCATTTGAGGGCAGCAAGGTGTGCATGTTCCAGGACATTCCTTATGTGGTTGTAGCCTGCATCGAGTCCATCCCCAAGCGCAGGAGCATTTGTGTTTGCTGGTTCAAAAGACCTAATTATATTTCACCTCCAGAAAGGTAACGCTAAGGCTGCGCTCACACTTATACGGGTGCAGAAATGCGTAAAGCGCACATGTTCACAACCCCAAATTCTTTAATTGTTAATAGCACCCCATGCATCTGCTACTTCTACCTCTTCCAGCCTGAGCTTTGCTGTACAGGGACTACCAAAGACTGATACCAGGTCAAACTCAGGTACTTACATTTCTTACATTTTAAAAAATAAAATTATACTTTATTAAATTTGGAGCTGGATTAATCTTTTATATGTGTTTGTAATTCAGTTTAGAATTCCAGGCTAAACCTAACTAGTCTTAAAAATGCTCCTTCCCCCTCCTAACACCTTTGCTGACTAACCCATGTAAGAAAGATATATATACTTACCTCTTTAAAATAGGTTATTTTCAGCCCACTTTCCCCTAGTCATATAATCCCCTGTGTCAGCCAGCAGTGGCTTCAGGGGAGAGGAGAGAGCACTCCACAACGGTTAGGAATAACTGAGAGCGGTGACATCATCCATAGTCTCCTATGGCCCATCCATTGTTGACATTCTTTCCTTTCCCCTGCAGCCATGAATGACTTACAAAAGGAAGCCAGATCAGATGACTGGACTAGAACAGGCTGAAAATACGTAAGCATATACAACTTTCTTATACAGGTTAGCCAGCAAAGCTGTTAGGAGGGGGAGGGAGCATTTCAATACTCAGGTTTAGCCTGGAAATCATTAGAAAGGAAGTCTTCCAGTATTGTTGAAATAAATTACTTTACAACACTTTTGGGCTTGTTTGAGGACCTCTATAATGTCAAGAATACTGCAGAAAAGATTGATTGTTGCTTATTTTATGTAACCCTTGTGACCCTCTCCTAGCCAACCGGCTGGCCTTCAGATATTCTACATATACCACAGGAGACTTGTAGTTTTTAACAACACATAGCCGTCATGCTCTTTTTATCTTTTATCGTATAATATACACCCGGCACCGTGGAAAAAGACATCTGTTCGAAACATCAGGTCACTTCTAACTGCAATAAGTCATGTGTAATATAAGACACTATTATGTGTCATCTATACACTAAATGAAGCAGTGGTGCAATGTTATAGGTCAGGGGTGTCAAACTTGTGGCCCTCCAGCTGTTGCAAAGCTACAAGTCCCATCATGCCTCTGCCTTTGGGAGTCATGCTTGTAACTGTCAATCTTGCAATGCCTCATGGGACTTGTAGTTTGGCAACAGCTGGAGAGCCGCCAGTTTGACACCCGTGTTATAGGTGATCCGTCTTTTAGTATTACCTGGATTGGTTGGTGAACAGCCATGATTGTTTTTTTAATGTTGCTAAATAAAGATGCTATGGGATTTTGGAGATTTTTGCATGTAATTTGTAGTGTTTAAAGTGTCTCAAAAGTGCCAACCACTTCTTTTGTTTTTGTTTCTGTATTATCCTATGGGGATACTGGCACATAGAGCTAACAATAGTCTTTTAACATAGTATGTGAATTATGAATGTTCTCTTATTTTCTTTTTGATGCATGAGTCTGAATCTGTGGCTCAAGACTACTGAAACCAGAAGGGGTGACATGTAGATTACACATAGCTGAGAACTGCCCTCATGTGACAGCGCTGTATGCCTAAGTGACCAATCACCAATCATCAGTGCTGTCACACGGCAGGAAATAGAGTGAGCCTTATGGTCCCCATATCAAGAAGCACCCTGTATTTTTTTTTTCGTTCCCAGTAGTTGAACATACAGTAAGGATGAGGATGTAATTTAAAGTATAAATAAAGGCAAACATTTTTTTTTCATATTGGATAGAATAAGGGAGGGTTATAGCCCCTGTCAGGTTTTTTTTGCCATCTGTATCCCATTGGGGAGATTTCTCTTCACTTCCTGGCCCATAGCCATAACAGGAAGTAAGAGAAAATCCCCAGTTGACAATAGAGTCACCAGAACCAGTGTCCTCATTTACAATGAAGAGCTGGTGGGAAAAGCTCTCGATCATGTGAGCACTGTGATAGCCAGTCACATTGTTCACATGTTCTTCAATTGCTTCCCAACCTCCCTATAGCAAAAATATTGGTACGGGGCGGCACAGTTGTGCAAAATTACGTATATATATATATGTGATTTTACATTTCCAGGTAGGGGGCGCACGCCCTACCCACGCCGCCATTCGCGGCTGTGGCTGTCAATCACGGGGTCCCGGCCAGTAATTATTCGCCGGTGCAGGTGATTTCCGAAGATCTCTCGATGGGTAGGAGGACTGTTTTGTTTACTCAGCTCGGGCACACTGCTCTGGATGGCTGTCCACAGCACAGCATTCAGAGCAGTGTGATTACAGTGAAGCACACTGACAAGGACCCTCTAGTAAAACACTTCCTACAAAAAGTTAACCCTTTGAGCACCTCTCATGTTAACCCCTTCCTGCCCAGTGCCAATACTACAGAGTCAGTGCTATTTTTTTCATGTATTGGTATCACTGGGGGTGTCAGTGGCACCAAGTCAGTTCCCCCCAGTGTCAGAATGTCCGCCGCAGTCCTGCAGTCGCTGATCACCGCCATTACTAGTAAAAAAAATGTAAAAATTAAAAAATCCCAGTAAGCATATCGCCATTTGTAAACTTTTTAACTTTCACGTAAACCAATTCATTTACACGTATTGGGATTATTTTGTAGCAAAGACATGTAGCAGAATACATTTTGGTGTGATATTATGACAAAATTTTTATTTTTTTTTTTTACTGGACATGTTTAATAGCAAAACGTCAAAAATATTGTTTTTTTTAATTGTCGTTTTTGTTTTTTTATAGCGCAAAAAATAAAAAAACACAGGCGATCAAATACCGAAAGAAATCTCAATTTGTGGGAGAAGAAGGATGTAAACTTCATCTGGGTACAGCATTGCATGACCGTGCAATTGTCAATTAAAGTAACGCAGAGCTGTAGCACAAAAAACGGCCTGGTCAGGAGAAGGGGGAAATCCTCAGAAGGGCAAGTGGTTAAAGTGTCACTAAACCCACATCATGAAAAACTATCAATAAATGCTGTATTACATACTGTTCATATGCACCCATTTACTATGGGATTTGTTTTCTTTATTCTACAGAAAACCTGGTTTGTTCCTGCTGTTCCCTATCTCCCCCTCCTGTCCATGTCCCCAATGCAGTTAGGGATTTTGTATGACTATTTTAAATTGTTTATTTATATGAATTATTTATTTTTACTCTGTACCACAGGCTGTTTTTTCTTTTATTTTGAACATATGACCAGCTGCAGAGGACTAGAAGCTCCTCCTGCTTATTTCCCTTGTTTCCCTGCAGACGGGTTAGGAAAAGCTGGGTCATGTGACAAGTGTATATCAATTAGTAAAAAGATACTTAGATTTTTATGTTAATTAAAATAATTGCAGTGCCATCATTCACATACAGAAAGAGAAAGGTTAATGTAAATGAAACAGTTTATGTTTAGTATCACTCTAAGCCCCAACGGTCAGAAGGGTTTCGATTGAAGTTTCTAATTTTTAAGTCAAATTGGGATAACACGTGCTTTGTATTTGTAACATGCCACCATTCCCATAGGATAACTTGCAGCTTACCTTTTTTGGATGCTCTAGCCTGGACCTTCTAGACTGGACCTCTTGCATTGTGTGTCAATAAGGGCAAACTTGAGACAGGTTCACTTTAACATTGTTCAAAAAACATTGCATAGTCATGACACCACCTCCTTAGAAACATCTAAAAGGTAAAAAAAAAAATTTTTAAATGAGGCATTTAAGTGAATAGGAACCCATGGCAAACTTATAGTGGGATTTTCCAAAATTTTACTGCAAAAGTGGATATACACTTTAAGGCTGCATTTACATTTAAAGTAAACTTATCATGGGAGAAACATGGAGGCTGCCATTGATTACTTCATGCAGTTGCCTTGTTGTCAAGCTTATGGTTCAATATTTTGACCTTGAACAGTAATGAAGATAAACTCTTCCTATTCTACTGTGGCTTAGAAACTTAGGAAGTGCCAATGACTAAAACCATACATGGATTGAAATTCAGCAGGAACTGGCCAAATTTCAATCCATATGCAGGCTAGCTGATTGTATCAATCCACTTGTGTACAACTAGACAGAGATGCCCGTAGCGAAAGGAAGAAAAAAGAAAATAGCGCAGGGCAGACATGACTGGGTTAAGAGGGGGGTAGTAAAGACAGGAAAAGGTTAAAGAAAAAGGTGAGATTTAGAATATGGGCAAGTTACCTGACTAGTGACTGGGGGTTGGCGTCTTTGACACCTATGGGTATGGATGGGGAGGGTCATCCAGTTCAGTGCAGGAGGAGACAGTGGTGTGTGAGTTTCCCTCCCGCCCTCCCTTAGGGTTGTGTGGGTGTTTTGTCAATTCCTGGGTTTTTGTTCTGGTTCCGGGGGGCGGTTGTTGGTCTTTGGAGGCAGCACTTATTTTGAAGCTAAAGCTAATGGTTGGGACCCATCGGTGATATGGTGTGCCCAGGTGAATTCCAGTTAACCGAGGTTTAACTGGAAGGTGGTGGTTCTGCACTGCGTATGATATGTTTTTGTCTCCAAGCCTGTGCATTGTGGCTGAAGGCCTAGTTATAATATAGGTTCCAAAGGAGGATATCGGTTTTGGTTTGGTGCCTTCGAAGACCAACAACTTCTCCTGTATGTTTCTGTTTTAAGGAATGTTTTGTGTATTGAAGTTGCAGTGTTAATAAAAGGCTGTGTTGGTCATTTTACTCCAATTGGTGTTATGTTTTTCTTTAATGGTATGTTAAGGGGGCATGTTAGAGAGTGAGATGGTGGTGTAAGCGGTCTTGACTAGCCTATCTCTTGTGCACTAGTCATGTCGGGTTGGTCGTTGCTGGCTACAGCCAGCAGTACTGGTCACTGTATTCTGATGGCGGGGAAGGCTCCCCACTGTTTGAACAAAACAGCACAGCAGGAGTGATTCCCCATCCACAATGAGTTTGTGTATGGGGGAATCAGATTTATTGTTTATTCAACCTGCTTGTTGAACGAAAAATATTAATCATGTATGGCCTGCCTTACATAAAGTTTTGTGTTACACTTGCCGACTTGCAGCATCCAGCAACCCTTGACTGAAATGCATAATTACAATTTCTTTGCTGGCATTATGTTAATAAAATGTAATTCCTTTAAAAAGGAAAAACAAAAGAATAGAAGAATGTATTTTTTAACCTTTTAAATTAAAAGAATTATAATTATAAAAAAAGAATTAAAAGAATCATAATTATAAAAAAGTGTTGCAAAATTGTTTTTGTTGCTTAAATGAAGAATGTTGTTCTAAGAATGAAAAGCTCATTTCTAAAGGCTTACATATGTTCCAATATATTGTTTGGGTCTTTGTATGCATTGGAAGGCTTATCAGAAATGAAGGTGAAACGCTGCAGTTAGGGATTAGTCACAGCAAGCAAGACATAGATACATCAAAGGACTCACTTTTCATCTGCTATTAGCAGAAGCTGAAGACATTTTTGCACAGGGCGAAGATTAAAGGCTAAGGCTGGCCATACATTATACAATTTTCTTGAGAATGTTGCTTTAGATTTACCAAAAAAACATATAATATGAAGTCAAACGTAAACAACACTTTCAATTGTATCCAGTTAGGCAGGCCCTTGCACTACATAGTTGAAGGTAAATCTAAAGGAAATTGGGCAGATATTGGACAGAAAATTGTTAGAAAAATGTATAGTGTATGGCCAGCCTAAGTTCACTAAAAAAAATGCACATTTTTTGCAGGTAAAAAAGAGTGTGCCTTTTTTTTTTCTTAGGGGGCTGCAGAGAATTACACCCGTGATCAGCAGATCAAGGGTGCAATGTTAGGCTCCTGCACACACTCAATACAGCTGAATGAGAAAAGAACAAACAGAGGGCGCACAGGCCTAGTGCATTACCATAAAAAATGTTTAATAAGAAATAAAATAGGTGTTGTACTCACAAATGACAATAAAGTCAAGGCACATCATAAAAGAACAGCTGGGTCAACACCACGCTGAGTAACAGTCCGCAATAGGGAGTGTAGACATCCAATAGGTTGACGCATTTTGAGGACTTGCCTCTTCCTCAGAGACGCGTTTCGAGGACTTGCCTCTTCCTCAGAGCCTGAGGCTCTGAGGAAGAGGCAAGTCCTCGAAATGCGTCAACCTATTGGATGTCTACACTCCCTATTGCGGACTGTTACTCAGCGCGGTGTTGACCCAGCTGTTCTTTTATGATGAGCCTTGAATATATTGTCGTTTGTGAGTACAACACCTACTTTATTTCTTATTAAACATTTTTTATGGTAATGCCCTAGGCATGTGCACCCTCTGTTTGTTCTTTCCTCATTCAGTATATTTGGATTCGCCCAGTCTATTTGAGGGCAGCAAGGTGTGCATGTTCCAGGACATTCTTAATGTGCATGTAGCCTGCATCGAGTCCATCCCCAAGCGCAGGAGCATTTGTGTTTGCTGGTTCTTTGTTCACTCAGTTCAGCTGTCTGTCTGTACCTCTGATAAGGCAGGCAGTTACTGAAGTGCAGGAAGAGTAAAGAAATATGTGAATGCTCACCAACACCCTTAAAAAAATACAATCTATCTGCCGTAGTGGCAGACGGGACTTGTAGTTCATTCATTCACAGATCTGTGTGAATAAAGGGTGTGGCTGCATTGGTGGAGTCCTGCATAGCTGCATTGTTTTTAAATTGTGACAGTGGGTGTGGGGAGAGGATCCCCTGCCCACTGTCACAGGTGGAATCGGGGAGCTGTAGGGGACTGATCCAAAGTAACATGCTACCTAAAAGAGAGGTGCAACCAGAGCTATTTTGCTGTACTTCTCCTGTGGATCACAGGAGTGCAGTTTGTTCTGCACTCCTGTGATCCATTTTCAGCTGACAGCAGGCTGAAATCTACTGTCAGCTGAAGTCTCTCAGCCAGTCCAGGCTGGGGAAAGATCCCAACTTTAACCCCTTCACGCCTAAGGGTAAAACAAATCTTAAAGCCTCAATAATATTTTCAACTTTGACATGTGTTAGTAAAACCGTACATATCATCACATCTACTTTCTACATCCAGGTGAATTATGCCTCATTTTTTTCAGGACAAATTGGGCTTTCATTTGGTGGTAAATGATAATGGATATCTCCTGATTTTTTTTTTTATTATCTGGCCCAAAATAGTAAAAAAAACATTTTTTATATTTAGTTGTGTGTTTCTTGTTACTACCATAACCTACCACCAAAGAACAACCCAAAATAAATTTTCCAGCTCTTTACAACAGCAGGAATATTATATATGTGTATGTTATTTGTTGTTTGTACCTGTACTACAGCCCAGAAACAATAGTGCGCATTTTATTTTTTGTTTTTTTTTACCTAAAACACACTGACACCGATACCAATTAAAAAAAAACCCTGACCTTTGACCCTGACCTTGACCCAAAAACTAACCCTGAACTAGATCAAACCTTGATCTAGGTATTTTTTCTTTATTTTTTTTTTTTTTTTACATTTATTTATTTATCTTTTTATTTTTTTATTTTTTTAACAGTTTTTTTTCTCTGCAAAGAGATAGAGAGATAGAATGTATCTCTCTCCTCCATTCAGAGAGAAAAAAAACCAAGAAGGGCATGCTTCACAGTGACTGATCGCTTTTGCCACATTATCACAGCGATACTGTGATCCTGCATCAGGAGTCCTGGGTCCCGATCATTAGAACAGGGCCCGGGGCTCTCGGTGACACCCCGGTCTTTGTGCTGGGAGTGCGCTGTACGACGCACTCCCAGCACAAAGACAGGTACACAAATATGCGGCCCAACGGAAAAAAGCCCAGTTCTGGGAGGCTGCATATTTGTGTGACGTCGGTGGGAAGGGGTTAAAGTAGGGATCAGGGGTGGACTGACCATTTGGAAACTCGGGCAGGGCCCTTTAGGGCCCAGGGTCAGTAGGGGGCCCCATGAGATGCCCCTGGTACCTTTTTCATAGGCTTTTTTGAGTTTAGGCAAGGACACAGGGGCCCCATGATCCCCTATTGCCCTGGGACCCCATGAGTTGTCAGTCCACCCCTGGTAGGGATCCACCCCAGAGTCTGGAGTGGCACCTGGGCACCTGGCTCAGTCTCTCAGAGAGCTGCTGAGAACCTGAGCCAGCCCCTCCTTTCCCCTCCACATCCCAGTGCTCCAGTGAGCATGGGGGGGGGGAGAAGAGCGGACAGCAGTGACTTACAGACATCGCTCTCTGCTCACAGCGGCTGTGAGAGCTTAGTGATCAGTAGTCATGTGATCACTGAGTTCTCACCCTTAGAGCTGGCAGGGGACAGATACAGCATCAGACTCATCCTGCTTCCACCCGGGTAAGTATGATTTAGAAAAAAAAAATCCCACATTTCTCTTTTATTATCCCTAAATATGGGTGTAACATGTTACCAAAGGTGAACTTATCCTTTAAAATGAAATACCACTGTGCTTGTGTTTTATGATTACCATGCAGGGCTAGTTTAACTCATTAGCTGCCACCTTCAGGAATGCATATACACCATTCAGAATTCCACCAGCACACAGCATCATCAGTGCTTACGCCCAATTCATGTACCTGCTAAGAGACTAGTGTTGGGCTTGATGTTCGAGTTGATTGTCATCCCAGCGCAGCCGTCAGAGGAGAGAGTTTTTTTTTTCAGTTTGGTGTTGGCAGCAGGCATTGTGATTGACATTGGATCTACTTCGTGGGACTTTTTTTTATTTTTGTTTTTAATAAAGGACTTGTCAAAGACTCTGTACTGTAATTTTTTACACTACATTTTGGATTTTGAGAATGAGTAGCGGTACCATGTATTGTACCTTGTTAAAGGGGTCTTCCAGATTCCGATAAGCCCCCAATATGCAGACTCCCACAACCATTGGTCATGGTTGTGGTGAAGATGCCCTTGTTCCCCTCAACATAGGGACAAGGTGCTTTGGTCGTCCCCTCTGCTTTCCTGACCTGTCGGGCTGCATGCTTGGATAACGGTCTGGTATGGATTTTTGGGGGATCCCCACACCATTTTTTAATTGCCGGGCAATGTTTTTTACATTCAGCTGTCAGCGGGGAACCCCGCTGATAGCTGAAACATTGAATAATGTTTTCACTACTAAAGTACAGCATTACTTTATAATATAACTCATGCAGTATTTTAGTAGCTGTGCGGTATCTTACCACATACTCAGATGCGGTAAGATACCGCTTAGTAAATTGTCACCTCTGTTTGAAGTTTGCGGTCGAACTTTCATTAATGTTCAACCTCGAACCAAACAGGGGGGTATTCAGCGCATCCCTATTAGAGACAAATACATGATTCTGTCAGTGTCCACATTGAGGTAAACATGTGCTTACTGGACACACCTTCCTCCCTCCACAACCACTGCGCCCATCACCAGGGCCGATGCAAGGATCTTTGTCTACATAGGCTATTGGTATACAGAACTGTGCAGAAAGTTGTCACATGCATGACAAGGGTAGAATATACACCTTCCAACCTAATCAAGCCTGCTAGGCCATACCCTCCACCATCCCAGCTATACAAAATACGCAAACAAGTTTCTGGAGTCAAAATGGCCATAGCAGCCTTTTATTAACCAATAAATTATTTTAACATACAGTAGATAACATAACATTCCAAATTATAAACAGATGAAAATGTGGTGGTCTTTTGAGGGCCATAAACCCACCTTCACTTTTGCGGAAAACATTCCTCCAGCCGCAACCCACCAGCTCAGGGACAATCCTACTTATCACCAGCCGCAACACACCGGCTCGAGGGATAACCCTACTTATCTGCAGTGACCACCATTTTGCCTATTCAGAGTTAACCCCTTGTTAAATGGAATGTACGGAGGTCCCCATACAACTGATGGGTCCTGAATCTGTCTCCATACAGAATTCTTTTCTCTTCCAAAGACCAACCACCGCCAAGGCTGCCGTGATAATCCAAACCAAAGCACAAAGGGGAGGGAGGGTGGGAAGCTTCTTCTTCCAAACTTCCCCCACTGGACTTCTTGAGGACAGACCCTTCTTTTCCTCCCTGGGAGACTCTCCCCAACATCCCCCATCCAATAAGGTAAGCCTTAATCCCCAAAACTTCCTTCCCATAATTTAACCCTCTGTTGCCCCTCTATTCCCCGTAGTCATGTCGACCCTGCACTTATTTTTTTTTTGTTCCGGGCCTACCTTGATAATTACATTCTGGGATGTGACTGGAGATCCATGCAGGTCTGTGAAGCTGGCTGCCTGTCATTGATTTGAACAGGCTGCCTGCATAAGGCTGATTGGAACACTTGTGTATCCTGTGCAGATGAAGACAGACCTTCATACATGTGTACTGACTCGAGATGTGACAAGCCTGGAAAAAACACAGAAAAATTGGGAAAATAAAGCAGTTTTTTTATTCAAAGCTGTTTTTTTCTGGAAAATGTGGAAAAAAAGAAAGAAGTGTGGAATGTGTACTTTTACAAAGATAAATAATATATCTATGACATGGTATTCAAACTATATAACATGAAGACCTTAATGAAAGATTTCCGAGACTTTATGTAAAGTCCTAAATTATTGCAAGTTCTCTCAGCTAAATACAAGGAAATCCTGGAATACAATTCAGTTAACACTGTACTTCTCAATGCAGCTCTCAGACAAGAGAAATATGCATTTCTGCAGTTTAGGTTGCTTGTGAGCTCCATCTTGTATCTCCTACAGTTGGAGGATTGTTGGGATACAGTAGATGTAAGTTTCTGTCCTTTCAGGCCTTCATTGACAGGTAATAGGGCAAAATTTGTTTATCTTTAAATATGTTCTATTAGCGTTGTCCACCATCACAACATAATGTTTAACTATAGTCTGGCCAGTAAATTGCTTTTCCTTTTCCCTCTCTCAGTAAAATGGTGAGACCAACATCTAGAGTTTGGAAGCATTTCCACAGTGCAATTTCTGCTCAGAACAAAGCTGCAATTTGCTAATATTTTGAAATATTCTTTTCCAAATACTACCAGGATGACAAAACAAATCCTGGCATGCCAGAAGTGCCCTAAAGACATTAACATATACTTTATGGAATGAAATAATGAGGACCAGAATGAAAGTTAAAGTAGCTTTTCCCTACAGAGTTTTCACTACAGAAACATTATTTTTGCTACTTCTGGATCATCACAAAGTGTTTTTTCACCAGTAGCATCTTCAAGTAAAGATGTGTTACAAAACACTGCCTCCCTAAAATAGACAAACCCTTCATTTATAGATATAATGGCACCTGAAAATCAGGAGATACAAATAGAAAGTGTTGTGCTACTCAATAAAATATCTAAAAAAAGTGCATATGAAAATGCAAGCAAGCACTTATGAATTGTATTTAGTTATATACTGTAGGTTCTGGTGAGTGGCCATCCTTACATGTGGTGTTTATCACACAATTGATTGATTCCGGATCACTGAAGTTTAGTTGTTGGGTGAAGCACAGAATTACCATTTTGGATCACTTACACATACAGTATGGATATGAACTTTTTCATGGGCACATTGATTATTTGATTATTTTACTATTATTGAATTTATGCCCTTATGTGAGATGTTTTATTGAGTAGTGCGACATTGAATCATATTTTTGTGGGTGTGGAATCACTTATCAGTGGATGCAACGATTCATTATTATTTAATCATATTTTATTAATATTGCATTTAATTAATTAGATTTTTGGTAGTGCACATTGTCACTGTTTTACAAATTGAAAATCAGGAGAACATTGATCAAACTCTTCATAGAACCATATATGCTTCTGGATCAGCATTGTCAATAACTGAAAATTCATATTGGCAGGAACCTTTTAAATTATTATGAGGGAAAGGGGGGTAGGTACCTGTTGTCATGTATAGTTGAAATGTTCTTAACATATACAGTCCTTGTTATTCCATTTGTAATAAAAATACAATTTTAAAAAGCAAGTTTAGTTTATTTACTGGATAAGCTCTACTTTTATTTCAAGCATAATACTTTTATATACACTGCATTTCACATTTCCCGTGTAACAAAATTAAATTGTATAAAATTTTAAAACTACTTCAAACTGATTTTTTTTTTACATGGCTTCAAAATTTCAGGAAGTTTTACATCTCTAGTATATACTGGTATGCCCATGTGAATGAGGCCTTACGCACTGGTAGTTTGATTACTCCCATAGTTCCATTTTAAATAATGTACCAAACATAAATGTTTAAAGAGACCCTGTCACAAACTCCAGGTAAAAACCCAGAAACATACATTTAAATGTTTATTTACAGCATCTTCCTTCTCACAAATTATTTTTTGTTCACTTGCAACATGCATATGAACTTGCTAGCAAATTTGACTACTACAGGAGTCAATTCTCTAGCACAGCCCTCTCCTTCATCCTTCCAGCCCTCTCCTCTTCTCGGAGCATCTAATTAGTATTTGTGCTAGCCCAGTCCCTGCACCCCTCCCCACTTTACATACCAGGGGGAAAAGTAGGAAGGAAGTCCTGTGTTTCCGGCGTAAGGCGTATAGGAGGTGATCCTGATTTTGATGATACCATCATGCTAGTCAGATCCCAGTGTCATTCCAATGTGGAGAGACATCTGGTGTACTCTGGAAGCTAGCAGTCGAGATATGATATTCTGTGGTCTATTTTATTTCTGTAAGGGGCTTTTTATTTTGGCTTTTAATAACGTACATCTAGAGTGCACCATGCAGTTTCTTCTTCTCTCTTTATTGGTATTGTGACACATGGTATATTAATCACACTAGCGTTCGCAGTCCCAAGCATTCTGCTCATTTGAGGGTGGCCACTTGAGATATAATCCTTAAATGGGAAGTGTGCTTTTGACCTCATTCTCATATAGAGGTCATGATAGGAAGGTGAACTGCTTTGAGTGTCACAAGGTGGAGAGTGTCACTTGGCATGAAATATGAAGAACATTTAAGCAGGTTTTCACTGTGGAAGGAGATTTTCCATTACTATATGAACTCTTTTTTCTATATCTGTAATATCTTATTGGTTTCTTATTATGCACTTTATTATATTCAGAACACCAATATATATTTAAGACAATTTTTTTACCATGTTAAATGTTTTCACTATTTTATTGGCTGTTATTTAAGCAATTTATTAATTTGTGTGATATATTTTGGTATTAATTATTTATCAGTTTTTTTAAAGTAATGTATTATGTTAAGATGTATTAATAGATTTGTGCTATTGAGTGAGGTAGAGCATAGCGCTGCAATGGTTAAGTTAATGATTAGTATATAAGTAAGGTGAAACACTTTTCCACTGCTGGCTGGCTTACACGGCTTTTATATTTAGTTACTCAGATTTCATTTAGTTATTTTGTTACAGTAGCATCTCACTCTATTGCCAGAGGTACCTTACTGGCAGTAGAGAGAAGCAACAGCACTACTGAGCTTAGGGGAAACCAAGTGAACAAATGGACAATAAATTAGTTTGGGCTGATTAAGGGGAAATTGCATATTTCATATTCCTCGTTAATGTTGGCCTCATAAATATCTAATGAAGCCTCTAATATCCTGGTTATTTTGGTTACCTTAGCTGACCATAGGTCATTGTAAGCTGACTAAGGCAGGCCAGGTCGTTAAATGAAAAATCGGTCGGCCACGTTGCCGAGGCTGCCACCAATGTCCACGAAAAACATCAGTTTTTTGCGGATTTTCCAGCATGACCAACAAAAATAAATGAGGAGATCCGTGAAAAACAGCCAATGGGCTGGCCCCACTAATGGCGTGAATATCGGTCGATTCTTCGTGCGGACAAAAATTCGGCCGATAAACGACCCATCTATGGGGGGTGAGGGGTGGGTTGTTGATTGCTTACACACAAGTCCATTATATCACATACAGCTAGACTGGAAATATTTGTCTCGTGTCAGAGCTGCAATATGCATGTGTCTGTGGTCACCTGTGTGCCATGCCATATAATGGAGGGACTCATGGCGGAAACAGCATGTTTAGTTAAGTATTCTTGTTGTATTTTCTTTATCTTTATCTGTATTTGTCAATACTTGTAATAGATGCTATACTTTAAGTATTTGTGTAATCTCTTTTTGCACATATTGAATACAACCCCAAAAAACATAACAAAACAGTTGACTACCAGCATGGCTAAATTTAGATAGTCACCTCTGTTTAGAACAGGATGGTTACATATGTATCTTTTATGCAAATGTGTCTAGTCAAATCTATGCTTGTTTTATGTGTGTATGTATGTTGTATGCAATATGTATATGGAATGCTGTGCGCTGGGCTATGCTGACTCCTAAACTATGTACATTACAGACATGTCCCCCACACTTTGTACATTACAAACCTGACTCCTGCACTATGTGTTTTGCACATACCTGACCCTTGCACTATGTACATTACCCAACCTGTTGTCTTATCATATTATAAAGGTCCACACAGCAACAGTTCATAAGACAAATCTGCTGTTTTATATCAATGATGGAGGACGTATGACCAGTGTATATTTATAAATGTACTTTTCCCACAGCAACTAACAGTTCTTTTCCAGAGAGATGCATTTAATCAGTTCAGTGACAGTTCATAAGATAGAGGTACAGACAAGGCAGATGACAGGATACTTAGAATATTCATGCAATCATTAGAAACCTTCAGAGAACCCCTTTCTCCTGTGACATTTAACCAGAAAGAAGCTTCCTTAATATACACATTTTTCCCATTCAGTATAATGGCAAGCACTCTGATTGGCCACTTTTAGTAGCCCCTTTGATCTTCTGGGTGACAGTTAATGCCTTTTGGGCTTGGACAGATGCATTCTTTTAGCAGGTGTTGACCAACTCCTTTCAATTCTGACTGAGCTATCTGCACTTTATCACCCTTGCAAGTTTGCAAATTACCTACTTTGATGGTAACAAGTCGGCCCCTGAGTACCCAGGTTATCTTGCATTAAATTAACATGTGTAAAGTGTTTTTTTCACTGACCTGTCCCAGATTGAACAATATGTGTTCCAATATCATATATATATATATATATATATATATATATATATATATATATATATATATTACACACAATATACTACACAACCTAGACCCCTGCACCTTTTCCCTTACATACTTTTTATTCTGTACATAGGTCCTAGCTTAAAACCCCTCTAACTTTTAGATCAATTTTGCCACACCAACTATTTGCAGCAGAGCGCTATGTGAGCCACTGTTGGCTTCACCCACCTCTGTGTCCCCTATTCCACTCCCACTCTCAAAATTTTGGATTTTACAAAGTTCACAGGTATGGTAAATGTGACATATTTTCTGGACCCTTCTCCATCATGAAGGTCCCTATTGTGTGCTTGCAGCTGGAGGGAAGTAGAAGAGAGAAAATCTATGTGGCACTGCAGGGGTGGAGGCACACAGGGGGCACATGGGCAGCAGGGGGAAATGTATGGTGCACAGGGAGGATGATGGGTGCAATTACTGGGACCGATCCACTGTATTCCTCTCTCTGCCTCAGCTTTCAGCTGCTGCAGAGCGAGCCATAAAGGGGATTGGTTCCAGTAATTGCTGCCCCACCGTGCCGATAACCCACCCTGCCCAAATCTGATTCACCCAGCTGTCTGGGCCCCCTGCTGGCCTGGGCCCTGTACAGGAGAATTTGTGGTACCCCTCTTATCCATGGCCCTGTCTTTGGAGTACCCCTGTAGCTTTCAGCACCAGTCAGGCAGGAGGTGGGAGTTGGGAGGCAGAACAGGCTTCAGGTCTACTCCAGGGAAATTTGACTACCATCCTCCTGTAAATTCTGGGGAAGGTCATGGACATGATATCATGAGTTGCTAGCAACATACCACTGCAGAGAAGGGGGGACTAACATTGGAAATCAGAAACGGGATCATGGCTGGTTGCCAGTGGATGCAGTGATCTCAAAGATCTGAGATGGGTGTGACTAAAATCTAGGGGGTACAGCCTACTCCAGTAAACTTTAGATCCTATTTAATAGGTATATTTCTGGTGTTTGGAATAGAGGGAAATGTAGATAACCTTTCCCTATTACCACTGGGGCAATATACTGCCCATTAACCATTGCAATTCTTTCTGTCCTGCTTTGGTCCAGCTGAGTGAAAACATTTTTATCATTGCATCTACTTCTATCTCTCTTCATGAATCATTCTTAAAGTCATTCATATTTTAAAATAATTATATTGTATAAATCTGGTGTCTAGGCAATTTACATATACAGTGAGGAACAGAAGTATTTGAACACCCTGCAATTGTGCAAGTTCTCCCACTTAGAAATCATGGAGGGGTCTGAAATTCACATTGTAGGTGCACATTCACATTCTTTAAAAATCATACAATGTGATTTCCTGAATTTTTTTTTAGTCACATTTACTTACATTCACCCTATATGGTAGATTGGGGGGGGGGGACATGTTATTTTAGGTTATACTAGCGCAGCACTAATCAGGTTTGCATTAATTTTTTTTTATAATATCTAAAATTGTAGTAAAATACAAAACAGAGTCTTTGGGAATACCCTGGCATACAAAACACGTACAATAAGTGCTTATCAACAACAAAGCTATACAGTACTAACTGTTGCTCAGGTCCACCAGACTGTAAGCCGGTTCAGGAAGCAATACAACAGTAATAAAGAGGACTCCTCAAATGACATAACAGAAAAAAACATACATAAGGATAATAAATCTGTTGGGAAATTCCCCATAATCTGACAAATTTCAGAATGACACAAAGGCATTTGGAAATGTATTCAAAACCTCAGCAATGTAGAAACAAAACAGAGTTTTTAAGTACCAAAACCAGAAGGGGTAGATATGGGGTCAGAATGGGACCCAGTCACAGATGTTGAATTAAGCTAGATCACACTCCTTGTCAGATTTCTTAGGACAGCCATGGAAAAGATAGGTGACTTTATAGAGAGGAATCACAGAATTAATTAGTTTCTCCCAGTAGTTTAGGGTGAGATCCCTATCTGACTTCCATTTGAGTGCAATAGCCTTTCTGCCCTATAAGAGTAACCACCCCAAATGGTCTTTGTTGCTCTACTAAATAACAGGGGGTCTACCAGTCCCAATAAACATACACCAACAATTAATCAAATAAGGATAGTAGTCAGAACAGAAAAAAAAGTGTGTGTGTGAACCAAAGCGAGGTAAAGGGAGACCAGTGATTATAAGAATCAGAGGATTTAGGCATAGTTATGCACCAGGCTTTAAGCACCACATTCATGGAAGTGGCGAGGGTTGGATAGGGAGCATGAAGTCCTCTATGAAGAATATTCTGTAGCGTCTTATAGGAGCCTGAGTGGGTAGTCTCCAGGACCACAGGGGCATTGGAGTCTTCAGATATTACCCAATTGTGGGCATGGGTAACGAGGATCGCTAAAGAATAGTTCAGGGCATGCCAGGCCTCCTTGAGACCAAGACCTCCAAAGAATCCATTCACTAAACCTAGGGGGGCAAGACTGCCACAGTAAGGATGTAACAATAGAGATAAATTGTTTATTAAATGTTTAAGGGATCCACACTGAGGAATGAAGCAAACCGTAAAACAGAACAGGGAGGATTTTAATTTTCACTAAATTTATTCAACCAATAAGCAACAACGTTAATTTATCCCAGGCTTTCAGTCTCTGTTTGCTTCATTGTAGTGCAGGGTATAAATTAAGTTTACAAAAATTAGTCATAACTGGGGAAATAGTAATCCAAAGATAGCATAGGGAAGTCATCCAACTTAGAGGGAGAATAGGATCAGCCACTGAGCGTGCCCCCTGGTCCATAGGCTTAATAAGAGATTTTTTTCAGTTGGTATGCTGCGTTAATATTCACGGCTCCTGAAAATAGTGAATGGGATGATCACAGCACAGGTAGTGTGACGGTATCCTGAATATTCTTTACAAGGCCCTCAGCTTTTTTTTAACTATAGGATCATCAAAGGTGTGAACTCAGTCCAGTCCCTTTGCTTTAGCCAAAAAGTCCCTTTAGTTTGGATGCAACTTAAACTTGAACTTTACAAATGTTTGTATGGCTAAAAACCTGGGCAAATTAGTAAGCATTGTTGAGTTTTTTTAATATAAACACAGCCCTTTTGCAACAGTGGAGAGTAAATCACAGTCAGGTTTGATGTCCTATACAGAGTAGCAACTTGTGCACTGACTGTTTTTATTCCTTCATTCAAAAAGATAGTTAGGTCTACCTCTTAAGTACTGGGCTCATTTTGGCAACCACTAACTACATTTTCCAACTGGACTATGAAAGATATATACTGCCACTAGCCATGGCTGCTACATGTGTTGGCATTGGCTTGCAGCTGGCTACACAGTAAGACCTGAACATGTTACTGTTCATGTGGTTGAACAGCACAAGGACAGTCCTGCTGGAATCTGAATATGTTCCACTGGGGCACTGCACAATCCCAGATGGAGCTTTTATACATGAAGATTGTAAACAGTGGAAAGTCCCAGCTTTATAAGATGGGCATTATGCTTGCAAACAAGTGGATATGTGGGAATGAAACATATCTAGACATGTATGACATTCAAAGTAGTCAGCAGGATATCATTAAGAAGAGAGAAACCCATAGCCTATGCTAACTGGTGGGGAAGATGCCTCCTGTATTTGTTTGGAAATTCTTGCCCCTCTCTTCATCATCAGAAGACCAGAAGACATGCCATTCAAGTTCAAAGCAAATGTATGACAAAGAGCAGTTGAAGGATGATTATGCTGCTGTTGGCAACTTCCCACACAAAGCACAACAACATTTCATTAGTTGGAGAACACCCTAAGTATCTACATTTGTGCATGCATGGCTATGGTATGCATGGCTAAGGTGCTCCTTGCAACAATCAGATTCTGGTGGTGATAGTTGACAAGGATACCTGGATTAGGAAACTGGCTAAACAAAAGTACACATTTTTGGCCCTTAAAGCAGAACTACACTGTATCTGAGCACCGCAAACCAAAAAACATTATTACATTCATTTTCAATTTTCAAAGCAAACCCCCTCATCCATTCACGTCTCTATGCTTTAATTTACTGAGAAATTACTATGAAAAACTCCCCCTACCACTTCTGACTGTGGCCATCTTGAATAAGAGCAGTTGATCCATGTAGCATTTATTTCCTGGAATCCAGCTCCTCTAAGCCCAGGCATGCAGGCAGGAGGGTGTGCTTAGCTGAGAAAACTGATCCCCTCTTAAGACTCCTAG
The DNA here is from genome assembly GCF_062004578.1 of Staurois parvus. NCBI lineage: Eukaryota > Metazoa > Chordata > Amphibia > Anura > Ranidae > Staurois > Staurois parvus. Next base: position 4,891,267 of record NW_028318784.1, read on the forward strand.
GATATATGACATCATGGTCAGAAACCAGTAAGAAACTAAAGAAATGTAAAAAAAAATGTTTAAAACAAGTGAATACTAAAAATAGCAACATAAGGATTAAAAATAGTCAATGTTGATTGGGAGAGTGAAGTCCCACTTTAAGCTAGTTCACACTTACATATGTCAGATGTGAATTTAGCAGTTTGCCTTCACTCACACTTTAACTAGAGTTGTCCTTTAATGCAAGTGCCAACAGAATCTGTAGATCTGTAAATAAAGCTGATGTGAAAGGTTTTTATGAAGAGATTGTATATAAATGAAATAACAGATTTAAATGCCAATCACTTCACTCACAATGGTTTTCACATGCTGTGCTGAACCTTTTTCACATGACCTTTTTCTGCAGGATGGAGAAAGACAACCTCCCTTGTCATTTCTAACTGGTGCTCAGGTGTGACTCAGCTTTTCATACTAATGCTTCAATAAAAGAATACATGAAAAGCATTCTATGTTACCTGCCGTTTGACAAAGCTTTACATTTCACAATAGTCCATCCCGCACAGTTTTTGACATGCAAAATTATATACACAGAGCTGTATTCTGTATGAATAATAAATGTTTGACTGCAGCAATGGGAAGGAAAGTTGTAGGGTATGATAAAAAAGATAGGATCTTAATATCATAATGTTAAAATAATATATGACAAATTGTGGAACAATTGGCTGCAGCTTTACAACCCATTTAACTTGCTAGCAATGCAGTACTCTCTGGAGTTCTAAGCAAAATAGTCCTATGACAATAATCCTATGGCAATTCTATGTGCCAGGGCCATGTGCTAACGCAACTGCCAAGGCTAGCTGGCAGATGCAAGGGTCTTCTCATCAGTTATTTCAAACCTCTCAAGCTAGGATAACACAGCAGCTGTGACTGTAATGGAAGCACCCGTTAATAACACAAAAAAACAATTCTTGGAAATTAGGGAAAGAAATAGGGATGCTGCTCAAGTACTTTACTATGCTGCATCAGCATTTGTTCCTACCCCTCAAATTTTAATTTCCAAAAGAACTCAAGGAATTGCTTGATTTCTTCTCTCTGTTAGCACGCTTTTTATACATAGGAGCATCAAGCATTCCCATATCATATACTGTATTCACTGGTTCTACCACCTTTTGGCAATGTGCAATTTTTATTCCTTGTATAATGTGATGTTTTCCTAGTTAAGCCACATGGTTATGATGTAATTTCCTTTCTCTAAGAAGGTCAGAAAGCATATAGGATGGTTTCTAAGGCTGAAATCACACCTGACCAACATTGAAACATGGACAGAAAGGAGCATGTTGCACTTCTGGTGCCATTATTTCTTAATAGTACCCCAAACATGGGGAGCAGTTGTGAGGAATTTAGAAAGTTAGAATGCATTAGCACAAGAGGCAAGTAAAACCGCAAAAGGCCAAAAGCATTAAAAAAAAAGAAATACAGTAGAAGGCAATTTAGATAATGAATGTGCTAAACAATCAGAAAATGGTGCCTCATCCTCTTCACTTGGTGCATTGACTCTGGAGTTACAAATCATATGATGATTCAAAGCTACTGATAACAATATAAATGGGTCCCGGTGTACAATTCATCCTTTATCTCCCTAAAGTTGTATTTGCCTAACAATATTATTGGTATACTTTAAGTACAAGGTTTTATGTATTATTTGAAAATATTCTGTGTCAGTTGAAATTCCCACTTTAAATAAAATAAACATTAAAACCAGATAAGATTTCTTGGGCATTGTTTAAAGGAAGCTGCAGCTTTTAGAGTATTCTGAGATTGACTCATTTGTGACTTGTGAGTAATGCAGTCATGACTTTTGGCACCAAAGGTACAAAGAGGCATTACTCTATCACAGGGTGAGTCAGAAAGCTGTCTTCATTATTAAAGGTAATCCTAATGGTATCAGTCAATTAATTAGATCATTCCATATCTCTCTTTGCAGCACATCTACCAACATTGACAATCCTTTATAATGTTTCTTGAAATTCAAAGGAAGATGATCATAAAATCTAATATGTTTTTTCATTCAGCTCATTATTTACTATAATATTACTTAAAGGAGATCTATAGTCATACACTTTCATTTATTGAAATCAGCATAACAATGGCAATACAAAAAAAATATTTTTTTTACAACCCAATATCATCTTACTTGAAAAATCACATTTTATGTTGTGATTGCTGCCCATTTCCACAACTTCTTGGTGTTGAATAGGTGTAGTATGGTGTAGCAGGCAGTAAGCTCACAGAGTCCCGATTTGCAAAAGATGATGTATTATAACAGTAATTCAATAGTACAACCAGGGGGGAGGCTCACCCAACCAGGAACACTCACAGAACTGCAGTGTAGTTACAGTGGTATGAAGACTCAGTGATGCAGACAATGTCTGCCACAAGTAGTGGAGTCCAGCCCAAAGGGGAAGCTTCCTAGGAAGATATACGTAGTCCCTGCTCTTTCCCTACTGCTCCAGAACCTTTCCTTGTCACTAGCACTTTCCTAACCAGACAGGGAACCTTTCCCTACTCTAGTCAATTGCATAAAGCATGCCAAAACCTGGGGTCAGAGTCTTAAATCGATTCTGCTTGACACAAGATGTCCACTAGGGTCACATGAGACCAGAGCATCTAGCCGGATCACTGTTCCATATGACAGAGAGAGCCATAGAGGAACCCAAATTCCCTCCATTTCCTCTCCCCTCTGCATTGCCGCTGCAGTCCAGTGCCACCTGCAGTGGAGAATACAGACTGTACCCACCTACACTAGCATGCTTTGTAGCTTCTCCTCTGCTGTTTACTTTCAATTTGTTCTGTACTGATTTTGCCTCCTGAAACTCCTTTTCTCAGTACCTCTATAGTTCAGAAGTCAGGCTCTGTGAAATGTGTGACACAGCAATGCCTACTCACACTGCATAGTAAATATGTATCACAGAACTCAAGTTGGCTAGAAAAAATTTAAATACAATGTGAAAATATATGGTTTTACATTTTGACTATAGATGCTCTTTAATATATACAATATTTCTGGTCTTGGTGTTTTAAAAAAGTAGGGCCAAAGCTCTTTTGGCCTTACTTCTCCTGGGGATCAAAGGAGTGCACTTCATTCTGCACTTTTGTGACCCATATTCAGCTGACATCGTGCTAAATCTCACTGTTGGTTGATGTCATTGAGCTGGTCCAGGCTCTGGGGAGATCACAACTTTAAAGTGTGCTGCTGAGAGCCTGAGCCCCCTTCATAGCCCAGCGTTCTAGGAAGTGTTGGAGGCGCAGAGCAAAGAGCTGGTAACTGACAATCACCAGCTTACTGCTCATTAAAGAATTGAATTATCAAGAATTGAATTATCAGCTGTCTTTGAGCATACAGGTCTCTGTCTTAGAGCCAGTGGGGGACTGATGCTGCATCCACCTAGGTGCATATAAATGCTTGTTTTTTTTGTAATCCCAAACTTCTCTTTTAGTGTAAGTAAATTCAGATGTAAGACCTAACATTCTATGTAGCTGGAAGAATAACTATATAATATTATTATTATACAGAATTTATATAGTGCCATCAGTTTGCACAGAACTCTACAAAATGAAGGCAGACAGTACAGTTACAATATAATTCAATACAAGGGGAATCAGGAGGTCCTGCTCATTAGAGCCTACAGACTTTGTAAAAGTGGCACTATTAAAGTGGAGTTCCAGTTGAATAATAAATAAATAAAAGTCAGCAGCTACAAAAACTGTAGCTGCTGACTTTTAAAATACAGACACTTACCTGTCCCTCTGTCCAGTGGTGTCCTCACCACGGCCGGCATTTTCAGTGTGGGCACTCGGCTGTGACATAGTGATGCGAGAAGCTCTGCGCTTTGTGAATACCCCCCGTAGTCTTCTGGGACCTGTCACATGTCCCAGAAGACTACGTGGAGGGAGAGGGGAGGACAAGTTCCACTTCTGATCGCCTAGGTGATCACAGTGGAAGTGGGAGCGGGTACCTGTCAAATTCGGTTACCCGCTCCCCAAAGGTGCCAATCCTTAATGGGGAGCAGGGGGGAAAAAGACTTAAAGTGGAACTTCCCCTTTTGGGTGGAGCTCCACTTTCAGAACTACCTGTGTCTGCCACACATGTTGGTAAAGTTACCAAAATGGCCGCTAGGGATTCTTTAATCTGGGACAGGCCATTTTAAAGGGCTATAGTAGCAGAAACGTGTTAGTATGCTTTTATTGAATTCCCTCAAATATGTCTAGTGAGAGTGAAAAAAATATCTGTCTGAAGAAAAGGAGAAGCCAGTAATAAATCAAGTTACAAAACTTTTGTAATTCAACAAAGTATTGAAAAGTTCAAGCCAACGTCATATCCAAATCATTATCAAAAAGTGTCAGAACAGAAGGCAATGTTCATAGGCAGACAGTACGCGAAAAACACGGGAGATACACAGCAGTCACAGAATATTAGATATAAAAGCCAGAACTGCAGTCTGTCATGGGTAAAGTGGCATTAGCTGGAAAGGTCTTTTAAAGAATAGGCAAACAATCAGATGAGTTGTTTTTTTGTGAGCTCTGTCAAGTATTTTAGAATGAAGAATCTGTGTTGTTTTTTCCACTTCAGTAGCTGAGTAGAGGTAAAATTTTTAACTAAGATAGGTACTGTATATTTTTTATTCTTTACATTTCCAAAACTCACTGTGTTCTAGCAGAAAACTAAAAAGGACCAATTTTTCTGCTATTTGACCGAGGTTGAACAGCCAAAGGTTTTATTTTGGTGGCACTCCAAAGAGCAAACTCAGTTGCAGCTAGCATATATATTGCCAAACAGTTTCTTTTGTCTACTGTCAAGAGCAACAATATCGCTGTTGATATGATAGCTTTTAGAGCATAACATAATGATATTTTTGGCATTTGTATGGTCATGATAGTATAACCTTCACTGTGGTAATATGTGGACTAGGATTTTGGGTGAACTGGGGGTAAGGATTAGTGGTCAGACCAAGGTTAGACTTCGAGATTGGGTTAATTTAAAACCGACCTTTTGGTAAAATCTGTAAAAATATAGTATGTTTAATTGTACCTATATTGTAAAAAGTTATATTGTGTATTTTCCTTACTCAATCTTCTGTCCATGGCCCCTAGGCAAGGGTAGTATCACACTCATTCCAGAGAAATTCTAGGAAACATAGAGCAGCCAAAATCTGGGAAGAAGATGTCCTTTCAATGGCTTGGAGTGTCTTCTCTTTGAGCTGCTCTGCATTCCCCGGAGTAAAAAAAAATTTAAACTCGGTATATATATATATATATATATATTTATTTCAGATACATATACAGCGCCATCAATTTACGCAGTGCTTTACATATATATTGTATATTCACATCAGCCCCTAACCCTCAAGGGGCGTACAATCTAAGGTCCCTAACTTCCATTCATGCACATACTAGGGACAATTTAGACAGGATCCAATTAACCTACCAGCATGTCTTTGGAGTGTGGGAGAAAACCGAACTACCTGGAGGAAACCCATGCAAGCACAGGGAGAACATGCAAGCTCCGGGCAGGTGGTGCCATGGTTGGGATTTGAACCAGTGACCCTACTACTGATTTCCACAGGAATGCGGTGTGGTTCCTGTGCGAATCACATGCAATATGCAGCATCACAAGTGTGAACCCAGGCTAAATGTGCTTGTTATGCTGCAGAGAAATGCAGTCAGGGCAGCCTACAATACAATTACGTTTTTTAGATTTACGTCTCAGTTATGTCACTGCTATCCAGAAGAGGAGTGGCTCAACGCAAGGAGATTGTAGGTGATCACAGGTAGCACAGTGTTGGAGCACCTGCTAGTTCCTTTGCCATTCCATGCACCCACAAACGTTACTGGCAAAGGGCCAAAATGGCAGATTTTGGTGAGTATATCTTGCCTCACAAGGTAGTACTGGCCATAGATGGACTGAAATTCATCTGGTTCAGCAGAGATTTAAAGGATAGGTGCACCTTTTTAGAAAATATAACACTATCTATGACTAATACCTTCACCATTCCCAACCACTTTCAGATAAAAATTGCATATCTATAACATTTCCAAAATGCCAGGAAAGATAGTAACATATAATAATGGTCCAAAATGGTTTTGGACATACCATCACTAGGTGATTTTACAGGGAGAGGAGGCCTAGACAGTAAAGGCAGACTTTGCATTAACATCAGAGCTCACTTTATGTAACTTAAATACTATTAGTTTTTGGTACAATAAGCTAGTTTTTCACTTGTGATGAATGTGCAGCAAAATAACACACCAATTATTACCACATGGACATTGACAATGAAGTTTCATTTGCCAAAAATCTATGTGTTGTCATTTAGGTTTTTAACCTCTCCCCACTCAAAACATAAATGTAAAAAAACTAACCTAGAGCCATCGACAATTAGCTCTGAGGAAGAGGGTATGCCCTTTAGAACATGTCAGCTCTTGCACCTACATTTAAGTGACCTCAGGTGTCTACATTGGTCCAAGTTATAAAACAAAGTGCTGTCATTACAACCCAATTGCAGGTATAAAATGGGATACAGCACTCTTCACTCACCGTGCCTGAAAAGCGGTCTCCAATCCACTTGCAAAAGTCATCGAAGGTAAGGTGATGTCAGCAACAAAGTGAGTGTTATTAAAAGAAATCTTTATTCAATTCAAAGGAGTAAACACCCTCCTAAATGAAGCCAAATGACATGTTTCAGCCCACCAACTATGATTAAGACCCTGCTGGACTGAAATGTGTCAGTTGGGTCCATTTTGGAATGCATGTACTCCTTAGGACTGAATAAAGATTGATTTTTAATAATACTCACCTTGTTGCCTACTTCACCATACCTTGGTCTTCATTGGTCATCCATTCCTTCTATTTGGACTGTGATGAAGTTCTGGTCATACTATAGGCTTATATACACACAGCCTTTGTGCATTCACATTTTTATGATTTTAATCAATAAATGGTTTTAAAGGTAATGCACAAGGCTCTTGCAACCTTCTTACTATTTTGACATTTACAACCACTGACATGCCTGACAGATATTTAGTGTGGGTTTCTGATGATGGCTTCTGATTAACAAAGAAAAGCACATGCTATTTCTTGCCATAATTCCCTGAAGGGGGTAAGAGAGGGGATTTTGGGAGCAGGCTCTGCGTCACTTGACATAGGGGTTGATTTACTACTGGAGAGTGCAAAATCTCATGCAGCTGTGCATGGTAGCCAATCAGCTCGTTCAATTAAGTTTTTACAAAAATACTTGAAAGCTGTTTGGTTTCTATGCAGAGCTGCACAAGGTTTTGCAATCTCCAGCTTTAGTAAATCATTCCCACAGAGTCATTCAGGCACTTTCAGCATGGCATCATAAACACAATGACAACATGGAATTTTTCATACATTGGTAACGTGGCTTTAAAGTGACACTAAAGCTTCATTTTTCTTTTATTTTTAAATGACAAACATGTCTATACTTAATTGCTCTGTGCAGTAATTTTGCACAGAGCAGCCCCAATCCTCTTCTTTTCAGGTCCCTGCTGGTGCTCCTAGCTCCTCCCCCTCAAGCAGTGCCCTCAGGGAAATCTGCTTGCCCTGGGGGCAATGCTACCTGCTTGTCCTTGAGCCACTGCTCTATGCGTCCATATGACACATAGAGCCGCGGTTCGGCCTGCGCCCCCTGCTCTCTCCTCATTGGCTCACTGGCTGTGATTGAGAGCAGCAGTAACCAATGGGATCCCACTGATATCTCAGCCAATAAGGAGGAAGTCCCCAGACAGCAGAGGGTGTCAAGAACATTATTGGATCAAAGGGGGCTCAAGTAAGGATTGTGGGACGCTGGGTGGGGTTGCTGTACACAGAAGGTTTTTTACCTTCATGCAAAGAATACATGAAGGTAAAAAACCTTGAGCCTTTAGAACCACTTTAATTATATACTATTAATATGGCATCAGGAACACCAATGCACAAAGTGTACTTTTGGTTTTCTATATGGATATACTACGGTAATGGCAAAAGGTTGTAACTCAATGTTACTGTAAATATAGAAATTATTTATACAGTAACAACACTGGGTATAAACTCCTAGGGCCAGAGGCATGGTTTTTGCTGCAATTCTATGCAGAAACTATAAGGGTCATAGAGTTCTTGTTTCAGAAGCAGCTGGTTAATGATGATGACTGTATTAGGAGAATTCAAAATTTGTTAATTTTTGATTCAGCTAAATATTTCACATGCAGATTGGTTTTGGAAAATCACACAGTTCTGCAAACCAGTTAATCCTGATTCTTGCAGATTGGAGACATCTGTATGCATATATTCAGGCAAATTGAAAATTCCCAATTTGTCCATTCACTTGATTTGTGAATCGATTTGCTCATTGCTACAGCTGAGTTGAAGTGAATGAGTCTAATTATTCTACAACAAACCTCCATGCAGCTCAGCTATAAGGAAGCCAAATTGCAGTGGGACCCCTGTGCAGAGCCTTAGTCCAGGCAGGAGCCAGGCAGAATAAATACCCATTTGGGCTCATTTCACTACTTTTGACTTCTAAGAAGTTGATATTGAAAAAGATGAAAAGTACTCAGAGTTTTTTTGCTCTGGTAAGGAAGAGAGATGTGCTATGGAAATAAATGTGAAGGAAAATCAATCAGAAAAGCACTCAAGATAAAAACGTACATTCATGACGGCAACAAATGATAATCAGGAAAAAAGAACTTATGTTAGAAAAAAAACCATCTTTGTTTAATGGCTCCCATACTCCTTCCATCATTCTGTGAATCCCTGCGCTATACTTCACTCAGTCTCCCGGCAAGAGTATGAAGCACTTCATTTGATTTTGTGTATTCTAAATTATTTCTTATTTATTTCCTTTCTTCCGCAGTGAGCACGCAAAATCAATCCATATTTGATGCTGCTTTGTAAATGTCTTCTATGTTTGGTACATTTTAATGTATTTTCCTGGTTAAGCAATTCAAAATTTAAGTGATTATGTAAGGGAGCTTCTGATTGGCCGACTGTTGGTGCCAAATTGCTCAAGCTCCAGCACTGCTTCCTTCTAGAGAGGACAACATCCCACTGCTATTAGCTGAAAGCTTCTGGCATCTTGTGCCCATCTCCTTAGCATAGGCCTACGCATGACATCCCTGGCCATTGGCCTTTATGTTCAAGAAAGGAATGTCCACACAAAAGTTATAGTTTCCATACTTTACGGTTATTCTTTAGAGATAGCATTGACATTAGTATCACATAGACATACTGACAGGTGTCTTCGACATACAACGCCATACACAAAAGTCAACAAACTTTAGCAGTCATTTGTAAAATCAGAACATTGCACGTCACTTGCACTTATACCTCCTCTCCTTGGGAGCCACCACAGTGTTGGGAACCATTTCTCTGTATACTAATTTCTGTAACATTCTGCTTTATTCAAACTGAGGTTACTAAGGTGAAGCATCCTGCTATGTCCATCCAGATTAACAATTTGCTTTCTGTACTTACCAGTCTTTCTCTATATCCCACTGTATAGCTCTGCCTAGCCAAGAAAACTCTCAGATGTTGCCCTCTTTCTCCTAGGGATCATTAGTACTTACTCGGAGGACTCTGACCTGGCCCATTAGACTCTGTGAAACCATCTAACAACTCTCAGCATGTCTTATCAGAGAGAGGACTGCTGCAGCTGCACCTACTGAGGACTATACATTTCTCCTGGGAGCAGGGGCGGACTGAAAACTCATGGGGCCCCCGGGCAATCGGGGATCATGGGGTCCCTGTGTCCTTGCCAAAACTAAAAAAAAGCCTATGAAAAAGATACCAGGGGCATCTCATGGGGCTTCCTACTGACCCCGGGCCCTCGGGCAGTGCCCGTATTTCCAAATGGTCAGTCCGCCCCTGCCTAGGAGTTAAACCCTGAGCAGGGACCTAGCAGTAGCTGACTACACATACTGTATGTGGCTCTGGAGTGTTTGGCTTTGGCTCCTCCCTTCCTGACATTTAGGGTAGGCAGGATAGGTAAAACTCTGAAACTTTCTGGTAGTAATAGAGCTTGCCCTCCTCCCCTTATATCAACACATTCCTTTTGACCAATGACAAGACAGTCAGTTCTAACAACAGGCTAATAGGAACATAAAGGATGGGGGTGCAGGAGCGAAAAGCAAGCTCCAACATTAGTTGGAAGTGTCAATGCTTTGTTTATTTAGTACAGGCTAGCTTTCAGCCATGGCAGATGGGATTGAGAGTTGTCTTAAGTATGTTCTCTACAGATACAGGTCACAATTCACTAAAGTTTATCACATGAGTTAAGTCAGTCACATGACCACACATCGCATGCGATACTGAAAATGTAAATTTATTGCTAGCATGCAGTATTTACTGAAAATAGTAAAAATACTCTGTAAATACCACATAAAAAGACCTTAAAGTCAATCCACAAAAGGAAATAAATAATTAAATGCATGCAATAATTAACCACTTACTCTTCAGAGGATTTACCCCCCTTCCTGACCAGACCATTTTTTGTGTGTTTAGTGCTGCGTTACTTTAGCTGATAATTGCGTTGTCATGCAACGCTGTACCCAAATTAAATTTACATCCTTTTTTTCCCACAAATAGAGCTTTCTTTCGCTGGTATTTGATTGCCTGTGAAGTTTTTATTTTTTTGCGCTATAAACAAAAAAACAATTTTGAGAAAAAAAACTATATTTTTGACTTTTGGCTATTAAACACTTGCCTACTGGGCACTTATACCCCCTCCCTACCCAGGCCAATTTTCAGCTTTCAGTGCTGTCGCAGTTTGAATGACAATTGCGCGGTCATGCAACATTGTACCCATATGACATTTTTATATTTTTTTTTCACACAAAGCTTTCTTTTGGTGGTATTTAATCGCCACTGGGTTTTTTAAATTTTTGCACTATAAACAAAAAAAAGAGCAAAACATTTAGAAAAAAAAGTTTTTCTTTGTTTCTATTATGAAACCTAGCAAACGGGTAATTTTTCTTTTTCACTGATGTGCATTGATGAAGCTGAGCTGATAGGCAGCACTGATGGGCACTGATGAGGTGGCACTGATAGGCAGCACTGATGGGCACTGATGAGGTGGCACGGATAGGCAGCACTGATGGGCACTGATAGGATGCACTGATGAGGCATCACTGGTGAGCATTGATGAGGAGGCACCAATGATGCTGCAATGATATGCAGCAATGATGGTCACTGATAGGCGGTACTGATAGCTGGCACTGATAGGCAATAATCGTCGACACTGATGGGCGAAACTGACTGATGGGACTGACTGGCAGCATTGATGGGCACTGCGGCACTGACAGCTGACACTGCTGGGCACTGATGGGCACAACTACTGGGCAGCACTGATGTGTGGCACTGCTGGGCACTGATGGCTGGCACTGTTGGGCACTGGTGGGAGGCACTGCTGGGCGGCATTGCAGGGCACTGATGATCAGTGCCCTGATTATCAGTGCCGATCTGCTCCGTGACAGCTGCCGGTTATCTGCAGTACTTTCCTCACACTGTGACAGCATGAGGAAAGTGCTGGCAATAACCGACAACTGTATTTACTCCGTGATCTGCTGTGTCATTGGACACAGCTGATCATATGGTAAAAGGCTGCTGTGATTGGTGTTTTACCTCATCACATGATCAGCTGTGTCCTAAGGACACAGCGATCATGGAGATCACCTGGTGCGCATTCTGTGAGGACATAACATGACGCCCTCCCAGACCTGGGTAACCGCGCTGTAGCCATCATTCAGCTAGAGCGCGGTTACCAAATGGCTAAACATGTCCAGTAAAAAAAAAAATATACTCAAATTGAGTCATAAATATAGGTCAAAAAAGTTAAATCATTTACAAATGCCGCTATATATACTGGAATTTATTTTACTAGTAATGGCGGCGATCAGCGACTTATAGGTGAGCATTCTGACACTGGGAGGAAATGGCTTGGTGTCACCCCCAGTGACACCAACACAGTGATCAAGGCTAATAAAACGGCACTGGGCAGGAAGGGGTTCACATCTGGAGCGATCAAAGGGTAAATTTGTGCTGTGTGCTGTTTCACTACTTGGGCTGAGTGTGCTTCACTGTAAGCACACTGCTTTGTATACAAGCGGGAGACCAGAGCTTTGAAGTATATCAGTAGATTAAAGGAATATATTTCATCTCTCATAAAAGCTAAAATATTAGTTGCAGAGAGATGAAAATACTTCCTTCTGATTGGACACTATGTAGGCTACATCTGCATGTAAAATCGTATTTGTAGCCTATGTAGAATCCCAGCGAAATGCAGAAAATGGTTATTTTGTGCCTGATGGTGACAGCTGAACAGTGATTGGTACTGTCACGATCGGGCTGATGCGCTGGTGTTGGAAATTCAATCCCTGATTTTGATTCAAACCGTTTCTGGTCCAATCGACTTTGGGCATTCCAGTACCCAGAGTGTCCTGTGGGCTGGTACAGGAACACCCCCCAGAGTCAGTTGGCCATGGACTAATGTCCAGCCTACGTCCATATTCCCATAAATTGAGGACCCTGAGATATGGACGTTGTGATTCGTATGGCGTCCGTCCTATTTACTGACGGGTCGCGGACTTTCTCTGACTTGCTCCAGTTGCAGGATAACTTTTCCCTTTTATTTTATAGTGAATAGTCAATTGTGTGTCTTCTTGTATTTTTTGTATTCTCTGTAACTTTTTATACTTTGTACATATCTTATGCACTGCCCACTTTTGGGATATTAAATCATAAAATTAATAAGTGACTTCTGGGTACTTAAGCGGTTCATATCTCCGGAGAGATTAGATTGTATTATATTTTAGTGTCTTTATTTGCTCGGTCAAGTTCATTGCCTATCTATTGCCAAATTCGTTCTTTCAATCGTATAAAACGCTCTGCTCATCCTTTCTGTGGTATAATAAACGTCCAAGAATTAGCTATGCCCAACTCACTATGCCCAAGCAGAATGGAGGTATTGGATTACCAAATATTAACCGTTATTACAGGGCTTGCCACCTAGCCAGGTTAGTAGACTGGACCACGAATCACATTCCTAAGGTCTGGGTTGGTTTGGAGGCTGATTTTTCTCAGACGCCTCTTTCTACCTCCCCATGGCTGAAAACTTCCCACGTCCCTTCTGAGTTTCGAAATCACCCACTTATAGGTCCCACATTACGCTGTAGCTCACAATTATTCCAGAAAAAAGAACTTTCTTCCTCTCCGAGCCCTTTCACTCCGATCAAAATGAATCCAGACTTTGTTCCAGGGATGTCTCCAACATTTCTCGCTGGGTATAACCGTGAGGATAACCTGACAGTACGTCAGCTCTTCAAAGATTCTAAGCTCTTATCTAGAGAAGACATTACTCGGGCGTGGCCCTCCATCACTCTAACGCCTTGGATGTATAGACAATTACACCACTTTTTGCGTAACTCCCCACATTTACAGGATTTGTCAAGATCGCTTACTGCATTTGAGAAGCTCTGCTTTACAGACTCCCCTCAGCGGCATGTAATATCTAAGATATATTCTTTTTTGGAAAGTTCCAATACCTCTCATTTGCAGAGGGCTTGTATAGCCTGGCAACGTGATCTACAAATCCCACTCTCTCCAGAGGACTGGGACCGGATTTGTGACCACATACATAAAGGGTCCATGTGTGTTTCTACACAAGAAGGCAACTACAAAGTATTTTCCAGGTGGTACAGAGTTCCATCTGTGCTTCATAAATTTGATCCTAATGTTCCTAACTTATGCTGGAGAGGTTGCCAGGCAACAGGCACTCTTTTGCATATATGGTGGGAGTGCCCGCAACTGCAGCCCTTCTGGATAAATGTTTTGGACATAATCGCACAAGTCACTACATACGCCCTAGACTTTACCCCAGCACAATGTCTACTCCATCATTCCTCTCTTCCTGTGAAGACCTATCGTAAGTCGCTTGCATTACACATGATAAATGCGGCAAAACAGTGTATTCCTGTTCATTGGCGATCAGACCATATTCCCACCGTGCGAGAGTGGATTCTTAGGATCAATAAGATCGCGGAAATGGAGGAGCTGATCTCAGTGGCGAAAGAACACCCCGAGCGATTCAGGAAGACATGGGCATGTTGGACTCACTTCCTATCTACTGAGACTTATCATGGCTTAATGAAGGAATGAGCGAGAAGATTTGGTAAACTGGAGAACCTCTGGATCTTTCACCCCAGGAATAATTCCTTTACTGGACTTTAAAGAGATTATAACCTTAATTTAAGACAGCATCTGTTATAACCAGGCCGATACTATGTGATGTGATTGGTTTAGTTATACTTATTTAATTCTAATCCCCAACTCCCCCCCCCCCCCCCCCCTTTTTTTTTTTTTTTTTTTTTTTTTCTCTCCCCCTATTTATATGTCTTCCTTGTCCCACTCCTCCTCACTCTGATATTACTTCCCATACTCCTTTTCCATTTCCACTCGAGTCTCTTTCTTTTCTTTTCTTTCTCGTTTTAGCAACCCTTTTTCTCACATTCTAAATAGCAATATTATTTACAAGGATCAGAACACTTCTAGATGTACAAGTGTGATAATACTTTAGAAAACTAACCCACGATTTTTGGATACGGATATAGCAGACATATGTGCCTTGAGATATTACGTTTGTCTTGCGCCTCATAGTCTTGCTGCTTGAGCTCTCTCTACATAGAGACTAATGTATACCATATTTATCGAACATTACAGATGGTATATATTATTACTATGGTTATACTTTTTGCATATGCTTTATTGTGGGAATTGGATGCATGTTGCTCTAAAATCTATTCTAACGTCCTATTCCCGTCTGCGATACGGGAGAACATATATGAAGATGTGCACGGACTGCGATCCGTATCTGTCTATGATCTGTTTTGTCTTTCTTACTTCAATAAAACTTTTTTGGAATAAAAAAAAAAAGTTCATTGCCTATCTGTATGCAATTGCACTGCATGTTGGCAGATTGTATGCAGATTGTAAAGGTAACAGGTCTGCCAGACGGAGATCTGTGTGTGTGTGGTGTCCCAGCAGGCCAGTAAAACTTTTGGGTGGTGGCAAGCTACCATTTGTGGTGTGTCTGGTGTGGGGGTGTGTGGACAGTGGAAGAGTGTTTAACACCGGGGTTCTGGCTTGGAGGATAGCTGGAGGAATCCTAGAAGGGTGTGTCGATCACTAGGCTGCTCCTCAACCCTAATTAGTGCACCAGATTGTATGTAAGATCATATCTGCCTGTGTGTGTGGTCAGCTAGCTGGATTGGAGTGGAGTCTCCCTCCAGTGTTGGCCAGAGGTAGTGCGGGCTGTGAAAGTATATCACGGCCTGTCTTATATACTTATATGTATTCAGATTAAGTCCCCCTTATTCCCTCTTACCCCAAGTCGCGGCCACACGTGCGCGCCTCGGTTAGCTAGTCGCTGTGGGCGTGTGCGTGTGGGTTGGATCCGTGACACTGATTGATTCCCCTATGTTCATGTATTCATTCACCTAGCTTGTTCTTAGTTACTAAAGGGACAGGCCATGTCTTGTTCCAGGTCACATAGCTTTCAGCATATGACTAGACATTTCCTCTAGCATCAGAAATGTAGGAGTGCTAATGTAATGAAACAGGGATTTCTGTTAATTGCTTTGTCTGCTTATGTCTGGGTCAGATCTAACTAGCTCTCCTCTGCACCAATGCTAGACTGAGAGAGCCAGAGATTGTGGGATATGCAGTTTCTTCATAAGAAGTGTCAGTTCTCCTGACTACAGACAGAGGCCATGCACTAGCCAGTGCAGTGTCATACAGCGTGCCTCATGTTTGAATACAAACTGAAATTTCTGACAACAGAATGTGAAGATTTACTCTTCAAATGACAAATGACACCCTAAAACTACATGATCAATGCACATCTTATGCAGGTGAAAAACTCAAAGTGCAGGCAAGAAAGTTATAATACCTTTAGGCTTCTATGTGCAGCAAAGCCAGCCTTCTAAACACATCACTTTACAATCAGTTTCCAAGGACTGGCTATTCTGCATAGGATTTAGGAAGATGTGAATATTCTTGGCTAGATTGTGACCAGGGGCGGACTGACAACTCATGGGATCCCCGGGCAATAGGGGATCATGGGGCCCCTGTGTCCTTGCCCAAACTCAAAAAAGCCTATGAAAAAGGTACCAGGGGCATCTCATGGGGCCCCCTACTGACCCCGGGCCCTCGGCCAGTGCCCGAGTTTCCAAATGGCCAGTCCGCCCCTGATCGTGACACAAATAGGTAAGAAGAGCAACTCTCCAAGCACTGGTAGGCTCAAAGCTGCTTGAAATTGCTGCTGTAGTGAGCCTTCAGTTGGGAGGAAACCCACAGCGACTTGGCGGACTGATATTACCACAGAGTGGATCTATAACTGTAGTGGAGAGTTGAAAAAATGTTGGGCATTAGTCACTTTTCCAGATGTTTTATTTGCCTCAGGGTCACAAGTAGAGAGGGTTAGAGCTTTGAACATCTCCAGCAACATATATTCCAGAGTCCAATCACACTCCTGCTGCTGCATAAAGAGAACATGAACCATGGTGTATTGCAAAAATAAGGAGAATCGGCAGCATTGTCTTTAGAGCTCCACAGCCAGGCAGTAGTTAACTTCTTGCATCCTCTCTAAAGAAAATACCAAGTTCCTCTGAAGAAGACTCCATCCCCCTCCAGCAGGACTTCTTCTGACTCTCCACCTTGGTTGCTGTATCTACCTCGACTAGGCAGGACAGCTTGAGGATTCTGTGCTAGACCCAAACAGGCCAGAGCCCAAAGAGAAAGAGAACTCAACAAGACACTTCCAACTCCAATGGTGCAAGAGTCCAAAAGGATCATTTATATATGCCTACAGTATTCAAGGTAACAAGTCAATAGGTTTCAGGGGGTAGAGAGCACCCAGCCCACACACCCTTCATCAAAGCTATAGAATTATATATGATAAAGTGGTTTTAGGAGGAACACAAATTTTGTGCTGGTAATCAAGATAAAAATGCCAAAGTACTGAACAGTATTCAAATCTTTAGACAGTTTACATGACTTGCCTAGTAATACAATGTGCCTGTAGATTTGAATTGTGTAAAGTTCTTTGGCAAAAAAAAATATAAACAATAATAATAATAATAGTAATTTAAGGACATTTGTGTTTCAGATAGAAATAGAAAGGTAATAGTTTGCAGTAACATTCCAATATTATCTAGCATACTACAGCATAGTGTTTTTAACTGCTTCCCATCTGCTCTATAGCAGAAATACTGCTACAGGGCAGCACGGGTGTGCAAAATAATGTATATATATGTGATTTTGCATTTCCAGGTAGGGGGCACGTGCAAGGTATGTGAGCACCCTACCTGCGCCACCATTCGTGGCCGTGGCTGTCGATCACCTGGTCCCGGCCCGTTTGTAAACAAAATAGTTCTCCTCCCTGTCAGCCTGTGCACATTGCACAAAGCAGTGCGCTTACAGTGAAGCACAAACATATGGCCCCCTAGTAAAACACACCCAGCACACAGTTAACCCTTTGATCACCCCTCATGTTAACCCCTTCCTGCCCAGTGCCATTAGTACAGTGTCAGTGCTTTTTTTTAGCACTGATCACTGTATTGGTGTCACTGGGGATGTCAGTGACATCAAGTCAGTTCCCCCCAGTGTCAGAATGCCTGCCGTAGTCCTGCTATAAGTCGCTGATTGCCGCCATTACTAGTAAAAATAAAAAATAAAAATTCCAGTATATATAGCGCTACTTGTAAAAGCTATAATTTTCACGTAAACCAAGTAATTTACACGTATTGGGATTTTTTATTAGCAAAGACATGTAGCAGAATACATTTTGGCCTAAATTTATGACATTTGATTTTTAAATTTTTTTTACTTGACATGTGTAATAGCAAAAAGTCAAAAATATAGTTTTTTTCTCAAAATTGTTAGTCTTTTTTTTTAGAGTGAAAAAATAAAAAAAAGCACAGGCGATCGGATACCACCAAAAGAAATCTCAATTCATGGGAAAAAAAGGACGTAAATTAAATTTGGGTGAAGCATTGCATGACCGCGCAATTGTCAGTTAAAGTAACGCAGCGCCTTAATGCAAAAAACGACCTGGTCAGGAAAGGGGGTGAATCCTCCAGAGGGTAAGTGGTTAATATACAGGCATTGTTTGTATATCGTTATTTATTGCCTTGCGATATTGGATATTCCTGGTTGAGATTCCAGGGATGATATCACGATTGGCTGTATGTTATAACCTTGCAGCTGTCCTCAATTGTTTTATTCATTTAGCCACCTGTTTTTTGTCTATCCACACACGATTTGACCTCTTCAAGCACACAAATTAGGTCACAGTAACTTAGATTTGTGTCTTCATGTACATATAAAAATTGTTAAAAGCCCTACAACAATTGCATTGTTTTACTAAGCTGTATAGGTTATTTCATGGAATAGGTAATGAGCCGAATTATCAGACAAGAGGTAACTTTAACTTGCAGTTTACTAAACAGGTACAAAGTTAGAAGTGTCAATACAAAACAGGGTCAGGATGGCAAAAAACATGCATATACTACAAATAGATAAATGATACAGAATAATGAACAGATGTTAAAGCTGAACAAACATGGACTCCTCACAGTAATTTCTCTATGACTTAAAGTGAATATCTAGGTATGGATATTTTATACATAGTTATGTAGACATGTGTGATTTGTTTTGTTACAAATCTAAATTCAGACAATATTTTCTTTATTCTGAGATTTGGGCGTATGCAAATTTTCGACTCGCAATAGTAACGAATTTCAATGAATCCAAAATAATTGTTAATAAAACAAATTATCCGAATTGAAATTCGAAAATTAATTTGAATTTGAAAATAAATTTGAATTTGAAATGGAAATAAATGCAATAAATACACTAAGGTATTTATAGTAATAGTAAAAAGATGGTGATTTCTACTTAGGCTGCTGAATAGAATAGAATAGAATAGAATAGAATTGAATAGAATAGAAAATAAAACGATAGAATAGATTGGAAAAGGATAAAACAGAATAGGATAGAAAATAAAAGAAGAATGAATAGATAAGAATAGAATAGAGTAGAATGGAATAGAAAAGAACAGAACAGAAAAAATAGAGCAAATATAGTCGTCTTCCAAAATGTTGATTTTGAATCAATTTGAAAATAACGAATATAAAAAACAAATCCTACTATATGAAACAAATTCTGAAAACAAATCAATCAAAACATAAATTATATGATGAAATTAGATTATTAACTTAACGAACGCATCTGACATTAAACACATTTTTTAATTGTACACATCTCTATAGTTATGTTGGTCCAGCTTGGAGGGGAGAAGATGCTGCGAGGACCAGTCTGATGCTTTTCTCACCACTCATGTATACTAGGGGCATGCATTTGTGTGGCTGCGAGCAGGAAATGCTTCAGTTGCTTATGGTTGGCCAAGAATAGTGACAACATCTTGGTGGGATTTAGACTGGGATTCTAATACTTTATTAGCAGTTACAGCAAACAGTTTTTTCCCTTTTTGGATAAAGGTTTTCTATAAATAAATAAAAAATTCTGAGCATTGTAAGGACCACTATCAGTATAAATGTTTTGTCTCATCTCTGTAACTGATACATTCTGCTGGAGAGCTTGATCTTTTGAAAAACAACAGACTTACTGGCTGGATCACCAGATGAAAATAGAAGAAAGGGAGTCTAAAAAAGAAAATGAATGCAGCCATCATACTTAAGAAATGGTAAGCTGCAATATAATACATGTTTGCTTTGGGGTTTAATACCAGTTTAATAGTTTAATCTTGTTATGCATGGGTTGATGACAGGGTCTCTTTAAAGTCATTACCAGCTTTTTTACTACTGAAACAAACTTTAGTGCAACTTCTTTTATGTAATGGCAGATAGCCTTACTACATTTTACAAAACAATCATCAATTTTAATTTATGATCTGATTTTTATGATGACTTTCTCCTGATGATGCATAGAATGCATTTTACATAATGAAATTGATGTTTGTGTGGGTGCAGAACACCTGACTCCATCAATAAAAATTCATTTATTAATAAATGACTCCTGAATGGATCAGTAAGGAGGCTCCACTTTAAATTACAAAACTTATTTTTTGGCCCCTTAAAATTTCATCTCCAACCACTTCTGCCTGATACAGATTACATTGAATCATTTGCCTGATTGATAACAGGAAAAGATAGGACTTGATGCAGGTTTTTTTGGAAGTGGATTGGTAATTGCATTCACTCTAACTAATAGTTTGCAGCTGTATGCTAATAACTCATCGCTGATCAAATATGATAATTTTCTCATGAATAAATGCTTCTTTTCTACTTTTAAAACTTGCCATCCACCTGTGATGAAGAACCGTACAGTCTAACTACAAGGTTTTGAATTCATTACGAAATTAAGTTGTTTTACTCTGTGGCTTTTTGAATAAACTTAGCTAAAAATATCCGCTAATATAAAAGAAGTAAAACGTACCTTGCAATGGAAAGTAATACAGTTGGGAATCCTGAGAGTCCTTTCAGCTGAATAGCTGGAATATAACCACCCTCGTCTCTAACACCTGTTCCTTTATATAAGCGAGTGAATTTGCCATAAACAAAACAGAAAGTCTACGTCCACTGCCTAAAGCATATCTCCATCCAAACTTTTTTAGTTTTGAAATGGGGAAGGGTTGTCAGGATATTATTCCAGGTAGGTATAGGGAAAACAAGAATGCCACATCCAAGGTTAATGGCCTGTCCATTCTTGTGTGCTGTGCTAATGCAGGTGTGTTAAAGTAGAAGTTAAGTCTTCTTAAAAACTGTGAGCAGGCTGGTTTTTATTGCAGAAGATAGGAGCAATGGGGTTGATTTACTAAAGGCAAATAGGCACCATACAAGTGCCCCAGAGCTTTGTAAATGAGATAAAGATTCACTTTGAAAAGAATACCCAATCATGTGCAAGGAAAATTTAAAAAAGCACTTTTGCTTGCACATGATTGGATGATGGAAGTCAGCAGAGTTTCTGCTCATTTATTAAACTCTGGAGCAACTGCTCTTGCAAAGTGCACAGTCTATTTGCCTTTAGTAAATCAACCCCTATGTCTCTTCTGCAATAAAATAAACCTACTCACCTGCTTGCAGTTTTCTTTAGAATGTACACTGAGCTTCACAAGCTGTGTGCTGGGATGACTGAACTTCTTCGCAAGTGCAGGGGAGATGTCATCCAATCATGGTGGTCACAACCGGAAGAAGCCAGGCACAAGACATCAAATTGTTGAAGGAAAGGTAAGTATTGGGGACTTCAGTTCCGCTTTAAAGTACGTTGTGTCATTACAAAAAATGTGTTACTCCTGTGCTACCAATACAATAAACTAAATAAATACATGAATACAACCTCTGCTCACATCCAAGTGTGTTTCCACACCTATATACAGTGGGGATCGAAAGTTTGGGCACCCCAGCTAAAAATTTGTATTAATGTGCACAAAGAAGCCAAGGACAGATGGAAAAATCTCCAAAAGGCATCAAATTACAGATTAGACATTCTTATAATATGTCAACAAAAGTTAGATTTTATTTCCATCATTTACACTTTCAAAATAACAGAAAACAAAAAAATGGCGTCTGCAAAAGTTTGGGCACCCTGCAGAGTTAATATCTTGTACTGCCCCCTTTGGCAAGTATCACAGCTTGTAAACGCTTTTTGTAGCCAGCCAAGAGTCTTTCAATTCTTGTTTGAGGTATCTTTGACCATTCTTCCTTACAAAAGTCTTCCAGTTCTTTGAGATTTCTGGGCTGTCTGTCACGCACTGCTCTTTTAAGGTCTATCCATAGATTTTCAATTATGTTGAGGTCAGGAGATTGTGAAGGCCATGGCAAAACCTTCAGTTTACGCCTCTTGATGTAATCCCCTGTGGATTTCGAGGCGTGTTTAGGATCATTTTCCATTTGTAGAAGCCATCCTCTCTTTAACTTCAGCTTTTTCACAGATGGCATCAAGTTACCATCCAAAATTTGCGGAAATTTTATTGAATCCATTTTTCCTTCTACTCGTGAGATGTTCCCTGTGCCACTGGCTGCAACACAACCCAAAAGCATGATTGATCCAACCCCATGCTTAACAGTTGGACAGAGGTTCTTTTCATTAAATTCTGTGCCCCTTCTTTTTCAAACGTACCTTTGCTCATTCCGGCCAAAAAGTTCAATTTTAACCTCATCGGTCCACAGAACTTGTTTCCAAAATGCATCAGGCTTGTCTATATGTTCATTTGCAAAGTTCAAACGATGATTTTTGTGGTGAGGACGTAGAAGAGGTTTTCTTCTGATGACTCTTCCATGAAGACCATATTTGTACAAGTATCTCTTTATAGTGGAATAGTGTACCACAACTCCAGTGTCTGCCAGATCTTTCTGGAGGGATCGTGCAGTCAAATGTGGGTTTTGAATTGTTTTTCTCACAATCCTGCGAGCTTTTCTGTCTGATATTTTTCTTGGTCTTCCAGATCTTGCTTTAACTTCCAATGTTCCTGATGACTGCCATTTCTTAATTACATTCCGAACAGAGGATATTGACATCTGAAAACGCTTTGCTATCTTCTTATAGCCTTCTCCAGCTTTGTGAGCGTCAACTATTTTCAGTTTCAGTTTTCTAGACAACTGCTTAGAAGAACCCATGGTGCTGATTGTTGGGGCAAGGTCAGATGAGTCTAGGCATTTAAAACCTTTGAGAATGACATCACCTGGTCTTCCCAGACGATGATTGAGAACAATCCATGACACTGGCAGGTCTCAGCTTGGCAAAGGGGGCAGTGCATGCTATAAATTCTGCAGGGTGCCTAAACTTTTGCAGACGCCATTTTTTTGTTTTCTGTTATTTTGAAAGTGTAAATGATGGAAATAAAATCTAACTTTTGTTGACATATAAGAATGTCTAACCTGTAATTTGATGCCTTTTGGAGATTTTTCCATCTTTCCTTGGCTTCTTTATGCACATTAATACAAATTTTTAGCTGGGGTGCCCAAACTTTCGATCCCCACTGTATAGTGAAAAGGTGAAAAAGTGTGCTGCGCTGCTGACATTAAAAATGTACACGCACTGGCCACTTTATTAGGAACACCTTGCTAGTATCAGGTGGGACCCCCTTTTGCCTACAGAACTGCCTTAATTCTTCATGGCATAGATTCAACCAGGTGTTGGAAACATTCCTAAGAGATTTTGGTCCATATTGACATGAGTTACTGTCGCTCACAGGATATTTTCTCTTTTTCGGACCATTCTCTGTAAACCCTAGAGATACTTGTTTGTGAAATTCCCAGCAGGCCAGCAGTTTTTGAAATACTCAAACCAGCCTGTCTGACACCAACAACTATGTCACTTTAAAAGTCACTTAACTCCAGGAGCCTGCATTCGCTCTTTCTGGTCTCCCACAGCACACAGAACATGAAAACTAAAATATAAACTGCTAAATATCTTTTTTCATCAGCAGTTAGAGCAGTCTTGTGACTTCTATCAGTGTTCAGCAGAGCACTGGTAAAAGCTTGCAGGAGGAGTTTCTACTCTGGGAGAATACAGAACCCCTGACCTCTGTCTGGACAGAGCCGTTTGTGCTGATCACATGCACTCTCCCAAGAAAAAAAAACCTCTCTAGCAATACACACCAAAGTGAGCAGGAGAGGATCAAAAAACTCAGGATCAAGCAGCATTTTTACACAATGCAGATGATGAACCCCTTAGATTCCACAGTGAGTATATCAAGCATGCTTTACTGCATATACAGACTGATTTTACTGATGCGGGTTTAGTAACACTTTAAATCCCCTTTCTTCTCCATTCTGATGCTTGGTTTGAACTTCAGCAGGTCATCTTCACCACATCTAGATGTCTTTTCAGGTCCTTCATTCACCTCCCTCTCTGTCCCTCTCCTCATTTGAAGTTCACTGTATTCGTCTATTCTCTCCAGTTTCTTTAAGAATTAATGTGATCTATAAGCCTCCTGGACCAGTATCAAGCTTCCTTGATGACTTCTCTGCCTGGCTGCCTTACTTTCTCTCTTCTGAAATTCTCACAATCATTCTTGGTGACTTCAACATCCCTATTAATCTTAACACTCCTGCTGCCTCTAAACTTCTGAGCCTAACCACTTCTTTTGACCTAAAACAATGGACACATGCTTCTACTCACTCTAATGGTAACTGCCACAACCTCATACTCTTCTACCTATGCACTCCTTGCAACCTCACCAACTTTCCTCTTCCTCTCTCTGATCACTCCCTTATTAGCTTCACTCTCTCCTTGGCTTCTTCCTCCTTGTCTTCCAACTACCAAACAGTTACCTGTAGGAACCTTTGCTATCTTAACCCTTCTCTTCATTTTTCTGCAACATATTGTCTCTATGACAAAATCTCAGCCCTTTCCTGTCCCAACCTGGCCACTTCTGTCTACAACAGTTCACTGTCATCCACTGTGGACACATGGACCCCCCTCACTACACACAGAATTAGGCCCGACCACTACAGCCCTGGCAAACAGACAATACCAAATGCCTCAAAAAATGTAGCCGTGCTCTTGAGCGTTTATGGTGTAAGACAAGGCACAGCAAGACTTCGACCAATATAAATCTGTCCTTCAAAAATACAATTCCTGTCTCCACACCGTGAAACAGACCTATTTTATCATTCTCATTAACACCCTCTCACATAATCCCCATCAACTCTTTTCTAACTTTAACTCTGTACTTCGTCCTTCTTTACCTCCACCCACTAACTCACTCACTGCCCAGGAGATCGCTAATCACTTCAATAATAAGATTGATATTAGTGACGAAATCTCCTCTGTACAGACAAATCCCTCACCCTACACTCCTTGCCCGCCTGCGCAATCTATACTTCCCTCGTTTAACCCAGCTACTATAGAGGAGGTTGGTAAACTTTTTTCTAAAGCCCACCTAACCACCTGTCCCCTGGACCCTGTTCCCTTGCAAATACTACGGTCACCCTCTGGTTCTATCCTCTTCCCTCTTTAACGCATATCTTCAATCTCTCCCTTTCTACTGAAATCTTCCCCAACTCTCTAAAACATGCACTAGTCACACCCATACTTAAAAAGACCTCACTGGGCCCCACCAATCTTGGCAAGACCCATCTCCTTGCTCCCTTTTGCCTCCAAACTCCTTGAACATCCAGTCTACAACCAACTGAGTTGCCACCTTATTGAGAATAAATGTCTCTATCCCCTTCAATCTGAATTTCGCCCACAACACTTCACAGAAACTGGACTCTTAAAACTCACAAATGACTTACTAACCACAAAAATCAATGATCACTATTTTGTACTCTTACTCTTGGACCTCTCCGCTTCCTTTGACAAAGTTGACCACCCCCTCCTCAAAAAAAACCCTCTATTTACTTGGTCTCCGTGACTGTACACTCCGTTGGTTCGAATCTTACCTATCTCACCGCACCTTCAGTGTCACTTACAACTCTATTTCCTCCTCTACTACTCCTCTTACTGTCCGGGTCCTCCAAGGTTTGGTCCTTGGACTCTCTTATTCTCAATCTACACTTCTTCCTTGGATCAGCTGATAGCTTCCCATGGTTTCCAATACCATTTCTATGCTGATGACACACAAATCTAACTTTCTACTCCTCAGCTCACCCCATAAGTTTCCTCATGTATCTCCGATTTACTAACAGACATATCAGACTGGATGTCACACCACTTCCTAAAACTCAATCCCCCACAAGCCTCTTCCCCTGATTTCTTGGTCAGGACCAATAGCACCACTATCAACCCATCCCCGCATGCCAGGGTGCTAGGGGTAACCCTAGATTTTGAACTATCCTCTCAGGCCCACATCCAATCCCTGTCCATATAATGCCGCCTCAACCTCCACAACATGCCCCTTTTTAACCAATGATACCACAAAGCTCCTAATTCACTCCCTGGATATCTCTCGCCTTGACTACTGAAACTCCTTCCTCATTGGCTTACCTTTACATAGGCTATCCTCCCTCCAGGCCATCATGAATAAATTCGCCCAACGAATAAAATTAAAAATACTAACAACAACTTACAAAGCCATCCACAACTCTGCCCCAGCTACATAACCAACCTAGTCTCAAAATAACAACCAAACCACTTATTTGATCCTCCCAAGACCTTCTGCTCTCTAGTTCCTGTGTCACTTTCTCCCATGCTCACCTCCAGGACTTCTCCCATGCTATGGAACTCCCTACCCCAATCTGTCCAGCTATCTCTTAATCTATACACCTTTAGACGATCCCTGAAAACCTTTCTCTTTAAAGAAGCCTATCCTGCTTCTAATTAGTAAACTGCCTTTTATTTCCTCCATCAGCTCATCCCCCACAGCTATTGCCTTTTCTATCACACAACCCAACTCAACGAGCAGGGCCCTCTGTTTCCTCTTGTACCAAACTGTAATGTAACTGTAATGTCTACCTTAATTTTGTAAAGTGCTGCGCAAACTGTTGGCACTATATAAATCCTATATAATAATAATAGTAATAATAAATGCATTGAGTTGCTGCCATGTGATTGGCTGATTAGCAATTGTGTTACCAAGCAATTGAACAGGCGTACCTAATAAAGTGGCTGGTGAAGGTATATTGTGTTATTTGTAAAAGGAAGTGTGTATATAGTCCTCAAAACACATAAATGCAGTATAAATAAATAAATATAATCAAATGCACAAAATAATCATGTATAGCATACTGAAAAAATATAACTTTCTCAGAGTTCAAAATTCAATAAAATATAATGTGCTAAAGTCCACCATGCAATTGCTTATTCAGATGTTCTATCGTATGTTGTAAAAGAACAGAACTCTTGTTCTGTGCTTGTTTGACACCCACACCAAGGGCATCTTCCTGCTGTGCTTCTATAATTTAACACTCATGCCACCTCTGTACTCACAGAACTCTCACCTCCAAACCAATGTAATAAAACATACATGTATAAATCTCCATGAATTCCAACAATGCTCGAATCCTCCAACGCCTCCAGACCGCTAGGGACTCTCCATATATATTTCCCAAAGGCTCCATTGATGTAAGGGGTGAGCAACCCCTAAAGCTATTGTATATTCATGCAGCCATATTTGCCTTGCCCATGCGAGGGAAAGATACCAAAAGGCCTCTCATAGTGCAGTAAATTATTAATAGTATTTTTTATAAGAAAACAAATTGCACTCACTCTTTAAAAACTTAAAAAATCGCATTGAATCATATAAGAATACCGGACTTTGCTTCTGGATACGTCACTTTGACCTGCAGCAATCCACTGATGAAGTTACATGACCGTGACGTAACGCATAGGGCATGAGCGGACCAGAAGTGACATATGCAGCAGCAAAGCCTGGTATTGGATATCATGCAGATTTATACATATATGCTTTATGGGAGCCTAAGCATGGCTGCTGCGGAGGGCTCGATGTAGGAGCTCTCCGATAGACTTCTCTATCCAACCTCCCCAGGGACCCTCCCTTTGCTGATGTATGCCGGGGTGAGACCTGCCTTTGCTATGGGGGCCTCGGTGGCTGAGCGGAGGTCCGGGGATGCAGAGGACTGGGAGCTGTAGGTAGAGATCGGTCCACCCGGAGGCTGGCGAGTCAGAGAGCTGGGTTGCCGGGAGACAGGAGAGCGGCATGACCACGTGGCCAGCCACAAAGGAGCGCTGGGAAGGGAGGAAGGTGGCCGGCATCCCAAGAGGAGAGGAGAGGAGAGGGACTGTCGGCTCCTCAGTGTATTCCGTGGCTTGTCACCCGGACCAGAGAGAAGACGTGCGCCCTGGCATTCCTGTGAACCACAGATAGACCCCTATTGGGGAAGAACCAGGGAAATAGAATTGAAGCAACCCTGTGTAATCCCCCTGGAGATTGATCTGATGAAAGGAGACTGATGTCTGCAACCCGGAGCCGCTTTGCAGAAGAGGAGAGAGGCGGGTGAGTGAGTGCGGCTGGAGCTTAATACTTTTTAAGCATTTCATGGTGTTGTTTATAAGAGCAAAGGATGAAGGAGAGAAGAGGGGATTCCCAGGGGCTTTGAAGCAGTGGTAAAAAGAAGATTAAGCAATCTAATAAGGAGAGTAACTGGACAATTGGTTAGGCAAAGTTGGGTCCCTACCATATATTTGCAACATCTATTATTATATGAGACCATAGAGGAGAATAAGGCCCACAGAAGACATGAAGAATAAAAGTACTAAAGGAAGTGGGCTTAAAGGGTCCCAAGCGGGTACAATTAAAAAATATATGTCTCAAGGAAATGTGACCCCAGAAAGGCTTCAAGGTATAAATGGAAAATGTGAAGGAGATATCAGTCTGGAAAATAGTCCTAGATTATCGATGGGCTTGAATGTTAGTAGTCAACAAATAACAGGAAATATGGAGTTGAGAGAAACTGAAAGTGAATTACAAGTACCGAATAAAAAAGAGATGGCAGAAATGTTTAAGGACTTAGAGAAAACAATATAGAATGAAATGGCAACTATCCGAAATGATTTGGGGCAGGTGCTAATGAGAGTGGAAGTAACGGAGGAGAAAATTAAACATCAGACCCAAAACATTTCTGAACTAGAAAAGAAGATAAAGAATATGGGGAAATCCCAGGAAAAATTGTTGTATAAATTAGAGGTACAAGACAATAGGGACAGGAGGAACAATCTTAGGATGAGAGGAGTACCAGAGCTTGCAAAAGGGGAAGCATTGCAAGAATTAGTATGTAAAATTTTAAACTCCATAATGGACAGACCTGAATTAGAATTGATTAAAATGGACGGTGTCTTGAGAATAGGAAAGCGCTATCAAAGTGCCGGGAAGGAAAAACCGAGAGACGTAATTGTTCAATTCCATAAGTATGGGGATAAAGAAGAGATTTGGAGGAAGATCAAAAGCAAAACAATAATTAAATATGGAGAAATGGACATTCAGATTTTTGCAGACCTTACACCAGAGACTTTGTGGAGAAAGAGAACCCTGAAACCTCTGATAGAGCAGATGAGAAAAAAGAACGTGTCTTATAGATGGGGGACTCCAGCGTGCCTGATTGGTTGGAAAAATGGAGTAACAGCTTATTTGAGATTTCCAGAGGACTTGAGAGACTTCTGTGAAAGGCTTGAGTTGCACAGAATGGAGATTGCCGGATAGGAAGAAGAAGATAGAGACATAGGAGAGACAAGACAAGAGGACTGGCAGTCTGTTAGAGGGAGAAGGTAGAGGGAGGAGGTGGAAAAAAAGGGAAATTTTTTTTTTTTCTTTCCACTCTTCTCCTTCCCCTTTCTTATAGCATTTCCTCATGATGTTTGTTTCTAGAGGTCCGTGGATTTGTAGTGATATAGATAAGATAGATTTACTACCTTATAGTGATCCTCCAGAGTTCTTCTTCAAGGGGTTTTGTGGAACTTTAGAGCGTTAATTGAATAGATAGAGGGTGCAGGGGAGGTGGGAGGGAGGAGGAGCTGCCCATGGGCGGAGTTTAACCCCAAGTATTAAATCAAAAGTGGCGATTAGGCCCACAAATGATTAATAGGCATATTAGAAGTGGGAAGAGGTGAGAGGGGGAGGGGGATGGGTGGGGGAAATTGGGGGGGGGGTTGAGGAGGTGGGGGGAGGGGGAAGGGGATTAGGGTTAACATTCTGCAGGATTGAGGGAGGTACTAGAGCAAGGAAAAAAAAGGAGAGGGGAGGGAGGAGAAGAAGAGAGATTTAAGAAGGATGGAAGAGTTACAAATTATTACTTATAATGTAAATGGGTTGAATTGTCCTGGGAAAAGATTTAGGCTTTTAAAGAGCTACATTATAGAGCATCATCAGTGGTTTTCTTGCAAGAGAAACATTTTGAGATAGAATCAAAGGTCAAGTTAAAATCTAGACATTATCCAACATGGTATTATGCAGATTCCCCGATTAGGAGAGCAAGAGGGGTGGCAATAGGGTTTTCCAAAAATATAAGGTTTGAGCTGAGGATAGAAAAGTAGACCCAGAGGGGAGATATCTGTTTTTGAAAGGTAAATTGCAGGAGGTGGAGTGTACAGTAGCTAATATATATTGCCCAAACAAGAAGCCGGAGATATACTTGAAAAGTGTGTTAAAAAAATTGATGGACTTTAAAAAGGGTTGTTTGATACTGGATGGAGATTTTAATTTTTGTATGGACCCACAAAAGTATGCAACCTCTTCTGTGCAGAGACAGGGGGGTAGGTCTCTGAGATTACTAAAGAAAGTGATCCATGAGTTCCAATTGGTGGATACATGGAGAATTATGCATATGAAGGATAGAGACAATACTTTCTGCACATGAGATGTATTCGAGGTTATATTATATATTGATAGATCATCGACTTATAGAGTTTTTGGTTAAAGTAGAAATAGGAGCAATGTCTTTTTCGGATTATGCCCCTGTTATGTTGAAAATGGGATGGGGAAGGGGGAAGACAGGTGGTATAGGTTGGAGGTTGAATGAGACACTTCTCCTGGAGAAAGATACTGCCCAGAAGATTGGGGAAGAAATTGAGAGATTTTTCAAAGAGAATTAGACTGAGGAGGTGTCGATAGCTACAGTGTGGGAGTCTCATAAGGTATATATAAGAGGTATCTTGATCGCGATTGGGGCAAGAAAGAAAAGAGAAAGAAGAGAGAAACGTAAAAGAAATAT
Source organism: Staurois parvus (assembly GCF_062004578.1). NCBI lineage: Eukaryota > Metazoa > Chordata > Amphibia > Anura > Ranidae > Staurois > Staurois parvus. The sequence goes on from NW_028318784.1 coordinate 4,921,984, forward strand.
TTGATCTGGAACAGATACACAAAAATAGTATAGTAAAAGAAATAAAGCAGAAAATAACAAAAAAGAAAGAACTAGAGACTTTAATGGAGGAGGAGAGAAGGAGAATCTATAATAAAGTGTTAAGTGAGAGGTATAGATGGGGAGATAGACCAGGAAAATATTTAATGAGAGCCCCCCGAAAAAGAAAAATAGGAATTATATTGAAAAAATAAAAAGCTCCAAGGGAGAAATAGTTCACTCAAATAAGGAGATTGCTAAAGTGTTTATGGAATATTATAGAAAGTTGTATAACATCATTTCCTATGATTCTGTAAACAATACTGAAAACAGGGAAAAAAGAAGGATATATCTAAAAAATGCGGGTCTACCGAAATTAAAAGAAGCACAATTAAAATCTTTAGATGCAGAAATTACACAAGAAGAAATAAAAGTAGCATTAAAAAATACAGAGATGGGGAAAAGTCCAGGTCCAGACGGCTACACAGTGAGGTACTATAAAAAATTTAGTGAATTATTAATCCCTAACTTAGAGAGATATATGAACGCTCTGGGAGGAAAGATGGACGTGAGGAGAGAATCACTACTGGCTCATGTGGTGTTGCTCCACAAGGAAGGAAACGATGCTTCTCAGTGTTCTAGCTATAGACCAATTTCATTATTGAACTCAGACACCAAGTTATATGCAAAGGTCTTAGCAAATAGGCTGAAAGAGTTTATGCCCGAATGGATACATGGGGATCAGGTGGACTTTTTTCCCGAAGAGGGAGGGTAGGGAAAACGGGTTGAGATCCCTGATGCTCATCCAGAAAAGTAGAAAAGGGAAAACACCGGTGGCGGTGCTTTCGATAGATGCTGAAAAGGCCTTTGATAGAGTTGATTGGGGTTTCATGATGGACACATTAGAAGCCCTGGGGATGGGAGTTAGAATGAGGGAATGGATAAGAAGGCTATATAGGGAGCCCTGCGCAATTATCATAGTAAATGGGGAAAGAACGGAACCTATTGGGATGTCAAATGGAACAAGACAGGGCTGCCCATTGTCCCCCTTGTTGTATGTTATGTCATTGGAACCCTTGTTGTCTACAATAAGGAAGAATAGAGATGTAAAGGGAATTCAGATGGAAAACATTGAACACAAAGTGGCTGCCTTTGCAGATGATTTGTTGTTTTATGTGGGAAACCCCAGGATAACATTTCCAAATTTAATGAAGTTATTGAAGGAATATGGGGAACTATCAAATTTAAAAATTAATCCAACAAAAACTGAGATTTTAAATCTAAATATTCCAAGAAGTGAAAAAGAGAAAATACAAAAAGAATTCCCCTTTATCTGGAAAGAAACAGATATAACATATTTAGGAGTACGACTCACTGCTTCATATACAGTAAGTATCTGTATAAATTAAACTATATTTCATTATTAAACGAAATCAAGGAGGAATTAAAAATATTAAAAAGAGGAATCTCGTCATGGATAGGACGCATAAACCTGGTAAAAATGATAATTGTACCTAAAATCTTATATAGCTTTCAAATGATCCCAACTAAACTTCCAGAAGCTTTTTTTAAGGTAATAAAAGGCATGATAACAACATACATATGGAGGAATAAAAAACCGAGATTGTCTTATGAACTATTACGTAGAAATAAAGAGAAGGGTGGATTGGGAGTTCCAGATATTAAGAGATATTACAAAGCAGTAATTTTAGGGAGAATTTTTGATTGGACATTTAATCTAGAGGGGAAAAGTTAGGTAAAAATTGAAAATGCACTTAGTGGAACTAATTTAAGTAAAATTATATGGTTACCAGCACAATATAGAGGATTAAAAGAGGATGTAAGCGTATTTACTTTAAATGTACTAAGGGTGTGGGATAATTTACACAAATATATGAAGTGGGATTTTAATTCAATATTGATGCCATTAAGAAACACAGAATTTTTTCCCCCAGGGCAGAGAGGAGATAACGGGTAAATGGTTTAAAAAGGAAGATGTCCAACTTAGAGATATAATGGGGGAGGGGAAATTGAGATCATTCAAGGATTTGGAAAAGGAAACGGGAGAGATTTTTACTAGGATAGATGAGTGGCGCTATCGCCAATTAAAATGTTTTATTGGAAACCTCCCACAGCCCCTGAGAACGAAAAAAGGAATGGAATTTGTTTGAAAGGTTGTTGGAATCACGGGGGGATGGGAAACACGGCACTGCTAAAATATATAGGATCCTCATTGAATTAGACACAAACACAAAGCCAATTCACATAGTAAAATGGGAAAGAGATATGGGGGTGGTTTTAGATGAGGACAAACAGAAGAAAATAAATAGATTTACTCACGAGAATTTAAGCATGAGAGAAGTGGAAATAAAATTATAATTGTTTGACAAGATGGCACATTACACCGAGTGTTCAGCATAAGATAAGTGGGGAAAAATCACCATGGTGTTGGCGGGGGTGTGGAGAACTGGGTACAATGTATCACATTTGGTGGGAATGTCCAAAAGTTCAAGTATTCTGGAAAACAATAGTACATTTAATTGGGATCATAACTGAGATTGACATCGGGTTAGACCCAGAGGTCTGTTTGCTACATAGCACAGAGTTATCAGTCAGCAAATATAAGAAATCAGGTTTAGGGTACTATCTAAACGCAGCAAAAGGTCTGATCCCTAAGTTTTGGAGGAAAGTAGAAGTACCAAAAGAGGAAGACTGGATAGATAGAGTGAACCAGATGAGAAAGTTTGAAAAGCTCTACCATATGCAGGAAGATAAGATGGGGATATACTATGCGAAATGGGAAAAATCGGGAGTAAACGTGAAAAAGTGAAATATAGAATGATATAGAGTGAGTAGATGGGTAGATTTTTCATGCTTAAGTCGAGAGGTTGTGGAGAAAATGCAGAGTGGGTGGTCGGGAGGGGGGGGGGAGGTAGGGATGTCAGGGAGGAGGGGAAAGAGGGAATTGTTTTAAAGGGAAAAAAAGAAAGGTGATAGGAAATAGTTATGTATATGTAATGTGAATATTATGGAAATGTGTAATTATTTAGAAAATCAATAAATATTTAAATTAAAAAAAATATATATATACATATATGCTTTATTACATCAGTTTGGAGGTGAGAGTTCTATGAGTACAGAGGTGGCATGAGTGTTTAATTATAGAAACACAACAGGAAAATTGAATAAAAATTAAAACCCACAGGGATAGTGGAAAACTGGCGCACACACTTAACAGTGGTAAGCCAATGATAAAAAATGTACATATATTCCAAAAAATTTAAACAACCAAAAAAATCTCATAACAAATATGTGAAAAAATTAAGTGGGAAAATAAATAAATTAATGTGAATCTAAATCAATCATCACATATTTAAATCCACCATGTGATGAAAAAACATCCAGTGAAAACAAAGAATATTCAGTGATAAAAAACATAGTGGTCACAGTGCGCCCCCACACCAGTGTGCACTTACCAGTGCTCTATTGTCCTCTACTTTGGTAGGTGAGAAAAAAGAACATGAGGTTTTCTCAGATAAGCACACCCTCCTGCCTGTATATCTGAAAATGGATTCCAGGAAGTGATTGGTACATGAATCATCTGCCCTTACTTAAGATGGCCATGGCCAGAAATGCTGGGGGGTTTAAGTTATTTCTAAGCAAAATAAAGCATGGAGACATGAATGGATGAGTGAGTTTGCTTTGACTATTAAAAATGAATTAAATAGCGCTTTTGGTTTGTGGTGCTCAGATACAGTGTAGTTCGCTTTAATGTGCACTCTTTCTCTGTCACCTGTACTTTCCCATAGACTTCTATGATGTCCTCGGTTACAGTGCAATTTCAGAAAGTAAACCTAAGATGGAACATCCAGGAATTTTGGTGTGCTTTCTGGAACTGCACCAAGAGTGCAGGTCTTCATAGAGGCCAATGGAAAAGCACAGCTAACCCTCAAGAAAACCGCAGGTTATCTGCCCTTTGCCCAAAATGCAGTAGGGCAGTGTGAAATCACCCTTCTATTTGGCCTTAATTACCTCCAGTTTCATTATCTACAAACTCAAGAAAAAAATTTTTGTCAGTAAAGCTACCAGAATGGGTGGCAGGGATTTTTGAATCTGGTGCAGCTCATTTTAAAGGGCCATAGCACCAAAAAATTGTTGTTATGGATTTTACTAATTCCTCCAATTATTGTCATATCAAAACCTAGCTCCTTACTTATTAGAGCTGGCTCCTAGGTTGTTTTCTGAAGGTTTGTCTGGACCTGCCCCATGCCACATTAAAGTGATTGTAAAGGCTAAATTAAAAAATAATAATAATAATAACAAACATGTTATATTTGCCTCCTCTGTGTAATGGTTTTGCACAGAGCAGCTCCACTGGCACCCTGGGCTCCACTTCCTATGGTGGCATACCTGCAGGTTCAATCCTGAGCCATGCTGCCTGTGTCTATAGACACTGGTGCTCGGCTACATCCCTCACTCTCCTCACAGCCTGTGATTGACAGCAGCAGGAGCCAATAGCTCCCTCTGCTGTCCTTGAGCTAGAGCTGCTGTTCTTGGGAACTGTGCTGGATCGAAATTGGGCTCAGGTAAGTATTTAGGGGGACTGGGGGGGGAGCAAAACATGAAAGACTTTTTATTTCAATACATTAATGTATAAAAAAAACTCTAGCCTTTACAGCCACTTTAAAACCACAAGGATAAGAAGCTGTTAAATGTCCAATTGTATGACCATAAAAACACAGGCAATTTTTATCTTGATAACTTACTACCCATCACAAATTTTATTGATTGATATACTGATTTTAAAGGTGGGAATCTGACCATGAGCATCCATGAGGCATTTGATAAGATGACAATGAGATAATTGTGTATTTACATGGAGGGTGGCAGCTCTGTATTGCATGTGACAGTTTTATGGCCATTGCTGAATGAACTGAGCTAAGTATATGATCGATCCCGAGAAATGTCAGGCCTTAACCAGCAAAATGAACAGTATTACTATACCCAAGCTTTTGGACGTTTCATATCAACAGTAAACCACTCATTTCCTATGGTACAGAAAGTAATTATTACGCATGAGCGAAGTGCTGTAAAAGAATAGAGAACTTCAGATTTCATTCAAGGTCTTATTTCTCTTGAAAGAAAGCTGAATCTTGAAGAAAGGACGCAATGAAGATGACACGTGTTTTCTTCTGGAATGATGCCTCCAATCTTAATTACAGACTGCTGTCAAGTTATATAAATTGCTTTCTCCTACCGATAGTTAGCACTCAACATGCTATACAAAGAGGTCTAGAATACAAAATTGCAGCAAAATAATAAGAAAACTAATCCTTGGAGCTGAACTTCATGCAAACAGCTAAATCCAAATTTAAATACATATACAGGTGTACCTTGGTTTACGAATTTAATGCATTTTGTATTGCAAAAAAATCATAAACTGAAACGCGGTTTCCCATAGGAATGCATTGACAACCAATGAATCTGTTCCGGAGGTCAGAAAACGTTTTTCAAAAGTCACTGTCACTATAGGTCAGTGCCGGTTTTTAAATGTATATCACTGTTTTTTTTTTTTCCTTCACTATAGCTCAGAGAATCAGCTGTCACTTTCCCCCCAGCTAAAAGAAAGACAGTTTCCTTTTAGTTTATTTCCCTGAGTTAAAAGAAACAATGTTTCCTTTTGGTTTGTTTCCCGGGATAAAAGAAACAAAGTATCCTTTAGCTCCGGGAAAAGTGACAGCTAATTCTGTGAGCTATAGTGAAGGGGAAAAAAGCCGGCAATTGCATTTAAAAATCGGCACCGACATACACTTCAGATTTCAAAAAACATTTGTAAAAAATTTGTAAACTGAGGCACTATTTTCAATGGATTTTCATTCGTAAAGTGAAAATTATGTTAACCGAGGCATTCGTAAACTGAGGTGCACCTGTATTATGAGTTTAGGGTTTGTACAAAAAAAAAAAAAAAACTATTGTAATTCTGTACAACCAGTCTTGTGATTTACACATTTTCTTCACTGAAAAGCCATGCACATGACGCTTATAAATCCTGATTAAAGCTTAACTACAGGCAGATTTCAGGTGCTGTGCATGTGCTGACAAGGAGCATGCTGACAGCAGAAGGATTACCTCCTTATTCTGTTTCTGCGCTTTCACTTCCAGTCACACACTAGGTGGAGAGGTGACCTGTGATCCACTTGCTCAGCAGGGATCTGTCTGTTGATCCCCGCTGAGTAAGCAGATGACAGGGATGAGTCTGCTTATGCAGAGTGGACACAGTCACATCCCACTCCCCTCTATGAGCAATTAGATGTACACGGATCACCTGTCTGTTTACACCCAACTGCCATCCAATCTGCTGGGTCCTGAGGAAGTCACGTGTCTATCATGACGCAACGCGTCGGTATGCGAGGAGGATTCTGGGAGCGCGGTGATGTTATTTCCGGCGTGGCGGACATATTTAAAACCCCTATATTAAAAACCCATGCAGGGCATTCATAGCATGTGGTATAGAAGCCTGTTATTGAAGATCTAAATGTGAGTGGGCATTTTTGTTATATATATATATGGAATAAATACAGTTTTACACTATGAGAGTTTTCTGTCTATATATGAACCGAGGAGGAAGCTGCTGAGAGAGTATATGAGTCTGGGGAGGATCCGGTGATTCATCAGAGTGGTGTTTTATCCTAAGGCAAGCTGACCCTGTGGGGTGTATGTAAGGAGGTGAGGGGCCACTGCAGCCATTGTTTGGATTCACACAGTGTGGACACTTGTTATCACATGCATGAAGATTGAGAGTCTCTTTGTTTTGTTTGGACACTATTTCTCATATGGACTTATTTTGAGTAGTATATATTTGCAGTGATTTTGAATTATTGATTGTTATCACTTTGAACACTTTTAATATTCCCGGTGGGAATACACGTGTTACACTTTACTTTATTTGCACATTTTGCACAGATTGTTTAGCACCTATCTATATATTTATTATTATATATAGGATTTTAGGTTTAGCGCTGTATTGTGTATTATTTATTGCACAGATATATATTTTGCACAGATTTTTAGCACCTATATATATTTATTAATACATATAGTATTTTAGGTTTAGCGCTGCACTTTATATTATCTATTTAAAGGGGAACTTCACTCTCTCAATCAAGATTGACTTTTTAATCCTCATTAACTTATTTTTTTATCAGTTTCTTCAGTTACTTCCTGGTTTCTTTGCCTAGGCAAATGATGTCATACATTCCAGGAGTCTTCAGGAGAGGAGGAGGTGCTTTTTTAGAGCAAACCCTCCTGCCTGAATGCCTGAGCTAAGGACTAAGGTCAAATGGATTCCATGAAGTAACTGTTACATCAATCATCTGCCCTTACTCAAGATGGCCCCAGTCAGAAATTCTAAGGAGTGTTTTTCAAAGTGATTTCCCAGCATAGAGACATTGATGGATGGGGGAGTTTGCTTTGAATACTGAAAATTAGTTAAATAATGTGTAGCACCCTCCTAGGTTGCTAGGATGAGGTAGATCAGGGTTTTTTTTTCAGCTAGGAAGGCTGAATAGCAGCCAGGCCTTAGACAGGGGATTATTTCAGGTAATAGCTCCCTGATATCTCCCTGCTCTAGAGATCTTGAGAAGATTCTAGAAGCAGTGGGTGGGGATGAGGAGGGGCTGGGCCAATCCCCAAGCATGAGGCCAGGGCAGCCTTCAAATGTGAGAGAGCCTGCTCAGCAGCAGGAGATTTTGGGTGGAAGATGAAGTGAGAGGCTGGGGTGCAGGAGCCTTGGAGGGGGCCCAGTGGGAAGGACCATCTGTGTAGCAAAGATGGAGCGGCCTAGCAGAAAGCCTGAGCTCACAGAGGACTGAGTGAGTAGACCTACACCCCCTGGGCCAGAAAGAGGAAGGAGCTCTCTAGTAGCAAACTGAATTAGCTTGCTACCCTGAACTGTCTTATATTTAATGTGACAGGCACTGGATCTCCTGTCTAGGGATTCCTTCAGGCAGCTGGATAGAGAAGTATCTGAAGTTTGGGTGGCATACCAGGATATGCAGGCTAGCTCTCCAAGAAGAGAATTTTTTCTGTTAAAGAGACTTGTATATAGTTCCAGGAAGATTGTCCTCAGTTGTCATTCCCTTGGCATCCCATGAATCCCTTACCCCATCCAAGTTCAAATCCCCCTAATAAAATCCAAAAAACAAAGCTCAAAGACTGGTTACCCTCTCCTGGATGCAAGTTTGTATGGAAAATACCTGGCTGTGCAGGACTCTAGGGGGACCCAAAACTCAGCAACTTCTAAGGGGGTAGTGCTTCAAGTGTTTTTTTTTTTTGTGCGCTGTTCAGATCAGCTTTAAGTCTAGGTTCACATAAGTGCAGGTGGTGCAGCTGTGGGACCCGCACAAAAATACCTGCAGCCGCACTGTCAGGGCTCCCGGGTATGACCAGAGGTGTGTGACTGACGCAGGGAAACGCAGACTTCAGATATGTTATAAACAATGTAATTTATTAACACTAACCATACAAACATAAACGCAGTGCAATACTAAAACATAACACAGTGCAAACAAACCAACCAACCACCCACAGATAACAGTACATACAATGCAAGCATCGTCAGGCAGGCCGGGTCAATATCAGTCGGGCAGGTAGGTACAGGGGGAGCAAGCGGAGAATGGTCGGGGTCACAGGCCAGGTTCAGCAGGTAGCGGGCAGCGTGGTACAGAGGGTCAGGCAGAGGAGAATGGTCCGACAAGCCAGGGATCAGAGCAGGGTCAGCAGAGAATCAGACAGGAACAGAGAGCAGGAACAGGATACAGGACCCAAGAGAAACACAACACCAAGGCAGAGTCTGCAGGTCTGAATGTCCCTTAAATACACCAGTATAATTAGTTCCAGGTGTTTGACTGGCTGCAAGGTTGAGTCTCTGATTGCTGGGAGCACCCGCTGGCCAGCCCTGGTACTGCAGCTCATAAGGCAGCTGAGTCCCACTATTGCTGGCCAGTCCATTCCTGACAGTACCCCCCCCCTCAAGGAGCGGCCTCAGGACGCTCCAAACAGTCCTAGCTGGGCAAAATGTTCCACCGCCCGGGTCTGGTAACTGGCGGGATATCAAAGACTGGCACACCGGGCAGGACTCCGGGCAGCGGCACACCGGGCAGAGGCACATTGGGCAGGACTCCGGGCAGAGGCACATTGGACTGGACTCCGGGCAGAGGCACATCGGGCTGGACTCCGGGCAGAGGCACATTGGGCTGGACTCCGGGCAGAGGCACATCGGGCTGGACTCCGGGCAGAGGCACATCGGGCTGGACTCCGGGCAGAGGCACATCGGGCTGGACTCCGGGCAGAGGCACATCGGGCTGGACTCCGGGCAGAGGCACATCGGGCTGGACTCCGGGCAGAGGCACTCCGGGCAGCGGCACACCGGGCAGAAGCACATCGGGCTGGACTCCGGGCAGAGGCACATCGGGCTGGACTCCGGGCAGAGGCACATCGGGCTGGACTCCGGGCAGAGGCACATCGGGCTGGACTCCGGGCAGAGGCACATCGGGCTGGACTCCGGGCAGAGGCACATCGGGCAGAGGCACACCGGGCTGGACTCCGGGCAGAGGCACTCCGGGCAGCGGCACACCGGGCTGGACTCCGGGCAGAGGCACATCGGGCTGGACTCCGGGCAGAGGCACATCGGGCTGGACTCCGGGCAGAGGCACATCGGGCAGAGGCACACCTGGCTGGACTCCGGGCAGAGGCACATCGGGCAGGACTCCGGGCAGAGGCACATCGGGCAGGACTCCGGGCAGAGGCACATCGGGCAGGACTCCGGGCAGAGGCACATCGGATTACCAGGTGAAGCAGCAAGCAGCGGGCCACCAGGCGGAGCAGCAGGCACCGGGCCCCCGGGCGGGGCAGCAGGCACCGGGCCCCCGGGCGGAGAAGCAGGCACCGGGCCCCCGGGCGGAGAAGCAGGCACCGGGCCCCCGGGCGGAGCAGCAGGCACCGGGCCCCCGGGCGGGGCAGCAGGCACGGGGCCCCCGGGTGGGGCAACAGGCATCGGGCCTCCGGGCGGGGCAACAGGCATCGGGCCCCCGGGCGGGGCGACCGGCGTCGGGCCCCTGGGAGGGGCGACGGGCCCCCAGGCGGGGCAACGGGCGTCGGGCCCCCAGCTGGGGCGACAGGCATCGGGCCCCCAGGCGGGGCGACAGGCGTCGGGCCCCCAGGCGGGGCGACAGGCGTCGGGCCCCCAGGTGGGGCGACAGGCGTCGGGCCCCCAGGCGGGGCGACCGGCATCGGGTCCCCAGGCGGGGCGACCGGCATCGGGCCCCCTGGCGGAGCGGCGGGCGCCAGGCCCCCAGGAGGGGCGACAGGCGTCGGCCCCCAGGCGGGGCGACAGGCGTCGGCCCCCAGGCGGGGCGACAGGCGTCGGGCCCCCAGGCTGAGCGGCGGGCACCGGGCTCCCAGGAGGGGCGACAGGCATCGGGCCCCCAAGCGGGGCGACAGGCATCGGGCCCCCAGGCGGGGCAACAGGCATCGGGCCCCCAGGCGGGGCAACAGGCATCGGGCCCCCAGGCGGAGCGGCGGGCGCCGGACCCCCAGGCGCAGCGACAGGTCTGGGGCCCTCAGGCGGAGCGGCGGGCGCCGGACCCCCAGATGGAGCGACAGGTCTCGGGCCCTCAGGCGGAGCGGCGGGCGCCGGACCCCCAGGTGGAGCGACAGGTCTCGGGCCCTCAGGAGGAGCGGCGGGCGCCGGGCCCCCAGGTGGAGCGACAGGTCTCGGGCCCTCAGGAGGAGCGGCGGGCGCCGGGCCCCCAGGTGGAGCGACAGGTCTCGGGCCCCCAGGCGGAGCGACAGGTCTCGGGCCCTCAGGCGGAGCGGCGGGCGCCGGACCCCCAGGCGGAGCGACAGGTCTCGGGCCCTCAGGCGGAGCGGCGGGCGCCGGACCCCCAGGCGGAGCGACAGGTCTCGGGCCCTCAGGCGGAGCGGCGGGCGCCGGACCCCCAGGTGGAGCGACAGGTCTCGGGCCCTCAGGCGGAGCGACAGGTCTCAGGCCCCCAGGCGGGGCGGCGGGCGCCGGACCCCCAGGCGGAGCGGCGGGTGCCGGACCCCCAGGCGGAGCGACAGGTCTCGGGCCCCCAGGCGAAGCGGCGGGCACCGAGTCACCAGGCACGACAGTGGGCTCCGAGTCAACTGGCATGACCGCTGGCACTGGGTCAGACATTGGATCGTCTGGCTGGACAGCGGGCATCGGGTCACCAGGCATCAAGTCATTTGGCTCGACAGCGAGCACCGCGTCATCTGGCAAGGCAGTGGGCTGCGAGTCAACAGGCACGACAGTGGGCACCGGGTCATCAGGTACCGGATTGTGTGGCTCGACAGCGGGCATCGGGTCACCAGGTATGACAGCGGGCACTGGGTCACCAGGCATCAGGTCATTTGGCTTGCCAGCGGGCACCGCGTCATGTGGCAAGGCAGTGGGCACCGGGTCACCAGGCATTGGATCGTCTGGCTCGACAGCGGGCATCGGGTCACCAGGTATGACAGCGGGCACTGGGTCACCAGGCATCAGGTCATTTGGCTCGCCAGCGGGCACCGCGTCATCTGGCAAGGCAGTGGGCACCGAGTCACCAGGTATGACAGCGGGCTCTGAGTCAATTGGCACGACAGCGGGCACCGGATCAGGTACCGGATCATCTGGATCAACAGCGGGCATCGAGTCAACTGGCCTAATAGGATCGTCAGGCTGGATCAGTTCATCATGCTGGGTAGAGGCATCAGGCTGAATGCCGGCGTCCGGCTGAGTAGAGGCTTCAGGATGAGTAGAGGCTTCAGGCTGAATAGAGGCTTCGGGCCGAGTAGAGGCTTCGGGCCGAGTAGAGGCTTCGGGCCGAGTAGAGGCATCGGGCCGAGTAGAGGCATCGGGCCGAGTAGAGGCTTCAGGCCGAGTAGAGGCTTCAGGCCGAGTAGAGGCATCAGGCCGAGTAGAGGCATCAGGCCAAGTAGAGGCTTCAGGCTGAAGAGAGGCATCAGGCTGCGTACAGGCATCAGGCCGAATAGAGGAATCAGGCCGCGTACAGGCATTAGGCTGAGTACAGGCATCAGGCTGAGTACAGGCATCAGGCTGAGTAGAGGCTTCAGGCTGAACCACGGAAGGCAGGTTCACCGGTTTGGATACTGGCAGGATGGTATTGGTTGGAAAGAATTTTCGCTTTTTTCTGGTTTTAACTACTGGAGCACTGCAAGTAAACGCAGGTCTGCAAACGAATGGAGCAGCTGGAGACAGAGAAGAACTGGAGGATGGAACAGGGGAGGGAACAGTTGCTACAGAGGGCTTTCTTACAGGGTGCAGCGAGTGGGAACAGGGTACTGACATGCGGTAGATAGCAGGGCAGGAGGTGCTGTTGGGAATGCAGGAATAGAGTTTTGAGGAAATAGATTAGAAGCAGGACTGGGTTTTTGTAAGCTGACTAAGGCTGGGTGCAACAAATCTGTCCATGTCTGCAGTATGGGTTGAACAAAGCTGAGCTTACACAAAGCCTGTCTGACCAAAGACTGCACTGCGTTTATACAATCTCTTAGTGTCTGTGGTGAACATGTGGAATAACGCTCCAGAAAGTAACCCACATCATCCTCTAATAACCATACCAGGGACTCTACCTGGTCTGCACTAAATGGTGGCAAAAATTCATCCCTGCATTCGGGGGAACCAGATGAAACCAACTCAGCACAAACCTTAATCAAAGGCTGCACCTCAGAGAACTCTGTGCCCTGATCTACTAGAACATGAGCGAGCCGTATACATTCTAGCAGTTCATCCCGGGTATACTCCTTCAGAGTTTGATAAGCATACTCCCTGTCATCAAACACTAGCAGATATAAATACGCAACCTCATCCAGATCCATCCTTCCCATCAACAAGCCAAGATGGCTTCCCTGTGCAGCCACTTCTGGTCAGGATTGTCCTTGGTGTAATGTCAGGGCTCCCGGGTATGACCAGAGGTGTGTGACTGACGCAGGGAAACGCAGACTTCAGATATGTTATAAACAATGTAATTTATTAACACTAACCATACAAACATAAACGCAGTGCAATACTAAAACATAACACAGTGCAAACAAACCAACCAACCACCCACAGATAACAGTACATACAATGCAAGCGTCGTCAGGCAGGCCGTGTCAATATCAGTCGGGCAGGTAGGTACAGGGGGAGCAAGCGGAGAATGGTCGGGGTCACAGGCCAGGTTCAGCAGGTAGCGGGCAGCGTGGTACAGAGGGTCAGGCAGAGGAGAATGGTCCGACAAGCCAGGGATCAGAGCAGGGTCAGCAGAGAATCAGACAGGAACAGAGAGCAGGAACAGGATACAGGACCCAAGAGAAACACAACACCAAGGCAGAGTCTGCAGGTCTGAATGTCCCTTAAATACACCAGTATAATTAGTTCCAGGTGTTTGACTGGCTGCAAGGTTGAGTCTCTGATTGCTGGGAGCACCCGCTGGCCAGCCCTGGTACTGCAGCTCATAAGGCAGCTGAGTCCCACTATTGCTGGCCAGTCCATTCCTGACAGTACCCCCCCCCCTCAAGGAGCGGCCTCAGGACGCTCCAAACAGTCCTAGCTGGGCAAAATGTTCCACCGCCCGGGTCTGGTAACTGGCGGGATATCAAAGACTGGCACACCGGGCAGGACTCCGGGCAGCGGCACACCAGGCAGAGGCACATTGGGCAGGACTCCGGGCAGAGGCACATTGGGCTGGACTCCGGGCAGAGGCACATCGGGCTGGACTCCGGGCAGAGGCACATTGGGCTGGACTCCGGGCAGAGGCACATCGGGCTGGACTCCGGGCAGAGGTACATCGGGCTGGACTCCGGGCAGAGGCACATCGGGCTGGACTCCGGGCAGAGGCACATCGGGCTGGACTCCGGGCAGAGGCACATCGGGCTGGACTCCGGGCAGAGGCACTCCGGGCAGCGGCACACCGGGCAGAAGCACATCGGGCTGGACTCCGGGCAGAGGCACATCGGGCTGGACTCCGGGCAGAGGCACATCGGGCTGGACTCCGGGCAGAGGCACATCGGGCTGGACTCCGGGCAGAGGCACATCGGGCTGGACTCCGGGCAGAGGCACATCGGGCAGAGGCACACCGGGCTGGACTCCGGGCAGAGGCACTCCGGGCAGCGGCACACCGGGCTGGACTCCGGGCAGAGGCACATCGGGCTGGACTCCGGGCAGAGGCACATCGGGCTGGACTCCGGGCAGAGGCACATCGGGCTGGACTCCGGGCAGAGGCACATCGGGCAGAGGCACACCTGGCTGGACTCCGGGCAGAGGCACATCGGGCAGGACTCCGGGCAGAGGCACATCGGGCAGGACTCCGGGCAGAGGCACATCGGGCAGGACTCCGGGCAGAGGCACATCGGATTACCAGGTGAAGCAGCAAGCAGCGGGCCACCAGGCGGAGCAGCAGGCACCGGGCCCCCGGGCGGGGCAGCAGGCACCGGGCCCCCGGGCGGAGAAGCAGGCACCGGGCCCCCGGGCGGAGAAGCAGGCACCGGGCCCCCGGGCGGAGCAGCAGGCACCGGGCCCCCGGGTGGGGCAGCAGGCACCGGGCCCCCGGGCGGGGCAACAGGCATCGGGCCTCCGGGCGGGGCAACAGGCATCGGGCCCCCGGGCGGGGCGACCGGCGTCGGGCCCCCGGGAGGGGCGACGGGCCCCCAGGCGGGGCAACGGGCGTCGGGCCCCCAGCTGGGGCGACAGGCGTCGGGCCCCCAGGCGGGGCGACAGGCGTCGGGCCCCCAGGCGGGGCGACAGGCGTCGGGCCCCCAGGTGGGGCGACAGGCGTCGGGCCCCCAGGCGGGGCGACCGGCGTCGGGTCCCCAGGCGGGGCGACCGGCATCGGGCCCCCTGGCGGAGCGGCGGGCGCCAGGCCCCCAGGAGGGGCGACAGGCGTCGGCCCCCAGGCGGGGTGACAGGCGTCGGGCCCCCAGGCTGAGCGGCGGGCACCGGGCTCCCAGGAGGGGCGACAGGCATCGGGCCCCCAAGCGGGGCGACAGGCATCGGGCCCCCAGGCGGGGCAACAGGCATCGGGCCCCCAGGCGGGGCAACAGGCATCGGGCCCCCAGGCGGAGCGGCGGGCGCCGGACCCCCAGGCGCAGCGACAGGTCTGGGGCCCTCAGGCGGAGCGGCGGGCGCCGGACCCCCAGATGGAGCGACAGGTCTCGGGCCCTCAGGCGGAGCGGCGGGCGCCGGACCCCAGGTGGAGCGACAGGTCTCGGGCCCTCAGGAGGAGAAGCAGGCACCGGGCCCCCGGGCGGAGAAGCAGGCACCGGGCCCCCGGGCGGAGCAGCAGGCACCGGGCCCCCGGGTGGGGCAGCAGGCACCGGGCCCCCGGGCGGGGCAACAGGCATCGGGCCTCCGGGCGGGGCAACAGGCATCGGGCCCCCGGGCGGGGCGACCGGCGTCGGGCTCCCGGGAGGGGCGACGGGCCCCCAGGCGGGGCAACGGGCGTCGGGCCCCCAGCTGGGGCGACAGGCGTCGGGCCCCCAGGCGGGGCGACAGGCGTCGGGCCCCCAGGCGGGGCGACAGGCGTCGGGCCCCCAGGCGGGGCGACCGGCGTCGGGTCCCCAGGCGGGGCGACCGGCATCGGGCCCCCTGGCGGAGCGGCGGGCGCCAGGCCCCCAGGAGGGGCGACAGGCGTCGGCCCCCAGGCGGGGCGACAGGCGTCGGCCCCCAGGCGGGGTGACAGGCGTCGGGCCCCCAGGCTGAGCGGCGGGCACCGGGCTCCCAGGAGGGGCGACAGGCATCGGGCCCCCAAGCGGGGCGACAGGCATCGGGCCCCCAGGCGGGGCAACAGGCATCGGGCCCCCAGGCGGAGCGGCGGGCGCCGGACCCCCAGGCGCAGCGACAGGTCTGGGGCCCTCAGGCGGAGCGGCGGGCGCCGGACCCCCAGATGGAGCGACAGGTCTCGGGCCCTCAGGCGGAGCGGCGGGCGCCGGACCCCAGGTGGAGCGACAGGTCTCGGGCCCTCAGGAGGAGCGGCGGGCGCCGGGCCCCCAGGTGGAGCGACAGGTCTCGGGCCCTCAGGAGGAGCGGCGGGCGCCGGGCCCCCAGGTGGAGCGACAGGTCTCGGGCCCCCAGGCGGAGCGACAGGTCTCGGGCCCTCAGGCGGAGCGGCGGGCGCCGGACCCCCAGGCGGAGCGACAGGTCTCGGGCCCTCAGGCGGAGCGGCGGGCGCCGGACCCCCAGGCGGAGCGACAGGTCTCGGGCCCTCAGGCGGAGCGGCGGGCGCCGGACCCCCAGGTGGAGCGACAGGTCTCGGGCCCTCAGGCGGAGCGACAGGTCTCAGGCCCCCAGGCGGGGCGGCGGGCGCCGGACCCCCAGGCGGAGCGGCGGGTGCCGGACCCCCAGGCGGAGCGACAGGTCTCGGGCCCCCAGGCGAAGCGGCGGGCACCGAGTCACCAGGCACGACAGTGGGCTCCGAGTCAACTGGCATGACCGCTGGCACTGGGTCAGACATTGGATCGTCTGGCTGGACAGCGGGCATCGGGTCACCAGGCATCAAGTCATTTGGCTCGACAGCGAGCACTGCGTCATCTGGCAAGGCAGTGGGCTGCGAGTCAACAGGCACGACAGTGGGCACCGGGTCATCAGGTACCGGATTGTGTGGCTCGACAGCGGGCATCGGGTCACCAGGTATGACAGCGGGCACTGGGTCACCAGGCATCAGGTCATTTGGCTTGCCAGCGGGCACCGCGTCATGTGGCAAGGCAGTGGGCACCGGGTCACCAGGCATTGGATCGTCTGGCTCGACAGCGGGCATCGGGTCACCAGGTATGACAGCGGGCACTGGGTCACCAGGCATCAGGTCATTTGGCTCGCCAGCGGGCACCGCGTCATCTGGCAAGGCAGTGGGCACCGAGTCACCAGGTATGACAGCGGGCTCTGAGTCAATTGGCACGACAGCGGGCACCGGATCAGGTACCGGATCATCTGGATCAACAGCGGGCATCGAGTCAACTGGCCTAATAGGATCGTCAGGCTGGATCAGTTCATCATGCTGGGTAGAGGCATCAGGCTGAATGCCGGCGTCCGGCTGAGTAGAGGCTTCAGGATGAGTAGAGGCTTCAGGCTGAATAGAGGCTTCGGGCCGAGTAGAGGCTTCGGGCCGAGTAGAGGCTTCGGGCCGAGTAGAGGCATCGGGCCGAGTAGAGGCATCGGGCCGAGTAGAGGCTTCAGGCCGAGTAGAGGCTTCAGGCCGAGTAGAGGCATCAGGCCGAGTAGAGGCATCAGGCCAAGTAGAGGCTTCAGGCTGAAGAGAGGCATCAGGCTGCGTACAGGCATCAGGCCGAATAGAGGAATCAGGCCGCGTACAGGCATTAGGCTGAGTACAGGCATCAGGCTGAGTACAGGCATCAGGCTGAGTAGAGGCTTCAGGCTGAACCACGGAAGGCAGGTTCACCGGTTTGGATACTGGCAGGATGGTATTGGTTGGAAAGAATTTTCGCTTTTTTCTGGTTTTAACTACTGGAGCACTGCAAGTAAACGCAGGTCTGCAAACGAATGGAGCAGCTGGAGACAGAGAAGAACTGGAGGATGGAACAGGGGAGGGAACAGTTGCTACAGAGGGCTTTCTTACAGGGTGCAGCGAGTGGGAACAGGGTACTGACATGCGGTAGATAGCAGGGCAGGAGGTGCTGTTGGGAATGCAGGAATAGAGTTTTGAGGAAATAGATTAGAAGCAGGACTGGGTTTTTGTAAGCTGACTAAGGCTGGGTGCAACAAATCTGTCCATGTCTGCAGTATGGGTTGAACAAAGCTGAGCTTACACAAAGCCTGTCTGACCAAAGACTGCACTGCGTTTATACAATCTCTTAGTGTCTGTGGTGAACATGTGGAATAACGCTCCAGAAAGTA
Source organism: Staurois parvus (assembly GCF_062004578.1). Taxonomy (NCBI): domain Eukaryota; kingdom Metazoa; phylum Chordata; class Amphibia; order Anura; family Ranidae; genus Staurois; species Staurois parvus. The sequence goes on from NW_028318784.1 coordinate 4,939,889, forward strand.
ACCCACATCATCCTCTAATAACCATACCAGGGACTCTACCTGGTCTGCACTAAATGGTGGCAAAAATTCATCCCTGCATTCGGGGGTACCAGATGAAACCAACTCTGCACAAACCTTAATCAAAGGCTGCACCTCAGAGAACTCTGTGCCCTGATCTACTAGAACATGAGCGAGCCGTATACATTCTAGCAGTTCATCCCGGGTATACTCCTTCAGAGTTTGATAAGCATACTCCCTGTCATCAAACACTAGCAGATATAAATACGCAACCTCATCCAGATCCATCCTTCCCATCAACAAGCCAAGATGGCTTCCCTGTGCAGCCACTTCTGGTCAGGATTGTCCTTGGTGTAATGTCAGGGCTCCCGGGTATGACCAGAGGTGTGTGACTGACGCAGGGAAACGCAGACTTCAGATATGTTATAAACAATGTAATTTATTAACACTAACCATACAAACATAAACGCAGTGCAATACTAAAACATAACACAGTGCAAACAAACCAACCAACCACCCACAGATAACAGTACATACAATGCAAGCGTCGTCAGGCAGGCCGGGTCAATATCAGTCGGGCAGGTAGGTACAGGGGGAGCAAGCGGAGAATGGTCGGGGTCACAGGCCAGGTTCAGCAGGTAGCGGGCAGCGTGGTACAGAGGGTCAGGCAGAGGAGAATGGTCAGACAAGCCAGGGATCAGAGCATGGTCAGCAGAGAATCAGACAGGAACAGAGAGCAGGAACAGGATACAGGGCCCAAGAGAAACACAACACCAAGGCAGAGTCTGCAGGTCTGAATGTCCCTTAAATACACCAGTATAATTAGTTCCAGGTGTTTGACTGGCTGCAAGGTTGAGTCTCTGATTGCTGGGAGCACCCGCTGGCCAGCCCTGGTACTGCAGCTCATAAGGCAGCTGAGTCCCACTATTGCTGGCCAGTCCATTCCTGACACGCACCATCCGCACAGAGCAATGCGGGACCCGCAGGCAGGTGCCATTAATTCTAATGGCATTCTGCCTGCACTGGAAATTGCAACAGTACTGGGAACCTCAGTTCCCATGCGGGTTGTGGTTTGCAAAGAAGTGCAGGGACTTCTTTCCTGAGTGTCCTGGGGCACAGGAGTCCATTCAAATGAATAGGCTTTCATGCCGATATGTGAACCAGAGGTAAGACCAACTCTGATTTGGCGTACAGAGGTACTCCACTACTCAGAGTGGGCTTTGCCTGTACTGAGAAGCTGTCCTTGACAGCATCCCCACATGGTTCTATCCCCAGCTCCATTTAGCTGTCAGACTGCAAATCAGTAAGCAGATTCCAAAGCTGCTAGCAATCTGAATGGTAGCTAAGGATCCTCCCACTCTCATGAGCTTTCAGTCTAATGAGCGAACCTGATGGAGAATTAGTCTCTCAGTTTCCCATCAGGCTTCACCCACCCCTAGTATAAAACTCCTTGGCCAAGTGCTTGTGCCCAGTGCAGACATAGACAAATTCATGTACCTGTGACAGATACATGAACTGAGGTGTTTACAACACCCTTTATGAATTCCCCAAACTGCATTTGGGTTGAAAAATCCATGGTTATGTATTGGCCAGGCTCCCAAGCAACTAGTCAAACCCTATATATGCCACATCTCACATAGTATTCACAGATCATGGCTTTTCTAAATAAGAGGGTGCAGCTGAAGCTGTGTGCTTTCAGGCTCTTTCTAATGTCTGTAGTGAGAAGGTTCCTGTATATGATATCTTGTAAAGATAGAGAACCATTGGTGAAGAGTTTACCACACTCTGACAGCTGTTGGCGCCTAGTAAAACTCTTTCACATTAAGTGCACACCTACCCCCCAGTCAGTGTTTCAGTTGAAGATTTTTTTTTTATGTTCGCTTTTTCTTACAAGTAGCGCTTTAACAGATCTTTTTATCAAATCAACCCTTGAGCCTTCTATTGTTCGTGTTACGCGTATTCCATATAAAAACAGCAAAATGAATGTCTACAAGTAACATATTTAATTTGATGATACTTCCAAGCTGTCAAAATAATTTAGTTCCTTCATTGTGTTTTCGCGGCGAACCCTCTTTGAAGCTCAGTTATTGCTAAACAATAGCAATTATGAGCACCAAGTTTGGTGATACAGATACTTATCCACACTTACACATGACTGCAGCCTGATTCATTTCCACACAATCCCATTCTCACTGATCTATAGCTTTTGTCTTGTTACTTTGTATTTTGAGATAAATTCGGCCTGACAGTTTTAAGATGAGAGCATATGCTTCCAGTCACTTGACTTATCCCCTCAAATTATTCAAGATAAAAGATTAATTTGTGCTACATGCTCCGGTGCTCTTGTACATTACATGAAACAAAAGATTCCGTAGTGCCCCGTGGGTTACCCTGCTAAGTTATTCAGCAGCTAGAAATGTAAACATGGTCTGAAATTTGAGGTGACATGTTTCGGCTTATTCAATAAGGCAATGCAAAGGCTAATATTTGCTTTTCAAAGAGCAGTAACCTGTAGCAACCAGACTATCACATTTGATCAATTTCCAAGTGGTTAGGGTTGCTCTGTGCTATTATATACTTTCCACTTTTCCACTTTGCCTACTGCACTTTGCATTACATACATCACACCACTTCACTCTGTACACTGTGCTGTACATTATATACTCTACACCAATCCACTCTGCAGGTGATGCTGTCCATTAAACTGCACATAGCTACTGCACGCCATTCCATTCATTGCATACTTAAAGCAGAACTACACTGTATTTGAGCACCACAAACCAAAAGAGCTATTTGATTAATTTTTAACCACTTGAGCTTCAGAAGACTTTAACCCCTTCATGAAAAGGCCACTTTTTGCTATACCACACTGTGCTACTTTAACTGGTAATTGCTCAGTCATGCAACGCTGTACCCAAACACATTTTTTTTTTATTTTTCACACAAATAGAGATTTCTTTTGGTGGTATTTGATTGCCACTGTTTTTTTATTATTTTTTTGCGATATATTGGGAAATATTTTTAATTTCTACTATAAAACATATCTAGAAATAACAACAGAAGAAGTGAGCACTTAGAAAGAGTAGCAGCTAGCACAAAATTTGTGACAAACCAATGAGTAAATATACAAATCAAAATGAGTGCAGCACTAAATATAGTGCATTAGACATATTATTATTATTATACAGGATTTATATAGCGCCAACAGTTTGTACAGAACTTTACAAAATGAAGGTAGTCATTACAGTTACAATACAATTTGCTACAAGAGGAAACAGAGGGCCCTGCTTGTTAGAACTTACAATCTAGGAGACATATAAATGTGATCTTAAATAAATTATATATATGTTATCTTTAAATAGATTTCAGAAATATATTAACCTAAAATAAAATTTCATATACCAAATATGTGATTAAGCCACCACTGTATAAATGAATTAGCAAACAAACAAGAAGTGACAGTCCAGATAATGTCCAAAGCAAAGAAATGATTTCTCCAATAATGATGCTTCATCTGTGCAGACAACCAATAAGTGAAATCTTCTCTGTGTGAATCCACCACCACTATTCACTCACCAGAAACAATAAGGTATTGTACCAAATATACAACTGCAGTTTAAAGATCCTTCGCAGATCACTGCTCAGCATAGATACCACCACAGCCAGCAATCGGTCCTGTTAAAAATTGCTCACCACATGGAACCCAAAGTACGATTCATAGTTTCATACATTAAAAACGAATAAAAAAAAACACTTGGAAAAGACATAGAATACCAGCAGCCAGACTTACTAAGATGGTTGCCGCTCCATGCAGGGATGGGACGGTGGGACATCAGCACAGTAAGGTCCCTCCCAATGCATTTTGTGGACCAGAACGTATTCAGGGGATATGCCTACTGCTGACATCATACGTAACTTCCTTAAATAGCCTGTGAACATCATGGGAACTCGTGCGCACCATTTTGTTATAGATTAAGAATGAGCACCATTCAACAGTAGCCTGAAATTAGATGCCATTACTGAATGGGCCAAAAGAGAAACAGGAATAAACAATCAACAACCCGAGTCTCCATTATTGAAAAGGGCAAAATTGGAAAAATCACGCATCTCATAATACCCCATTATTAAATAATGTCAAAGTATATATAAAGCGTAATATTAACCCAAAATTATATATATCCATGAAGATAATAAAATAATGCAGAATAAAAAAGCAGGCAATTTAAATAAAGAGCAACAGTAATATACATAAACAATACATATAATAATACAAAATTAAAACCTGAAAATTAATCTAACAAATTATCAAAAACATATATAAACATAAAAAAATAAAAATAAGAAGTACAAAAATATATCAATTAACTGCTGTCTATAAAGAAGTTAATATCAATATCAACTTAGGGGGGTTACAACTGCATCTCATATATCCAACATGGATACCAACCTACACTTGTTACATCCCCTCCAATGAGGTTGAATTATGTCAATCCCTGTAAATCTAATGCCAGTGGGATCCCTACAATGACATTCTCTAAAGTGTCTAGAAAGGGAATGTTCCTTGAAAGCTTTCTTAATATTATAGAGATGTTCTCTCAACCAGTCCCTCAATCTCCTAGTGGTTCTTCCTATATATTGTGTTTTGCAGGAGCATTTCAATAAATAAACAGCATATTTACTATTACAGGTAATAAATATGCCAACGGAGTAACTTTTGTCAGTTGAATTGGACATAAACGAGGTGATCTTACTCCTCCAAACAACACAATGTTACAAGAAAAAAAAAACCTTTTAATTCAGCAAACAAGGTTATCTCTTTAGGAGGATCAACCACATTGGGATCCCTCAGGTTAGGTGCCCTGTGGTAAACTACCTCAGGTTTCTCAGGTAGTAAGTTGGCTAAAAATGGATCCCCTTTTAGAATCCCCCAGTGTCTCTAAATTATATTTTTAACCTGTGTGTGTTGAATGGAAAAAATAATTATAAATGGGAAAATCATGGTAGATTGTGACTTATTTCTCTGTGTGACTAACAAGCTCTCCCTATCCATATGAGCTACTTGTTTTACAACATTATCTAGAGATACTGCATTGTACCCTTTCTCTACTTTTTTACCCTTTCTCTACTTTTCAAAATCTTAATCTTACATAATAATTACCTAAATCATAGCAATTCTGCCTCATCCTCATAAATTGACCTTTGGTTATGTTTGTTTTTAAGCCACAAAGGGTGATGGCAGCTATCAATAGGGATGCACTGTAGCTGTTTTTGTCTGTCGGTTTAAGAAAGGATTCAGTGATAATCTTAATACCATCATTTACCAATGTTAAGTCTAGAAAATGAATCTCTTTAAGGGTATATGTCTATGATAAATCAATGTTTAAACTGTTATTATTCAAAGTCATAATGAAATTGTTGAGGGACTCCTCACTCCCTTGTCACAGGAGCAGAATGTCATCTATATAGCACCTGTAAAAAGTGAGTTCCAGCCAATCCCCAGAATAGAAACGTCATCCTCACACCTAGCCATAAATAAATTCACCAGGCTGGGAACAAATTTCGCTCCCATGGCTACAACCCTCATTTGTAAGTAAAACCTCTTGTTAAACCAGAAATAATTATGGGCCATGGTGAAGTCAAGCAACCTTTGCGCTCTGTGTGGTGAGCAACTTTTAACAGGATTGACTGCTGGCTGTGTGGTATCTATGCCGAAGAGCAATCTGTGAAGAGTATCTAATTTGCAGTTGTACTTTGGGCGCAATACCTTATTGTTTCTGGTGGATGCATAGTGGTGGTGGATTCACACAGAGGACATTTCACATATTGGTCGTCTGCACAGATGCAGCATCATTAATGGATCTAGGGGGTTGCTGGGGAGGACTGTGCCCCCTCTACCCGCAGCTATGGAAGCGGAGCTCCTATGGATGATGCAGAAAGTGTTGACTCACCTTGACAAACCTATTTTTGCACAGGACAAGCTTGGATGGAGTAATGCTTCTGTCCAGCAGCGGGATGGGATCTTGGAGATGAAGCCATCAGCTTCCCCAGTGGCAGTACGATGACCCCAGAGGAAGCTGTCTCCCCTTCCCAGCAAGGGTCCAAACCTTTGGAAGACATTACCAAGGAGATATTGTCTCTGCAGCTGCATTTGTCTTCAGGAGACTGGGCTGCCAGCTCAGCTCCTCAGCGGCAGTCCAGGGGCCAGGTAGAGGAGGCAGCCATCCTCCCTCCCCAGGGACAAGCCAAGGTGCAGGGGAAGGAGGAAGCCATCCTCTCCCCCTAGTGGCAGATGCTCCATCCAGGGGAGGAGGTAGTAATCCTTTCCTCCCAGTGACACACCGAGGACTTGGAAGCAGTTGAAGTCATCCTCCCACCCCAACAGTCTGCCAGAGTGGAGGATCTGGGGTCCCTGAGCCCTGGAACAGTAAAGACCTCCCTGCTGAAGTGCTGGCAGACAGACAGAGGCTCCATGCCTCTGCCCTACAGCTACTGATGACAACTCTTCCCTGCGGTTAAGAATTGATATCATGTGGACCAACAATGTGGGTTCACTCTGCCAGACTAACACATGTCCAGACCAGTTGGAGGTCTGTGAACTGGTTAGTCTGCCTTTGGGGGGGGGGGTGACAGACCCAACCCGGACAGGAGCTTTTGGAGGGGACTGCGTCTTAGCCTCTTGCCTACTGACTGTAGGCCCTGATGTTTGAGGGGGCTCTATTCTTTGTGAGGTGTGTGCCTGGGGCACCTCTGGAGTAGTTTTACTTAGGGTTCAAGCACATGTCTCCCTGAAACACAGGGACTCTGAGAACTGGAGAACTCGGATACAGATTTGGGGCCTCTGTGTTTTGTTGGGGTATTGAATCAACCACCCAAACCAGCATTGACTGCTTCAACCCACTCATAGACTTAGACTCAAAGCAAAAGATTATAATCAGCTCAAAACAACCTGATGATGCTGGGGTCCCCTGCTGTTATGTGTAAGCTGTTTATTAAGGTGTTATGTGTTTACTGTTATAGTGTGTACCTGCATTTGCCTATCCTGTCTAGGTGTGGAGTGTCCTTCTCCCATTGTGCAATTTCTCCATTATGTGCCTCCTAGGTGTGAATTCCCATTGTTAACTGAGTAATCTATTATTTCTGTCTGCTAATCCTGGAGATTCCTACAAGATGTGATTAGTCTTGTGTCAACTTTACCTTTGTACCTAACCATTGTGGAATGTTTACCCCAATGTGTAATACTTGTTTTTATTGTTCGCGTGGGGACTACCCCTATTTTTGAAGTGTATAAAAACCTATATTTCTGTTCAATAAAGTTATTCCTTTGGTTTCACCTCAACATTTTCTCTGTGTATGTTTCTTGGGGAAAAGGGTTGGTATTAGCTATTAGTCTGCTGGAAGGTTTTGGAGGGCAGGAGGCACTGTTTGGCAGAGGCACCCAGGCGGGGTGCCAGGGGGTCTGTCACAGTGCTCTAAAGCAGGAGTGGGCAACTGTGGCCCTCCAGCTGTTGGTGAACTACAAGTCCCATCATGCCTCTACCTTTGGGAGTCATGCTTGTAACTGTAAGTTTTGCAATGCCTCATAGGACTTGTAGTTCTACAACAGCTGGAGGGCCACAGTTGCCCACCCCTGCTCTAAAGCATTCCTGTTAACATTTATTCAGAGAAGCTGGACCATGCAAAGGTGGGCAGAAAAAAAAGAGTCAGAAACGTTGGCAGGAAGGTCTCACTATTGCATTATCACAAAGAGACTGCTTCATCTATAACTAAAATACCCCTTTGGGTGAACCGAACCTTGCTGTGGAAAGTACTATTCCCCTATAAAAGTCACAATACAATGCCATACATGCATACAAAAAATCGTTTTCTGTTTTTTTTTTTTTATAAGAAAAGCATAGTCATTTTTGTCTGTATCTAGTCATATATTTTTCAGCATCTAATGAGACGTTTTTAAGAGCAATATTATATGACATCTGTTTATTGTGTGTATTTTCAAATACAGTGTATTAAACAACTTGTTTATATTGTGATATTTTACAATCTCATAAAAATCAATTTCCCGGAAGACTCAACATATTGTAAGTAATAAAAGCGAATAAAGACAAAACTAAATTATTTTACATTTTTTTACGATAAGAATCAGTTAAAATGTTTATGAATACGCAAGTATCGAATTGTTTTTTGATGCTAGCGGAATTTTCACTGACTACATTTATTACATCAATATTTATTATCCTGAAGATTATGAAGTGCCACCTTTCGCTATATCTTCAATAGTTTCCATTATGATAATTCAGATTTTTTTCATTATCCTGTTCGGTTAAGTGATAAAAATGTTCAAAGGAAAACTCCTTTTCAGATCTATAAAGTAATCATAGTAATTATAATTTATCTTTTCAAAAGCTCTTGTAATGTTTTTGCAACAAGTCTCAGAAATACTTTTATCTGCTTTGTGTATTATTACACCATCACAGCATTTAATAGCAGGTGTATATTTAAATCCTATCACACAAATGCTATAATGTGCTCACCCTTTGTGACCAGTCCAAATTTAAAATTTTTAGTGTGTACAAGTTTCCTCAAAAATAATGTTGTAGTACTGGCTTGTCCAACCCACAGCCCAAGACGGGGTCAAACACAAAATCATAAACTTACTTAAAAATGTTGATTTTTTTTTAATTTTTTGTAAAAATGCATTTACACTTAGTGAACATATGACTGAAGAAAAATTTGACAGTGTCTCCTTACTGGACTTGTATGTTTTATCTTCCCAAAGAGAAATCTCCCACTCTTCACAATCACACCTTATTCATGTCATCAGTTTTTGGCAGCACCTATATTTGTGAGCAACTAATTTCAAGGATGAAGCACACGAAGGGCAAAATTAAAACCAAAATATTTGATGAGCACCTTGAGAATTCATTGAGAATTGCTACTGCATCCATCAAACCACATATTGATGATTTAGTTTATCAAAAACAGTGTTAAATATCACAGTAGTTTTATGTTGAACTCTTATAATTAAAAACATTAAAGAAAAAATTAAGTTTTATTACTCAGGTAGGTACATTATCTATACCAGTGATCGTTAACTTGTGTTCTGCTCGACTTTTTTTTTTAATAATTAGTATACAAATTGATAAAAATGTGCTTTAATTTGTTTAATACATAAAGTATTTTGTATAATTAATACTATTCTAAAAATGTTTGCTAAATAATTTTGTTCTATGTGTCCCAAGTACAAGGACTATAAATATTTTTAGGTTCTAATACATACTGTACATCAGTGCTGTAAAGCCAGTAAACAATGCATACATTTTAGATTTTTAGATATTGTATTCGGCATTTTATAGTATAATGGACTGCATTTATCAGCCAGCCTGGGACAAGAAAAGCGTACAGTAAGTTAAAAAAAACTGTGTCCACTTAAAAAAAAAATATATATATATATATATATCTAAGCTAAGAAAAAATAGTGTGTGCTTGCAAATTGAAGAAAAACAAAGATATACAAAATTGTAAATAGGCAATTCATTAAAATTTGTTACCGCCAATCAAATTACACTTAAACTAAAATGATAGCCAGTCAATGTATTCTCCTACCTCTGGAAATCTGCTGTGTGTATGTAAAATATGTAATCAGCATCTGTGAATTTAGTGCGTGCCTGAATGTGTGTGTAGCACATGTTTGTACGTGTGCACGTATGTGTGTGTGTGCATAGGTGTGTGGGGATAGAAGTCTTCTTTTTTTTTAGTACTCTATTTAGTAATTTTATAAAAATGTTTTTACTTTTTTTATATATATTTTTCCACTTTTTTTATTTACTACTAACACAAGAGAGCTCAGTCCCTTATGTGACTATAGTAACAAGTACCCTTCATGAAGATATCTGAGGTCCATTAGACCCCTGATGTCTCCTCTGTCATTGGTCCAAGCAGTTATAAGATTGAATGTCCTGATCTGCTTGTATGCCTAACATCAAGTTGTTTACAGGTCTGAGACAAGAAGTGCTAAGAACTTAGGACTTCCAGGTTCAGTCTCAGCAATAGGATTGGAGAACCATTTGTCCATTCCTATTCTTCATAGGAGCCCGAAGCTCAAAGAGGAGCAAGATGAGTCTGGGGATAGGGGTGAGACTGGTGCCCATGCACATATCCACTTGTCTGCAAACACATAGAAGTGATCAGTTGGCTGTACATTTCATGAAGTTTCTTGTTCATGCACTTTCTATATGGTATGGCATATAATCAACAATGCTCTCTCCCTTTCATCCAAATATTCTCTTCTGCTGTAACCCTGTTACATGGGCTTCTGATGGGGACTACAAGTGCCATTTCAACACACATTATCCAGGCATGGTTCTTTATTATTACCTTCAATAGTTTTGATTAAAACCAGGTTTGTATATTTTGTTTGCGTTAAAAAAAATGGCTTTTTGACAGACAACATTAGGTAAATGCTTTCTTTGGACTTGGGATTGCACTTGGAGAAGTGCTGTCAAGCACCACACCACACTTTAGTGGAGGCACACCTTGATAATTGACATATAACCATTGCTGGAATAAATGTACTCAGAAAGTGGCTGCAATAGCAAGTGGAGTGCAATAGACATTGGACAACAAAGATTTTGCTTCCTAAACACGTTTTAGTGTATCTTACAGATTTTGGACTGCTAATAGTGAAAATAACCTGTAATTTAACCTATTGTGTACCATTTTCAAGAAATAATCTGTTTTTGCCAATTTGCTGTTTACTAAAGTATAAGAGGGTTTAGTTCCACTTTAGTAAAATGGGCATTTGGATTTTTCTTTCATACCAGCGGTTAGTTAAAGAGTGGTGGTGGAGGGTGGTTAATATCCTGGCATTGGGCTTTAACATTTAACATCCTCCAAACATTGGATCAAGCCTGTGTAATGTGTGTAGTAAGGACTATCAGAAACCTATATGAGAGGGTGGCAATGTAGGAGCACAATCGTAAAATAGTAAAAACAGTGTTGTCACCCTTTAGCAAGAATTATCTGGACAATCCCAGCATGCCAGAATTGGATCTAATGGGAATCAAACTCAAAGCAATGCTCTTTGCTGATTATATCTTATTTTGTCTTTTCAGCCAAATTTACTTTCTACTTTTACAGTGTTTGTAGACATCTCAGGCTTTTCAGACCAAATCACAATCCCTAAATATAGCCCTGAACCAACAAACCATTCTCACCGTCCAAACCAATTACCAGTTTATCTGGACCTCCAAACTGCCTTATCTGGGAACACATATCAAGGACTTATGGAAAATCATAAACTCTAAATACTTCTGATTCCTCCAAATAAAACATTTTCTTGATTCACTAGTCTGGAGAAAGCAGAAACACTGCTAAAGATAATAACCTCTAAAGAAGCTTACAGTATGCATCCACTTTTGAAGTCAAAATTACTGTGTGTGGCAAAGTTGTGAAAACTCCAGTATATGTGTGTTATGTTTTCCCATTCACACAGCATACCTAAAATTAAAAAAGTATATATTTCTTATCTTTTGGCTATTTATAAAGAACATGTGTCTTGACAGACTGCAAGCATTTCTGTACAAGTTCAGAGTATGTCTGCTATAATAGAAAGAATAAAGACAGACGCAGCTTCCTCTTCATAATACAATTGAGATGCCCAGTTTTGAAATCTTCAATCCCTTAGAACAGATAGTTAAAATTCTACCACACAATACAAACAGGGTTAAATATGGCAAACACAGCTCCCTCATAAACAAAGAGAACTAAATAGGATTTTCAATGCTGGAGTTATCAGATAAGACCTTTTAAAATAAAAGCTGCATTTTAATTTTATTATGTTATGTGAATGAGAACATGTAACAAATATAAAGTAGGTGTTATTGCAATTTGGCTGCAAAAAAAGGAAATACATTTTAAATAAAGCTCAATTTACAGACCTCATCCACTCCCTATATATAGTGCTGAACTACTGGAACAGTTTCAGCAAACTCTCATACATAACTAAGTGGGAAGGTCCCTTGGGCAAGAGGAGTGGGACACAATCTGCTTGCATGTAGCTAAAAGCTTGTCCAACTGTTTCCTGGAAAACTCATACAAAGTATTATTGAAGATCTGGGTGAATCTGGGTCTGTAATCTCGTTCGACCTATACTCCATTGTCTTTTGATGTGCAAGACATATCAAAACATATTTATTTCTACCCTTGCTGCTTTTTAATTATTTCTGATGATGCCAGCTCGTTCCCATTAAAGAATTCTAAAAACCACTAACAGAGATCACTCAACTTTAGAAAAAAGAGCAATCGATTCAACAAGGTTGTTCATTGGCGACAAATGAAATCAAATGTTCTATGTAGTTAATCTACTCCAATAATATGCTAGAGTGGAAAGTTCTGATACAGCTATTAATGACTTGGATTGTGATTTACATTAATATTTTAGCTCTGCAAAAATTCAACACGTTTTATAAAAGATAATAATATTACCATGTTAAAACTTATATGACAGTTAAGTGATTAGGTTAATATATACAGGAGTTAGACAAAAAATGGAAACACTACATGATTTGCTGATGTAAAAGTGACTACATGTTTCACGTTGAAAGCGGAAATGATGCAATATTCGTTTCCTTCTGCTGTGTGATGAGAAACCTAGCTAACAGGTGGGAAGCCTCAATTTCATCATTCACTGAGTGCGCTGCTAGTAAAATGGAGTCATATCAGCTTACTGAGCTTCAAATTTTTGGTGCCCACTTAGTTGAAGCCTCTGTGACTGAAGCTGCCAATTTATTTACAGCATTGCAAGGTACAGTATCAAAAGAATATGATGGCATATACAGTTTCTGGGAAAATGTCGTCTGATAAGCATGAGCAGTCCACATGGTCAACTGACCAAAAGAGACAAAAGGACATTGCATAGGTTTGTAACAGCATAGGCTATATACATAGATACAATTGATTTGCCTATATAATTGCTGGAGGCAGCGCGCCATGCTGTGGATACGTTAATAAAGCCCTCCCCTTGACAGCTACCAGTTGACACTTTGCAAAGCTGAGAAATGTCAATCCCTAATGTTGTGGACAGCTGTGGTCCCCACTAACAAGCAGAAAACAATCAGAGTGGTTACTGTTCATGTGATCATTTTGTCAGTTATGACATCATGATCGAATGCTAGCTGAAAGTTTAATTCAGAAAATGTGGTTTCAGCTTGCAGAGGTCACTGCAGCCTGTAGATGGCAGTTTGCCTCTGTTCAACACTGTAATTGTCTTATACAGTTATAGTGTTAAAAATAAAACCATACTTGCCCAATTCCAGAGCTAGCGCCAAACACTGTCATTAAGGAAGGAAGCAATGATAAGAAATTCCTGGATGATCTCCAGCTGACCTTTAATCCTTGTGCCTGTGTATCTGTGTGTTTTCTCCTGATTCCTTGTTACCAAGCTGGCATGCCTTTGGACCTCCCTGCTGCCTGACCCCTCATTCTGACCTTTGCTTGTAAAGGACTCTTCTGACCATGTGTGTGTGACTCTGGATTGCCACCACTCTTCTGTCTGCTCCTCCTGATTCCTGTGCATGACCTCGACTTCGTTCCTGACCACAATTCCACCTTGCCTCCTGCTTGATCCTCTGTATATGATGACAGCTCAGATCCTGACTACACCACTCCAGTCTTGCTCTGCTGGTGTGATCCCACTCCTGCCAAGGGCACTATCTCACAACTTGCTACCAAATTAGGCCTGCTCTGCCACAGAGTTTTCTTGTGTTCCTGCTATAATTTCTGACTGTACTACCTAGCTGGACACTTTCTCAAGCAGCTCTTAGAGGATCTACCTAAACAGCACTTCCTGTCCATACCTTCAGGGGTGATTAGAATGTAGCCACAAGGGAAGTCCTTTCATCACTTTGGCTTCCAACTAGGTCCATGACAGCAAGGTTTTTATTAAAGTGTACCAAATTAAATTGTTAAATTAAAAATTATTTAGGAGGGTAAATTAGTCTTTGTGTTAAACACATCAGGACATCTAGTCTTCAATGAACTCAGAACATAAGAGGGTTAATAGCACACATATAATTCAGGTAAAAATCAAATACATTTAAGATACTACAGTGTTTACTACTCATGGAAGATTAGAGTTCCTGGAAAGATTTAATTGTCCTGTTTTGCAGTGATTATAGCCTGCACTGATGTGTCTCTTGTTTTTATATTTTTTTTTTGTGCTTCAGTTCATAGAATCTTTGTTTCATTTTCCAGGAACGGTATGTTCCTTATGGGTATATTTAATTTTCTACAATTACTCTGAAAAAAACAGAACCATAATCACGGGCATTGCAAAACCATGTGTCTCCTTCGCTGCCTCTATAATTTAAAACACACTGAATGCAAACAAATTCATATACATCATGTGCAACTAAGTAGAAATCAGATGCATTTGTACCTGGAGCAAATAGACAATTTCAAAGTACTGAAAAGACTGTCATTCTGTGCAAGTGACACACTACATGGGCTCTTGATCATCACAGAACAGTTCTTGGAGAAAATAAATTGCTTCATTAAAAAGTGATCACTACTTAATGTAGATGTCTGTAAGTGTTTCGCATGGCAACCCTCAAAATCATTATAGCAGTAGGATATGAATAAACACTTGCTTTGATATCAGTACAACTGATCTGGATTCATTAAGAGCAGATCACTAAATCAACTTGACCATTATCAGCAGATGGGAGAAGGATTGCCTTTAGACCACTTTACCACCTTTAAACCTCCAAAATCAACCTGTTAGGTCCTAAATATTGTTAAAGTGTAAGTGGAACTATGTACAAAACAAAGAATTGCTTACATGATTCAGCCTGTCATTAGTAGTCACACAACAGTTTTTTTCCCTCCTTAACATAGTTTTATTACCTGTTTATCCTACTAGTGGATTCCTTATTTTCTACTTCCTTTAACCAGGTGACAACAATGAGGTGAATGCACTTAGGTAGAAAGTGCATGATGCATTCTTCCAATACAACTCTGCTGTGTTTTGTAGTAACCATGAATAGAAGACCTCAACTTTTGTTCAAATTGCTATTAAATCAACCTGTTATTTATAGAACCTTTATTTGCTATTCTAAAGTTTGTCAGGCAAGCTATCCCTGTAAAAGAAACGTTACTTACTCCTGCTGCTCTGTTTGTGAAAAATTATCTTGCAAAGTCTGTTGGAAAACCAACAATTTCAGGAATGTCCAACTCCTGTGAAACCTCCTTCCTTCTGACTTTAGGGCACTACAGAAGACAGAACTGATGTGCAGTTCATCAAATGGAACTAGCGTATTTAAACTCAAAAGAAAACATTTAATGCAATGCAGCTTACCAATCCTTAGTTGTGATGACTGCCTTCATGATCCTTGCTACAAACATATATACAAAGATTAAAGGCTGATTGCACTCCAATAGCGTAGCGAATAAACAAAGTTTATTGAAGTCTTCAAAATATTAAAATTCAAACACTGCAGCTCCAAAACAAAGGGAAGATGACAGTTAATGTGTTTCACACAGAATATGTTTACTCATAATTGAGTTAACTGTCCTCTGTCCTTTGTTTTGCAGCTGTGATATTTGCATTTTAATGTTTGCTTTAAACTTTATTTGTTACACCATGGGAATGTGGTCAGCCTTTCATCTTTAAACCAAAACTACAAACTTTTAGTGTGGCACTACTCAGTAATTTAAGATAAGTGCTAAATGTTGTGCTGAGATGAGAAATATAGATATGTAAAGTGCTGTAAGGCTATAAAATACTATAAAACACCTCCCTCAATTTCAAGTGCATCCTCTTCAAACTTAAAATATATATGTGCATTGCATTACAAGTGCATTCTCCTCAAAATTAATGCAACTAGTATTCAATGTGCTATTCATTGGCATATTTTGAAGAGAGATAAGGTATTGGCCAAAATTATTCCTAGTAAACCTAGATTAATATATAAAAAAGCCCCTAACCTCAGAAACAAAATAGTACACAATGTCATAAGCTCCCCTCAAAAAAATGACACCTTTTTAAATCAAAAAGGCTTCTTTAAATGCGGCAGATGCTGCATTTAAGACATACCCTGAAACAGGGCCTAAAATTTCAAGTCCTGAGCTACTAGCCAGGCCCTAATAGTTACTCGCCACCAACAAACACACACAAACAGAGACACCTGTACATACACACACAGAAACATGTACACACATGCACACATACAGACACATGTATACACACACACAGGCACATACAAACACGCATACATACAGATACATGTACACACGCACAGACACATGTACATACACACAGACACATGTGCATACATACACAGACACATGTACATACATACACAGACACATGTACACACAGACACATGTACGTACATACACACAAACACACACACACACACACATACATGCGCACACACACACAGACACATGTACACACACACATACATGTATATACACGTAGACACATGTACAGATACACACATGTACATACACACATGTACATGCATACACAGACACACACAAACACACACATGTACACACACACACGCACGCACACCCCTATAAAAAGTTGCAGTACTTCGTTGTTCACTCATGGAGCCAGGTACTGCACTCTAAGGGGAGGCACATTCCTTCCTTTGCTTTCACTGTGCTCAGCTATTGAGCAGTCTGACGGCTCCCAGTGCCACTGACAGATCTGGCCTGAGCTCCGAGCCTGCTCAGCAAGACGGCCCTGGGGGACACACTCACCCCCACCATAATTTCCACTCGCCATTGGCGAGCAGGCAAGTGGAAATTTCAAGGCCTGCCCTGAAAGTTAAAAAAGTGATAAAAAAGTTTATGTCATATGTGACGGGTAAATAGTATGATATCAAGGAGTTTATTACATACAGCAGCAAACATGTAGTGTACGTTATAGAATGCAGCTGCAGACTCCAGTATGTAGGGCAGACTACTAGGAAACTCAGTAAAAGGATTGGATAACATAATAATATAAAGAAAGGATTTAAACATCATAGCCTATTGAGACACTTTCAGGAAAAACATAATAGAGACCAAAAGGCAATATAGTTTTATGCCATAGACAAGATAAAAGATTACTAGAGGAGTAACAATAAGAAAAGAGAGGTATCTAAGAGGGAAACACAATGGATTTTTACCTTAGAGTCATTATCACCCAGAGGGATACATGTGGATATTGATTTAAACTGTTTTATTTCCAATTACTAATATTGATGTGGTATATATTGCTGCTTTCATATATGTTTTTATATATGTATATATATTTATGTATATGCTTTTATATATTTCAAGTTCTTTAGAGAGCAGTATATTGTATATGTAGTATGTACCCACCATTGTATTTTTGTAGCGCTATTATAGGCACAGGGAGCATAGGAAGGGTTAAGGATTTGTTGATGGGAGGGAGAGTAGAGGAAAGTGGACCAAGATGGCACCTGATGACGTCACGCTGAAGAAACTAGTTGGGCGGAGCCTTTTGTGTCACTTACGGGTGCCTACATCCGGTCTGCGGAACGCAGGAGCTTCCAGGAACCACGAGTAAAGGGGGTTTGAATATTTTTTATGCAAGTACATTTCTGCATATTTTTGTGAAGTTTTACCAAATGGTAGCACGCTATTGGAGTTCTGATTTTTGGTTCTCTTGGAACATAATTGGTGCAGTGGAGGAGGAAGGAGACATGGGGACCCAAGAGATATACTGAGAAGAGACACGGAAGAGCTAAGGAAACGGTGGAAGTTGTATCAAGAGCATATGACTCGCCTGTAAAAAGGGATTCTTGGAGTTCTGGTGAGTGTGGAACAATAAAGGGGGGAGCACGAGTGTCAAACGGAGGAACGCAGCACTGATTTATCATTTTAAGAGCACTTTAAGTGGACTGCACTATAAGAGCACTTTTTTTCAAGAATTCACATACTGGGATTGCATAAACTGTGGTTGTCACAAATATTTATAATTGTATGGATTTTGCACAGGAGTATATGTTGTGTTTTTAGTGGAGGGAGGTGTTTATAGCACGTTGAATACTAGTAGCATTAATTTTGAGGATGATGCACTTGTAATGCAATGCACATATGTATTTTAGGTTTGAAGAGGATGCCTTTGAAATGGTGGGATATGTTTTATAGTACTTTATAGCCTTACAACACTTTACATATCTATATTTCTCAGCACAACATTTAGCACTTATCTTAATGTACTGAGTAGTGCCACGCTAAAAGTTTGTAGTTTTGGTATCAGGGGTGGACTTGCAACTCATGGGGCCCCCGGGCAATAGGGGACCATGGGGCACCTGTGTCCTTGCCCAAACTCAAAAAAGCCTATGAAAGGGGTACCAGGGGCATCTCATGGGGCCTCCTACTGACCCCGGGCACTCGGGCAGTGCCCGAGTTTTCAAATGGTCAGTCCGCCCCTGTTTGGTATCCATATCCATTGTGGGGTATAAGAGGAGTCGGGGGCTGCTACACTTCTGTACTTACTGGATCATAAGCACGGATAATATACTAGTAGCCTCTCATCTTTGTATCTCTGGAGACAAACCATTTACCGCTGAGTTTGTGTAAAATTAAAAGAAAAAAAACTGTTGTAACCGATTAAAAAGTGTTAGCTGGAGTTCAGCTTTACTGCTTCATTCAAGCCCATCTAAATTTGCTAATGCATCTAACATACCTTCTCCCCAGATTGACAATGTCGCTGTCCAAGGCTGGCTCTGCTGCTCCTCTACAGAGTAGAGCCACCCTAAAACTGGCAATAGACAGATTGAAATTGCAATAGTCCAGCATGGACAATACCAAACTTCACCCTCTCAATCCTCAGTCCTCCTCCCACCCACTCTGGATGTTCCTGTTCTTTTGTATACACACCCTTTCTCAGACATTTTTAGGACAGTCATATGATGTGCAGAATCCTCTTCACCTTTACCCCATTTCTGATGCTGGCAGTTCTCAGTGATACAGAAAGCATGATGACCTCAACACTATTCTCTGCATCATTCTACTGGGAGTGTAGGGCCCATGAGTAAGTTAAAAGAAATCAACTATCATTAACCCCTGAAGAGGGTACGTATCAGAGAGGAGGTGAGTATTGCAGTGACAATTGACAGTGATTTTATTTTTTTTAATTTCTGGGCAATTTAATAAAAATAAAATCAAAGGTAGACTTGAACTTTGACACCTCAGATCAAAGGGTCCTCCAAGACGTCCTGATCCAAATTAGGAAATAAGCACATAGACATACAGACTTGTGTTGAGACTTCAGTATGTACAGTCTAAACATCACACATGCTAACCTTCAACTTTACATTTTCTGACCGGAAATCAGTACAATCACTAGGATAACAGTAAGGCAGTACAAAAGGAACAAAAAAGCTCACCTCTAAAGTACTGTGAGATACCCAATTACCCTTGCAGTGCCGCTACCCTGGGCTGGCTAAATTTAGGCTTTGCTGTAATCAGCTGAGCTGCAATCTACTTTTAGGTGGCTTATTATTATTATTAATATACAGTATTTATAAAGCGCCAAAGGGTTTGCTCAGCGCTGTACATTAGCGAGGGGGACAGAACATGAGACAAGACAGTACAATACAATACACGAGGGGTTTGAGGGCCCTGCTCTTTCGAGCTTACAATCTAGGAGGGAGGGGATAGTGGTACAGGAGGAAGTGGCTGTGGGGGATGGAGTGGTAGGAGGAGTCTAGGAGATCTGTTGTTAGGTGAGGAAGGGGTAGGCTTCCCTGACAAGATGGGTTTTCAGGGCGCGCCTGAAGGTGAGGAGGGTAGGTGACAGTCTGGTGGATTGGGGTAGGGAGTTCCAGAGGATGGGGGAAGTCCTAGAGAAGTCCTGCAGTCGGGCGTGGGAGGAGGAGACCAGGGAGCTGGAGAGTAGGAGGTCCTGTGAGGAGCGAAGATTATGGGTAGGGTGCTATTTGGGTATCAGGTCAGTGAGGTAGTTTGGGGCAGCATTGTGAATGGCTTTGTATATCAGAGTTAGTAATTTGAATTTAATGCGTTGGGCAATCGGGAGCCAGTGAAGGGATTGGCAGAGGGGGGTGGCAGATGTGGAGCGGTTGGTGAGCTGGATGAGTCTAGCCGCTGAGTTCAGGATAGACTGGAGAGGGGATAGCATTTGTTTGGGTAGGCCAGTGAGAAGGGAGTTGCAGTAGTCCAGGCGTGAGATAATTGCTTATTGCTTCTGACTGCTTCTAGAAGAATATTCCAAAAATATTGTGGGGGGATCAGTCGCTGGATTATGAATCACTGGATTACAAATGGTTATCTGACCTTAGCCAATCCCTGGGAGGCTAGCTGGGGAGAAGATAAGTATTTGGAATGATCTGGTCTGAGCTGTCTTCCCCTGGAGCTTGTTTTCAAAGGAGGGACAGTCAGGATATATGGAGGTCAGAATGCTATGGGGTTTGCTGAGGTTCTGCTAGTATATGCAAATCCTGATCTAACCTTGTTGGCTCAATATTTGCATTTTTAAAAAAAATAAATAGGTAAGAAAATTACTAAAATTACCTCAGCAACACAGCCAGCGTTAATGAAGGAATCCCTCCCATGGAGCCATTGGATTCTCCCAGTGGGGGGGAGCTGAAGGAGCCCCGCATGGAGAACACACAGTGATTACTGTTAGCAACTATATTAGCCTGCTAACAATAATCACATATAAAGTCTGACGGGGTGGTTGTACCCAAGTTGATCGATTGACCAACCTGGGTACATTCAGCCTGCCCATACATGGTTTGAATCTTGGCCAGTTCAGCAGGGACCAACTTGGGTACATCCAATATGCCCATACCTGGTTCGAATTTCAGCAAGTCCCTACTAAACCGACCAAGATTTGAACCATCTAGGTCCGGCTTACAAAAAGTATGCCTTTTCATTAAAAGAGCCGAAAACAACATTTTCTAGAGCAGATCCCCATGCATGAGTCTCAGGAAAGAGTGCTTCCTATTAAAACCAGTGCAGAGCTGATAAGGGAAATCACAGTGCCATTTTCATTTAGCACAAATTGCAGTGTTCAGAATCACAACCATACATTTCAGCATATGGAAGGGTCTAATGGTTCTCTAGCTGAAAATAGGTACCATTTTTCCCTATTTTAAAGTACTGTAGCTGTTGAATGACAGCAGACATGTTTTATTCATGTCACACTCCTTTCCATCCATTACGGTATAGAACAGATGGACAGTAATTGAGGCTGATCTAGCCTACAGTTGAACTCACCTGTTTTCAGCAGTTATAGAGAGATTTTCTAGTTACTTTTAAATCTATCAGTTAAATGCACTCTTTACTAGATTAAAATGGACAGATCATCATCAATTAAATGGAGGAATCCTTACAAAGGTTAGAATAGGCTCTGAGGAAATTATAAGGATGTTAGATGTTCAGCCACACTCCGGAGATGAAGCTCCTTTCACTTTCCATCCAGAATCCATACTTAAATTGGAACCAGGTCTATAATAATGTGAATAACATTTATTTTTCTACTCTATGTGTATGTTTTCTTTATGTGCAGGGAGAAGATATTTACGAAAGCAGCCACCAAGGAAAAAAAAAAAGACATTTCAGTTATTTTCGCAACTCGTGTCTGTATATTATTATGAAAATAATAAATTTACCATTTCTCTGATGAAATTAAATGAACAGGGGATTTAAAGCTAAATATGGGATGTTATACAGTATATAGAAATAATAGCATGTAGTTATATAGTTAGTTGACCAGCACCATTGGTCAGGGCTTGCACTGTTAAAGAAGAACTGTGGAAACCCATTTGAAAATATGTACTAAGGCTAAGTTCATCTTAATCCCTCAGGAAAAGTCTTGAACATACGTCTAACTAGTGAAGTCTGCCTCACACAGCTTCCTGTAATGGGATGACAATGCTGCTCCATTGCACATGAATTATTGGCTGTAGCTAGAAGTACAAGATGGTATCAAAAGGTTTCAAGACTCATTTTGTAACACGTCAACAGATGTCAGCACAGTCTGCACACACAGTCACAGGGAACACTGACCTCCACAAATCCGTGTGCCAAAGACATCAGCCTGTGTACATCAAGCTGTGCAACTGTTTATTTTATGACCACATGCGTTACCACGTCTGTTATTTCATCATGGACAGCAAGTTAGCACAAAGAGCAAATGTGAAATTCTGAGTGAAACTGGGTAAATCGCTGGATCTCCGCAATGTTGTTAAAACGATGACCTTTGAGCTGGATCTTCATCTTTGGGAGGAGGGTATTTTTGGGGGTTGGGCTTGTTTAAGGTCTTCCTGATCTCTCAACATCTTCCAGTGATGTTCTTTCGCTCTTGAAGCACACATGCCACTCAAAACACCTCAAACGACTCATTGTAGCATTGCAGTAATCTTGCCTAATCATGTCAAACATCTCTGTGGCAGATTTGCTCAGTTTCATGCAGAATTTCACATTTACTCTTTGTTCTAACTTTCTGTTTATGATGAAATAGCAACGTGGTGATGCACATGGCCAGAAAAGAACCAGTTGCACAGCTCCCAATGTACAAAGGACAATGTCTTTGGCACACTGACTAATGAAGGTCAGTGCTCCCTATGATTGTGCGTGCAGCCTTATGCTGCCATCTGTTGACGTGTTACAAAATTAGTCTCATACCTTTTTTATACACCTCATATTGTCACTGCTGATTTAAAAGCCTTTAGCATGTCAAGTAGAAGGTGACCACACTTAGTCCTGCCCACTAAGTTTTGGATTGAAAGCACTGTCTTTCCTGCTGAAACCCTACCATTGTGCCTGAGAGGAGGTCATGTAAGGCTCAAATTAAGAAGCATTTCCAATGCTTCAAAAACACTTTCTAACATATTTCCCAGAAAAAAGTCCACTTCATCAGAGAAATCAATCTTTTTCCTTATTCAAAATGTAAAACCTCTTTGATTGCTACTTTGATTGCTACTAACCCCTTGTGGACATAGCACACCATGTGCTCCAAAGCATATCTTTGGGTCTCAAATGAAGCTCTAAACTGCATGATCTTGTTTGCTTTCCTGTACTCCAGTACTTCCTCTTACCTAATTTACCTTCTGACATTCTCTAAAACTAGATTATTACATTATCAGTACTGAAAGTGTCCCACTCTAAATCCCTACAGTCCTTGCAACAAAATCTAGTGGGGGAAAGGAAAGATAGAACACCCCATGAATTATCTTTTCAAAACTCTGTGTATAAATTGGCAAACTGAGGTTAGCAGTAGCCTTTATTTAAAATACATTTTTTTACTGTTGTGAGATTTGTTCTTACTTTTATGGAGGTCAGCGTGGTTATCCACTTTTTGGGGGGGGCTTCCAGCATGTTTGCTGGTCTGCTGCCCATTTTTGAAGAATGATTTTGATTAAAAAAAAAGTCAGTGTGGCCCCTCCTACCCAAATATCATATACTATCTCTCCAGGCATCTTCCTGTAGCAAGAGTGTCACGAGCCTTTTACCCTCCTGCTATTATATAATGAATCTTCCAAAATCCAAATGGAACTTGCAGTGCCGCTCTAAGTGGATATAGAGATCTCCCCGCCGGTTGCAATGAAGGGAGCTGATGACAGTGCAACATTCAGAGGTGTAATGCACTGGGCTAGAGAGCGCGCCTTTTCTTATCTTAGATAAGAATCTTCCAGAATGCCACATTCTATATTGAATCTCAGCAAGATTCATTCAGGCTAAGGCTAGAGGCAGAGGCCCTACATCCAAGCTTTTATTAACATAAAAGAAAGTCTGAACCTTTGCAAGCCTCTTGGTTTCGGTAACTCATATACCTGACATGCCAGGCTTATAATGTTTGTGGAGAGAGGTGGACTTTTTTATGAACCACTTAATATCTGGAGCTTTTTTTTTATTTTTTCATACACGTGTTAATATCTGCATTTTCTTTCTAGGAAATTACTCAAAACCCTAAATAATGACATATTTTCTGAAAGCAGAGGCCCTGTAGAATAAAAAAAATGGAAGTGGCAATTTTTTATATCACAAGATATTTGCTGTTTATCAAATCTATAATTTCAGAAGAAAGTACCCTAAAATGAGTTTTAGTGCACACAAACACAATATAATACACAATGTGTGGCAAACTATAGAAAGATGAGGTTGTACAAGTAAATAAAATTGCTCATGCCCATGAAATGGTGAGAATCTATGCCACCCAAAAATGTCTATAGGTGACACTTTTACCCCTGGTTCACATATATGTGGCTGTGCGGGCCGCGTTTTGCGTGGGCATAACAGCACATTAATCTGAATGGATTCTCGTGCCTCGGGACATGCAGGGAAGAAGTCCCTGTACTTCTTTGGAAACCGCAGAAACCTCGGTTCCCAGTGCGGTTGCGATTTCCAGTGCGGGTGGCATGCCATTAGAATTAATGGCATCCGCCCTTGGGTCCGCATTCTTCATTGTGGGTGGTGCGGCTACACGGATTTTTATGCGGATCCGCAGCGGCACCATCCGCACATATGTGAACCAGGGCTAAAAGCCTTTAGAGGTTATTGGTTTAGAATTAAAAGAGAAGTTTGGCTTTTTAAAAAAAATAAACAATCACGCTCACCTAGATGGCTATAGCACCCTGCCAGCTCTAAAAACAAGAAAAGAGTGATGAAAGACTGCTGATAGCTCAGTTCTCTGTCTTCACTGAGCAGAGAGCTGGTGACTGTCAATCACCTGCTCTGTGTTCTGCCTCTCCAGTGCTCACTGGAGTGCTGGGTTGTGGAGGGGACAGGAGTGGCTCGCTCAGACTTTCAGTGGCTTGCTGAGAGGCTGAATCACCTGCTGGCCCAAGCACTTGGGTGGATCCTGACTTTAAAGTCCAGATCTTTCCTGAGCCTGGATTGGCTAAGTGATGTCAGCCGACAATGAGCTTTAGCCCACTATTAGCTGCAAATGGGTCACAGGAGTTCAAAATGAACTGAAATCCTATGATCCATAGGAGAAGCACAGCCAAAAAAGCTTTGACTATACTTCTCCTTTAACAGCGAATGATGGCCCCAACATTATTAACAGCCTTGGGACAGTAAGTAGTTAAAAAAAGAAAAATTATTATGGAACAATTACCAGCGAGTTTAGTCACTGACAAAGTAGATTTTAAAAAAGTCCTCTTTTTATTAAAGTTGAACACATATAAATTGCAATTATTCATTAATACAGAATTAAACATATTTTGTCTATGCAAGCATTATAAATGTCTGAATTTGATTTGTTATCTGCCTCTCGTAGTCTGTACAGCACGATTCAGAGAGAAATAAGGTAAAGCAGCACAAGAAGCCAGTAAGGTGCGCTGCAGTGCTAGGAGCATACTGACAGAAGAAGAGAGCTGAGTGAAGGAAAGGTGTGCTCATGCATGCATTGTGTGCTGCTTCTTCTTTCACTGTCCAGTCACCGGATGGGAGGAGAATTGTAAGTGAAAGTAAAAGTGCAGCAGAGAATATTCATGTCCCCTTCCCTCCTAGAAAGGGCTGTCTTTAAATAAAGCTAACTGAAATTGTAATACAGTAAATAATCAGAGACTATGCACTTATTTAACAAGGCCAACAGCAAAAGGCACCCACAGCAACCAATGAGGATCTAGTTTTCATTCTTACGATGACACTGAGCTGCTAAAAGGTGATCTGTAATTAGCCGCTATATATGGCAGCACTTCACACAACATCATTGCTATCGGTTCTTACCTTTTACTGTATATTACACAGCTTGACTTTACTATGTAACCCGAAGTCTCCTGTTCTATTCACCCATCAGTGGAAATTATTACAGAGCATGATACTCCATATTGGTGTTTTACAATCCATAGATTGTTTCTAAAGAAGATTAAATGCTGGGAATAAATACAAGCTGTCACTGAACCTACATCACAAAAAGAGCAATGTTGATGGACGGAGCCAGGAAATGTTTGAGTGGCCTCCTCACCCTGACTTTACACTGAAGACTGACCTAGAGCGACCTAATAAAAACAAATATAACTCTAAAAGGATAGTCAATAGAAAAGAAGCACCTCCAACTTGTTCCTTGACGTTTATTGCTATTGTATGCAGCAAGAATTTACACAGTTCAGGTCATGAAAGAAGGTAAATTAAGTCTCAGCAGAATACCTCCGGGAATTTTCTGCTCTCCTTCCTTCATTCTTTCCATGCAACCGAAACTATATTTCCATTTTAAAACAGCATCATATTTTGATGCTTTTTGCCTTCCTTGTAAATTAGATGTGCTTAAAAAAATGCTTGTTTAATTTGATTGATTCCCAGGCCAATTGTAGCGGATGTAAACTTTTATGTAACAAGCAGCCAACAAAGATTTATTTTTAAATAATAAAAGAAAAAAGTCTTAAGTTGTATCTAGCCATAAGAAGACAATTATATTTAGAAATATTATATGCTATTCTCATACAGTGGCATTACTATAAATCATGGGGACCCGTAGCAAAATTCTGATGCCCCCCTATCAGGGGCGGACTGACAACTCATGGGGCCCCCAGGCAATAGGGGATCATGGGGCCCCTGTGTCCTTGCCCAAACTCAAAAAAGCCTATGAAAAAGGTACCAGGGGCATCTCATGGGGCCCCCTACTGACCCCGGGCCAGTTTCCAAATGGTCAGCCCGCCCCTGCCCCCTACTAGGGTCATTACTTGCTCAGTTTTGAAAAGCTGGTTTTAGAAACAACTGTAAGGTTCAAAAACTTTCTGCCTTGATGTCCTTCTTTCCCCAACAGCTAGCTTTGTCGTGCTGTAACTAGCAAGTGGCTTAGATTTTAAGGTATAGGACCTCTGAAGTCAATCTAGACTTTGAAAGAAACAGCATGTCTAATAGCTGTGATGGTTAATATTATCCATTGCATCACTAGCGATTTTGAAAGGAGTGTCAGCCACCTTCACACACACACACATCTAGTCCATCTGGGCCTTTATTGCTGGGTTCCATAGTAGGGATGTGGTTTGGGTTTGCAACAGTGTAGGGTCTGCACAGAACCTTGCCTGCTCACAGCTCATAGATGCTAAATATCTGGCCCATTAGCTCTCCCAAACTTCATACTGGAAGCAGCATGAAGTCATAAATGTATTGGCAATATTACTATCTCAGTAAAAGACAATTATTATTATTATACAGTATTTATATGGCGCCAAAGGGTTTGCTCAGCACTGTACAATAGCAAGCGGGACAGAACATGAGACAAGACAGAAACAATACAATACACGAGGGGTTTGAGGGCCCTGCTCTTTCGAGCTTACAATCTAGGAATTCCATGCTGTGCAGGTCACTAGCATTTTCGGTTGCTTAGATAATAGCTGCCACAAAGCATCATTGGTGTATCAAGCTGGTGCGCTCCCAGGAGGATGTCCTTGACCACATTTGGTCAAAACATTGGGCAGCTTCTTCCCCCTTGTTTACATTTAGTGACCAGGAGCTATCATTCAGAACAAAGAGTTTGTCATGAGAAGATTGTTGTGCGTGGTTGGTATTCTATCTTTTGGAAAGGCTTCAGGTGTTGTCCATCGTGATTTGCATGGTTTTACATCACTGGATGTCATGATTGATGATGGATTTACGTTACTTTTTTGTTTAATAAAGGATTTCTGGCATGGTGTTGCATTATGTGTTTTTTTATTATAATTTTTTATTAACCAGGGGTGCTATGTACCCCTTACTTGGGAAAAAAAGCAGGTAGTCTCCCCCAAATTCCATGCAGGATCTGTTTCTAGAGGGTATCTTGCCAGGTGGGCCCCTCGGGTTAATAAGAACCACCAGGTCCTCATCCCCTCTTCCTTGACTCACTGGATGTTGGGAGTCTGCAAAGGGGATTTTTCAGTCTGTCAGATTCCTTTAAAATAAAGGGCCTCCCAGATACAGATATTCATAAATGAATAAGGGTTATTCACTCACAAAAGAACTCAAATAGTAAATGGTTTAAAACCAAAAAAACTATGACAAAGTCCTTTAAATACAAATTCTCCATATTTAACCTCTTCACGCCTAAGGGTAAAACAAATCTAAATGTCTAAGCACAATTCTACAACGTTGACATGTGTTAGTAAAAGCGTACATATCATCACAACTACTTTGTACATCCAGGTGGATTATACCTTGATTTTTTCAGGACAAATTGGGCTTTCATTTGGTGGTAAATGGTAATGGATGGCTCCTGGTTTTTTTTTTATTATCAAAGGAAAACTGGCCCAAAATAGTAAAAAGAAATCATTTTTTTATTTAGCTATGTGTTTCTTGTTACTACCATAACCTACCACCAAAGAACAACCAAAAAATAAATTCTCCAGCTCTTGACAATCGCAGCGATACCATATATGTGTATGTTATTTGTTGTTTGTACCCGTAGTACAGCCCAGAAACAATAGTGCACATTTTGTTTTTGTCTTTTTTTTTTTTTTACCTAAAACACACTGACACCGACACTGACATTTTGTTTTTGTCTTTTTTTTTACCTAAAACACACTGACACCGACACTGACATTGACACTAATTGACACTGATACCATTTTTTTTTAAATCCTGACCTTTGACCCTGACCTTTGACCTTGACCTTTGACGCTGACCCAACCACTAACCCTGGCACTGAACTAGATCAAACCTTCATCTAGGTATTTTTCTTAATATTTATTTATCTTTTTTTTTTTTACAAACATTTTTTTTCTCTCTATGCCAGGAGTTAGAGAGATACAATGTATCTCTCTTCTCCATTCATAGAGAGAAAAAAGCAAGGGGGCGGGCTGTTCAGTGACTGATCACTGTGATAACCAATCAGAGGCTATCACACCGATCATGTGACACGGAATCGGGAGTCCCGGGTCCCGATCGTTAGAACGGGACCCGGGGCTCTCAGTGACACCGCGGTCTCTGTGCTGGGAGCGCGCTGAGTGGCGCACCCTAGCACAAAGACAGGTACGCAAATATGCGGCCCCGCGGAAAAAAGCCCAGTTCCATGAGGCAGAAATTTGTGTGACATCAGCCTCAAGGGGTTAAAGTACAATCTAACTAGCCTTAAAAATGTCACCTCCACCATCATAACACCTAGCTAACTTACCTGTGTAAAAAAAATGTATATACTTACCTATTTTCAGCTCTCTATGGTCCTGTCATGTAGTCCCCTACGTCAGTCAGCAGTGGCTGCAGGAAAGAGCGCTTGACAATGGCTGGTAATTCTGGGAGCAGTGATGTTACTCAAAGGTTCCAAAGTCTCAGCCATTGCCAGTGCTAGCTGACAGGGAACTGGATCAGGTGACTGGACCAGAGAGGACTATGAACAGGAAAGTATATACACTCACTAGCCACTTTATTAGGTACAGCTGTTCAATTTTTTGGTAACACAAACTGCCAATCAGCCAATCATATGGCAGCAACTAAATGCATTTAGGCATCTAAACGTGGTGAAGAAACTTTGAACATGGCATGGTTGGTGCCAGGCAGGCTGGTCTGAGTATTTCAAAACTGCTGATATACTGGGATTTTCATGCACAGCCATCTCTAGGGTTTTAGAGACAATCATCTGAAAAAGAGAAAATATCCAGAGTGGCAGTTGTGTGGACGAAAATGCCTTGTTGATGTCAGAGGAGAATGGGCAGACTGGTTGCTGCGACATTCAGATGGTAGGATCAAAATTTGGCATAAACAACATTAAAAGCAAAAATCTATCCTGCCTTGTATCAATGATTTAGGCTGGTGGTGGTGGTCTAATGGTGTGGGGGACATTTTCTTGGCATTTGGCACTAGTGAATGTACAGTACATTTTTTTTTAGACAAGTTAGTCAGCATAGGTGTTAGGTAGGGTGAAGGAATATTTTTAAGACTTGTTAGATTTAGGTTGGAACTTTACTTAAATCATGTCATAGGAGGAAAGTTTGCAAGCTTGCTGATACTTTCAAGTTTATAGAATTCCAGTAACAGGATTCATGAATTGCGAAAAGCTCTGCAAATTGGGCAATTCAGTCAAGTCAATGTTGTTCATCCTTTGTGATAGCAATAAAGTTAATACAAAAAAGAAAACAGCATAAAAAATACTTTTAGATAAAATAATAAAATGGAAATAAATTTAAGTGCCCATCCCCCCGTGCGTATGCGCAAATGCATATGCAAGTCTCGCAGGCATATGTAAACGTTGATCGAACCATACATGTGGGATATCATCTCAAACATCAGAGCAAGAGCAATAATTCTAGCACCAGATCTCCTCTGCAACTCTAAAGTGGTAATCTGTAAAGATTTTTAAACCATCGCCTATGGAGATTTTAAAGTGCTGTCGTTCGGCACCATTCCTTGGGTATATGTAATTTTAAAGCTTGACATGTTAGGTATCTATTTACTCGGCTTAACATCATCTTTTACATTTTACCAAAAATTGAGTATTATATTGTGTTTGTGTGCAATAAAATTAATTAAAGTGTATTTTTTCCAACAAAATTGCATTTAAAAAACCACTACGCAAATACCATGTGACATAAAAAATTGCCAAACCCATCATTTTATTCTCTAAGGCCTGTGCTAAAAAAAAATATATAATGTTTTAACCACTTGCACTCCTGAGGATTTACCCCCCTTAATGACCAGGCCTCTTTTTGCTACTCGGCGCTGCACTAATTCAGCTGATAATTGCGCGGTCCTACAATGCTGCACCCAAACAAAATTTATGTACTTTTTTTCACACAAATAGAGCTTTCTTTCGGTGGTATTTGATCACCTGTGTGCTTTTTATTTTTCAAGCTAAACAAAAAAAGACCAAAAATGTTGAAGAAAAACAATATTTTTTACTTTCAGCTATAAAAAATATATAGTAAACTCAAAGTTAGTTATAAATTTAGGCCAAAATGTATTCTGCTACATGTTTTTGGTAAAAAAAAAATCCCAATAAGTCTATCTTGATTGCTTTGTGTGAAAGTTATAGCGTCTACAAACTATGGTATAGATACTGCAATTTACGCCATTTTTTTTGCTATACAGCGCTGCGCTAGTTTAACGGACAATTGCACGGTCATGCAATATGGTACATAAATGAAATTAATGTCCTTTTTTTCACACAAATAGAGCTTTCTTTTGGTGGTATGTGATCACCTGTGCACTTTTTATTTTTGGCACTATAAACAAAAACATTTTTGAAGAAAAAATTTTTTTTTTCAAAAAAACAATATTTTCTCAGTTCGTTCATAAAAAATATCCAAAAAAACTAAAATTGCATCATAAATTTAGGCCAAAATGTATACTGCTTCATGTTTTTGGTTAAAAAAATCCCAGTAAGTGTATATTTATTGCTTTGTGTGAAAGTTATAGCATCTACAAACTATGGTATAGATAATGGAATTTACACAGCTTTTACTTTCTGACTGATCATCACATTTCTTGAGGTGCTAAAATATCAGGATAGTATAAACACCCTCAAATGACCCCTTTTTGGAAAGTAGACACCCTAAGCTATCTGCTGAGAGGCATATTGAGTCCATGTAAGATTTATTTTTTTTCCACAAGTTTCTGGTAAATGACAAAAACATTTTTTTTTTTTACAGAAAGTTGTAATTTAAATGATTCATTTCTCGCACAAGCCATGGGTATATGTGGAATTACACCCCAAAATACATTCTTCTACTTCTACCGAGTATGGGGATATCACAAGTGTGAGACGTTTTGGGAGCCTAGCCACATACAGGAGCCTGAAATCCAATCACCACTTTGAAAGCCTGAAGGTGCGTAACTTCCTCATTTCACTTCCTCACTACCTATCACAGTTTCGAAGACCCTGACATGCCAGGATAGCACCAAACCCCCCAAAATGACCCCTCTCTGGAAAGTAGACACCCCAGAGAATTTAAAAAGAGGCATGGTGAGTATATTGCAGATTTCATTTTTTCTCACAAGGTTTTGAAATAGAAAAAAAAATAGAAAAGATATGTTTTTGTTTTTTTTCATTTTCCAAAACCTTGTGGCAACAAATGAGATCTGCAAAATACTTACCATGCTTCTTATCAAATTCCTTGGGGAGTCTACTTTCCAAAAAGGTGTCATTTTGGGGGTTAGGTGCTATCCTGGCATTTCAGGGTCTCCGAAACTGTGATAGGTAGTCTGGAAGTGTAATGAGGAAATAAAGCCCTTTAAAAGCCTGAAGGTGCTTATTGGATTTTGGGGTCCTGTACTTAGCTAGACTGCCAAAATGTCTCTCACATGTAGTACCCCCATACTTGGGAGAAGTAGCAGAATGTATTTTGGGGAGTAATTCCACATATAACCATGGCATGTGTGAGCAGTAAATCATTTAAGTGACAATTTTGTGTAAAAAAAAAAAATGTTTAATTTTCCAAAAACATGTGGTAAAAAAATAAATTATTCTATTGATTCAACATGCCTCTCAGCAAATAGTTTGGGGTGTCTACTTTCCAAAAAGGGGTCATTTTTGGGGGTGGGGGCATTTTATGCCCAGCATTAGAAGTTTATGCCACACATCGCTCACTCTTCTAACCACCTGAAGATCAAGCCTTTTCTGACACTTTTTGTTCACATGAAAAAAAATCTGTATTTTTTGCTGGAAAATTATTTAAACCCCCAAACATTATATATTTTTTTTAAAGCAGACACCCTATTTTTATGGCACATAGTACTCACGCAGCGATTTTTCAAAAGCAATTTTTTTTAAAAATACACTTTTTTTACTTTTTATGCATAAAAACACAATATATTGGCCAATTATTTGGTAAGATATAAAAGATGATGGTATGCCAAGTAAATAGATACCAAACATGACATGCTTTAAAACTGTGCATGCCCTGTGCAATGGCGACAAACTGCACACATTTTTAATATCCATAGGCGATGCTTTAAAAGCCTTTAAAAGGTACCATTTTAGATTTACAGAATAGGTCCAGTGTTAGAATTACTGTCCTTGATCTGATGTACACGGCGATACCTCACATGCATGGTGCAACCGCTGTTTCACATACCGGCACAGGGTCAACGCTTGTGCACACAGGTGTGCGTGTATGGGAGGGGCAAGTTTTTTTGTTTTTTTTAAGTTATTTTGATTTTTTTAACTATTTTTACACTGTACCTTTCATTTTTTTATGACTTTTAATGCTATCACAGGGAATGCAAATATCCCCTATAACTTCAATGGGCATTGTCATATATTCTTTTTTGAGAAATCTGGGGTCTATCAGCCTCTAGATATCTCCTCTGCCCTTACATTATCTAATCAAACCAAAATCAGTGTGATCAGATGCTTTCCCAATTTACAAATGGCGCTGTTTATATCCTGCAAAACTGAAGTGATCAAATGCTCGTAGCTTCCGAATTCTTAGACTATAGAGATGATTGGCACCACTCTGGTCTCCAATCAACTCTATGGTCAGCTGGCAGAAACACCGGCTGCATTCTCAGGTTCCCCCGATGGCACGGGACTGCCCGAGAAGGCCGTGGAAGGCAGCGGGGGAGGGGTGCATCATATTCCGCTGCTTGTAAAAGCAATCCTGCAGCTAATTAGCCATTAGGATTGCTTTTACATGAAAGCCAATCGCTGGCTGAAAAAATCGATACCAGGATGATACCTGCAGCTGTAGGCATCATCCTGGCATAACCATTAAAAGTCCAGCGATATACCAGTAAGTCGCTGGTCCTTGTTGGGTGTATATGTTATGTTCTTTTTTTCTGTATGCAGCCTGTGGACTGAATGAAAAAAAGAGACAAAATCTCTGCCAGAAAATGTGTGTGGTATGCCCCACTTCTAATGATGGGCACACATTAGGTCACACTTTGCCACAAGTGCCAGTTCCAAGATTAAACAAATGTCTAAATAGTGGCATGCTAGAAAAAAAATTGTCCACGTATAAGTGGTACAACATATTGAAAAAGGATGACATCAAGTCTCAAACTATCTTGTCACTGCTCACCGTGTAGTCTGGCATCCGGGGGGCTCCACGTGAATCCAAAACTTATAAGTATAGCCTGTTGTCCTCTCACAGGTCTTCTACATCTTGACCCCATATCTGGCAAGCTTGCTGGGGAGAAATTGTTTGAATGCAAGGCAGCCAGAAAAATTAATCAGGGACTCATCAATGCAGATTTTTTGCTGGGGAGTATAGACATCTGCAAATTTTTGGTTAAGGTGATTTGCGAGGGGCTGAATTTTGTGGAGCCAATCAAATTCAGGGTCACCCCAAAGATGACAGAGTGTATTGTCGTTGAAATGCATAAAACACATTATATTCTCATATCTATGCCTGGCCATGGCAACAGAGAACACGCGCATATGATGAATCGGGTCTGCAGACCAATACAACCGCAATTAATTTCTTTTAGTAATGCCCATGTTGAGGGTTAGGCCCAAAAAAAATATAAATTCGGAAACCGTAATGAGTTTCCATGCGACTGGTCTGGCAAGGTTTGAATTTGGGTTGGCGGCGATAAATTGTTGTGAATATAAATTGCTTTGATCCACAATCAACGCATACAGGTATTCCATGAAAAACAACTCTAAAAATCAAGGGGAGTAGTTAAATTTGCTATCTCCACCTGAATTCCGGGCTGGGCAGTGAATGGGGGTAGTACGGGTGCTGCAGAATTTGTGGGCTGTCAATCGGGATTTGCAAGTACATCGGGAAGGATACTAGGAGCTCTATGGGCCTGTGTGCAAATTCTTGGTGGCTCGCCACCGTACTGGCTTGTACTGGACTTATGGGACTCGCCACGTCACCAAGTCATACTGCAGTGCTGGTATTATTGTTATACAGGATCAGGGGTGAACTGACCATTTGGAAACTCGGGCACTGCCCGAGAGCCCAGGGCAGTAGGGGGCCCCATGAGATGCCCCTGGTACCTTTTTCATAGGCTTTTTTGAGTTTGGGCAAAGACACAGGGGCCCCATGATCCCTATTGCCCGGGGGCCCCATGAGTTGTCAGTCCGCCCCTGTACAGGATTTATATAGCGCCAACAGTTTTCTCAGCGCTTTACAGTATAACGGGAGACAATACAGCAACAATACAGTTCAATACAGTTCAATACAAGAGGGTTAGGAGGGCCCTGATCCTGGGAGCTTACAATCTAAGAGGTATGTGAAAGACCAAGATGTACTAGACCGCTGGAGCTCGCCAGTTCACCAAAGGTAGCGCGGCACTAATACTGGCACTCTGCGAGAGAGTCATCAAAATTTACCGGCAAGTGCTAACAGTGCCTGATTCTGCCAACACTGCGGTTTTGTGTGCAATAGATCAAGTGACAGTGATCTACTGACACTGAACTTGCTGGGGGAGAAGGGGGGGTAAGCGTAGGGGCTAAATGCAGGTGCTGGCAGGTGCCGAGGCTGATACCGCTAACGCTGCATTTTTGGGGACGCTATACTAATGTGAACGCTGGTATAGTGCTGATATGATCAAAGATATTGATCCGTTCAGACACTATACTAGCAATGGAGGTTTATTGTTTAATGTAAAACGCTGAGCAAACTGTCGGCACTATATAAATCCTGTATAATAATAATTGTGCATGAGTGTCTCCCTGGCAATCAAGGGGTTAAATGTGATGACTGGTGTACTGAAGTGCAATCTTACGCTATCTAGGAGAGGTGTGAAAACCACGGGAGCACAAATCATGTATATATATATATATATATATATATATATATATATGTGATTTTGCGCACCCTTGCCGCCCTGTAGCAGTATTTCTGCTATAGGGTGGTCAGGAAGCGGTTACACAAGCGGTTTGTGTTACGTCGCTGCGTTACTTTAACTGACAAATGCGCGGTTATGCAACACTGCACCCAAATTGAATTTACGTCATTTTTTCCCATGAATTGAGCTTTCTTTCTGTGGTATTTGATTGTCTGTGTGGTTTTTATTTTTTGCACTAAAAAAAAAAAGGCTGACAATTTTGAGAAAAAAAAAATATTTTGGACTTTTTGCTATAAAACATGTCCAGTAAAAAAATGTAAAAATCAAATTTCATCATAAATTTCGGCCAAAATGTATTCTGCGACATGTCTTTGCTAAAATAAAAATCCCAATACGAGTAAATTAATTGGTTTACGTGAAAGTTATACAAATGGCGGGAAAGATACTGGGATTTTTTTTTTATACTAATAATGGTGGCAATCAGCGACTTATGGGGTGATCAGCGATTTATGACAGGGATCAGCGACTTATGGCGGGACTGCAGCGGACATTTTGACACTGGGGGGGAACTGACTTGGGGTCACTGACATCTCCAGTGACACCAATTCAGTGATCAGTGCAAAAAAAACCCACTGACACTGTAATAATGGCACTGGGGAGGAAGTGGTTAACATTTTTTAGGCAATCAAGGGGTTAACTGTGTGAGGGAGTGTTTTACTAGTGGGCAGGGGGTGTGTGCTTCACAGGAACACACTGATCCTGAGAGCTAAACTCCGCTCTCAGGATCAGTTTGTTAGGAACTGACAGGGAGCAGAGCTGCATTGAAAACAATGCAGCTGTGCTCTGTGTCACTGTTTGCCGGCAATCACCGGGACCCGGCGGGTAATGACGGATCGGGACCCGGTGATTGACACCCGCGGCTGTGATTGGTGGGGCGTGTAGGGCAGGCGCGCGCCTCGCGCTCGTCCCTACCTGTTTTGCAAAATCCCGTTTTGAAACGTGATTTTGCGCAACGGTGCTGCCCTGTCGCCGTTTTTATACAGTGGCTGGTCGGCAAGTGGTTAAGTTTCTAAGCAAATTTCTAGCAAAAAAATGTAGATATTTACATATAGAATAGAAGTGTCAAAATTGGCCAGGTAGGAAAGTAGTTTATATAATGTACCCAATACAAACTTAGAGTACATAACTCATAGACATCCTGTTCACATTACAGTTTGTCTCTTAGAAGCTCATCTGTTTGTATGTTGGTGCAACCCACATACATGTATTGTATAGTAGTGATGGTCACCTCCATCTAGCGGCCGACATGCACACTACAGCTGTGGCCAAAAGTTTTGACAATAACACAAATATTATTATTCACAAAGTCTGCTGCTTCAGTATTTTTAGATCTTTTTGTAAGATATTAATATGGTATACTGAAGTATAATTACAAGCATTTCATAACTGTCAAAGGCTTATATTGACAATCATATTAAGTTTATGCAAAGAGTCAATATTTGAGGTGTTGACCCTTCTTTTTCAAGACCTCTGCAATTCACTCTGAGATGCTGTCAATCAACTTCTGGGCCACATCCTGACTGATGGCAGCACATTATTGCATAATCAATGCTTGGAGTTTGTCAGAATTTGTGGGGATTTTTTGTTCACCCACCTCTTGAGGATTGACCACAAGTTCTCAATGGGATTAAGGTCTGGGGAGTTTCCTGGCCTTGGACCCAAAATTGCTCCATCAAGCTGGAAAATGGATGGTTCGTTCACCAAACTGTTCTTGGATGGTTTGGAAGTTGCTCTCAGACTTTCAAACCAACGTTCAAACCATCCAAGAACAGTTTGGTGAAGAACAATGCATTTTCCAGCATGATGGAGCACCTTGCCTTAAGGCAAAAATGATAACTAAGTGACCTGGGGAACAAATGTTTTTGTACTATTCTTCATTCATAGCTGCGTTCTTATGCAAATTTGTGAGTGAGCCCATTCGCTTGGCTAAGAAGAAACCCCACATATGAATGCTCTCAGGGTGCTTTGCTGTTGGCATGACACAGGATTTATGGTAGCGCTAAACTTTTCTTCTCCGTAAAAGGTTTTCTCCAGATGCCCCAAACAATCGGAAAAGGGATTCATCAAAGAAAATTACTTTACCCCAGTCTTCGGCAGTCCAATCTCTGTACCTTTTGCAGAATATCAGTCTGTCTCTGATGTTTTTCCTGGAGAAAAGTGGCTTCTTTGCTGCCCTTTTTAATGCCAGGCCATCCTCCAAAAGTCTTCACCTCACTTACACTTGCCTGCTGCCATTCCTGAGCAAGCTCTGCACTGGTGGTGCCCCGATCCTAAAGCTGAATCAACTGTAGGAGACAGCCCCGGCACTTTCTGGACTTTCTTGGGCTCCCTGAAGTCTTCTTCACAACAATTAAACCTGTCTTCTTGATGATTTGATAAATAGTTGATTTAGGTGCAATCTTACTAGAAGCAATATTCTTTTCTGTGAATCCCTTTTTAACAACTTTATAACAGAAACGAAGAAAATCTTTTCTTTGTCAACATTTTTGGTCTTTTTTAGTTTGCTTAGCAAAAAATAAAAACCCCAGTTTCACGTACCTGGTGATGGAGGCCAATGGAGAGAGGGCTTCCCTTGCGGCTAAGTTCCGGACTCCCCTGAGAGTCAGGCCCAAAGTTTCACAGGTTGCCTGTAGGAGTGCTGGTTGGTGGTCCACTCAGTAGCACAGCTGGTGTGCAGAGATAGGTCTGCAGACAGGAGGCACCTGTGCGTGGTATGCAAGCCCTTCCGGGATTTAGATGTTTACTGGGTAGCCGGTTCAAGCCAAGGTCAGGTACCAGGTGGAAATCAGAGCAGACGTAGTCAGATGGGATAGCTGAGGTCATACACAGAGGAGCGAAAGAGAGAGAGTATCCGTAAGCCAGGCCGAAGTCAGATCAGGGGTAAAGCAGAGTAGACAGGTCCAGGAGCAAGCTGAGTCAGTAACAGGAGATCACGGGTCAAGTCACAGGAAACAGGAACAGGGCATGGGGAGCTAGAGATCATCCAGCAACTAGAGGAAGTGATGAGCCTCCTTATAAAGGCTGTCTGGCACCAAACTGAGGCTGATGTCTACTTCTGCGGCCATGTAGAGTACTGGCAGAAATACCAGATCTTCCAGAACTCCTGCCGTGGACAGGACCCTGACACCCAGTGGTGATCAAATACCACCAAAAGAAAGCTCTATTTGTCTCAAAAAATGATAAAAATTTAGTTTGGGTACAGTGTTGCATGACCACGCAATTATCATTCAAAGTATGAGAGCGCTGAAAGCTGAAAATTGGTCTGGGCAGGAAGGGGGTAAAAGATCCTGGTAGGCAAGTGGTTAATCAAAGCAATGATGACTACACATTTTGTTTCCTTGCAGGTAAGCATAGTTAAAAGAGAAAGGTCAACAAGTTCAAGCACCACCCTCCTTTTAAAGCTTCCAGTCTGTTATTCTAACTAAATTAGCATGACAAAGTGATCTCCAGCTTTTTCCTTGCCAACACCAACACCTGTGTTAAGAAGAGAATCACTGACATGATGTCAGCTGGTCCTTTTGTGGCAGGGCTCAAACATAGTGAAAATTGTTTTGGGGATTAGGTTCATTTTCATGGCAAAGACAGACTTTGAAATTAATTGCGATTAATCTGACCACTCTTCATAATATTCTGGAGTATATGCAAATTGCCATCATAAAAACTGAGGAAGCAGACTTTGTGAAAATTAATATTTGTGTAATTCTCAAAACTTTGAGCCACGGCTGTACTTATTACAATGCTAGCCCACTAGAGCACGCACAAGAAACCTCCAGAAACCTGCAAAGAGGACTGGAAGATTGTGATGGCCTTGGAAGCTCCACAGAGTTTAATCTGGTACTGCAAATGAACCACCAGATAAACAAGCAAAGAATGAGAGGGCTCTGAGACTGGCAATTATAGACATGAAAGAGGACTACTGGACTTTTTTGGATAAATTAGAAAAGGATCAGGAATGGTAATTTTTTGAATGCTGTCTATACCTCATAAGGGACATGTCTCCTCCTATCCTAGTAATTTAGACATATTTCCATCCTTTACCATAATCAGATGCCCTGGTCATACGGTAGACACCCCAACAATCGTATGTAAACATAATATATATATTTTAACCTTCAAATATTTAGACATTAGTGCTAGTTGGTCATAATTTGGGTTCTTACTATTTGTGGTCGGAGGAAAAAAAAACTTTCCTTACAAAGAATCAGACAAGGTAAGAAAAGTGGTAAAATATTTTATGGTTTGGATATTCAAGAGGATGTTCAACAAGAGGAAATCCATTTGTATATACCAGAGTGATTAATGAACAGACTTTTGATGGACTCTCCTTTACCTAAGTGTAAGTGATCAATTTTTATTTATATTCATCTATCATCTACATTCAGACAACCCAATGAAACTGAAACATGGAATGGAAAACATTCAATTTACTGTGGTTAAAACTGAGACTGTACATGCTACATGTTGCTGAATCAGTAACATTAATTGTTTAAAGTAGAGGTCCCGCTGATCAATATGGTATGAAGTCTGGCTTATTGATTACCAAATGTCTTGTGTGTTTTCTTTATGAGAGCAATACCGCATCTGTATAGTTTTAAATCTATATTAAAAGGAGGAAAGAATCAACTATTTAGTCCAAAATCTATATGCTTGTCTATTTTCTGTATATTAAATTACACCACTAGAAATATGTGTAAGGTTCATAAACTTATTTAGAAGTTAAAGCAGAAAAAAAACTAAAACTAAAATGTAATATATTGCAGCTTACCACTCATTAGATGTGATGGCTGCATTAGTTTTCTGTTAGGCTTTTTTCCTCTGTTTTTACCTGGTGATCTTGCCAGTAACACACCTTCTGTATTAAAGTGCCTCCACTCTGGATGAAGGAGGACCTTTTGACAGTAGCATTGTTAATCTGGGTGGAAGGGATTGATAGATGCACTAGCAGATTTAGATACACTAACAAATTGAAGCTAAACTCCAGCTCACACTGCACTTAAACAAACAGCTACAAGAACAGTTTTTTTGGAGGGAGGATACAAATTTCACACAAATAAAAAAAAAAAGCTGATCATTGTAAGCACTTCTTTCAGTGGTAAATGGTTTGTCTCAACACTCTAAGTGCTGCATTTGCAGGAGAGCTTGTTCTGTTGAAAAACAAACAGACTTACTGGCTTGATCCCTAGGTGAAAACAAAGGAAAGAAAGCCTAAAAAAAAAAACAAATGCAGCTATTACATCTAAGAATTGGTAAGATGCAGTGTAATAAATGTCTGTTTTGGGTTACTGCTTTAAAGCGGTAGTAAACTCACCTACATAATTTTATTTTTAGGGGCCCCATGTGAGTTATGCCATAATGTGCTAGTATGCACGGCACAATATGGCAGACTTACCTTTCAAACAGTGCCGTCCAGCGCTGCCATGGGATCGATCCAGCAGGCCTCAGGAGCTTCCACCTTCTCCTGGTCTTCCTTCTGGGTTCCCTGCCTTCCTTCAGTCGTTCAATAGGTCGGGCCATGATGACGTCACTCCCACACATGCACACGGGAGTCACATTGCTGTGGCACAGATCAGGGCCATATATTTTCACTGAGCTGTGCATGCGCCTCAGCGAACATGACAGTTGAAAGGCAGGAGGATGCATTTATGGCAGAAGATACCAATAGGATCTCTACTGTCATAAATACCCTGCCTGTCAGAAAATTTTTAAAAAGTTAAGTTAAGTTTACTTCCACTATAAGAACATCAAAATAAAGGATATGTCCATTGTGACTATATTTCTATACTCAGATGTTACAGGAATATTATATGTACTTTTTACTTATTTGTAACCTTTACAACCTTACATAAGATATATAATTATTTTTTTAAATGTTTTAACCAGTTAAGCTTCGTCCTATAGCAGGGCGGACTCCCTGAGAAAAATCACATATATAAGCATGATCTGCGCTCTTTCTGTGTTTGCATGTAGGGGCGCACGCCCGCCGACTCGGCAGTGCTGTAATTCGGTGCAGCACCAATCAGTCAGCAGATTCAGGCCAGTGATGTTCAGCCTGGATCTGCTGAGTGATCACTGCCCTATCACAAATCTTCCAGTGCCTGTGTTTACATTACACAGGCACAGGAAATAATGCAATCTTCTCTCCCTGGAGCACATTCCGTTCCACAGAGAGATATATTTGATCAGATCAGCACTATACCAGTGTTCAAAATGCTATAGTGTCCCCAAAAATGCAGCATTATCAGGATAAGCCCTGGCACCTGCTAGCACCTGCGTTTAGTCCCTACGCTTAACCCCCCTTCTCCCCCAGCAAATGCAGTGTCAGTAGATCACTGTCACTTGACACACTGCACACAAAACTGCAGGGTTAGACCATGCCTGATCTCTGCTAGCACTAGCAGGTACATTTTTTTGGAGCAGTTCAAACAGTCCCTGACCGCTAGCTGCTTT
Organism: Staurois parvus; assembly: GCF_062004578.1. Taxonomy (NCBI): domain Eukaryota; kingdom Metazoa; phylum Chordata; class Amphibia; order Anura; family Ranidae; genus Staurois; species Staurois parvus. Next base: position 4,982,027 of record NW_028318784.1, read on the forward strand.
TTTTCTCATGAGTCGCACTAGGTACCTATAACTTTAGTGGCCAAAATGTCCATCGAAAGGTACTCTAGTGAAGAGGCCTACAGGATTCTGAGCATGTCAGATTAGAGCGATGGGGAAGCCTCACTGACAGAATCAGGCTCAGAATACAAGCCTGTAGAGAGTAGCAGCACCCTGACAGATAGCTCAGACGATGGAGTAGAGGTCCCTGCTAAGGTCTGGTGAACTCAACCCCATTTCAAGGTTGCTGAGGTGTTACAATTGCATGATGAGTCTCATATGCAGCAGAGTGCCAGTACTAGTGCCGTTCTACCTTTTGGTGAACTGTCGAGCACCAGCAGCCTAGTACACCCTGGTCTTTTTCATACCAGCACTTCAGTGTCACTTAATGATGTGGTGAGTCCCATAAGTGCAGTACAAGCTGGTGCGGTGGCTATCACAAGTAGTATCCTGCAGCCACCAAGAATTTAAACACAGGCCCGTAGAGCCCATAGTATCCTTCCGATGTGCTTGGGAATCCTGATTGGCAGCCCACAAATTCTGCAGCACCCATACTTCCCCCATTCACTGCCCAACCTGTAATTCAGCTGGAAACAGCAAATTTAACTACTCCCCTTGATTTTTTGGAGCTGTTTTTCATGAAAGATCTGTATGGATTGATTGTGGATCAAAGCAATTTATACACACAACAATTTATCACTGTAAACCCAAATTCAAACCTTGCCAGACCATTTTCATGGAAACCTATTATGGTTTCTGAATTTAAAGTTTTTTGGGGCCTAACCCTCAACATGGGCATTACTAAAAGAAATGAATTGAGGTGGTATTGGTCCACAGACCCAATTCATCATATGCCTGCATTCTCTGCTGCCATGGCCAGGCATATATATGAGAATATAAAATGCGATTTATGCATTTCAATGACAATACATTCTGTTGTCGTCGGGGTGACCCTGAATTTGAAAAAAGTCAGCCCCTCATAAATCACCTTACCACAAATTTGCAGATGTGTATACTCCCAGCAAAACATCTGCGTTGATGAGTCCCTCATTAATTTTTCTGGCCGCCTTGCATTCAAACAATTTCTCCCCTGCAAACATGCCAGATATGGCGTCAAAATGTATAAGACTTGTGAGAAGGCAACAGGCCTGGAGCTTCACCCAACGGCTTGTAAATACCCGTCTTAAAAAGGGGGAAAAAGCCTGCTTGAAAAATGATGAATTGCTCACAGTGAAGTGGAAGGACAAATGGGATGTTTTCCTTCGGTCTTCCATTCACGCAGACACGACCATCCAAATTCTCACAGCAGCTGGTGTTGAGAAGCTCCTCTATGTCCACGACTATAACCTTAACATGGGAGGGGTGGACTTCAACGACCAGATGATGAATCCGTACTTAGTGTCCCATAAAGCCAGATGCTGGCACAAAAAAGTGTATATTTATTTCAATTGGCTCTGTACAACGCTTTTGTGCTTTACAAAGTTACTGGAAGAAGTGTATCCTTATTAAAATACCAGGAAGAGATCATCACAGCCCTTTGTATCCAGAAGGTGCTGTGGCCGAAGCCCCCAACCTAGATGCATTGAGGCGGCTGCATAAGAGACATTTTCCTGATGCCATTTCTGGTACCCCAACCCAAAAGTCACCCCAAATAAGATGTTGTGTCTGTAGCAGACATGGAATTAGGCGTGTCCCTCTAGTCCTGGCCAACCTGGTCTCTGCCTCAAGGACTGCTTTCATCACTACCATACACTAGTGGTGTATTAGTATAGGTTACAGCATGGCACAGTCCAGGGCACATATATACACAGTTTCTCGAAAGATGTTAAATAGCAAGGAAACTGGCTATTGCATTTTGAGAGACCCTAATATCTGTTTGGCACAGTTTAAAAAAAAAAGTAAACAAAAATTAAAAAAAAAAAAACAGTTGTCGATTTATTGAGTTACTGTTTTATTGTTAACCACTGCTGTTTTCTTTGCAGGAATGCCAGTCAGCTGAGATTTTTCATCCACAGTTAAAAAAGAATTTATATGCCCAAGCATGGGGGCCTGGGGTGGCCAGTGGGTGGATCGCCTCTAAGCTTCAAGATATATATTTTAAAATATTTTTTGGCGCTGATTTCAATAAAAAAAAGTTGTTTTATTGAGTTACTGTTTTATTGTTACTTTTTTATTGTTAACCATTGCTGTTTTCTCTGCTGGAATGCCATTCAGCTGTAACACCGATCTGTTTATTCTGACAGCAACAGGGTCTTGCTCTCAGAATATATGCAAGTGTAATAATAGCACTAGACCTCCTGTGTAAATATAAAATGGTAGCCTGTAAAAGCTTTTAAAGTGTCGCCTATGCATATTAAAAATGTGTCTAGTTTATTGCCATTGCATGGGGTATGCGCAGTTTTAAAGTATGTCATGTTTAGTATCTATTTACTCTGAATACCAACATATTTTATATTTTATCAAACAATTGCAAATATATTGTGTTTTTGCACATAACAATTTTAAGTGCATTTTTGCATATGAAAAATCGCTTTGCAAGTACTATGTGATATAAAAAATTGCAACATCCACCATTTTATTCTCTAGGGTGTCTGTTTTAAAAAAAATATTTAATGTTTGGGGGTTCTAATATTCTAGCAAAAAATACTGATTTTTTTTCATGTGAACAAAAAGTGTCAGAAAAGGCTGTTAGAAGAGTGATGTGTGGCATAAGCTTCTAACGCTGGGCATACAGTGCCCTGATGATCAGTGTACATGTCCCCTCCGCGGAAATTCGATTACTGGCTCTCCTCTCCTCACGAGCTGTCAGCGTGACAGCTCGAGAGGAGAGAAATGCTGATAACCGGCATTTCCCTGTTTACATGTAATGAGCTGTGATTGGACACAGCTGATCACATGACCGGACTCTTTCCATGATCGGTGATCCGCTGTGTCTGAGGGACCCAGCGCACCGTCAATCACCGCGCTGCGTGCTCCCTGAGCCGCGCATGTGCAGTGAGAATGGGAGGATGTCATATGACGTCCTCCCAGAACTAGAGACCCACCTTGCGTCCGTCATATTACTATACGGTGGGCGGGAGGTGGTTAATGCCAGCAGCTAGACAACCAATCGCTCACTTTTACCTCTTATATACATACATTTTGACTAATTTTGAGTCTACTATATATTTTTTATAACCAAAAGTAAAAAATATAATTCCAAATTTTAGGTCTTTTTTTGTTTATAGCTCAACAAATGAAAAAAAAAAACAAGTGGTGATCAAATACCACCAAAAAAAAGCTCTATTTATGTGAAAAAAAGGACAAACATTTCAATTGGGTACAGCATTGCATGACCGCGCAATTATTAGTAGAAATAGCAGAGCACCAAATAGCAAAATATGGCCTGGTCAAGAAAGGGGGTAAATCTTCCGGAAGGCAAATGGTTAAACTTCTAGGGGAGCAAAGGCATATAGCAATTAGTCCTGTTCAAATGTGTTTCCTAACAGCACACAGACAGCAGATACTTTACACAGAGCCAAAGCTATTATGATAAACAAGTAGCACTGATTGTTTGTTCATAATAGTGACAGATCACTAAGCTTAGGGAGGGGGCAGGACTCTGTGCTGACTATACTTCCCCCAAACAGGAATGCCCATAATTTGGTCTTTAAAATGGCATGCAGCCAAAGCCAGCATATAAAGGTGTTTTTAGGGACATTGGAGAAACCAATCACAACAGGACCAAGCACTTGATCCCCTGGGAAGTTAACAAAAAACATAATGATAAAAGCTTCAAAAAAAATCAAAATGGGATAATTAAAAGAGGCCATTTTTATTCTAGCCCCTTATAAATGTTTTAATTTAAAGTAACTGATCACTATGTAGGAATTGCATTCAATTAAACATTCTCTGGACATACTGTGGACAGAGAGAAATTTTCCAACATTTTAAACACTGCAGTGCCCAACCTCCAACTCAAGTTGCATCAATCCAAGATGCAGACGGTCAGGCAGCCTTCCCATGAGTGGCAACATGGATTGCAGCGCATGTTCAGACTACTCCAGCAGCCTCATTTTTCATTGATGCTTGCATAGTTAGACTTGAGTTGAAGGCTGCACACTACAATGTTGGTGCCCATTTCCTGGGGACAATGCTGGGGCTACCCATTTCCCAGGGACAGACTCCTCACAACAGGGGCTGGGAAACAGGGCCAAATGGTAACCTTAACTCAGGCACTTATATTACATCTAACTTAAAATCCATTTGAATGATGACTTTATTTCTGCAAGGAATTTAATCTTAAGATTATAGCTATATGTCAATAGAAACTATTTAAAAAAAAATAAAACATTTTTTGGTGTTTTCTGAAAGGATGTGTGCCTCAGCTAAAGGTCTCAGAAGCCCATTCAAGCAATAGAGAAGCCTAATTTTATTGAATGTAATTCATTGCCCTTCTACTGTAGCCCTAGCTGCCATTATTCTACATACATTTAATTGGTTAGCTCGTGCGCATAATTGCTTTATCTCAAGGGAATTTTCTGCATGTTTTCCCACTTCGTAAAGCTTTAGATAATAAAAAAGAGCTTTTCATTAACTAAATATGGTTATGTTTCTTGAGACCATTTGCAGGACCCATCCCTGCCAGTGACCTTTATCAAAGGAGTTAATTAACGGTTCACAAAAAAGTTCTTTAAACTTATTAAACTGGAAATGTACAGCCTAATTCATTCTCAATTTAATTTTATGCTTTAATTTTAAGGTGTAAGGCAAACATTAAAATATGGCTTTCAGTTTTCTAATATATATGGAGAGAGAAAGAAAGGCATTGAGAATGTTTATTCACCCATAATTACCACACCAAAGTCTTCATTAATTAGGACATAAAGGGTGCTTTAATATGCATATAATGCATTATAATTACCTGTATTGTGAGAAGTTCTTAGAAAAGGAAATGGATTTTTACTCCAGCCAAAGCATTCTGTTCAAATTTGCTTTTTCTTTTTTGTTCATTTTTATTACACAAAATCTGGTGTCTGTCCAGTTAAATCCATTGATTAAATGAAAAGTAAAAGTGAACTTTTTGGTTGAGAAAAAAGGGGTCCTTTCCAGGCCAGTTACATACATTGTAAGTATTTAAAGTATATCTCAGCCCTAGAACCAAGATGATATACTGTATATTGCAAATATTGTAGCTTGCCAGTCCCTAGAAGTGGTGAAGGCATTCATTTTTCTTTTTGCAGGCTTTTTACCTTTATTTTTACATGGCTATCCTACCAATAACGCATTTCATGCTCCTTGGTGACAACTCTTACTCACTGTACTGTATCTATGGAGGAGCAGAGTTGTCATCCTAGGACAGAAAGCATATTAGGAATACAGAACATCTCTTCCTCTCCTCATCTCCATAGCATGGTTGAGCTGCTCTGTAGTTCACAGAGGTAAATTGTACAGGATTGATAAACTTGCTTGAGATACAACGGCAGAGTGCACAGGACAGTATACACTTTAAGGGCCCACTTGGACCCATGCACTATGTTGCAGTCAGGTCCAGATATTGTCCTAGGCCCTCTAGCCATGGCCTATGGTGCTACGGCCACTAGGGGTGCCACTTTTTTATCCATGCTTTAACACTGAATCTGTGTCTGTGGGCATGTAGCTGGTGTTTCAGTACAGTATTGTTTCTCTGTCTGGTGTGTTGGTACAGTGCTGACCTGTGTCTGCCAACAAGTTGTGTCAGTAAAGGGCTTATTCTCTGTCTACAGGTATGTATCCTCTGTGACAGTATGGCGTTGATTCTGTGTCTGCAGACATGTGTAGCCAAGTGCTCTGCCAGCTCTGCAACCACTTTTCCTGATTGTACTCCTCCCCCCACCCCCACAGCTACAAGAAGTGACAGAGCGGCTGAAGGAGCGGACGGTATGTGTAGAGATGCCCCTTTTACCTCCCCTCCCTCTCTTAGCCACTGCAGTGAGCCAATCAGCAGAAGGGGGAGCGGGTCTGTAGAGAGATGCAGCTGCGCAGAGGACAGTGGGAGATGTAGGACAATCCCAAATGTTGGATTGTACTAGAATAGGAATAGAGGAGTAGAGGGAAAAGTTTCCATTGGGGGCACTGGTTATGATGATCCTGGTGACGACCAGGGATTCCCTAATTTTTTAGGGATTTTCTCTCACTTCCTGCTTTGCCTATGGGACAGGAAGTGAAGGTAAATCTTCCCAATAGTCCATAGATGGCAAAACACCTGACAGAGTTTATAATCCTCCCTTACTCTATCCAAAATGAAAAAAGTGTTGTCTTTAGTTTCATTTAAAGCAGATCTTTTCCCCTTTCACCAAAATCACATCAGCATACAGCTCTGAATGCTATGAAAATCATGTGTCATCCATTACTTAAACATTTCTTGCTCTCACAATTACAATTTCTAAGATTTTCCACTTTCTGGTTGAGTGAGGCACTGGTGATGTAACTCAGACCTAACAGCTGCATCTTGGAAAGATTCTGTCACATGTTCAAGGAGGCAGTCCCAGAGTTCTAGGCAGAGTTCCAGGAGTTAGAAGGGAGATGGATTCATCTGGCCTTAGACAAAATGGTCACTGTAAAAAGAATAGGGGAAAAAAAATAAGGTATTTAAAGAATAAAATATCAGAAATGCGCTGCGCTCCACTCAAAATTGTACCAAACTAAAAACATTATAACTGATGGAGGAGAGCAACTAGAGGAGTGAAGAGGGTCCAGATCTGTTGGATACCAATCCCATCCATACTTGACCCATTAAACGGACACAAGCTTTATATGACCTCACTTAACTGTCTGGTCATATATCTAAGGTGAGCCCACAACTGGTGGGGGTGCACAAGTGTTGAATATTTACAGACACCAAAGGTGGACACATAAGCATTTGATATACGGCACTAGATTGAATATAATCAAGGAATTAATACGGACATTTAGTTATATTTTGTTGGATTAATTTAAATGCTGCAGTTATGCTTTTAGTTTGGTACAATTTTGAGTGCAGCGTGGCACATTTCTGATATTTTATTACCACTGGCACATTTGTATGAGCATGTACAGTGGGGATCGAAAGTTTGGGCACCCCAGCTAAAAATTTGTATTAATGTGCATAAAGAAGACAAGAAAAGATGGAAAAATCTCCAAAAGGCATCAAATTACAGATTAGACATTCTTATAATATGTCAACAAAAGTTAGATTTTATTTCCATCATTTACACTTTCAAAATAACAGAAAACAAAAAAATGGCGTCTGCAAAAGTTTGGGCACCCTGCAGAATTTATAGCATGCACTGCCCCCTTTGCCAAGCTGAGACCTGCCAGTGTCATGGATTGTTCTCAGTCATTGTCTGGGAAGATTAGGTGATGTCAATCTCAAAGATTTTAAATGCCCAGACTCATCTGACCTTGCCCCAACAATCAGCACCATGGGTTCTTCTAAGCAGTTGTCTAGAAAACTGAAACTGAAAATAGTTGACCCTCACAAAGCTGGAGAAGGCTATAAGAAGATAGCAAAGCGTTTTCAGATGTCAATATCCTCTGTTCGGAATGTAATTAAGAAATGGCAGTCATCAGGAACAGTGGAAGTTAAAGCAAGATCTGGAAGACCAAGAAAAATATCAGACAGAACAGCTCGCAGGATTGTGAGAAAAACAATTCAAAACCCACGTTTGACTGCACGATCCCTCCAGAAAGATCTGGCAGACACTGGAGTTGTGGTACACTATTCCACTATAAAGAGATACTTGTACAAATATGGTCTTCATGGAAGAGTCATCAGAAGAAAACCTCTTCTACATCCTCACCACAAACATCATCGTTTGAACTTTGCAAATGAACATATAGACAAGCCTGATGCATTGTGGAAACAAGTTCTGTGGACCGATGAGGTTAAAATTGAACTTTTTGGCCGGAATGAGCAAAGGTACGTTTGGAGAAGAAGGGGCACAGAATTTAATGAAAAGAACCTCTGTCCAACTGTTAAGCATGGGGTTGGATCAATCATGCTTTGGGGTTGTGTTGCAGCCAGTGGCACAGGGAACATCTCACGAGTAGAAGGAAAAATGGATTCAATAAAATTTCAGCAAATTTTGGATGGTAACTTGATGCCATCTGTGAAAAAGCTGAAGTTAAAGAGAAGATGGCTTCTACAAATGGATAATGATCCTAAACACACCTCGAAATCCATGGGGGATTACATCAAGAGGTGTAAACTGAAGGTTTTGCCATGGCCTTCACAATCTCCTGGCCTCAACATAATTGAAAATCTATGGATAGACCTTAAAAGAGCAGTGCGTGACAGACAGCTCAGAAATCTCAAAGAACTGGAAGACTTTTGTAAGGAAGAATGGGCAAAGATGCCTCAAACAAGAATTGAAAGACTCTTGGCTGGCTACAAAAAGCGTTTACAAGCTGTGATACTTGCCAAAGGGGGCAATACAGGATATTAACTCTGCAGGGTGCCCAAACTTTTGCAAACGCCATTTTTTTGTTTTCTGTTATTTTGAAAGTGTAAATGATGGAAATAAAATCTAACTTTTGTTGACATATTATAAAAATGTCTAATCTGTAATTTGATGCCTTTTGGAGATTTTTCCATCTTTCCTTGGCTTCTTTATGCACATTAATACATATTTTTAGCTGGGGTGCCCAAACTTTCGATCCCCACTGTATTTAGTGCAAGCGATCTGCTCATTGAATCACATATTTTGCACAGATTATTTTAGCATAGTAGCTCACAAGTTTTTTGCTGTATTCGAAGGTATTTAAAGAAGTTCTGAAGGCTGAAGGTTTATTTACCTACATGCATTCTATGCATGAAGGTAAAAATCCTTCAGTGTGCAACTCCTCCCTCAGCCCACTCTAATACAGTACTTACCTGAAACTGATCTCAATTCAGCAATTTCCAGGAGAACAGCAGCTCTCCTGGATCTCTCCCTCCTCATTGGCTCAGACGCAGCAGCAGGAGCCATTGGAGTAGGATATTTGCCACTATTACTTCTCTTAAGCGGTAAGGCGTGAATCTAATCCACGTAGAGGTAAATGAGCTCGATCAGATAAAAGGAAGGCAAGGCTTATGGTCTCCAGGAGACATATGTGGACTGATTTTCTTGAGGTTGGAGTTCCTAGAAAGCAAATAGATTGGATTCCTACACATAATTGCTTAAGAGGTGGCTGGGAATGGTAGAACTGGAACAGCCAAGGACACTGCTAACTCTGCTGAAAGGAATGTTGCAGGTTGTACAGGAACAAAAGTCTGATTGCCCACAACGTATGGGGGTTTGAAAGGGAATTTTTTGCTCCCATTTTCAATATGGGGGCAAAGGTTGATAAGCTGCTGAGAATGCAATGAACCCCCTAGACTAGTTTGTGAACTCAGCACAAGAAGCTCACTACAGGAACTGAGGTAGCAGGGGGAGGGAAGGGGGACTTTTTAACAAACTATGTGCTATAAAGACAAAGGACACAGTGGGGTTTATTTACTAAAGCTGGAGAGTCCAAAATCAGACTCCCTTCTGCATAGAAACCAATCAGCTTCTAACCTCAGCTTGTTCAATGAAGCTTTGGCAATGAAACCTGGAAGCTGATTGGTTTCTATGCAGAAGGGAGTCTGATTTTGGACTCTCCAGCTTTAGTAAATAAACCCCAGTGATTCAGGAGACTTGGAAGAAGAAACAAAGTGTTGGAGGACTTTAGGAGAAGCAGAAAGCAGTCTGGAAGATCCTGGATCCTAGAAGATGACTCCATCATAAAGAAAGATCCATAATAAGTAACTATTTTAGTGACTACTTATTACATAGATAATCAGTTAGTGCATGTTGTAGGCATATTTTGTTATACTTTGCATGTTATGATTTGTGTATCCTGTAGTTTTTATGTGCATCCCTTCTGTTTAGTAAACCACATTATTACACTACAGAGCTTTGATCGCTTCCTAGGCTTTTACCGCAAAAAATCTTAATAGACATAAAGCAAAATAGGATGGAATCGTGGAGTGGGATGGTTGGTGTTCAGAGGTTTCTGTGTGTGTGCATAATTAAAATGGAAGGGTTCAAAATATAGAGGGTTATATAGAATTGAAAGGTAGAACATATCAAACCAACTGGCATTATCTATAGAGTTATTTTACGATGTAGAAAACTGGAGGGTAACTATGGAAGTCAAATATTGTATTGTGTGATTGATGATAATGATTTTGTATTAAGAACCCGGTCGCACTGGGTGCAAATTGGCATGCGATTTGCATGCCATGCGACTTGCAAATCGCATACCAAGTTGCACCCTATTGTCTGCAATTACAGTGGTCATATCATTGCAGTTCCAACATGGTCAGAGCCACACCTATTTCTAAAGCAGTACATGCACTACTTTTGGTGCGATTTCCATAGACATCTGTCAGATGTCTTGCAAATCGCACCTGAAATCAGCATGTCCCCCGACTTTGTCATTGTGCGACTTCACTATAAGTCCTATGATTTCAAAGTCGGGCTGGATGTGACCGGGGTGTAAATGTGCAATTGTATTGAGCGCTAAAATTGAATATAAATATAGCATATAAAACAAAAAAAAATACTCTGTGAATAGTTGCATCCTTCTCTCCAAACAAAGCATCTCCATCAGATTTCAAAAATATTCCAAAGTCTCCAAAGAAACCAGATTTCAATCTATCTCAGTAACTTACTTTTAATATCAGTGGCTGCTTCAGATTTTTTTAGTGTTATTCCTGGAATCATATCATATCTTGTCAGGCTCTGATTTGTTCCAGTCACTGGCGATCTCGTGGGAACAAATTCTGCTATAGACAGCTCTCTAGAAATCGTCTGTCATTTTCCCGCAGTGTGTAAAAAGAGATACATGACCAGAGTTTGGTGTAGGTAGAATGATTCATAATATATCTCATTAGATCTAAAGAGTGCCATTAAGGTGTGTATATTTACATGTGTCAGCAATATGCAAAGCTTGCAGACAAGTGCTGAGGAAGTCTAATGACATATTTCAAGGCTTTCCATTGCTGCTCGCTTTACAGATATTAATAGTCAGGAATTAAAATACAAATGGAGCTGCAAATACACTACTGCTGACTCTACTTAATATTGCGCAGCAATAATTTATGAACATAGTAGAATCTTTATTCAAGTCTCTCTTTGTGGCACTAAGTGAAACAAGTCCTATTAGGCAGCCAGAGCATTGTGTTCAGAAGAAACAATCTTTCTAACATAGTTGTATGTGTGTGTGCTTGTGTATGTGTAACATTTAATGGCAATAATCAATTTTAACACATATCCAGCTTCCAATTCAAAGAGAAAATGCTAACAGTCAAATATGTATTATTAGTGGAGCTGGAGACTTCTATTGCTGGAGATGGAGTAAGCAACGATAGCAAGACACTATGGGGTGGATTTACCAAAGGAAAATAGACTGCAAAACTTTCTTTCAGCACAAGGGATGGTACATAACCACTTGAGCTCCAAAAGGTATTACCCCCTTTGTGACGAGGGCATTTGTTTTCTATTCAGAACTGTGCTACTTTAACTGACAATTGTGCGGTCATGCAACACTGTATGCAAATTACATTTTTCTCATATAAATAGAGCTTTCTTTTGGTGGTATTTAATCACCACTGCGTTTTTTATTATTTGCAATATAAGTGAAAAAAGACTGCAAATTTAGAAAACCCAATATTTTCTACTTTCTGTTATAAAACATATTCAATTAAAAAAATTAAAACAAATTTCCTTTAGAAATGTAGGCCAAAATGTATTCTGCTAAGAAATCCCAATAAGTGTATATTAATTGGTTTGTGCAAAAGTTATAGCGTCTACAAATGATGGTATATATTAGGGGTATTGAATTAAAATTCACCAAGGTCCAGGCAGTAAAATTTGCATGCATAAAAGGTCTGAATCTCATGTAGGCTCCTGTGGTGCATTTTCGTGTGTGCCAAACCACATGTTGCTGCGGTGTGATTTTGAAAAAAAAAGGGTCGGGGACTTCTTCAGGTTTCTAGCAGGTAGTGCTGACCTACCCACAATGTGTGCATCAAATGCACATTTACAGATCTGAACCTAACTTCACATCAGTGTCCTCAATCCCTACTGCACATCACAGTCCCCTCCTCATTCACAGCAAGATCCTTCTTGATGAGTGTCCTCAGCTCCCCCTTTACATCACCCCCTTCCACCCCTTTCACAGTAGTGTTCTCACACTTCTTTGACATCAACCCCCCCCCCCCCCAACAGTACTGTCCTCCGCCCCCTTCTCTGAAGAGTACTCTGCCACTTTTTACATTGTCCCCCCACATTACTGTCCCCAGACCCCCCATATTACTGTCCTCAGCCCCCCACATTACTGTCCTCAGCCCCCACATTACAGTTGACAGCCCCTCTCACTTTAATGTCCTCAGCCCCCTCACACCGCAGTCCTTAGCCCCCCACATTACTGTCCTCAGCCCCCCTTCACACTAATGTCCTTAATCCATTTTGCTTTGCCCCCCCCCCACTGTCCTACCTTACACAGACAGTGATTGATTGCTAGAACTGACCTTCATCCAAGCAACTGATCACCTGCTTGTTAATCTTAGGGAAGCTCCTACCCTCCATCCAGAACTGTCCTGCCTCCCACTGTCAGTTCTGCGAGGATGACAGTTGGGTCAAGAAAAGGCTCTTAAATAGCAGGACTGCATGGGTCAGGATGGGTCAGTGACTCGGTCCACATCTGGACCCTGGTCCGCCATTTAGTGATGCCTGGTATATATGCTGAATGTACGCAGCTATGACACTGTACTAATAATGACAGTGATCATGGACTTATATTGGGACTGTGATGGGTAATATGGCACTAGCCGATGCTGGCTTGGAGGTACACTGACTAACTGACATTGACATCAATAGTGACACTAATACAATGATCAATGCTGTCACTGTACTAATGACACTGGCTGGGAAGGAGTTAACATCTAGGGGCAATCCAAGGGTTAACTGTGTGCCTAACAATGTGTAATGTGTGCAGATTTTACTCATCTGTCTGCTTTTTTCTCCTGCTTCACAGGGTGAAAAAACAGTCAGATCTCTGTTCACAATACGTAGAGTAAACACAGAACTCTGTGTGTGACTGTACAGAGCCGGTCAGCTGACTTCAACCAAAATCATTGTCCAATCACAGCACAGCAAAACTTTGCAAATAAATGATTGTTCTTCATAAATTTAGGGCAAAGTGTATTCTGCTACATTTCTTTGGTAAAAATAACCCAAATCAGTGTTTATTACTCAGGAATGTTATAGTGTCCACAAACTATGGTATATATCTGAAAATCAATCAATCCTTATGTACTTGCAACTCTCATTACTTGAAGCTCAACAATGTCAGAACACTGCAAATACCCCCCCCCCCCACCCCCCAATGACCCCTTCTTGGAAAGTAGACAGTCCAAGGTATTTAGTAAGTGTCATGGTGAGTTTTTTGAAGTTGTAATTTCTGGTCATAATTTTTTGGAAAATGAAAAAAAAAACCTCACAATTTTATTTTCATACTGTCACCAGTGCTGTACGCAATCATATACCTGGTGTGGCGGTGATCAGGGACACTGACTGGTGGCAGTACAGGAAAAGAAATGTAAGATTTTTTTTTTCTTATTTATTACGGTTTTTTAACACATTGTGACCAGAGAAATATAGTGTTACCATAGTAACATTGTACCATTATGGGGAAGTGATCAGGATTTTTTTTTTTTTTTTACACATTATGATTGTTTATAGGAGTGAATTGCAGTCTGTAGCGGCAAGCTGGTTGTACCCAAGTCGTACAACAATCAAATTGGGTACAATCAGCCTGTCTATAGATGGTTCGAAGCTCAGCCGGTCCCTGCGGAAGCGGCCGAGATTCGAACCATCTATGGCTGGCTTTAGCCCTGCAAACTACTGTACATAGCCACCCTTGGGTTCCTGGACAAGAGATTTCCTTCCTTCACCTGCAGTGTTGACAAAACATACAGGTAGGTTGATTGATTTTTGTTTTAAACTAGCTCAAAACTCTATAAGCCTTTGTGTGGCTGTGGAAGGAGATTCCATTGCAAGATACACTGAGACAGGAACCTTTGTGAATAATGATCAGGAATGAAATGAACAACATTGTGAATCTTTATTGTTGTGAAATTAAAGGTGTATTAAACCCAAAAGCAAACATGTATTAGACTGCAGCTTACCAATTCTTAGATATAATGGCTGCATTAGTTTTTTTTATTGCGTTCTGTTTAGATGAAGCAGTTTCAGGGTTGAGACAAACTATTCACTACTGACAGGGGTGTACAGTGACTGTGTAATTATGGTCTTTACAATAATCAGTGGTAGCCTCCACTAACGTGATGACACATTCATTTATTTGCCTTCATTTTATGGAATATCAAATAATGTTATTTTGTAACAGTACCTAATTTTCTGGCAACATACAAGACCTCATCACTATAATTGTAATCTAATGCAGTGCATCATTGCAAGTGCAACACAGCATGCCATTGTCTGGAGACTTGGACAAAGCAATCACCTATGTGTTAAACAAACACATTAAACAGTAATGTTGCTCTGCAGAACTGTTACATGCCATAAAGAGTCATCACATTATGATCTGTCCATTGGATTAATGATTCGTCATCACTGCTGCTTGTGCCATACAAATAAATCAGCCAGGACGAAAAGGCATTCATTTAAAATATTGATTATGCAGTAGTTCTGAGGACGATGTCTATAAATCATATCTAAGTAAGCTGATCAATTCTGTGCAATGAGCAGATATGAAGAGCCCAGTGATTAATACTGCTTCATCAATGAGCTGCACCCGGTTTGATGTAGACTACAAGGACCAGCCTTTATTCGCACAACCAACTTTTACAATGATGCTTTAAATATTTAGTAATATATTGTAAAAATATTCTACAGTGGTAAAACCCAATCAGCTTTATCATCAGATATTAATCAGTTTAAATCAGCTAAATGCATACCAGGTACATCAAAACAAAGGGTATATAAAGTAGAGAGCCAAAGTACCTGGATTCAGTTTGCTGGAGGTTCGCCGAACTGTGCTGAAGTTCTGAATGTTCATCTGAACCCCACTGAAGTCAATGGGAGTTGAATCTTTTAAATTAGTTGTGGCCGTTTTCAGGGCTAATAGGCCCTGGGTCAAACACATGTGTTGTCAAAAGCACTGGGGGCAGGTCACTGCCCTGGGGGACATGTGCTAATGCAAAAAAAGAGTTTTAAAAATACAGGGGAGCACCAGTTTATAAAAAAAAGTGAAACATTAAAAATGATCAGTTTCTTTAACCGTCTCAGGACTACCCACCGCACTTATACTGTGGCAGGGCGGCACCACTGCACCAATGTACATAATTTGGTACTTCTGGGTAGGGGGCACATGTGTCTGCTGTCCCAGATGTGCTATCATTCGCTACAGCACAAACCAATCACTGTGATGATTTATGGCCGGGACACACTGATTAGCTGAGCGAATGACAGAAGAGAGCCTTGTGTTGGTAAACAACACAGGGCTCTCTACAGGCAGCAGTGATGTGCCATTTTTTTTCTCCCTGCAAAGCAGAGAGTAAAAACTGGTAAAAACCGGCACATTGCTTAGTAAAAACTACACACAGTACACACAGTAAATATTATAGACACACAGTTAAGGGCGTTCGGCAGGCTGTTCGCCCGCCACGCTCCACAATGCACTGCGCCCTGACAGTGCATTGTGGTTGGCCAAAGCATTGCACCTGACTAAATTGTTGGCAACTTACATTTTTCTTCCTGCCAGTTGATTTACTTTGTGGTCTTGGAGCCCCATGACCGCTGGGGGAAGAGGGGGGTATGTTTTTTCAAAAAAAGAAAAAAATATAAATTACCAGCGATATTTTTTTATTTATAAAATGTTCATTATGCTGTTGTACATCCCTCAGCAAGATTGACAAACAAATTTGGGATCTCATATCAAAATTCATGCCAGAACCTTTATCTTTGACATCGTCTGTAATAGATTTTAAGGGAACTCCACACAAAAAAACAAGCAAACAAAGAAAAAGAAATGGGGGGGAGGAATCTCACCCCACCTAAACCATACCAGGTCATATGCCCTCAATATAGGAAGGGTTCCTTGCTAAGGGGGACTTCACTAGCACAGCACCTTGTTTATGTGGACAAGGGTTTCATCCCCACAACCTTAGCCCAGTGGTTGTGGGGGTCTTTGGGTGGGGAGCTTATGTGAAATCTGTAAAAATAAGGGGACCCCCAGGTATTAACCCTCTCACATGAAGTAAGGGTTAACATAGTACCCCTAGTCATTCACAAAAAGGTAAACAGTAAATAAACACACCACACACTTTGACAAGTCCTTCATTAAGAAAACAAAATGTCCCCTGATGTAAGTCTTTCATCAACCATGTCGTTCAGTGATGCAGTTTTTTGTCATTTATGATGAACAATGCCCATCAAAATAAAAAAATTGCAGACATGTCTTCTCCCCGTGTTACTTCTAGCTGAATAACAGATTCCTGGTTAACAGCTGGTTTGTAAACAAAGGGGCGGGGATGGTAGCTCATGTCATTGAGCAAATATGGCCAATGGACAAGACAAATCACACATATGCATTGCAGTAACTGCTGTTTTGGCAAAAATTGCTTCAGCTTGTTAACTCATGGTACATTGTACAGTGTGTTACAGAGCCAAGCATTTACAATGACATCTCAATGCTATATGTACAGTAGCTGACAACATACAAAGAATTCTATGCACCACAACATACATAGTGCCTACTGAAAATTGATGTGTTGCTGAAAATGGTTCAGGTCTGGTTTTTCATGTCTTAAATCAGTATTAAACCCAGAACCAAAATGGAAGACATTGCAGCTTACCAATCATTAGATGTGGTGGTCGCATTTTATTTTTTTTATTTTTTTTTAGTTCCTCTCTGTTTTCACCTGATGATCTGGCCAATAACACACCTTCTGTATTACAGCGCCCCCACTCAGGATGAAGGAGCACAGGGGGACAGCAGCATTGTCAGTCTTGGGGGAGGGGATGGTATATGTACAAGCAGATTTAGATACACTAACAAATTGAAGCCATATGCCTTCTCATACTGCTGTTATACAAGCAGTTACAACTTCTTATTCTTTTAGGATAAATGTTTTACTTGAATAAATAAAAGCTGATCACTGTAAGCACCCTTGTCAGTGGTAAATGATTTGTCTCAACACCCTAACTGCTACATTTGCAGGAGAGCTTGTTCTGTTGAAAAATAACACACATACTGACTGGATCATCAGGTGAAAGTAAAGGAAAGAAAGCCTAAAAAAGAAAACAAATGCAGCATCTAAAAACTGGTAATCGGAAATATAATAAATGAAGGGGCTTCTTTACAACACAGAAATGTTACTTTTGTGTGGATTATGGAATATAGAAGTGTATTCTCCCGTAGGGAATGTATCCATTGAAGACCATAGACTGGAAAATGTCACAGGAAAAAGGGCAGTGAGATGACCATCTACCCCCAAACTCACCTAACTGGAGGGTGCTGCTGAGCGCAAGTGGTGCACATATGGTAAAACACACACACACATACACACACATACACACACACACACACATACACACACATACACACACACACACATACATACACACACACACACACACACACACACACACACACACACACACACATACACATAAACACACACACACACACACACACACACACACACACATACACACATACACATACACACACACACACACGTATACACACACACACACACAGATACACACACACACACACACATACACACACACACACATACACACACATACACACACACACACACACACACACACATACACACACACACATACACACACGTATACACACACACAGATACACACACACACACATACACACACGTATACACACACATACACACACACACATACACATACACACACAC